>NC_092818.1:1937250-2583000 GCF_023375885.2 Dermacentor andersoni
GGGTGCACATGGATTACTGCTAAAAGACGTGCCAAGCACGCCCATGCAGCGCTTTTCAGCGCACGCGCATGCATTTGTGTCAAACCACTTGTTGAGCGTGCACATGCATCTTTTGGTAGACGCGCACGTTGTTTTCTGCCAAACCACAAGTTAAGCATGGACATGCTGCTTTTGCCAGAGCGTGCACGTGGATTTCTGCCGAACAACGTGCCAAGCACGCCCATGCTGCGCTTTACAGCGCACGCGCATGCATTTCTACCAAACCACTAGTTAAGCATGCACATGCATCTTTTGGTAGACGCGCACGTTGTTTTCTGCCAGACCACAAGTTAAGCATGCACATGCTGCTTTTGCCAGAGGGTGCACATGGATTACTGCTAAAAGACGTGCCAAGCACGCCCATGCTGCGCTTTTCAGCGCATGCGCATGTATTTGTGCCAAACCACTTGTTAAGCATGCACATGCATCTTTTGGTAGAGGCGCACGTTGTTTTCTGCAAAACCACAAGTTAAGCATGCACATGCTGCTTTTGCCAGAAGGTGCACATGGATTACTGCCAAACGACGTGCCAAGCACGCCCATGCTGCGCTTTACAGCGCACGCGCATGCATTTGTACCAAACCACTAGTTAAGCATGCACATGCATCTTTTGGTAGACGCGCACGTTGTTTTCTGCCAGACAACAAGTTAAGCATGCACATGCCGCTTTTGCCAGAGGGTGCACATGGATTACTGCTAAAAGACGTGCCAAGCACGCCCATGCAGCGCTTTTCAGCGCACGCGCATGCATTTGTGTCAAACCACTTGTTGAGCGTGCACATGCATCTTTTGGTAGACGCGCACGTTGTTTTCTGCCAAACCACAAGTTAAGCATGCACATGCTGCTTTTGCCAGAGCGTGCACCTGGATTTCTGCCAAACCACGTGCTAAGCACGCCCATGCTGCGCTTTTTAGCGCACGCGCATACATTTGTGTCAAACCACTTGTCGAGCATGCACATGCATCTTTTGGTAGACGCGCACGTTGTTTTCTGCCAAATCACAAGTTAAGCATGCACATGCTGCTTTTGCCAGAGCTTGCACATGGATTTCTGCCAAACGACGTGCCAAGCACGCCCATGCTGCGCTTTAGAGCGTACGCGCATGCATTTGTGCCAAACCTCTTGTTAAGCATGCACATGCATCTTTTGGTAGACGCGCACGTTGTTTACTGCCAAACCACAAGTTAAGCATGCACATGCTACTTTTGCCAGAGCATGCACATGGATTTCTGCCAAATGACGTGCCAAGCACGCCCATGCTGCGCTTTACAGCGCACGCGCATGCATTTGTGACAAACCACTTGTCGAGCATGCACATGCATCTTTTGGTAGAGGCGCACGTTGTTTTCTGCCAAACCACAAGTTAAGCATGCACATGCTGCTTCTGCCAGAGCGTGCACGCGGATTTCTGCGAAACCACGTGCTAAGCATGCCCATGCTGCGCTTTTCAGCGCACGCGCATGCATTTGTGCCAAACCACTTGTTAAGCATGCACATGCATCTTTTGGTAGAGGCGCACGTTGTTTTCTGCCAAAGCACAAGTTAAGCATGCACATGCTGCTTTTGCGAGAGCGTGCACGTGGATTTCTGCGAAACCACGTGCTAAGCACGCCCATGCTGCGCTTTTCAGCGCACGCGCATGCATTTGTGCCAAACCACTTGTTAAGCATGCACATGCATCTTTTGGTAGAGGCGCACGTTGTTTTCTGCCAAAGCACAAGTTAAGCATGCACATGCTCCTTTTGCGAGAGCGCGCACGTGGATTTCTGCCAAACGACGTGCCAAGCGCGCCCATGCTGCGCTTTTCAGCGCATGCGCATGTATTTGTGCCAAACCACTTGTTAAGCATGCACATGCATCTTTTGGTAGAGGCGCACGTTGTTTTCTGCCAAAGCACAAGTTAAGCATGGACATGCTGCTTTTGCGAGAGCGCGCACGTGGATTTCTGCCAAACGACGTGCCAAGCGCGCCCATGCTGCGCTTTTCAGCGCATGCGCATGTATTTGTGCCAAACCACTTGTTAAGCATGCACATGCATCTTTTGGTAGAGGCGCACGTTGTTTTCTCCAAAACCACAAGTTAAGCATGCACATGCTGCTTTTGCGAGAGCGCGCACGTGGATTTCTGCCAAACGACGTGCCAAGCGCGCCCATGCTGCGCTTTTTAGCGCATGCGCATGTATTTGTGCCAAAGCACTTGTTAAGCATGCACATGCATCTTTTGGTAGAGGCGCACGTTGTTTTCTCCAAAACCACAAGTTAAGCACGCACATGCTGCTTTTGCGAGAGCGCGCACGTGGATTTCTGCCAAACGACGTGCCAAGCGCGCCCATGCTGCGCTTTTCAGCGCATGCGCATGTATTTGTGCCAAACCACTTGTTAAGCATGCACATGCATCTTTTGGTAGAGGCGCACGTTGTTTTCTGCAAAACCACAAGTTAAGCATGCACATGCTCCTTTTGCCAGAGCGTGCACGTGGATTTCTGCCAAACCACGTGCTAAGCACGCCCATGCTGCGCTTTTTAGCGCACGCGCATACATTTGTGTCAAACCACTTGTCGAGCATGCACATGCATCTTTTGGTAGACGCGCACGTTGTTTTCTGCCAAATCACAAGTTAAGCATGCACATGCTGCTTTTGCCAGAGCTTGCACATGGATTTCTGCCAAATGACGTGCCAAGCACGCCCATGCTGCGCTTCACAGCGCACGCGCATGCATTTGTACCAAACCACTTGTTAAGCATGCACATGCATCTTTTGGTAGACGCGCACGTTGTTTTCTGCCAGACCGCAAGTTAAGCATGCACATGCTGCTTTTGCCAGAGCGTGCACGTGGATTTCTGCCAAACGACGTGCCAAGCACGCCCATGCTGCGCTTTACAGCGCACGCGCATGCATTTGTGCCAAACCACTTGTTAAGCATGCACATGCATCTTTTGGTAGACGCGCACGTTGTTTTCTGCCAGACCACAAGTTAAGCATGCACATGCTGCTTTTGCCAGAGCGTGCACGTGGATTTCTGCCAAACGACGTGCCAAGCACGCCCATGCTGCGCTTTTCAGCGCATGCGCATGTATTTGTGCCAAACCACTTGGTAAGCATGCACATGCATCTTTTGGTAGAGGCGCACGTTGTTTTCTGCAAAACCACAAGTTAAGCATGCACATGCTGCTTTTGCCAGAAGGTGCACATGGATTACTGCCAAACGACGTGCCAAGCACGCCCATGCTGCGCTTTACAGCGCACGCGCATGCATTTGTACCAAACCACTAGTTAAGCATGCACATGCATCTTTTGGTAGACGCGCACGTTGTTTTCTGCCAGACCACAAGTTAAGCATGCACATGCTGCTTCTGCCAGAGGGTGCACATGGATTACTGCTAAAAGACGTGCCAAGCACGCCCATGCAGCGCTTTTCAGCGCACGCGCATGCATTTGTGTCAAACCACTTGTTGAGCGTGCACATGCATCTTTTGGTAGACGCGCACGTTGTTTTCTGCCAAACCACAAGTTAAGCATGCACATGCTGCTTTTGCCAGAGCGTGCACGTGGATTTCTGCCGAACAACGTGCCAAGCACGCCCATGCTGCGCTTTACAGCGCACGCGCATGCATTTGTACCAAACCACTAGTTAAGCATGCACATGCATCTTTTGGTAGACGCGCACGTTGTTTTCTGCCAGACCACAAGTTAAGCATGCACATGCTTGGTTTGCCAGAGCGTGCACGCGGATTTCTGCCAAACCACGTGCTAAGCACACCCATGCGGCGCTTTTTAGCGCACGCGCATGCATTTGTGTCAAACCACTTGTTGAGCATGCACATGCATCTTTTGGTAGACGCGCACGTTGTTTTCTGCCAAACCAAATGTTAAGCATGCACATGCTGCTTTTGCCAGAGCGTGCACCTGGATTTTTGCCAAACGACGTGCCAAGCGCGCCCATGCTGCGCTTTTCAGCGCATGCGCATGCATTTGTGCCAAACCACTTGTTAAGCATGCACATGCAACTTTGGGTAGACGCGCACGTTGTTCTCTGCCAAAGCACAAGTTAAGCATGCACATGCTGCTTTTGCCAGAGCGTGCACGTGATGTTCTGCAAAACCACGTCCTAAGCACGCCAATGCTGCGCTTTACAGCGCACGCGCATGCATTTGTGCCAAACCACTTGTTAAGCATGCACATGCATCTGCTGGTTGACGCGCATGTTGTTTTCTGCCAAACCACAAGTTAAGCATGCACATGCTGCTGTTGCCAGAGGGTGCACATGGATTACTGCTAAAAGACGTGCCAAGCACGCCCATGCTGCGCTTTACAGTGCACGCGCATGCATTTGTGCTAAACCACTTGTTAAGCATGCACATGCATCTGCTGGTTGACGCGCACGTTGTTTTCTGCCAAACCACAAGTTAAGCATGCACATGCTGCTTTTGCCAGAGGGTGCACATGGATTACTGCTAAAAGAGGTGCCAAGCACGCCCATGCAGCGCTCTTCAGCGCACGCGCATGCATTTGTGCCAAACCACTTGTTAAGCATGCACATGCATCTTTGGGTAGACGCGCACGTTGTTCTCTGCCAAACCACAAGTTAAGCATGCACATGCTGCTTTTGCCAGAGCGTGCACGTGATGTTCTGCAAAACCACGTCCTAAGCAAGCCAATGCTGCGCTTTACTGCGCACGCGCATGCATTTGTGCCAAACCACTTGTTAAGCATGCACATGCATCTGCTGGTTGACGCGCACGTTGTTTTCTGCCAAAGCACAAGTTAAGCATGCACATGCTGCTTTTGCCAGAGCGTGCACGTGGATTTCTGCCAAACCACGTGCTAAGCACGCCCATGCGGCGCTTTTTAGCGCGCGCGCATGCATTTGTGTCAAACCACTTGTTGAGCTTGCACATGCATCTTTTGGTAGACGCGCACGTTGTTTTCTGCCAAACCAAATGTTAAGCATGCACATGCTGCTTTTGCCAGAGCGTGCACATGGATTACTGCTAAAAGACGGGCCTAGCACGCCCATGCAGCGCTTTTCAGCGCACGCGCATGCATTTGTGTCAAACCACTTGTTGAGCGTGCACATGCATCTTTTGGTAGACGCGCACGTTGTTTTCTGCCAAACCACAAGTTAAGCATGCACATGCTGCTTTTGCCAGAGCGTGCACGTGGATTTCTGCCGAACAACGTGCAAAGCACGCCCATGCTGCGCTTT
Source organism: Dermacentor andersoni (assembly GCF_023375885.2). Taxonomy (NCBI): domain Eukaryota; kingdom Metazoa; phylum Arthropoda; class Arachnida; order Ixodida; family Ixodidae; genus Dermacentor; species Dermacentor andersoni. The sequence goes on from NC_092818.1 coordinate 1,942,497, forward strand.
ACAGCGCACGCGCATGCATTTGTACCAAACCACTAGTTAAGCATGCACATGCATCTTTTGGTAGACGCGCACGTTGTTTTCTGCCAGACCACAAGTTAAGCATGCACATGCTGCTTTTGCCAGAGCGTGCACGTGGATTTCTGCCAAACGACGTGCCAAGCACGCCCATGCTGCGCTTTACAGCGCACGCGCATGCATTTGTGCCAAACCACTTGTTAAGCATGCACATGCAACTTTTGGTAGACGCGCACGTTGTTTTCTGCCAAACCACGAGTTAAGCATGCACATGCCGCTTTTGCCAGAAGGTGCACATGGATTACTGCCAAACGACGTGCCAAGCACGCCTATGCTGCGCTTTGCAGCGCACGCGCATGCATTTGTGCCAAACCACTTGTTAAGCATGCACATGCATCTTTGGGTAGACGCGCACGTTGTTCTCTGCCAAACCACAAGTTAAGCATGCACATGCTGCTTTTGCCAGAGCGTGCAGGTGAATTTCTGCAAAACCACGTCCTAAGCACGCCAATGCTGCGCTTTACAGCGCACGCGCATGCATTTGTGCCAAACCACTTGTTAAGCATGCACATGCATCTGTTGGTTGACGCGCACGTTGTTTTCTGCCAAACCACAAGTTAAGCATGCACATGCTGCTTTTGCCAGAGGGTGCACATGGATTACTGCTAAAAGACGTGCCAAGCACGCCCATGCTGCGCTTTTCAGCGCATGCGCATGTATTTGTGCCAAACCACTTGTTAAGCATGCACATGCATCTTTTGGTAGAGGCGCACGTTGTTTTCTGCAAAACCACAAGTTAAGCATGCACATGCTGCTTTTGCCAGAAGGTGCACATGGATTACTGCCAAACGACGTGCCAAGCACGCCCATGCTGCGCTTTACAGCGCACGCGCATGCATTTGTACCAAACCACTAGTTAAGCATGCACATGCATCTTTTGGTAGACGTGCACGTTGTTTTCTGCCAGACAACAAGTTAAGCATGCACATGCTGCTTTTGCCAGAGGGTGCACATGGATTACTGCTAAAAGACGTGCCAAGCACGCCCATGCAGCGCTTTTCAGCGCACGCGCATGCATTTGTGTCAAACCACTTGTTGAGCGTGCACATGCATCTTTTGGTAGACGCGCACGTTGTTTTCTGCCAAACCACAAGTTAAGCATGGACATGCTGCTTTTGCCAGAGCGTGCACGTGGATTTCTGCCGAACAACGTGCCAAGCACGCCCATGCTGCGCTTTACAGCGCACGCGCATGCATTTCTACCAAACCACTAGTTAAGCATGCACATGCATCTTTTGGTAGACGCGCACGTTGTTTTCTGCCAGACCACAAGTTAAGCATGCACATGCTGCTTTTGCCAGAGGGTGCACATGGATTACTGCTAAAAGACGTGCCAAGCACGCCCATGCAGCGCTTTTCAGCGCACGCGCATGCATTTGTGTCAAACCACTTGTTGAGCGTGCACATGCATCTTTTGGTAGACGCGCACGTTGTTTTCTGCCAAACCACAAGTTAAGCATGCACATGCTGCTTTTGCCAGAGCGTGCACGTGGATTTCTGCCGAACAACGTGCCAAGCACGCCCATGCTGCGCTTTACAGCGCACGCGCATGCATTTGTACCAAACCACTAGTTAAGCATGCACATGCATCTTTTGGTAGACGCGCACGTTGTTTTCTGCCAGACCACAAGTTAAGCATGCACATGCTGGGTTTGCCAGAGCGTGCACGCGGATTTCTGCCAAACCACGTGCTAAGCACACCCATGCGGCGCTTTTTAGCGCACGCGCATGCATTTGTGTCAAACCTCTTGTTGAGCATGCACATGCATCTTTTGGTAGACGCGCACGTTGTTTTCTGCCAAACCAAATGTTAAGCATGCACATGCTGCTTTTGCCAGAGCGTGCACATGGATTTTTGCCAAACGACGTGCCAAGCGCGCCCATGCTGCGCTTTTCAGCGCATGCGCATGCATTTGTGCCAAACCACTTGTTAAGCATGCACATGCAACTTTGGGTAGACGCGCACGTTGTTCTCTGCCAAACCACAAGTTAAGCATGCACATGCTGCTTTTGCCAGAGCGTGCACGTGATGTTCTGCAAAACCACGTCCTAAGCACGCCAATGCTGCGCTTTACAGCGCACGCGCATGCATTTGTGCCAAACCACTTGTTAAGCATGCACATGCATCTGCTGGTTGACGCGCATGTTGTTTTCTGCCAAACCACAAGTTAAGCATGCACATGCTGCTGTTGCCAGAGGGTGCACATGGATTACTGCTAAAAGACGTGCCAAGCACGCCCATGCTGCGCTTTACAGTGCACGCGCATGCATTTGTGCTAAACCACTTGTTAAGCATGCACATGCATCTGCTGGTTGACGCGCACGTTGTTTTCTGCCAAACCACAAGTTAAGCATGCACATGCTGCTTTTGCCAGAGGGTGCACATGGATTACTGCTAAAAGACGTGCCAAGCACGCCCATGCTGCGCTTTACAGCGCACGCGCATGCATTTGTGCCAAACCACTTGTTAAGCATGCACATGCATCTGCTGGTTGACGCGCACGTTGTTTTCTGCCAAACCACAAGTTAAGCATGCACATGCTGCTTTTGCCAGAGGGTGCACATGGATTACTGCTAAAAGACGTGCCAAGCACGCCCATGCAGCGCTCTTCAGCGCACGCGCATGCATTCGTGCCAAACCACTTGTTAAGCATGCACATGCATCTTTGGGTAGACGCGCACGTTGTTCTCTGCCAAACCACAAGTTAAGCATGCACATGCTGCTTTTGCCAGAGCGTGCACGTGATGTTCTGCAAAACCACGTCCTAAGCAAGCCAATGCTGCGCATTACAGCGCACGCGCATGCATTTGTGCCAAACCACTTGTTAAGCATGCACATGCATCTGCTGGTTGACGCGCACGTTGTTTTCTGCCAAACCACAAGTTAAGCATGCACATGCTGCTTTTGCCAGAGCGTGCACGTGGATTTCTGCCAAACCACGTGCTAAGCACGCCCATGCGGCGCTTTTTAGCGCACGCGCATGCATTTGTGTCAAACCACTTGTTGAGCTTGCACATGCATCTTTTGGTAGACGCGCACGTTGTTTTCTGCCAAACCAAATGTTAAGCATGCACATGCTGCTTTTGCCAGAGCGTGCACATGGATTACTGCTAAAAGACGGGCCTAGCACGCCCATGCAGCGCTTTTCAGCGCACGCGCATGCATTTGTGTCAAACCACTTGTTGAGCGTGCACATGCATCTTTTGGTAGACGCGCACGTTGTTTTCTGCCAAACCACAAGTTAAGCATGCACATGCTGCTTTTGCCAGAGCGTGCACGTGGATTTCTGCCGAACAACGTGCAAAGCACGCCCATGCTGCGCTTTACAGCGCACGCGCATGCATTTGTACCAAACCACTAGTTAAGCATGCACATGCATCTTTTGGTAGACGCGCACGTTGTTTTCTGCCAGACCACAAGTTAAGCATGCACATGCTGCTTTTGCCAGAGCGTGCACGTGGATTTCTGCCAAACGACGTGCCAAGCACGCCCATGCTGCGCTTTACAGCGCACGCGCATGCATTTGTGCCAAACCACTTGTTAAGCATGCACATGCATCTTTTGGTAGACGCGCACGTTGTTTTCTGCCAAACCACGAGTTAAGCATGCACATGCCGCTTTTGCCAGAAGGTGCACATGGATTACTGCCAAACGACGTGCCAAGCACGCCTATGCTGCGCTTTGCAGCGCACGCGCATGCATTTGTGCCAAACCACTTGTTAAGCATGCACATGCATCTTTGGGTAGACGCGCACGTTGTTCTCTGCCAAACCACAAGTTAAGCATGCACATGCTGCTTTTGCCAGAGCGTGCAGGTGAATTTCTGCAAAACCACGTCCTAAGCACGCCAATGCTGCGCTTTACAGCGCACGCGCATGCATTTGTGCCAAACCACTTGTTAAGCATGCACATGCATCTGTTGGTTGACGCGCACGTTGTTTTCTGCCAAACCACAAGTTAAGCATGCACATACTGCTTTTGCCAGAGGGTGCACATGGATTACTGCTAAAAGACGTGCCAAGCACGCCCATGCTGCGCTTTTCAGCGCATGCGCATGTATTTGTGCCAAACCACTTGTTAAGCATGCACATGCATCTTTTGGTAGAGGCGCACGTTGTTTTCTGCAAAACCACAAGTTAAGCATGCACATGCTGCTTTTGCCAGAAGGTGCACATGGATTACTGCCAAACGACGTGCCAAGCACGCCCATGCTGCGCTTTACAGCGCACGCGCATGCATTTGTACCAAACCACTAGTTAAGCATGCACATGCATCTTTTGGTAGACGCGCACGTTGTTTTCTGCCAGACAACAAGTTAAGCATGCACATGCTGCTTTTGCCAGAGGGTGCACATGGATTACTGCTAAAAGACGTGCCAAGCACGCCCATGCAGCGCTTTTCAGCGCACGCGCATGCATTTGTGTCAAACCACTTGTTGAGCGTGCACATGCATCTTTTGGTAGACGCGCACGTTGTTTTCTGCCAAACCACAAGTTAAGCATGGACATGCTGCTTTTGCCAGAGCGTGCACGTGGATTTCTGCCGAACAACGTGCCAAGCACGCCCATGCTGCGCTTTACAGCGCACGCGCATGCATTTCTACCAAACCACTAGTTAAGCATGCACATGCATCTTTTGGTAGACGCGCACGTTGTTTTCTGCCAGACCACAAGTTAAGCATGCACATGCTGCTTTTGCCAGAGGGTGCACATGGATTACTGCTAAAAGACGTGCCAAGCACGCCCATGCTGCGCTTTTCAGCGCTTGCGCATGTATTTGTGCCAAACCACTTGTTAAGCATGCACATGCATCTTTTGGTAGAGGCGCACGTTGTTTTCTGCAAAACCACAAGTTAAGCATGCACATGCTGCTTTTGCCAGAAGGTGCACATGGATTACTGCCAAACGACGTGCCAAGCACGCCCATGCTGCGCTTTACAGCGCACGCGCATGCATTTGTACCAAACCACTAGTTAAGCATGCACATGCATCTTTTGGTAGACGCGCACGTTGTTTTCTGCCAGACAACAAGTTAAGCATGCACATGCTGCTTTTGCCAGAGGGTGCACATGGATTACTGCTAAAAGACGTGCCAAGCACGCCCATGCAGCGCTTTTCAGCGCACGCGCATGCATTTGTGTCAAACCACTTGTTGAGCGTGCACATGCATCTTTTGGTAGACGCGCACGTTGTTTTCTGCCAAACCACAAGTTAAGCATGCACATGCTGCTTTTGCCAGAGCGTGCACGTGGATTTCTGCCGAACAACGTGCCAAGCACGCCCATGCTGCGCTTTACAGCGCACGCGCATGCATTTGTACCAAACCACTAGTTAAGCATGCACATGCATCTTTTGGTAGACGCGCACGTTGTTTTCTGCCAGACCACAAGTTAAGCATGCACATGCTGGGTTTGCCAGAGCGTGCACGCGGATTTCTGCCAAACCACGTGCTAAGCACACCCATGCGGCGCTTTTTAGCGCACGCGCATGCATTTGTGTCAAACCACTTGTTGAGCATGCACATGCATCTTTTGGTAGACGCGCACGTTGTTTTCTGCCAAACCAAATGTTAAGCATGCACATGCTGCTTTTGCCAGAGCGTGCACATGGATTTTTGCCAAACGACGTGCCAAGCGCGCCCATGCTGCGCTTTTCAGCGCATGCGCATGCATTTGTGCCAAACCACTTGTTAAGCATGCACATGCAACTTTGGGTAGACGCGCACGTTGTTCTCTGCCAAACCACAAGTTAAGCATGCACATGCTGCTTTTGCCAGAGCGTGCACGTGATGTTCTGCAAAAGCACGTCCTAAGCACGCCAATGCTGCGCTTTACAGCGCACGCGCATGCATTTGTGCCAAACCACTTGTTAAGCATGCACATGCATCTGCTGGTTGACGCGCACGTTGTTTTCTGCCAAACCACAAGTTAAGCATGCAGATGCTGCTGTTGCCAGAGGGTGCACATGGATTACTGCTAAAAGACGTGCCAAGCACGCCCATGCTGCGCTTTACAGCGCACGCGCATGCATTTGTGCTAAACCACTTGTTAAGCATGCACATGCATCTGCTGGTTGACGCGCACGTTGTTTTCTGCCAAACCACAAGTTAAGCATGCACATGCTGCTTTTGCCAGAGGGTGCACATGGATTGCTGCTAAAAGACGTGCCAAGCACGCCCATGCTGCGCTTTACAGCGCACGCGCATGCATTTGTGCCAAACCACTTGTTAAGCATGCACATGCATCTGCTGGTTGACGCGCACGTTGTTTTCTGCCAAACCACAAGTTAAGCATGCACATGCTGCTTTTGCCAGAGGGTGCACATGGATTACTGCTAAAAGACGTGCCAAGCACGCCCATGCTGCGCTTTACAGCGCACGCGCATGCCTTTGTGCCAAACCACTTGTTAAGCATGCACATGCATCTGCTGGTTGACGCGCACGTTGTTTTCTGCCAAACCACAAGTTAAGCATGCACATGCTGCTTTTGCCAGAGGGTGCACATGGATTACTGCTAAAAGACGTGCCAAGCACGCCCATGCAGCGCTTTTCAGCGCACGCGCATGCATTTGTGCGAAACCACTTGTTAAGCATGCACATGCATCGTTGGGTAGACGCGCACGTTGTTCTCTGCCAAACCACAAGTTAAGCATGCACATGCTGCTTTTGCCAGAGCGTGCACGTGATGTTCTGCAAAACCACGTCCTAAGCAAGCCAATGCTGCGCTTTACAGCGCACGCGCATGCATTTGTGCCAAACCACTTGTTAAGCATGCACATGCATCTGCTGGTTGACGCGCACGTTGTTTTCTGCCAAACCACAAGTTAAGCATGCACATGCTGCTTTTGCCAGAGCGTGCACGTGGATTTCTGCCAAACCACGTGCTAAGCACGCCCATGCGGCGCTTTTTAGCGCACGCGCATGCATTTGTGTCAAACCACTTGTTGAGCTTGCACATGCATCTTTTGGTAGACGCGCACGTTTTTTTCTGCCAAACCAAATGTTAAGCATGCACATGCTGCTTTTGCCAGAGCGTGCACATGGATTACTGCTAAAAGACGGGCCTAGCACGCCCATGCAGCGCTTTTCAGCGCACGCGCATGCATTTGTTTCAAACCACTTGTTGAGCGTGCACATGCATCTTTTGGTAGACGCGCACGTTGTTTTCTGCCAAACCACAAGTTAAGCATGCACATGCTGCTTTTGCCAGAGCGTGCACGTGGATTTCTGCCGAACAACGTGCAAAGCACGCCCATGCTGCGCTTTACAGCGCACGCGCATGCATTTGTACCAAACCACTAGTTAAGCATGCACATGCATCTTTTGGTAGACGCGCACGTTGTTTTCTGCCAAACCACAAGTTAAGCATGCACATGCTGCTGTTGCCAGAGGGTGCACATGGATTTCTGCCAAACGACGTGCCAAGCACGCCCATGCTGCGCTTTACAGCGCACGCGCATGCATTTGTGCCAAACCACTTGTTAAGCATGCACATGCATCTTTTGGTAGACGCGCACGTTGTTTTCTGCCAAACCACAAGTTAAGCATGCACATGCTGTTTTTGCCAGAAGGTGCACATGGATTACTGCCAAACGACGTGCCAAGCACGCCTATGCTGCGCTTTTCAGCGCACGCGCATGCATTTGTGCCAAACCACTTGTTAAGCATGCACATGCATCTTTGGGTAGACGCGCACGTTGTTCTCTGCCAAACCACAAGTTAAGCATGCACATGCTGCTTTTGCCAGAGCGTGCAGGTGAATTTCTGCAAAAGCACGTCCTAAGCACGCCAATGCTGCGCTTTACAGCGCACGCGCATGCATTTGTGCCAAACCACTTGTTAAGCATGCACATGCATCTGTTGGTTGACGCGCACGTTGTTTTCTGCCAAACCACAAGTTAAGCATGCACATGCTGCTTTTGCCGGAGGGTGCACATGGATTACTGCTAAAAGACGTGCCAAGCACGCCCATGCTGCGCTTTTCAGCGCATGCGCATGTATTTGTGCCAAACCACTTGTTAAGCATGCACATGCATCTTTTGGTAGAGGCGCACGTTGTTTTCTGCAAAACCACAAGTTAAGCATGCACATGCTGCTTTTGCCAGAAGGTGCACATGGATTACTGCCAAACGACGTGCCCAGCACGCCCATGCTGCGCTTTACAGCGCACGCGCATGCATTTGTACCAAACCACTAGTTAAGCATGCACATGCATCTTTTGGTAGACGCGCACGTTGTTTTCTGCCAGACAACAAGTTAAGCATGCACATGCTGCTTTTGCCAGAGGGTGCACATGGATTACTGCTAAAAGACGTGCCAAGCACGCCCATGCAGCGCTTTTCAGCGCACGCGCATGCATTTGTGTCAAACCACTTGTTGAGCGTGCACATGCATCTTTTGGTAGACGCGCACGTTGTTTTCTACCAAACCACAAGTTAAGCATGGACATGCTGCTTTTGCCAGAGCGTGCACGTGGATTTCTGCCGAACAACGTGCCAAGCACGCCCATGCTGCGCTTTACAGCGCACGCGCATGCATTTCTACCGAACCACTAGTTAAGCATGCACATGCATCTTTTGGTAGACGCGCACGTTGTTTTCTGCCAGACCACAAGTTAAGCATGCACATGCTGCTTTTGCCAGAGGGTGCACATGGATTACTGCTAAAAGACGTGCCAAGCACGCCCATGCAGCGCTTTTCAGCGCACGCGCATGCATTTGTGTCAAACCACTTGTTGAGCGTGCACATGCATCTTTTGGTAGACGCGCACGTTGTTTTCTGCCAAACCACAAGTTAAGCATGCACATGCTGCTTTTGCCAGAGCGTGCACGTGGATTTCTGCCGAACAACGTGCCAAGCACGCCCATGCTGCGCTTTACAGCGCACGCGCATGCATTTGTACCAAACCACTAGTTAAGCATGCACATGCATCTTTTGGTGGACGCGCACGTTGTTTTCTGCCAGACCACAAGTTAAGCATGCACATGCTGGGTTTGCCAGAGCGTGCACGCGGATTTCTGCCAAACCACGTGCTAAGCACACCCATGCGGCGCTTTTTAGCGCACGCGCATGCATTTGTGTCAAACCACTTGTTGAGCATGCACATGCATCTTTTGGTAGACGCGCACGTTGTTTTCTGCCAAACCAAATGTTAAGCATGCACATGCTGCTTTTGCCAGAGCGTGCACATGTATTTTTGCCAAACGACGTGCCAAGCGCGCCCATGCTGCGCTTTTCAGCGCATGCGCATGCATTTGTGCCAAACCACTTGTTAAGCATGCACATGCAACTTTGTGTAGACGCGCACGTTGTTCTCTGCCAAACCACAAGTTAAGCATGCACATGCTGCTTTTGCCAGAGCGTGCACGTGATGTTCTGCAAAACCACGTCCTAAGCACGCCAATGCTGCGCTTTACAGCGCACGCGCATGCATTTGTGCCAAACCACTTGTTAAGCATGCACATGCATCTGCTGGTTGACGCGCACGTTGTTTTCTGCCAAACCACAAGTTAAGCATGCACATGCTGCTGTTGCCAGAGGGTGCACATGGATTACTGCTAAAAGACGTGCCAAGCACGCCCATGCTGCGCTTTACAGCGCACGCGCATGCATTTGTGCTAAACCACTAATTAAGCATGCACATGCATCTGCTGGTTGACGCGCACGTTGTTTTCTGCCAAACCACAAGTTAAGCATGCACATGCTGCTTTTGCCAGAGGGTGCACATGGATTACTGCTAAAAGACGTGCAAAGCACGCCCATGCTGCGCTTTACAGCGCACGCGCATGCATTTGTACCAAACCACTAGTTAAGCATGCACATGCATCTTTTGGTATACGCGCACGTTGTTTTCTGCCAGACCACAAGTTAAGCATGCACATGCTGCTTTTGCCAGAGCGTGCACGTGGATTTCTGCCAAACGACGTGCCAAGCACGCCCATGCTGCGCTTTACAGCGCACGCGCATGCATTTGTGCTAAACCACTTGTTAAGCATGCACATGCATCTGCTGGTTGACGCGCACGTTGTTTTCTGCCAAACCACAAGTTAAGCATGCACATGCTGCTTTTGCCAGAGGGTGCACATGGATTAATGCTAAAAGACGTGCCAAGCACGCCCATGCTGCGCTTTACAGCGCACGCGCATGCATTTGTGCCAAACCACTTGTTAAGCATGCACATGCATCTGCTGGTTGACGCGCACGTTGTTTTCTGCCAAACCACAAGTTAAGCATGCACATGCTGCTTTTGCCAGAGGGTGCACATGGATTACTGCTAAAAGACGTGCCAAGCACGCCCATGCAGCGCTTTTCAGCGCACGCGCATGCATTTGTGCCAAACCACTTGTTAAGCATGCACATGCATCTTTGGGTAGACGCGCACGTTGTTCTCTGCCAAACCACAAGTTAAGCATGCACATGCTGCTTTTGCCAGAGCGTGCACGTGATGTTCTGCAAAACCACGTCCTAAGCAAGCCAATGCTGCGCTTTACAGCGCACGCGCATGCATTTGTGCCAAACCACTTGTTAAGCATGCACATGCATCTGCTGGTTGACGCGCACGTTGTTTTCTGCCAAACCACAAGTTAAGCATGCACATGCTGCTTTTGCCAGAGCGTGCACGTGGATTTCTGCCAAACCACGTGCTAAGCACGCCCATGCGGCGCTTTTTAGCGCACGCGCATGCATTTGTGTCAAACCACTTGTTGAGCTTGCACATGCATCTTTTGGTAGACGCGCACGTTGTTTTCTGCCAAACCAAATGTTAAGCATGCACATGCTGCTTTTGCCAGAGCGTGCACATGGATTACTGCTAAAAGACGGGCCTAGCACGCCCATGCAGCGCTTTTCAGCGCACGCGCATGCATTTGTGTCAAACCACTTGTTGAGCGTGCACATGCATCTTTTGGTAGACGCGCACGTTGTTTTCTGCCAAACCACAAGTTAAGCATGCACATGCTGCTGTTGCCAGAGGGTGCACATGGATTACTGCTAAAAGACGTGCCAAGCACGCCCATGCTGCGCTTTACAGCGCACGCGCATGCATTTGTGCTAAACCACTAATTAAGCATGCACATGCATCTGCTGGTTGACGCGCACGTTGTTTTCTGCCAAACCACAAGTTAAGCATGCACATGCTGCTTTTGCCAGAGGGTGCACATGGATTACTGCTAAAAGACGTGCAAAGCACGCCCATGCTGCGCTTTACAGCGCACGCGCATGCATTTGTACCAAACCACTAGTTAAGCATGCACATGCATCTTTTGGTATACGCGCACGTTGTTTTCTGCCAGACCACAAGTTAAGCATGCACATGCTGCTTTTGCCAGAGCGTGCACGTGGATTTCTGCCAAACGACGTGCCAAGCACGCCCATGCTGCGCTTTACAGCGCACGCGCATGCATTTGTGCTAAACCACTTGTTAAGCATGCACATGCATCTGCTGGTTGACGCGCACGTTGTTTTCTGCCAAACCACAAGTTAAGCATGCACATGCTGCTTTTGCCAGAGGGTGCACATGGATTAATGCTAAAAGACGTGCCAAGCACGCCCATGCTGCGCTTTACAGCGCACGCGCATGCATTTGTGCCAAACCACTTGTTAAGCATGCACATGCATCTGCTGGTTGACGCGCACGTTGTTTTCTGCCAAACCACAAGTTAAGCATGCACATGCTGCTTTTGCCAGAGGGTGCACATGGATTACTGCTAAAAGACGTGCCAAGCACGCCCATGCAGCGCTTTTCAGCGCACGCGCATGCATTTGTGCCAAACCACTTGTTAAGCATGCACATGCATCTTTGGGTAGACGCGCACGTTGTTCTCTGCCAAACCACAAGTTAAGCATGCACATGCTGCTTTTGCCAGAGCGTGCACGTGATGTTCTGCAAAACCACGTCCTAAGCAAGCCAATGCTGCGCTTTACAGCGCACGCGCATGCATTTGTGCCAAACCACTTGTTAAGCATGCACATGCATCTGCTGGTTGACGCGCACGTTGTTTTCTGCCAAACCACAAGTTAAGCATGCACATGCTGCTTTTGCCAGAGCGTGCACGTGGATTTCTGCCAAACCACGTGCTAAGCACGCCCATGCGGCGCTTTTTAGCGCACGCGCATGCATTTGTGTCAAACCACTTGTTGAGCTTGCACATGCATCTTTTGGTAGACGCGCACGTTGTTTTCTGCCAAACCAAATGTTAAGCATGCACATGCTGCTTTTGCCAGAGCGTGCACATGGATTACTGCTAAAAGACGGGCCTAGCACGCCCATGCAGCGCTTTTCAGCGCACGCGCATGCATTTGTGTCAAACCACTTGTTGAGCGTGCACATGCATCTTTTGGTAGACGCGCACGTTGTTTTCTGCCAAACCACAAGTTAAGCATGCACATGCTGCTTTTGCCAGAGCGTGCACGTGGATTTCTGCCGAACAACGTGCAAAGCACGCCCATGCTGCGCTTTACAGCGCACGCGCATGCATTTGTACCAAACCACTAGTTAAGCATGCACATGCATCTTTTGGTAGACGCGCACGTTGTTTTCTGCCAGACCACAAGTTAAGCATGCACATGCTGCTTTTGCCAGAGCGTGCACGTGGATTTCTGCCGAACAACGTGCAAAGCACGCCCATGCTGCGCTTTACAGCGCACGCGCATGCATTTGTACCAAACCACTAGTTAAGCATGCACATGCATCTTTTGGTAGACGCGCACGTTGTTTTCTGCCAGACCACAAGTTAAGCATGCACATGCTGCTTTTGCCAGAGCGTGCACGTGGATTTCTGCCAAACGACGTGCCAAGCACGCCCATGCTGCGCTTTACAGCGCACGCGCATGCATTTGTGCCAAACCACTTGTTAAGCATGCACATGCATCTTTTGGTAGACGCGCACGTTGTTTTCTGCCAAACCACAAGTTAAGCATGCACATGCTGCTTTTGCCAGAAGGTGCACATGGATTACTGCCAAACGACGTGCCAAGCACGCCTATGCTGCGCTTTTTAGCGCACGCGCATGCATTTGTGCCAAACCACTTGTTAAGCATGCACATGCATCTTTGGGTAGACGCGCACGTTGTTCTCTGCCAAACCACAAGTTAAGCATGCACATGCTGCTTTTGCCAGAAGGTGCACATGGATTACTGCCAAACGACGTGCCAAGCACGCCTATGCTGCGCTTTTTAGCGCACGCGCATGCATTTGTGCCAAACCACTTGTTAAGCATGCACATGCATCTGTTGGTTGACGCGCACGTTGTTTTCTGCCAAACCACAAGTTAAGCATGCACATGCTGCTTTTGCCAGAGGGTGCACATGGATTACTGCTAAAAGACGTGCCAAGCACGCCCATGCAGCGCTTTTCAGGGCACGCGCATGCATTTGTGTCAAACCACTTGTTGAGCGTGCACATGTATCTTTTGGTAGACGCGCACGTTGTTTTCTGCCAAACCACAAGTTAAGCATGGACATGCTGCTTTTGCCAGAGCGTGCACGTGGATTTCTGCCGAACAACGTGCCAAGCACGCCCATGCTGCGCTTTACAGCGCACGCGCATGCATTTCTACCAAACCACTAGTTAAGCATGCACATGCATCTTTTGGTAGACGCGCACGTTGTTTTCTGCCAGACCACAAGTTAAGCATGCACATGCTGCTTTTGCCAGAGGGTGCACATGGATTACTGCTAAAAGACGTGCCAAGCACGCCCATGCAGCGCTTTTCAGCGCACGCGCATGCATTTGTGTCAAACCACTTGTTGAGCGTGCACATGCATCTTTTGGTAGACGCGCACGTTGTTTTCTGCCAAACCACAAGTTAAGCATGCACATGCTGCTTTTGCCAGAGCGTGCACGTGGATTTCTGCCGAACAACGTGCCAAGCACGCCCATGCTGCGCTTTACAGCGCACGCGCATGCATTTGTACCAAACCACTAGTTAAGCATGCACATGCATCTTTTGGTAGACGCGCACGTTGTTTTCTGCCAGACCACAATTTAAGCATGCACATGCTGGGTTTGCCAGAGCGTGCACGCGGATTTCTGCCAAACCACGTGCTAAGCACACCCATGCGGCGCTTTTTAGCGCACGCGCATGCATTTGTGTCAAACCACTTGTTGAGCATGCACATGCATCTTTTGGTAGACGCGCACGTTGTTTTCTGCCAAACCAAATGTTAAGCATGCACATGCTGCTTTTGCCAGAGCGTGCACATGGATTTTTGCCAAACGACGTGCCAAGCGCGCCCATGCTGCGCTTTTCAGCGCATGCGCATGCATTTGTGCCAAACCACTTGTTAAGCACGCACATGCAACTTTGGGTAGACGCGCACGTTGTTCTCTGCCAAACCACAAGTTAAGCATGCACATGCTGCTTTTGCCAGAGCGTGCACGTGATGTTCTGCAAAACCACGTCCTAAGCACGCCAATGCTGCGCTTTACAGCGCACGCGCATGCATTTGTGCCAAACCACTTGTTAAGCATGCACATGCATCTGTTGGTTGACGCGCACGTTGTTTTCTGCCAAACCACAAGTTAAGCATGCACATGCTGCTTTTGCCAGAGGGTGCACATGGATTACTGCTAAAAGACGTGCCAAGCACGCCCATGCAGCGCTTTTCAGGGCACGCGCATGCATTTGTGTCAAACCACTTGTTGAGCGTGCACATGTATCTTTTGGTAGACGCGCACGTTGTTTTCTGCCAAACCACAAGTTAAGCATGGACATGCTGCTTTTGCCAGAGCGTGCACGTGGATTTCTGCCGAACAACGTGCCAAGCACGCCCATGCTGCGCTTTACAGCGCACGCGCATGCATTTCTACCAAACCACTAGTTAAGCATGCACATGCATCTTTTGGTAGACGCGCACGTTGTTTTCTGCCAGACCACAAGTTAAGCATGCACATGCTGCTTTTGCCAGAGGGTGCACATGGATTACTGCTAAAAGACGTGCCAAGCACGCCCATGCAGCGCTTTTCAGCGCACGCGCATGCATTTGTGTCAAACCACTTGTTGAGCGTGCACATGCATCTTTTGGTAGACGCGCACGTTGTTTTCTGCCAAACCACAAGTTAAGCATGCACATGCTGCTTTTGCCAGAGCGTGCACGTGGATTTCTGCCGAACAACGTGCCAAGCACGCCCATGCTGCGCTTTACAGCGCACGCGCATGCATTTGTACCAAACCACTAGTTAAGCATGCACATGCATCTTTTGGTAGACGCGCACGTTGTTTTCTGCCAGACCACAAGTTAAGCATGCACATGCTGGGTTTGCCAGAGCGTGCACGCGGATTTCTGCCAAACCACGTGCTAAGCACACCCATGCGGCGCTTTTTAGCGCACGCGCATGCATTTGTGTCAAACCACTTGTTGAGCGTGCACATGCATCTTTTGGTAGACGCGCACGTTGTTTTCTGCCAAACCAAATGTTAAGCATGCACATGCTGCTTTTGCCAGAGCGTGCACGTGGATTTCTGCCGAACAACGTGCCAAGCACGCCCATGCTGCGCTTTACAGCGCACGCGCATGCATTTGTACCAAACCACTAGTTAAGCATGCACATGCATCTTTTGGTAGACGCGCACGTTGTTTTCTGCCAGACCACAAGTTAAGCATGCACATGCTGGGTTTGCCAGAGCGTGCACGCGGATTTCTGCCAAACCACGTGCTAAGCACACCCATGCGGCGCTTTTTAGCGCACGCGCATGCATTTGTGTCAAACCACTTGTTGAGCATGCACATGCATCTTTTGGTAGACGCGCACGTTGTTTTCTGCCAAACCAAATGTTAAGCATGCACATGCTGCTTTTGCCAGAGCGTGCACATGGATTTTTGCCAAACGACGTGCCAAGCGCGCCCATGCTGCGCTTTTCAGCGCATGCGCATGCATTTGTGCCAAACCACTTGTTAAGCATGCACATGCAACTTTGGGTAGACGCGCACGTTGTTCTCTGCCAAACCACAAGTTAAGCATGCACATGCTGCTTTTGCCAGAGCGTGCACGTGATGTTCTGCAAAACCACGTCCTAAGCACGCCAATGCTGCGCATTACAGCGCACGCGCATGCATTTGTGCCAAACCACTTGTTAAGCATGCACATGCATCTGTTGGTTGACGCGCACGTTGTTTTCTGCCAAACCACAAGTTAAGCATGCACATGCTGCTTTTGCCAGAGGGTGCACATGGATTACTGCTAAAAGACGTGCCAAGCACGCCCATGCAGCGCTTTTCAGGGCACGCGCATGCATTTGTGTCAAACCACTTGTTGAGCGTGCACATGTATCTTTTGGTAGACGCGCACGTTGTTTTCTGCCAAACCACAAGTTAATCATGGACATGCTGCTTTTGCCAGAGCGTGCACGTGGATTTCTGCCGAACAACGTGCCAAGCACGCCCATGCTGCGCTTTACAGCGCACGCGCATGCATTTCTACCAAACCACTAGTTAAGCATGCACATGCATCTTTTGGTAGACGCGCACGTTGTTTTCTGCCAGACCACAAGTTAAGCATGCACATGCTGGGTTTGCCAGAGCGTGCACGCGGATTTCTGCCAAACCACGTGCTAAGCACACCCATGCGGCGCTTTTTAGCGCACGCGCATGCATTTGTGTCAAACCACTTGTTGAGCATGCACATGCATCTTTTGGTAGACGCGCACGTTGTTTTCTGCCAAACCAAATGTTAAGCATGCACATGCTGCTTTTGCCAGAGCGTGCACATGGATTTTTGCCAAACGACGTGATAAGCGCGCCCATGCTGCGCTTTTCAGCGCATGCGCATGCATTTGTGCCAAACCACTTGTTAAGCATGCACATGCAACTTTGGGTAGACGTGCACGTTGTTCTCTGCCAAACCACAAGTTAAGCATGCACATGCTGCTTTTGCCAGAGCGTGCACGTGATGTTCTGCAAAACCACGTCCTAAGCACGCCAATGCTGCGCTTTACAGCGCACGCGCATGCATTTGTGCCAAACCACTTGTTAAGCATGCACATGCATCTGCTGGTTGACGCGCACGTTGTTTTCTGCCAAACCACAAGTTAAGCATGCACATGCTGCTGTTGCCAGAGGGTGCACATGGATTACTGCTAAAAGACGTGCCAAGCACGCCCATGCTGCGCTTTACAGCGCACGCGCATGCATTTGTGCTAAACCACTTGTTAAGCATGCACATGCATCTGCTGGTTGACGCGCACGTTGTTTTCTGCCAAACCACAAGTTAAGCATGCACATGCTGCTTTTGCCAGAGGGTGCACATGGATTACTGCTAAAAGACGTGCCAAGCACGCCCATGCTGCGCTTTACAGCGCACGCGCATGCATTTGTGCCAAACCACTTGTTAAGCATGCACATGCATCTGCTGGTTGACGCGCACGTTGTTTTCTGCCAAACCACAAGTTAAGCATGCACATGCTGCTTTTGCCAGAGGGTGCACATGGATTACTGCTAAAAGACGTGAAGCCCATGCAGCGCTTTTCAGGGCACGCGCATGCATTTGTGTCAAACCACTTGTTGAGCGTGCACATGTATCTTTTGGTAGACGCGCACGTTGTTTTCTGCCAAACCACAAGTTAAGCATGGACATGCTGCTTTTGCCAGAGCGTGCACGTGGATTTCTGCCGAACAACGTGCCAAGCACGCCCATGCTGCGCTTTACAGCGCACGCGCATGCATTTCTACCAAACCACTAGTTAAGCATGCACATGCATCTTTTGGTAGACGCGCACGTTGTTTTCTGCCAGACCACAAGTTAAGCATGCACATGCTGCTTTTGCCAGAGGGTGCACATGGATTACTGCTAAAAGACGTGCCAAGCACGCCCATGCAGCGCTTTTCAGCGCACGCGCATGCATTTGTGTCAAACCACTTGTTGAGCGTGCACATGCATCTTTTGGTAGACGCGCACGTTGTTTTCTGCCAAACCACAAGTTAAGCATGCACATGCTGCTTTTGCCAGAGCGTGCACGTGGATTTCTGCCGAACAACGTGCCAAGCACGCCCATGCTGCGCTTTACAGCGCACGCGCATGCATTTGTACCAAACCACTAGTTAAGCATGCACATGCATCTTTTGGTAGACGCGCACGTTGTTTTCTGCCAGACCACAAGTTAAGCATGCACATGCTGGGTTTGCCAGAGCGTGCACGCGGATTTCTGCCAAACCACGTGCTAAGCACACCCATGCGGCGCTTTTTAGCGCACGCGCATGCATCTGTGTCAAACCACTTGTTGAGCATGCACATGCATCTTTTGGTAGACGCGCACGTTGTTTTCTGCCAAACCAAATGTTAAGCATGCACATGCTGCTTTTGCCAGAGCGTGCACATGGATTTTTGCCAAACGACGTGATAAGCGCGCCCATGCTGCGCTTTTCAGCGCATGCGCATGCATTTGTGCCAAACCACTTGTTAAGCATGCACATGCAACTTTGGGTAGACGTGCACGTTGTTCTCTGCCAAACCACAAGTTAAGCATGCACATGCTGCTTTTGCCAGAGCGTGCACGTGATGTTCTGCAAAACCACGTCCTAAGCACGCCAATGCTGCGCTTTACAGCGCACGCGCATGCATTTGTGCCAAACCACTTGTTAAGCATGCACATGCATCTGCTGGTTGACGCGCACGTTGTTTTCTGCCAAACCACAAGTTAAGCATGCACATGCTGCTGTTGCCAGAGGGTGCACATGGATTACTGCTAAAAGACGTGCCAAGCACGCCCATGCTGCGCTTTACAGCGCACGCGCATGCATTTGTGCTAAACCACTTGTTAAGCATGCACATGCATCTGCTGGTTGACGCGCACGTTGTTTTCTGCCAAACCACAAGTTAAGCATGCACATGCTGCTTTTGCCAGAGGGTGCACATGGATTACTGCTAAAAGACGTGCCAAGCACGCCCATGCTGCGCTTTACAGCGCACGCGCATGCATTTGTGCCAAACCACTTGTTAAGCATGCACATGCATCTGCTGGTTGACGCGCACGTTGTTTTCTGCCAAACCACAAGTTAAGCATGCACATGCTGCTTTTGCCAGAGGGTGCACATGGATTACTGCTAAAAGACGTGACGCCCATGCAGAGCTTTTCAGCGCACGCGCATGCATTTGTGCCAAACCACTTGTTAAGCATGCACATGCATCTTTGGGTAGACGCGCACGTTGTTCTCTGCCAAACCACAAGTTAAGCATGCACGTGCTGCTTTTGCCAGAGCGTGCACGTGATGTTCTGCAAAACCACGTCCTAAGCACGCCAATGCTGCGCTTTACAGCGCACGCGCATGCATTTGTGCCAAACCACTTGTTAAGCATGCACATGCATCTGCTGGTTGACGCGCACGTTGTTTTCTGCCAAACCACAAGTTAAGCATGCACATGCTGCTTTTGCCAGAGCGTGCACGTGGATTTCTGCCAAACCACGTGCTAAGCACGCCCATGCGGCGCTTTTTAGCGCACGCGCATGCATTTGTGTCAAACCACTTGTTGAGCTTGCACATGCATCTTTTGGTAGACGCGCACGTTGTTTTCTGCCAAACCAAATGTTAAGCATGCACATGCTGCTTTTGCCAGAGCGTGCACATGGATTACTGCTGAAAGACGTGCCTAGCACGCCCATGCAGCGCTTTTCAGCGCACGCGCATGCATTTGTGTCAAACCACTTGTTGAGCGTGCACATGCATCTTTTGGTAGACGCGCACGTTGTTTTCTGCCAGACAACAAGTTAAGCATGCACATGCTGCTTTTGCCAGAGGGTGCACATGGATTACTGCTAAAAGACGTGCCAAGCACGCCCATGCAGCGCTTTTCAGCGCACGCGCATGCATTTGTGTCAAACCACTTGTTGAGCGTGCACATGCATCTTTTGGTAGACGCGCACGTTGTTTTCTGCCAAACCACAAGTTAAGCATGGACATGCTGCTTTTGCCAGAGCGTGCACGTGGATTTCTGCCGAACAACGTGCCAAGCACGCCCATGCTGCGCTTTACAGCGCACGCGCATGCATTTCTACCAAACCACTAGTTAAGCATGCACATGCATCTTTTGGTAGACGCGCACGTTGTTTTCTGCCAGACCACAAGTTAAGCATGCATATGCTGCTTTTGCCAGAGGGTGCACATGGATTACTGCTAAAAGACGTGCCAAGCACGCCCATGCAGCGCTTTTCAGCGCACGCGCATGCATTTGTGTCAAACCACTTGTTGAGCGTGCACATGCATCTTTTGGT
This sequence comes from Dermacentor andersoni, assembly GCF_023375885.2. NCBI lineage: Eukaryota > Metazoa > Arthropoda > Arachnida > Ixodida > Ixodidae > Dermacentor > Dermacentor andersoni. Next base: position 1,962,774 of record NC_092818.1, read on the forward strand.
AGACGCGCACGTTGTTTTCTGCCAAACCACAAGTTAAGCATGCACATGCTGCTTTTGCCAGAGCGTGCACGTGGATTTCTGCCGAACAACGTGCCAAGCACGCCCATGCTGCGCTTTACAGCGCACGCGCATGCATTTGTACCAAACCACTAGTTAAGCATGCACATGCATCTTTTGGTAGACGCGCACGTTGTTTTCTGCCAGACCACAAGTTAAGCATGCACATGCTGGGTTTGCCAGAGCGTGCACGCGGATTTCTGCCAAACCACGTGCTAAGCACACCCATGCGGCGCTTTTTAGCGCACGCGCATGCATTTGTGCCAAACCACTTTTTGAGCATGCACATGCATCTGCTGGTTGACGCGCACGTTGTTTTCTGCCAAACCACAAGTTAAGCATGCACATGCTGCTGTTGCCAGAGGGTGCACATGGATTACTGCTAAAAGACGTGCCAAGCACGCCCATGCTGCGCTTTACAGCGCACGCGCATGCATTTGTGCTAAACCACTTGTTAAGCATGCACATGCATCTGCTGGTTGACGCGCACGTTGTTTTCTGCCAAACCACAAGTTAAGCATGCACATGCTGCTTTTGCCAGAGGGTGCACATGGATTACTGGTAAAAGGCGTGCCAAGCACGCCCATGCTGCGCTTTACAGCGCACGCGCATGCATTTGTGCCAAACCACTTGTTAAGCATGCACATGCATCTGCTGGTTGACGCGCACGTTGTTTTCTGCCAAACCACAAGTTAAGCATGCACATGCTGCTTTTGCCAGAGGGTGCACATGGATTACTGCTAAAAGACGTGCCAAGCACGCCCATGCAGCGCTTTTCAGCGCACGCGCATGCATTTGTGCCAAACCACTTGTTAAGCATGCACGTGCATCGTTGGGTAGACGCGCACCTTGTTCTCTGCCAAACCACAAGTTAAGCATGCACATGCTGCTTTTGCCAGAGCGTGCACGTGATGTTCTGCAAAACCACGTCCTAAGCACGCCAATGCTGCGCTTTACAGCGCACGCGCATGCATTTGTGCCAAACCACTTGTTAAGCATGCACACGCATCTGCTGGTTGACGCGCACGTTGTTTTCTGCCAAACCACAAGTTAAGCATGCACATGCTGCTTTTGCCAGAGCGTGCACGTGGATTTCTGCCAAACCACGTGCTAAGCACGCCCATGCGGCGCTTTTTAGCGCACACGCATGCATTTGTGTCAAACCACTTGTTGAGCTTGCACATGCATCTTTTGGTAGACGCGCACGTTGTTTTCTGCCAAACCAAATGTTAAGCATGCACATGCTGCTTTTGCCAGAGCGTGCACGTGATGTTCTGCAAAACCACGTCCTAAGCACGCCAATGCTGCGCTTTACAGCGCACGCGCATGCATTTGTGCCAAACCACTTGTTAAGCATGCACATGCATCTGCTGGTTGACGCGCACGTTGTTTTCTGCCAAACCACAAGTTAAGCATGCACATGCTGCTTTTGCCAGAGCGTGCACGTGGATTTCTGCCAAACCACGTGCTAAGCACGCCCATGCAGCGCTTTTCAGCGCACGCGCATGCATTTGTGTCAAACCACTTGTTGAGCGTGCACATGCATCTTTTGGTAGACGCGCACGTTGTTTTCTGCCAAGCCACAAGTTAAGCATGCACATGCTGCTTTTGCCAGAGCGTGCACGTGGATTTCTGCCGAACAACGTGCAAAGCACGCCCATGCTGCGCTTTACAGCGCACGCGCATGCATTTGTACCAAACCACTAGTTAAGCATGCACATGCATCTTTTGGTAGACGCGCACGTTGTTTTCTGCCAGACCACAAGTTAAGCATGCACATGCTGCTTTTGCCAGAGCGTGCACGTGGATTTCTGCCAAACGACGTGCCAAGCACGCCCATGCTGCGCTTTACAGCGCACGCGCATGCATTTGTGCCAAACCACTTGTTAAGCATGCACATGCATCTTTGGGTAGACGCGCACGTTGTTCTCTGCCAAACCACAAGTTAAGCATGCACATGCTGCTTTTGCCAGAGCGTGCAGGTGAATTTCTGCAAAACCACGTCAAAGCACGCCAATGCTACGCTTTACAGCGCACGCGCATGCATTTGTGCCAAACCACTTGTTAAGCATGCACATGCATCTGTTGGTTGACGCGCACGTTGTTTTCTGCCAAACCACAAGTTAAGCATGCACATGCTGCTTTTGCCAGAGGGTGCACATGGATTACTGCTAAAAGACGTGCCAAGCACGCCCATGCTGCGCTTTACAGCGCACGCACAAGCATTTGTGCCAAACCACTTGTTAAGCATGCACATGCATCTTTTGGTTGAGGCGCACGTTGTTTTCTGCCAAACCACAAGTTAAGCATGCACATGCTGCTTTTGCCAGAGGGTGCACATGGATTACTGCTAAAAGATGTGCCAAGCACGCCCATGCAGCGCTTTTCAGCGCACGCGCATGCATTTGTGTCAAACCACTTTTTGAGCGTGCACATGCATCTTTTGGTAGACGCGCACGTTGTTTTCTGCCAAACCACAAGTTAAGCATGCACATGCTGCTTTTGCCAGAGCGTGCACGTGGATTTCTGCCGAACAACGTGCCAAGCGCGCCCATGCTGCGCTTTTCAGCACATGCGCATGTATTTGTGCCAAACCACTTTTTAAGCATGCACATGCATCTTTTGGTAGAGGCGCACGTTGTTTTCTGCAAAACCACAAGTTAAGCATGCACATGCTGCTTTTGCCAGAAGGTGCACATGGATTACTGCCAAACGACGTGCCAAGCACGCCTATGCTGCGCTTTTCAGCGCATGCGCATGCATTTGTGCCAAACCACTTGTTAAGCATGCACATGCAACTTTGGGTAGACGCGCACGTTGTTCTCTGCCAAACCACAAGTTAAGCATGCACATGCTGCTTTTGCCAGAGCGTGCACGTGATGTTCTGCAAAACCACGTCCTAAGCACGCCAATGCTGCGCTTTACAGCGCACGCGCATGCATTTGTGCCAAACCACTTGTTAAGCATGCACATGCATCTGCTGGTTTACGCGCACGTTGTTTTCTGCCAAACCACAAGTTAAGCATGCACATGCTGCTTTTGCCAGAGGGTGCACATGGATTACTGCTAAAAGACGTGCCAAGCACGCCCATGCAGCGCTTTTCAGCGCACGCGCATGCATTTGTGCCAAACCACTTGTTAAGCATACACATGCATCTTTGGGTAGACGCGCACGTTGTTCTCTGCCAAACCACAAGTTAAGCATGCACATGCTGCTTTTGCCAGAGCGTGCACGTGAATTTCTGCATAACCACGTCCTAAGCACGCCAATGCTGCGCTTTACAGCGCACGCGCATGCATTTGTGCCAAACCACTTGTTAAGCATGCACATGCATCTGTTGGTTGACGCGCACGTTGTTTTCTGCCAAACCACAAGTTAAGCATGCACATGCTGGTTTTGCCAGAGGGTGCACATGGATTACTGCTAAAAGACGTGCCAAGCACGCCCATGCTGCGCTTTACAGTGCACGCACAAGCATTGGTGCCAAACCACTTGTTAAGCATGCACATGCATCTTTTGGTTGAGGCGCACGTTGTTTTCTGCCAAACCCCAAGTTTAGCATGCACATGCTGCTTTTGCCAGAGCGTGCACATGGATTTCTGCCAAACGACGTGCCAAGCACGCCCATGCTGCGCTTCACAGCGCACGCGCATGCATTTGTGCCAAACCACTTGTTGAGCATGCACATGCATCTTTTGGTAGACGCGCACGTTGTTTTCTGCCAAACCACAAGTTAAGCATGCACATGCTGGTTTTGCCAGAGCGTGCACGCGGATTTCTGCCAAACCACGTGCTAATCACTAGAGGGTTAGTGCTATATCACTAACCCTCTCCCTCGAAGCCATTTAGAACCGCGCGTGTCGCTTTATTCTATCTAATTACTCTCGTCATGCTAGCGTAACACTCATGAAGCAAGCCCTTAATATACCGGAACTTTCAGTACGTCGTGCATACAGTCGCTTCTGCCTTTTCCACAATATTTACCACAACCCGGTATTAAAAGCAAAACTTCTTACTCATCCTTCCTACTTTTCATCCCGCAGCGATCACCTTCATAAAGTTTTCGTGCTATCTCGTCGCACGAACGCGTACTATTACTCTTTTTTACCTAGCACCTGCAATGACTGGAACCACCTCCCCGCATCGGTCGCTACTATTGTAGACTCATCGGGGTTCAAGACTGCTGTTTTCCATGCCATCTAACAAATGTTTTATTCATTCATCTGCATTCTTTTTTCCTATGTATATGTACCACTCCTTTCTGTAGCGCCTACGGGCCTTGAAAGTATTTATTTTATTTATTTTATTTATTTATTTATTTCATAATACCCCTAAAGGCCCCCGAAGGGGTATTACATAGGGGGAACCGATACATGAAGAAATGCGAGCTTTGCGCGTTACGAAAAAAAACAACTAAAGTGCACAAAAGTTATACAAAAGTACGATACCTAGGAAAATACACAAGTAAAACAATATACGAAATACATTAGTCAAGTGAAACTTAAATAGAAAATACAAAACTGCCTGAGAAAACAAATTAAGGGAATTAAATAGGCACAATGTAAATGAAGTAAAACGAGGTGTTGCTCGAAGCTGCGTCAGTTGTCACCTTGACAAGTTAATGAGACATGAAATACACTTGTACAATGTGCACGCAGAACAGTAAGACAAATGATCAAAACAATATATACACTGAACAACGTATGAAGAAACAGTACATGATGAATATTTACAAGTCACTATTGCGTAAAAGTTCCTGAAAGGTGGCGAAATCGGTTTGAGTAGCAATGTGTGATGGTAGGTTATTCCATGCAACAATTGTTCGGGGAACGAAGGAGTTAGCATAGTTAGCTGAGCGACAACTGATGCGTTTTATCTTGAAGATATGGTCTGTGCGTGGAAAGAAGGCTGTCGCTAGTTCGAAGATACGGTGAAGGTGCGGATGATGATAAAGTTTGTGCAGCAGCGACAGGCGGGCAATTCTGCGGCGATGGGATAAGTCGTCAAGCTGAGCACGAGCTTTTAGTGCTGAAATGCTAGTATATGGTGAATAATCAGAAAAAATGAAACGAGCCGCGCGGTTTTGCAATGATTCGATTTCTTGGGTGATATATGTTTGAAAAGGATCCCAGATAGCTGATGCATACTCGATTTTGGGGCGTATTAATGTGATGTATGCTAGTCTGCGTAGTTTAGCTGGTTCATGCTTAAGGTTGCGTTTGAGGAGGTCTAAAGAGCGGTTAGCTGATGCCAACGTCAGGCGGATGTGATGATGCCACGTTAGATCAGACTGCAAGTGAACACCGAGGTACTTATATGAAGTTGTAAGATCAATTATGTTGTTAGATATTACGTACGAAGTTGGAATACGGTGGTTGCGCCTAGTAAATGATAATAACTTCGTTTTAGCTGTATAAAGAGTCATCAACCGTGTTGAACACCATGTGTTAATAGCGTTAAGATCGGTTTGAATAATAACTTTGTCATTGTCGCATGAAATTAATCGATATATTACGCAGTCATCGGCAAAAAGTCTGATGTGGGAAGACACACCGTTAGGCAGGTCATTAATATATATTAACAAAAGTAAAGGGCCAAGAACGCTGCCCTGCGGAACACCGGAGGTTACTTTGGTAGAAGAGGAATTACTGTTGTTAACAGACGTATATTGTACTCTGGATGAGAGGAAATCCTTAATCCATCCAATAACGGTTGGATGTATGTTAAGGTTCATTAGCTTCAGTACTAGTCTATGGTGAGCAACGCGATCGAAAGCTTTCGAAAAATCCAGGAGGATAGCATCTGCTTGAAACCCTAGGTCTAGGTATGAATGTATGTCATGTAAAAAGCCGGCTAACTGTGTTTCGCATGAATAACCACGACGAAAGCCATGTTGGTAATCAACAATAATTTTGTGCTCTTCTAAGTAGTTAATGATTTCAGTATACAAGATGTGTTCAAGTAATTTACAAATAGTACTGGTTAAGGAGATGGGGCGGTAATTTAATGGGTGAGTTCGGTCTCCGGACTTAAAAATGGGTATTACTTTTGCCACCTTCCAGTCGTGCGGAATAGTGTTAGTTGATAAAGACTGCGAGAAGAGCGCACACAATATAGGTGATAAACTGGGTGACAAATGTTTTAAAACTTTATTATTAATGCCAGTGTGATCAGAGGCGGAAGAAACTTTAAGTTTATTTAGTAAAGAAGAAATGCCTGCTTCGCTAACAATTATTTCTGGCATTGATATGTTAAGAAGGTTTACAAGGGTTGGTGAAGATATGGTGTCTTCCTGTGTAAATACAGATGAAAATGCGCTATTCAATAAATCAGCACATTCCGAGTGGTGGACCATATCACCGTGCTCATCAACTAGTGTTGAATCGGGATAGCTCTTCGGGTTTATTACGCGCCAAAAACGTTGAGGATTGTTAGTGAGCATAAAATATAGGTCATGGGCAAAGAAATGTCGTTGAGATGATTTTAGCAGTGATTGATACTGCTTATCGCAGGTCTTATAACGGTGCCAGGAATCTGAGTCGCGGGCTTTATCGGTTTTTCGACATAAACGCTTTTTCTTATTATTAAGGCGCCGAAGCTTTACGGTAAACCACGGCGCTGTCGGGGTGCAGGCTATTTTTGTTAGAGGGACGAATCGATTAATTAGTTCAGTAAGAATGGTTTTAAGTTCAGCCCAATTATGTTCGATGGTTTGAAATTGGCATCTATTCAGGAAATGTAAAAAGAAGTCAGATAGTGCGGAGTTTATGCTGTCAAAATCCGCTCTATTGTAACATCGGATGTACTTATCAGAGCACGGACGCCTTGGAAGGGAAACTGCAAGACTACCTGTTATTATATCATGATCAGATAGCCCATCTTGATGAGTTAAGTCGCAGCACACGTCAGGATCACTGGTTAATACTAGATCTAAAATATTAGCGGATGTAGCCGAAGATCGCGTAGGACGGGTGATAAGCTGTGTTAAAGAAAAGTTAAAATAAATAAATAAATAAATAAGCACGCCCATGCTGCGCTTTTCAGCGTACGCGCATGCATTTGTGTCAAACCACTTCACTCCAAAAACTAAGGGAGTGCCGGGCACTCTCTTTGAGGGAGTAGCTGCTTGTCCCATATTTCACTCTCTTTTCGAGAGTAGATCGACCCTCTTTGAGAGAGAGTAGGTCAACTCCTCCTGACAGAGTTTTGTTACTCCACCGCAAGGGATTGCTAGTACTCTTCCGCAGAGTGATAATACTCTTCCCACAGGGAGTGCTAGTACTCTTCCGCAGAGTGCTAATACTCTCCCCGCAGGGTTAACCCTGCGGGGAGAGTATTACACCGCTAGACCGAGTACTTCTACTCCCCCAAACAGAGTGCTTGTACTCCTTCAGAACAGAGTGCTAGTACTCTTCCCAATACCCTCTTAGCCAAGTCCTGGTCACGCATGCAGGCAGGAAATCAGATCAAATTAGGGCCGCTGATATACTGTTCCCTAGGCGGCTCCTCAGAGTCACTGGCCCTATTCCAAGCGGCCTCCAGAATAGGCGTGAGCAAAGTTATGCAGGATTTTAAAGTCATTTTTTCCTGGCTATTTGCTGCCTACCGTGAGGCGTGACTGCTCTGAAGCGGCCTATGCGTATGCGTCACGAACGCCACTGAGGAGAAAAAAAAAAGCGAATTAACACTTTATCTGCAAATATCTTCGCAAATTTCACAATCAGGAGTCACACAATCTAATTAGAATGCAATTGTCAAGGGGATCACATACTTATCAAGAATCACAATGCTCTATACATCATGTGGATTCGAACCCGCGTACACTCGCATTTGTACAATTCAAAACACACATCATAACCATTACACCACAGCGCCGCCACGCCCAGTCGTGTTCTTTTAGAGGTTATATATATACGAAACGTATTTGATGAATCGGCTGTGGTGGGTGGGGTTTCTCTGCAGTGTGCTGTGCTGTTGTGTACTGGAATACGTGTGCGTTTGCATCATTTCCATTCCTTGCTACGACTAACGAAGGAAGACAACGTAGACGACAACGTGAGAACTATTCACGGCTTGTCGTCACCGCAGGAAAATAACAAATGTGCCGTTCAGCTCATGATCGAGTGCTTCTCCAGTCCATGTTCTCCAAAATACGCGGATACAAAGTATTGCGCCAACCATCCACGTATGTGAATTTAATTCGCGCGTATACTGGTGAGCAACTGCGACGCCAGTACCAGGCATTTCGACGTGCCTCACGCTGCCGTGTAGGCGTTCTTTTCAAGTGCATTAGTTTAGAGTTTGGTTCAGTCCGCTGTGAGCTGTTGTCCTGCATTAGCAGTGGATCGTTAGCGTTTTGAAGCGCATGCATTCCAGCATTTGGAGACTGCTTATGCCGATAGCCGCGTCAAATGCATTGGCACGCATGTTTAAATGACCAATGTATGCACTTGTTACGCATGCACTGCTCGTATCCTGTGGCAGTGCTCGTTCTAAAAGCTTCGAAGACCATCTACACTCATGCGTGTGTTCAATTTATATATGCACAGGATGGACTTGCCGGCTAGTTGTTTGAGCATTTTAGAAGAAACAGCGCAACACAAGGACGACGCAAAAACATGCCACACCACGAAGCGCTGGTGTGGTTGATGCTTTTTTTCGTCCTTGTGTTTGCGCTGTTTCTTCTTCCACGATACACGCACACCACAGGTACGTGAAAGTTTAGGAGCATAAGTGGTTAACTCTGTTTTCCCCGTTTTCTCTCAGTGTCAATGGCACAGTGCGTTGCCCGGAATTGTGCACGCTTACCCCCATATGCAGAAATGCATCATAACTTGAAGCCCATGCTTGACTTGATCTAAACGACGCAAGCCGTGAACGCACCAAAAGAAAGGCAGTGAGCGTCTTGGGGGACGTTCGCACCAGGCGTCGTTTATATCAAGTCAAGCATGAGCTTTGTATTAAGATACATTTCTGAATACGGGGGCTAGACATCTGCTTCTTCCAGAAAATGTCGAAGAAACGCCCGCCAAAACCAGGCACATTCGTAAACTTAACTAGGCAATACGAAGCTCCATAGAAAAAAAGAAGAGTGGTATTAAAAGCTTTGAGTATTTTTCTTTACTCCAAAATAGTTGCGCTCTCGTGGCTTCACTGTACAGAGATAGTGCAGCGTTAGCTAGAAAGCATGAATTTCCTAACTCCATGCCAAAATAAGCTTGTAAAATTATTTAGGTGCTAGAATCCAGGGTTTGTAGCGATCCTTGAAAATCCTTTATTTCTAAAATGCCATTTTCAAGGCATTGAAAACCCTTGAATTTTTAGAAGTACTGGAAAGTCCTTAAACTTGTACACTTGGCTAGACTTAGCAGACATTGCCAAGCGCTTTTTTTCCCTTCTGTGACACTCTTTCGCATGTCACAGAAAATTGTCTCTGGAGGTAATAGAAGGAAAGCGACATCCTTAAAGTTGAAATTACAAAGGAGCTGCAGATAGCAGTTTTATGCACATGTAACCGGCGACAAATGTGCTTGGAGGAGCAGAAGCAGGAAGCTCAACAGTTGAGGCATTCGAAGAGAAGCCGTGAAGAGTAAATTGAGAGCGACAGACACAATAAAAAGAAATTAGAAATGACTATTGCTTATTTGATGGTGAAAAAAGCTGAGGCAACAGATGACATCACATACACTGTCAAACCAAACAGTATTCAAAAACTGCAAATGTTGCAGGTCCAAGTAGTTAATTGTGCTATTGCAGAAAAACTTTGAGCGCTTTCTTGAAATGCTTCCTTGTGTGCGTTTAGTGGTGGGCGGTGAAAGGCAAATTAGCAGTCTTTCAAATGTTTGAAATCACTGAAATGCGATTTGTTTTCTTTTCTTTTGTTTGCATTAAAGTTAACGGTGTTCTTGAACAAGTTATTGCCTGTCCAAACTACTACACACATTGCACGAGGTCCTCGAAGTTACTGCGTCGGGGCCTCGAAAGTCCTTGAAAACCATTGAATTTTTTTCTTCAATATTGCTACGAACCCAGTAGAACAACTGTCATGGAGTAAAAACCTTGGCTGAACAGGGGCTTATACGCAGAGCACAGGAAGACTAGAAATGCAGTAGTAGGCATGGAGGGCCCTGAAAAAAATGTGCCACATCCGCTCGTCTGCCTTATGTTTCTGCACCGACTGTCGCATTTTTAATAGAAGTGCACTTTCTGTTCTACTCCAATAAACGCAACATTACGAACTCCAGTGTGGGGCAGTCCTTCAGCCAGTGCAGAACTTTTTCTGCACATCCGAGTCAGCTCTGTCATTTTTCCAGCATTGTAGTACAAGATTTGTTAAACTGGTTTAGCAGAATATGAGCAGTATACTCTTAAATTAGCTGTTTATTTGTATGCACAAGTGCAGGTCCTCAGTTTGGTTGCATGACAAATTGCCATACCTCAATAGATACAAGAAACAATTTTATTACAGTTTAATAAAATCCAAACAGTAATAATCACAACAATATAATGACATACATTTCTTTTGGTACGTATACAGCCCATGTCTTGGCAGTGTATAAATTGAACTATACACCGCAAGTACTGTGTCCTGACCACTATTATTCACATGTGTAAAACCATCACAGCAATTAGTGACATACACTTTGTAACGGCTTTACATGAGCATAATGTATACAAATGGTCCCTGTGTACCTACACATGACTAGTGCCACCCGAGTACTATTACTCACAGGTGTAAAACCAACAAAGCAGTTCTTTAAAAAATATCACAGCGCTTAGTGACGTACATGCTGTAACTCCCTTGTAGAAACTTAATACAAACACGTGAGGACACAGAAAGCTAGCAGTGGGCATACATGGGAATACCACGGCCTCAATACTAATTCACAAGTGTAAAACCAACCAAGCAGTTCTTTAAAGAATATCACAATGCTTAGCGACATACATTTTCTAACTAGCTTATATAAGCTTTATACAAACATGAGAACATACACAAAGCTAGCGGTGCACCCGCATAGAAGTGCGGCCATCTGAACACGATTATTTGCAAGTGTAAGCTCAACAGAACAGTTCGTTATAGTGACGCACATTTTGTAACTGCCTTATACAAGCTTAGTGCAAGCACAAGAATGCAGAAAAATATAAATTAAAAACTTGCTCTATGCATACACAAACAGATCAACACAAATGGTAAACACCGCTTTGAAGACAAATGTGACTGTGGCAAAGCGCAGTGCTGTGCCGGTTGAAATTGCCACCCACAAAAGTATTGAGCAATGCTTAAACCACAGGCAATAAAGTGCTGAAAGACTGCGTCTCTAACGTAACTATTTTAATTCAAATTTCTTGAATATAGGGCTCGCTTGCAGATAAGGCATTTGATCCAACTGACCTGATTTTACACCTGCTACATGCATACAATGCACTCAGATATAACTGGTAATAATAATTATAAAAGGCATTTAAAAACTTGATAGTATGATGAAGATGCATGACTAGAAAAGTTCTGTCCCCCTCGTACTTGTTAAAAAGGTGTAAGTACGACACATGTTCTTTTTTTCCTCAATTTTTGCATTAATGGACAGCCGGGAACCTCGAACCGACACAAAAAAAAAAAAGATACTGCTATGTTAATAGTGTTACGAATAATTTTTTGTGAAAGCTTTTTTACAGACAAGTTGCAGTCTCGTTTCTGGAGGTTGAGCTGTATCTTGCAAAATAACTTGAAAAGTGGTCACATGGGAGCATGACACTATATCATAATGTTAGTTTCAGTTGACTCTCTTGCCCTACAAGTCGCTGCTCACTGTGGCCAGTGATGCAACAGCAGTGTCTGTGTGATTTTCATCACACTTCTGTCCTATGCCATTCTTACCAGAGTTGGCGGCACATAGATACCCAAATTTCGATAGTGTTGCTTTCTCAAGTGGTTGCTTTTAATTTGCTCAATATCAGTTGGCACTTCAGCTGCATCAAACTTCTTTTTTACCTCTTCAACATCAACAACAATCTTATGACACCTGTGTTGTCCTTCTAGTTGCCTACAAAGACCAGTCAATCCAGCAACAACACTGACAGTCTCTACTATCTTGTAATGGGGGAGAGGTGTGTCCCACCATGTGTTCTACATTGTTGTCACTATGTGGGCTGGCTGGGGAGGCAACAACTGTAATATGTTTGCATTTGCATATATTAAAGTGATGCTTGTACTGTGTTATAACACCTAACATAGTCTTGCACTTGCTGCACAATAACACAGGCTCACAGTCGTGGTGAAAAGCTTTTGTATGTTGAGCAAATGAGTTGTATCCACTACAAAAAAAGTCAGTGATAGCACACATGTTGCTCTACCAGGCCTGGTGTGGTTCCTTCTAACACTGCTGCTGATGCTGACGCGCTGCTGCTTGCCTCGTACACTGTTGCAGCTGCAGTAGACATGGCAGTCTCTGTATCTATTGCTGCCGTGCCATCTGTCATGGTAACTTCCAAGTGGTATCGGGCTCACTTCTGCAACAGAGATGTTGTTTGCCCCTTGAGGGCTCTCATGATCAGGGCCAATAATTTCATAGGCATTGTCTCCTGCATCGAAGAACCAATAAGAACAGCATGAATTAATAAACATAGCTCTAAAAAGTACGGACATCAAGACTTAACCACAAGCTTTGCACATAAGTGACCGGGCTTAATGAATAATACTTGCAGGACGAGTTACACAATTGTTTGTGTATATTACAGTAAAGCCTCATCAGAAGATATTCAAGAGGCACGGGAAACATGTCTCTCGAAACCAAAAATTTTGAGACACTGAGGAGCCAGACTAGATCACTTTATTATGCATCATCACTAAAGTATGTTTTGATATATCTGAAGGAATAAATGCTCAGGGTGGCTTAAAGGGCCCCTAAACCACTTCTCGACATTTTTTGAACATTTCAAGTAAACACGCGTATCGAAATCAGAATGCCGTCACGATCGACGAAGCCAAATGCCAGAGTGCGTAGCACTGCCGGAGCACCACAATATGAAGAAAATGACCCCGTGCGCCTCTCTGGACCTATCCTGCACCCCCCAGTTTGTCCTGACGTCACCAGGCTGTCTCTGATGATGTCACCAGTTTCCGGTGCTGTCGATTGGTCGAACGAAAGTGTACGACTGCCGGCAAGGCCTGCAAGCAAATACACACACTCCTTCTTCCTCGTCGCGTTGCGCGCGATGCCATTGTGGGCAGCCAATGGGGGCAAAGAACAGAAACGCCAACAGAAGGGTCTCCCTATGAGGCTCTTCAACACGAGTCACCATACAGTTCCGTTGTATTAGCGCCACCCCTCGCAGGACGACGGGCCAGCGCGGCAGCAACAGAGCTCGTTGGTGTTGGCCTGTCCCGTAACATTTGGAGGTGTACTAGGCAAGGAAAAGACGATACTGTCCATATGGCGTGTACCAGATGAAAGAGTAAAATGAGTGGGGACTACTTTTCGATAATCAAACACACGTAGCTCCACTATTACTGCACCGTCTCGAAAAATTCTCGTGGCTACCTGTTCATTGCCTTATTGTGTAGAACTGCAACACCGCAACTAAATTTCAACCTCGGTGGTTTAGGGGCCCTTTAAAGAAGACATTCACAGCTTTTTAGTGACTGTAGATTGTGTTAGCTTCCTTCCCAACTTCTGGAATTTAAACACTTCACTTTGCAAGCCTTGTTGCTCGCAGTACCTTTGAGGTGCTCTTAGACGCTCGTCAGCTTCAACTGCCGACACTTTCTGCCCTGCATTGTCCTCCTTTTCTGGTTCATGCTAAAAGAGACATGCGCGATTGACTTGTGTAAGGATTGCGTGATCTTTACGCCCTTCGGAACACACAAGGTGCACAAAGTGAATCTGTCTGGGTTGTGTCCCTTCGAAGTAGTGAATACTTAAAAAGTCATCCTTAGTAACAAAGGTGTCTCTTGTATACAGTATTGTTAACGTGGCAAACATCGGAAAACCAACCAAACCATTTTCAGATGTCTCTTACAACCAAGTGCATCTTGTAATGAGATTCTACTGTACTGAATATTTTTCAACTATGGATCATCTGCATGTACAGTGCTCACGGAATGAAACGCGTCAATTTAGGGCTAAGTAATGCGCACACTTTCGTTTCAACCGATTGCAGTTCGTGTCACATCGACGTAATTCTGGCGCATACACTTACATCGGAGTCCTGGTCACCTTTGGTGATCAAATTCCTAGCGACATGACATGCTGCTCTCGCGTACTTTGCACATATGTAGGGTTCTACTAAATGCTCCGTGTCCCATTTCATTCCGTGAGCACTGTACATATAGTCACAAAGACATGTTGTGTGGAATGGCAAAACGGGAAACAGTTCGTACTCTTACTTTTTGTCCCTAACATAAGCAGCTGATAAAAATATGATAAGAAAGCAGGCAATGAGGCTAGAATGGAACATAATCCTTCAGCTCTAAACAGTTTTTTGGGCCCACATCATTCCCTCATATGACATAAGGAAACAACTTGATTGCAGTAATGGCTGCATGTGATCTGAGTTGATTGAAACAAACTATACGTAAGGTTGTCGTGTATGTAATTTTATCAGAGTGCTTTTTAGATGTCCTGCTGGTGATCCTGGCTGCGCGATGCTTCTCATGCTTTTTGGCACGATTCCTTTTTTTCCACTCCACTTTTTTTTCAGATTTTCTCCCCTTTCCCTTCCCCCTTGTGTAAAATAGCACACTTGAAGTATCAAATCTGTTGAACTAACGTGTGTATCAAACCTGTTAACATGTGTGCTTCTTTGTGGTCTGTGTTGTATTTTTGCGCTGCACAATTCAATTCAAGATGAAAGATGGAACGTCCCTGCCTTTAGTTTAATTGTGTGGGTGTGTGTGTGTGTGTGTGTGTGTGTGTGTGTGTGTGTGTGTGTGTGTGTGTGTGTGTGTGTGTGTGTGCGTGTGTGTGTGTGGGTGTGTGTGTGTCTCATGTTTTGAAATATATGTACATTCAGGGGAGTGCCTGCATCCCCTTCTCTCCTGCTCCAGTGACGAAAAGAGAGCCTGTTTATGTACCATAGTAAAAAATTCAAAGGTTTTCGCTGTGCCCATTACATTCCTTATCATATAGATCTGTCACAATACAGAGTAGCAGTGGTCCATAATACTAGCCCATCCCAACATAATTATAAATTAACACATACCGACATGCTGCGAAACAGCTGTTGCAAAGCCGCTGGTGAAGGCAATTTCCGCAGCACTGCAGTGGTACAGCCGAGTTCCACCTGTATAGTGACAAATCCATATGCGTGTTAGCAACTCAGTAGTTGCTGACGGTTTCATAAGCTTTACACTACACAATAAAGTAATCTAGACAACTTTGTTGGAACAAATGCACATAATTAGGACACCACTTAAACACTAACATGATTAATTGCCCCCAATCTCTCACTCACTAAGGGATAATACTACTGAAACATCGGTGGAGAGCTCAGATTAACACAGCCCATAAAGGACAAGCGTTCTTTGAGGAAAACAGCTACAACAGCGGTTAGTTTTCTTGATCATTTTATGTGGTAGCTTTGATTTAAATGTCATGCAGTACTATAAAATACGAAGTGCCGCATTTCTAGCAGCAGAAGGTGTCGTCAGGCTCATGGTACAACAGATTTTTGCACTGTTTGTCAGTGAGCCGACACATACAAAGAAAACCGAATTCACACATACATATACAGTGTCAAGTGCACTTCTTCTGAAAACGCAGCCACCAGTTCCAATGTTGCTGAAAGGAAAGGTTATATAAAGTGCGAGACTGCATGGAACTGCCACTTATGACTGTAAATGTATGGTCTGCTGATTGCAGAGGTAGTCACATGCTATTTCTAGTCTCTTTTAGAAGCATTACTATAGAATAAATTAAAATCTATTCATAAGTCACGAATTTCATGCATCCACAGTTTGGCTAAATAACCTGTGAGAAAAAGACATGTTTACCTGGAATAGCAACCTTTTTTCCTGCTGCAAAACTTTCCTTCGAATTAATGAAATAACTTTACAGCGTCATAATGCGTTTCTCGCAACTACTTGCCGGCAGTGGCGAGTTAGTGTTTATATCCGACTCACTGGGCGACAATACTGCCAAACACAAATGCTTCACGAACACGAGAACACGTCCCTCGCAGAGAATAGCAACCATATATGCCTCTGTGAGACATGATCGCACCTTTGTGGTCAAAATGTACATTAGAACGACATCACCATCTCATTAAAAAAAAAGCCTCCGTACAAGGCAGCCCCCAACTGCATAATGTGAAATTGCAACTGATGTCCACTTACTGGTGGCCTGTGTTTGAGTCACTTTTGGCAGTTTACTGGGTGCTGAGAAATGCACGTCCTGGCTTGTCCCTGCAAAACATACAGGGTTATGTCAAATGTTGAAAATATATATATGCCGGCATTTCATCAGTCGCAAAACAAACGAGTAAACTAATAAACAACTGTAATGTAAACAGAGTACACATCTTAAGATAGGCTGTCAACTGTTAATGCATTACGCAAAAAACCTATTGCATAGGAAAGACTATATGTATACACACGAAGCTGACACACAATTTAATTCGCTCTAGGTTTTTCCGTGCAGTATATTCAAATTATTATGTCTCGTGGTTAGAGCAAAATTAGTGTAAATTACGAACTAAATTATCTACCCTGGAAACTTTTCTTCAATATGCACCTGTGCGCGCTTCGAACGAGTAGCGTTGTAAAATTTACGTACATGGCATTTAACATAGTTGCTGAACACGGATTTCCTTTGCCCTGTGTCGTGTACAGTGAGCTACATATATCTGCCCCCCCCCCTTTTTTTGTACTAGCCATACTGCGTGCCACTGCACCTATACGCACGTCAATAAACCTCACGACACAGAAATAAAAAGAGCGCCAATCACCCATGCCTGCATGTCGTAGTGGGCCTAACCTAACCAAGCATGGGCTGTTGCTTTTTATAGTAAACACAGGCACCGTGCTCATTGCAAGTATGTATCATGTCGCTAAGCAAATATGCAATTTCATTGTACCACTATTTTTTTATCACATGGATATATCTGTTGAGAGGCAAGACAAAAAGCAGTCACTTCTCAGAACTAATCAGCTTTCTTAAAACACATTTTTAACTTTTCAATGACACTTGCTGCTATGTGTTTGTTTCCAGAGAGCATACTTGATTTGACTTTCCAATCAGAGACATTACATAAATATACCATGTTAAGATGACTTCCTGGAGCACGTGAGAATTTTCATCTTCGTGTAACATACTGTATCTCGATTTTGTTGACATTTGGTCAAATGGTACACCCAATATACCCACATACTAGTTTTCTTGTCCAAATAATATGCCAATGTGTTTTGATTTTTTGGCATTGGCTCCTCTGCACTACGTGAAGTCGCGCTGCACTGGCTCTTTCACATCCACGTGTCCTTGCAGCTGCCTTCTTGCGTTATATAAAGCGGGTGCCTGAAAAATATCGTATGCAAAAGTCAACACAAGGGCATGGTGTAAAACAACATCAAGACAGTCAAGGCCATGGCAATAAAAAAGTCTTAGCTCTTAGTCTTCCTAGTGAAATGCATGCAAAACATCCAAATGACTGCAACAGTCAACTGCTAAACTAACTTCAATTTTTAGATTTAAGCAAAAAAAACAAATAAACCACAGTTCATCCTTGTTTTTCATGAATGTTAGAATACTCCTGCTAATGAATAGAATATTGGTAATTTTCAGACGTCATAGGTCTGTCATGAGTCTGGTGCATCGCAAACACCACTTGTGACACATCCTAAGCACGTGCCCAGTGTCGCCCCCCCCCCGCACCATCCCTGTTTGTGCCACTGCTGAAGCCATAATTTGAGGATTATAGCTGCAAACATGATGCTCAGTAGGGATGAAAATATTGTCCTTCAGCTCAATGGATATATGGATGTGCCTATAAAAAAGGGCAACAAGGCTTGTTATGGCAAGCTTACCCACATTTCAATACTAACAAGTTCACTGCGGCCTGCATCTAAGCTTACTAAAAGGCATGAACTTATTTTCATGCATGAGGTGCGCAGTGGAGTTCATTTTTGACAGACCCGAATACTGCTGCAGTTTGAAATCTAGCATTTTAGATTCTTGTAGGCATGTAAAAGTTGCAGTTAAACCGCAGTTATTAGTTTATAACACCAACCTATTGTTCTGTGTACGACAGACTGGTAACACGGATTTAAAGCAACATTTTATTTTGATATTTTATTTCTCTACTAAAAATATTCAAGCGATAAACACATCTTGATCTGCCATGCTATAGCAAAATGCACACATTACGCTTGTAACCCCCAGAGGAAGGCTGATTTAGCTGTTCATATGACATAACTCTGACACGCCAACTCATATTAGCAAATGCACAGGCATGTCCAAAACAATAAGCGTATGCAAAGCGCCCCTGCAATTGTAATTCCACACAGCAGCCTTTATATTCGATGCCGATGCGTAACTAGCTGCTCGACAATTCACCGAGTTCGTAGACATAAGCATCCTTTCAGTTTCGCACCGTGCACGAAAACCGCAACAGGAGACAAAACCAGACCTATAATCACACCATTTCAACATGAGCAAAAACAGTTCAGTCTTAGGGATAAACACTGTGAGAGCGATTTAGTGCGCGACGGCGACGAGCGACGGCTTCGAGCAACAAAACGGGCCGTCGCTTGAACAGATGGCTCGGTTCTGGAAATCTAGAAATCGTCGCTCGTCGCCCAGAAGTGCTATGAGCGACTAGCCAATAGCGCGAAGCCGGAACTGGATGTACATACATCGCTCAAATACTACCGATTGTCGCGCGGAACAAGCAAATGGTTCAATTTTTATACGTGCAAGGATAAGAACGTACTGCAAGACCTCCGAAAATATTTTATGCTACTTTTTATAGTAAAATACATCAACGTAAATTACTAAAGCACACGTCACGCGTGACTGCAGCCCTCATGCCGGCAACAACGGGGAGGCGTCGCTCAAAATCGTCGCTCGCACGGAGTACGACTTGTAGGCGACGAGCGAACGCGACAGCCATCTCCGTCGCGTCGCTTGTAGCTGCCGCGCGCAAGATCGCTTATATGGGGTTTATACTTTTTTCAGCATAAAACATGGATTCCTCATGCGTTTTCAGTAAGTTCAAGATAACGCGCCCAACTGATCTCTTGCAGCATGCAGCTGAATGCCTGCGGCAAAGTTTCTAACTAGCACTGGTGCTGCACGTAACTTCAGTGGTCGTAGTTTCCACCTGCGCGAGACACCGTCAAGCGCGCGGTTTATTTATAAAAAGAAATCATGCTGCCAGCAAAATGACGCCTTCTGTTATGTGATTCCTTAGTTCAACAGCGTTCCGTACACAGTAGACTGCCAAACTGAATAAATTCAAACACACAAAACGCACGCTAATCACGCTCCGCATAGGCTCGGAATCACGGGCTGGTGAACTAACCATTTTAAGCGTCCTCTCGCCTGGCGTGTTATTGAACATACCATAGTTCTGGCAGCGTTTGCGATTTTTAAAGCTCTCACGGACAACGGCAAAGTGATAAAATCACATGCAGTTATCGCGACGACTGGCTTTTTCGATTGACATCGAGAGACAGCGCGTACGCCTAGTCCTTTGTCAATCGCGTCGGCTAAGCGCAGCGACGACTTCCTGGCGATAGCATGACATACGGAGAATGTGCACCTCAGTTAGAATTCACTTACCGTGGAGGATTTGTTGTTATATCCAAGGCATGACGAACGACTGTCTTGTTTTCGTGGCGAGGCGAGATGGCTGACACACGATCTCCCTCGGCTGGCCTTTGCTCGCTGGACCGATCATCTTTCTCCGGTGCTGTGTTGTTCCGCGATCTTGAGCGCGCGCGCGCGCGGTGGAGCCACTCCGAGTGAAAAAGTAGAGCGCTCGCTACGCGTTCCTTTGAACTGCGGCGGCCTGTTCTCTTAGAAGCAAAACGATGTGTTCTTTGCTCAGCGTGCATGAATGATACATTGCCATGTTCGGGGCCAGCCACCTACAGTTGAAGCAGAAGATTACGCTACGTTTTGTTTTCTATTGCAGCAAGAGTCTCTCTTTTCTATTGTCGCAAGAGTCTTTTCACTCTCTCTCTCTGAAGGGGAGAGTGAAAAGCGCATTTCACTCTCTCCTTGGTGACAGAGTGAACAATGCATTTCACTCTCCTCGACATTTTGCGAGAGTAAAACGACGCTTTGAAGAGTGAACCGGCAGCTTCACTCCTGCGATACCCTTCCTAGTTTTTAGAGTGTTGTTGAGCATGCACATGCACCTTTTGGTAGACGCGCACGTTGTTTTCTGCCAAACCACAAGTTAAGCATGCACATGCTGCTTTTGCGAGAGCGCGCACGTGGATTTCTGCCAAACGACGTGCCAAGCGCGCCCATGCTGCGCTTTTCAGCGCATGCGCATGTATTTGTGCCAAACCACTTGTTAAGCATGCACATGCATCTTTTGGTGGAGGCGCACGTTGTTTTCTGAAAAACCACAAGTTAAGCATGCACATGCTGCTTTTGCGAGAGCGCGCACGTGGATTTCTGCCAAACGACGTGCCAAGCGCGCCCATGCTGCGCTTTTCAGCGCATGCGCATGCATTTGTACCAAACCACTTGTTAAGCATGCACATGCATCTTTTGGTAGACGCGCACGTTGTTTTCTGCCAGACCACAAGTTAAGCATGCACATGCTGCTTTTGCCAGAGCGTGCACGTGGATTTCTGCCAAACCACGTGCTAAGCACGCCCATGCTGCGCTTTACAGCGCACGCGCATGCATTTGTACCAAACCACTTGTTAAGCATGCACATGCATCTTTTGGTAGACGCGCACGTTGTTTACTGCCAAACCACAAGTTAAGCATGCACATGCTACTTTTGCCAGAGCATGCACATGGATTTCTGCCAAACGACGTGCCAAGCACGCCCATGCTGCGCTTTACAGCGCACGCGCATGCATTTGTACCAAACCACTTGTTAATCATGCACATGCATCTTTTGGTAGACGCGCACGTTGTTTACTGCCAAACCACAAGTTAAGCATGCACATGCTGCTTTTGCCAGAGCGTGCACGTAGATTTCTGCCAAACCACGTGCTAAGCACGCCTATGCTGCGCTTTTCAGCGCACGCGCATGCATTTGTGCCAAACCACTTGCTAGGCATGCACATGCATCTTTGGGTAGACGCGCAAGTTGTTTTCTGCCAAACCACAAGTTAAGCATACACATGCTGCTTTTGCCAGAGCGTGCACTTGAATTTCTGCAAACCCACGTACTAAGCACGTCACTGCTGCGCTTTACAGCGCACGCGCATGCATTTGTGCCAAACCACTTGTTAAGCATGCACATGCATCTGTTGGTAGACGCGCACGTTGTTTTCTGCCAAACCACAAGTTAAGCATGCACATGCTGCTTTTGCCAGAGCGTGCACATGGATTTCTGCCAAACGACGTGCCAAGCACGCCCATGCTGCGCTTCACAGCGCACGCGCATGCATTTGTGCCAAACCACAAGTTAAGCATGCACATGCTGCTTTTGCCAGAGGGTGCACATGGATTACTGCTAAAAGACGTGCCAAGCACGCCCATGCAGCGCTTTTCAGCGCACGCGCATGCATTTGTGCCAAACCACTTGTTGAGCGTGCACATGCATCTTTTGGTAGACGCGCACGTTGTTTTCTGCCAAACCACAAGTTAAGCATGCACATACTGCTTTGCCAGAGCGTGCACGTGGATTTCTGCCGAACAACGTGCCAAGCACGCCCATGCTGCGCTTTACAGCGCACGCGCATGCATTTGTGCCAAACCACTTGTTAAGCATGCACATGCATCTTTTGGTAGACGCGCACGTTGTTTTCTGAAAAACCACAAGTTAAGCATGCACATGCTGCTTTTGCGAGAGCGCGCACGTGGATTTCTGCCAAACGACGTGCCAAGCGCGCCCATGCTGCGCTTTTCAGCGCATGCGCATGTATTTGTGCCAAACCACTTGTTAAGCATGCACATGCATCTTTTGGTAGAGGCGCACGTTGTTTTATGCAAAACCACAAGTTAAGCATGCACACGCTGCTTTTGCCAGTGCGTGCACGTGGATTTCTGCCAAACCACGTGCTAAGCACGCCCATGCTGCGCTTTTTAGCGCACGCGCATACATTTGTGTCAAACCACTTGTCGAGCATGCACATGCATCTTTTGGGAGACGCGCACGTTGTTTTCTGCCAAATCACAAGTTAAGCATGCAGATGCTGCTTTTGCGAGAGCTTGCACATGTATTTCTGCCAAACGACGTGCCAAGCACGCCCATGCTGCGCTTTACAGCGCACGCGCATGCATTTGTACCAAACCACTTGTTAAGCATGCACATGCATCTTTTGGTAGACGCGCACGTTGTTTTCTGCCAGACCACAAGTTAAGCATGCACATGCTGCTTTTGCTAGAGCGTGCACGTGGATTTCTGCCAAACCACGTGCTAAGCACGCCCATGCTGCGCTTTTTAGCGCACGCGCATACATTTGTGCCAAACCTCTTGTTAAGCATGCACATGCATCTTTTGGTAGACGCGCACGTTGTTTACTGCCAAACCACAAGTTAAGCATGCACATGCTACTTTTGCCAGAGCATGCACATGGATTTCTGCCAAACGACGTGCCAAGCACGCCCATGCTGCGCTTTACAGCGCACGCGCATGCATTTGTGCCAAACCACTTGTTGAGCGTGCACATGCATCTTTTGGTAGACGCGCACGTTGTTTTCTGCCAAACCACAAGTTAAGCATGCACATACTGCTTTTGCCAGAGTGTGCACGTGGATTTCTGCCGAACAACGTGCCAAGCACACCCATGCTGCGCTTTACAGCGCACGCGCATGCATTTGTGCCAAAGCACTTGTTAAGCATGCACATGCATCTTTTGGTAGAGGCGCACGTTGGTTTCTGAAAAACCACAAGTTAAGCATGCACATGCTGCTTTTGCGAGAGCGCGCACGTGGATTTCTGCCAAACGACGTGCCAAGCGCGCCCATGCTGTACTTTTCAGCGCATGCGCATGTATTTGTGCCAAACCACTTGTTAAGCATGCACATGCATCTTTTGGTAGACGCGCACGTTGTTTACTGCCAAACCACAAGTTAAGCATGCACATGCTGCTTTTGCCAGAGCGTGCACGTAGATTTCTGCCAAACCACGTGCTAAGCACGCCTATCCTGCGCTTTTCAGCGCACGCGCATGCATTTGTGCCAAACCACTTGCTAGGCATGCACATGCATCTTTGGGTAGACGCGCAAGTTGTTTTCTGCCAAACCACAAGTTAAGCATGCACATGCTGCTTTTGCCAGAGCGTGCACGTGAATTTCTGCAAAACCACGTACTAAGCACGCCAATGCTGCGCTTTACAGCGCACGCGCATGCATTTGTGCCAAACCACTTGTTAAGCATGCACATGCATCTGTTGGTAGACGCGCACGTTGTTTTCTGCCAAACCACAAGTTAAGCATGCACATGCTGCTTTTGCCAGAGCGTGCACATGGATTTCCGCCAAACGACGTGCCAAGCACGCCCATGCTGCGCTTCACAGCGCACGCGCATGCATTTGTGCCAAACCACAAGTTAAGCATGCACATGCTGCTTTTGCCAGAGGGTGCACATGGATTACTGCTAAAAGACGTGCCAAGCACGCCCATGCAGCGCTTTTCAGCGCACGCGCATGCATTTGTGCCAAACCACTTGTTGAGCGTGCACATGCATCTTTTGGTAGACGTGCACGTTGTTTTCTGCCAAACCACAAGTTAAGCATGCACATACTGCTTTTGCCAGAGCGTGCACGTGGATTTCTGCCGATCAACGTGCCAAGCACGCCCATGCTGCGCTTTACAGCGCACGCGCATGCATTTGTGCCAAACCACTTGTTAAGCATGCAGATGCATCTTTTGGTAGACGCGCACGTTGTTTTCTGAAAAACCACAAGTTAAGCATGCACATGCTGCTTTTGCGAGAGCGCGCACGTGGATTTCTGCCAAACGACGTGCCAAGCGCGCCCATGCTGCGCTTTTCAGCGCATGCGCATGTATTTGTGCCAAACCACTTGTTAAGCATGCACATGCATCTTTTGGTAGAGGCGCACGTTGTTTTATGCAAAACCACAAGTTAAGCATGCACACGCTGCTTTTGCCAGTGCGTGCACGTGGATTTCTGCCAAACCACGTGCTAAGCACGCCCATGCTGCGCTTTTTAGCGCACGCGCATACATTTGTGTCAAACCACTTGTCGAGCATGCACATGCATCTTTTGGGAGACGCGCACGTTGT
The DNA here is from genome assembly GCF_023375885.2 of Dermacentor andersoni. Taxonomy (NCBI): domain Eukaryota; kingdom Metazoa; phylum Arthropoda; class Arachnida; order Ixodida; family Ixodidae; genus Dermacentor; species Dermacentor andersoni. The sequence continues at coordinate 1,987,206 of NC_092818.1, forward strand.
TTTCTGCCAAATCACAAGTTAAGCATGCAGATGCTGCTTTTGCGAGAGCTTGCACATGTATTTCTGCCAAACGACGTGCCAAGCACGCCCATGCTGCGCTTTACAGCGCACGCGCATGCATTTGTACCAAACCACTTGTTAAGCATGCACATGCATCTTTTGGTAGACGCGCACGTTGTTTTCTGCCAGACCACAAGTTAAGCATGCACATGCTGCTTTTGCTAGAGCGTGCACGTGGATTTCTGCCAAACCACGTGCTAAGCACGCCCATGCTGCGCTTTTTAGCGCACGCGCATACATTTGTGCCAAACCTCTTGTTAAGCATGCACATGCATCTTTTGGTAGACGCGCACGTTGTTTACTGCCAAACCACAAGTTAAGCATGCACATGCTACTTTTGCCAGAGCATGCACATGGATTTCTGCCAAACGACGTGCCAAGCACGCCCATGCTGCGCTTTACAGCGCACGCGCATGCATTTGTGCCAAACCACTTGTTGAGCGTGCACATGCATCTTTTGGTAGACGCGCACGTTGTTTTCTGCCAAACCACAAGTTAAGCATGCACATACTGCTTTTGCCAGAGTGTGCACGTGGATTTCTGCCGAACAACGTGCCAAGCACACCCATGCTGCGCTTTACAGCGCACGCGCATGCATTTGTGCCAAAGCACTTGTTAAGCATGCACATGCATCTTTTGGTAGAGGCGCACGTTGGTTTCTGAAAAACCACAAGTTAAGCATGCACATGCTGCTTTTGCGAGAGCGCGAACGTGGATTTCTGCCAAACGACGTGCCAAGCGCGCCCATGCTGTACTTTTCAGCGCATGCGCATGTATTTGTGCCAAACCACTTGTTAAGCATGCACATGCATCTTTTGGTAGACGCGCACGTTGTTTACTGCCAAACCACAAGTTAAGCATGCACATGCTGCTTTTGCCAGAGCGTGCACGTAGATTTCTGCCAAACCACGTGCTAAGCACGCCTATCCTGCGCTTTTCAGCGCACGCGCATGCATTTGTGCCAAACCACTTGCTAGGCATGCACATGCATCTTTGGGTAGACGCGCAAGTTGTTTTCTGCCAAACCACAAGTTAAGCCTGCACATGCTGCTTTTGCCAGAGCGTGCACGTGAATTTCTGCAAAACCACGTACTAAGCACGCCAATGCTGCGCTTTACAGCGCACGCGCATGCATTTGTGCCAAACCACTTGTTAAGCATGCACATGCATCTGTTGGTAGACGCGCACGTTGTTTTCTGCCAAACCACAAGTTAAGCATGCACATGCTGCTTTTGCCAGAGCGTGCACATGGATTTCTGCCAAACGACGTGCCAAGCACGCCCATGCTGCGCTTCACAGCGCACGCGCATGCATTTGTGCCAAACCACAAGTTAAGCATGCACATGCTGCTTTTGCCAGAGGGTGCACATGGTTTACTGCTAAAAGAAGTGCCAAGCACGCCCATGCAGCGCTTTTCAGCGCACGCGCATGCATTTGTGCCAAACCACTTGTTGAGCGTGCACATGCATCTTTTGGTAGACGTGCACGTTGTTTTCTGCCAAACCACAAGTTAAGCATGCACATACTGCTTTTGCCAGAGCGTGCACGTGGATTTCTGCCGATCAACGTGCCAAGCACGCCCATGCTGCGCTTTACAGCGCACGCGCATGCATTTGTGCCAAACCACTTGTTAAGCATGCACATGCATCTTTTGGTAGACGCGCACGTTGTTTTCTGAAAAACCACAAGTTAAGCATGCACATGCTGCTTTTGCGAGAGCGCGCACGTGGATTTCTGCCAAACGACGTGCCAAGCGCGCCCATGCTGCGCTTTTCAGCGCATGCGCATGTATTTGTGCCAAACCACTTGTTAAGCATGCACATGCATCTTTTGGTAGAGGCGCACGTTGTTTTATGCAAAACCACAAGTTAAGCATGCACACGCTGCTTTTGCCAGAGCGTGCACGTGGATTTCTGCCAAACCACGTGCTAAGCACGCCCATGCTGCGCTTTTTAGCGCACGCGCATACATTTGTGTCAAACCACTTGTCGAGCATGCACATGCATCTTTTGGGAGACGCGCACGTTGTTTTCTGCCAAATCACAAGTTAAGCATGCAGATGCTGCTTTTGCGAGAGCTTGCACATGGATTTCTGCCAAACGACGTGCCAAGCACGCCCATGCTGCGCTTTACAGCGCACGCGCATGCATTTGTACCAAACCACTTGTTAAGCATGCACATGCATCTTTTGGTAGACGCGCACGTTGTTTTCTGCCAGACCACAAGTTAAGCATGCACATGCTGCTTTTGCCAGAGCGTGCACGTGGATTTCTGCCAAACCACGTGCTAAGCACGCCCATGCTGCGCTTTTTAGCGCACGCGCATACATTTGTGTCAAACCACTTGCCGAGCATGCACATGCATCTTTTGGGAGACGCGCACGTTGTTTTCTGCCAAATCACAAGTTAAGCATGCAGATGCTGCTTTTGCGAGAGCTTGCACATGGATTTCTGCCAAACGACGTGCCAAGCACGCCCATGCTGCGCTTTACAGCGCACGCGCATGCATTTGTACCAAACCACTTGTTAAGCATGCACATGCATCTTTTGGTAGACGCGCACGTTGTTTTCTGCCAGACCACAAGTTAAGCATGCACATGCTGCTTTTGCCAGAGCGTGCACGTGAATTTCTGCCAAACCACGTGCTAAGCACGCCCATGCTGCGCTTTTTAGCGCACGCGCATACATTTGTGCCAAACCTCTTGTTAAGCATGCACATGCATCTTTTGGTAGACGCGCACGTTGTTTACTGCCAAACCACAAGTTAAGCATGCACATGCTACTTTTGCCAGAGCATGCACATGGATTTCTGCCAAACGACGTGCCAAGCACGCCCATGCTGCGCTTTACAGCGCACGCGCATGCATTTGTGCCAAACCACTTGTTGAGCGTGCACATGCATCTTTTGGTAGACGCGCACGTTGTTTTCTGCCAAACCACAAGTTAAGCATGCACATACTGCTTTTGCCAGAGCGTGCACGTGGATTTCTGCCGAACAACGTGCCAAGCACACCCATGCTGCGCTTTACAGCGCACGCGCATGCATTTGTGCCAAAGCACTTGTTAAGCATGCACATGCATATTTTGGTAGAGGCGCACGTTGGTTTCTGAAAAACCACAAGTTAAGCATGCACATGCTGCTTTTGCGAGAGCGCGCACGTGGATTTCTGCCAAACGACGTGCCAAGCGCGCCCATGCTGTACTTTTCAGCGCATGCGCATGTATTTGTGCCAAACCACTTGTTAAGCATGCACATGCATCTTTTGGTAGACGCGCACGTTGTTTACTGCCAAACCACAAGTTAAGCATGCACATGCTGCTTTTGCCAGAGCGTGCACGTAGATTTCTGCCAAACCACGTGCTAAGCACGCCTATCCTGCGCTTTTCAGCGCACGCGCATGCATTTGTGCCAAACCACTTGCTAGGCATGCACATGCATCTTTGGGTAGACGCGCAAGTTGTTTTCTGCCAAACCACAAGTTAAGCATGCACATGCTGCTTTTGCCAGAGCGTGCACGTGAATTTCTGCAAAACCACGTACTAAGCACGCCAATGCTGCGCTTTACAGCGCACGCGCATGCATTTGTGCCAAACCACTTGTTAAGCATGCACATGCATCTGTTGGTAGACGCGCACGTTGTTTTCTGCCAAACCACAAGTTAAGCATGCACATGCTGCTTTTGCCAGAGCGTGCACATGGATTTCAGCCAAACGACGTGCCAAGCACGCCCATGCTGCGCTTCACAGCGCACGCGCATGCATTTGTGCCAAACCACAAGTTAAGCATGCACATGCTGCTTTTGCCAGAGGGTGCACATGGATTACTGCTAAAAGACGTGCCAAGCACGCCCATGCAGCGCTTTTCAGCGCACGCGCATGCATTTGTGCCAAACCACTTGTTGAGCGTGCACATGCATCTTTTGGTAGACGTGCACGTTGTTTTCTGCCAAACCACAAGTTAAGCATGCACATACTGCTTTTGCCAGAGCGTGCACGTGGATTTCTGCCGATCAACGTGCCAAGCACGCCCATGCTGCGCTTTACAGCGCACGCGCATGCATTTGTGCCAAACCACTTGTTAAGCATGCACATGCATCTTTTGGTAGACGCGCACGTTGTTTTCTGAAAAACCACAAGTTAAGCATGCACATGCTGCTTTTGCGAGAGCGCGCACGTGGATTTCTGCCAAACGACGTGCCAAGCGCGCCCATGCTGCGCTTTTCAGCGCATGCGCATGTATTTGTGCCAAACCACTTGTTAAGCATGCACATGCATCTTTTGGTAGAGGCGCACGTTGTTTTATGCAAAACCACAAGTTAAGCATGCACACGCTGCTTTTGCCAGTGCGTGCACGTGGATTTCTGCCAAACCACGTGCTAAGCACGCCCATGCTGCGCTTTTTAGCGCACGCGCATACATTTGTGTCAAACCACTTGTCGAGCATGCACATGCATCTTTTGGGAGACGCGCACGTTGTTTTCTGCCAAATCACAAGTTAAGCATGCAGATGCTGCTTTTGCGAGAGCTTGCACATGTATTTCTGCCAAACGACGTGCCAAGCACGCCCATGCTGCGCTTTACAGCGCACGCGCATGCATTTGTACCAAACCACTTGTTAAGCATGCACATGCATCTTTTGGTAGACGCGCACGTTGTTTTCTGCCAGACCACAAGTTAAGCATGCACATGCTGCTTTTGCTAGAGCGTGCACGTGGATTTCTGCCAAACCACGTGCTAAGCACGCCCATGCTGCGCTTTCTAGCGCACGCGCATACATTTGTGCCAAACCTCTTGTTAAGCATGCACATGCATCTTTTGGTAGACGCGCACGTTGTTTACTGCCAAACCACAAGTTAAGCATGCACATGCTACTTTTGCCAGAGCATGCACATGGATTTCTGCCAAACGACGTGCCAAGCACGCCCATGCTGCGCTTTACAGCGCACGCGCATGCATTTGTGCCAAACCACTTGTTGAGCGTGCACATGCATCTTTTGGTAGACGCGCACGTTGTTTTCTGCCAAACCACAAGTTAAGCATGCACATGCTGCTTTTGCCAGAGCGTGCACGTGAATTTCTGCCAAACCACGTGCTAAGCACGCCCATGCTGCGCTTTTTAGCGCACGCGCATACATTTGTGCCAAACCTCTTGTTAAGCATGCACATGCATCTTTTGGTAGACGCGCACGTTGTTTACTGCCAAACCACAAGTTAAGCATGCACATGCTACTTTTGCCAGAGCATGCACATGGGTTTCTGCCAAACGACGTGCCAAGCACGCCCATGCTGCGCTTTACAGCGCACGCGCATGCATTTGTGCCAAACCACTTGTTGAGCGTGCACATGCATCTTTTGGTAGACGCGCACGTTGTTTTCTGCCAAACCACAAGTTAAGCATGCACATACTGCTTTTGCCAGAGCGTGCACGTGGATTTCTGCCGAACAACGTGCCAAGCACACCCATGCTGCGCTTTACAGCGCACGCGCATGCATTTGTGCCAAAGCACTTGTTAAGCATGCACATGCATCTTTTGGTAGAGGCGCACGTTGGTTTCTGAAAAACCACAAGTTAAGCATGCACATGCTGCTTTTGCGAGAGCGCGCACGTGGATTTCTGCCAAACGACGTGCCAAGCGCGCCCATGCTGTACTTTTCAGCGCATGCGCATGTATTTGTGCCAAACCACTTGTTAAGCATGCACATGCATCTTTTGGTAGACGCGCACGTTGTTTACTGCCAAACCACAAGTTAAGCATGCACATGCTGCTTTTGCCAGAGCGTGCACGTAGATTTCTGCCAAACCACGTGCTAAGCACGCCTATCCTGCGCTTTTCAGCGCACGCGCATGCATTTGTGCCAAACCACTTGCTAGGCATGCACATGCATCTTTGGGTAGACGCGCAAGTTGTTTTCTGCCAAACCACAAGTTAAGCATGCACATGCTGCTTTTGCCAGAGCGTGCACGTGAATTTCTGCAAAACCACGTACTAAGCACGCCAATGCTGCGCTTTACAGCGCACGCGCATGCATTTGTGCCAAACCACTTGTTAAGCATGCACATGCATCTGTTGGTAGACGCGCACGTTGTTTTCTGCCAAACCACAAGTTAAGCATGCACATGCTGCTTTTGCCAGAGCGTGCACATGGATTTCAGCCAAACGACGTGCCAAGCACGCCCATGCTGCGCTTCACAGCGCACGCGCATGCATTTGTGCCAAACCACAAGTTAAGCATGCACATGCTGCTTTTGCCAGAGGGTGCACATGGATTACTGCTAAAAGACGTGCCAAGCACGCCCATGCAGCGCTTTTCAGCGCACGCGCATGCATTTGTGCCAAACCACTTGTTGAGCGTGCACATGCATCTTTTGGTAGACGTGCACGTTGTTTTCTGCCAAACCACAAGTTAAGCATGCACATACTGCTTTTGCCAGAGCGTGCACGTGGATTTCTGCCGATCAACGTGCCAAGCACGCCCATGCTGCGCTTTACAGCGCACGCGCATGCATTTGTGCCAAACCACTTGTTAAGCATGCACATGCATCTTTTGGTAGACGCGCACGTTGTTTTCTGAAAAACCACAAGTTAAGCATGCACATGCTGCTTTTGCGAGAGCGCGCACGTGGATTTCTGCCAAACGACGTGCCAAGCGCGCCCATGCTGCGCTTTTCAGCGCATGCGCATGTATTTGTGCCAAACCACTTGTTAAGCATGCACATGCATCTTTTGGTAGAGGCGCACGTTGTTTTATGCAAAACCACAAGTTAAGCATGCACACGCTGCTTATGCCAGAGCGTGCACGTGGATTTCTGCCAAACCACGTGCTAAGCACGCCCATGCTGCGCTTTTTAGCGCACGCGCATGCATTTGTGTCAAACCACTTGTCGAGCATGCACATGCATCTTTTGGGAGACGCGCACGTTGTTTTCTGCCAAATCACAAGTTAAGCATGCAGATGCTGCTTTTGCGAGAGCTTGCACATGGATTTCTGCCAAACGACGTGCCAAGCACGCCCATGCTGCGCTTTACAGCGCACGCGCATGCATTTGTACCAAACCACTTGTTAAGCATGCACATGCATCTTTTGGTAGACGCGCACGTTGTTTTCTGCCAGACCACAAGTTAAGCATGCACATGCTGCTTTTGCCAGAGCGTGCACGTGGATTTCTGCCAAACCACGTGCTAAGCACGCCCATGCTGCGCTTTTTAGCGCACGCGCATACATTTGTGCCAAACCTCTTGTTAAGCATGCACATGCATCTTTTGGTAGACGCGCACGTTGTTTACTGCCAAACCACAAGTTAAGCATGCACATGCTACTTTTGCCAGAGCATGCACATGGATTTCTGCCAAACGACGTGCCAAGCACGCCCATGCTGCGCTTTACAGCGCACGCGCATGCATTTGTGCCAAACCACTTGTTGAGCGTGCACATGCATCTTTTGGTAGACGCGCACGTTGTTTTCTGCCAAACCACAAGTTAAGCATGCACATACTGCTTTTGCCAGAGCGTGCACGTGGATTTCTGCCGAACAACGTGCCAAGCACACCCATGCTGCGCTTTACACCGCACGCGCATACATTTGTGCCAAACCTCTTGTTAAGCATGCACATGCATCTTTTGGTAGACGCGCACGTTGTTTACTGCCAAACCACAAGTTAAGCATGCACATGCTACTTTTGCCAGAGCATGCACATGGATTTCTGCCAAACGACGTGCCAAGCACGCCCATGCTGCGCTTTACAGCGCACGCGCATGCATTTGTGCCAAACCACTTGTTGAGCGTGCACATGCATCTTTTGGTAGACGCGCACGTTGTTTTCTGCCAAACCACAAGTTAAGCATGCACATACTGCTTTTGCCAGAGCGTGCACGTGGATTTCTGCCGAACAACGTGCCAAGCACACCCATGCTGCGCTTTACAGCGCACGCGCATGCATTTGTGCCAAAGCACTTGTTAAGCATGCACATGCATCTTTTGGTAGAGGCGCAGGTTGGTTTCTGAAAAACCACAAGTTAAGCATGCACATGCTGCTTTTGCGAGAGCGCGCACGTGGATTTCTGCCAAACGACGTGCCAAGCACGCCCATGCTGCGCTTTACAGCGCACGCGCATGCATTTGTACCAAACCACTTGTTAAGCATGCACATGCATCTTTTGGTAGACGCGCACGTTGTTTACTGCCAAACCACAAGTTAAGCGTGCACATGCTGCTTTTGCCAGAGCGTGCACGTGGATTTCTGCCAAACCACGTGCTAAGCACGCCTATGCTGCGCTTTTCAGCGCACGCGCATGCATTTGTGCCAAACCACTTGCTAGGCATGCACATGCATCTTTGGGTAGACGCGCAAGTTATTTTCTGCCAAACCACAAGTTAAGCATGCACATGCTGCTTTTGCCAGAGCGTGCACGTGAATTTCTGCAAAACCACGTACTAAGCACGCCAATGCTGCGCTTTACAGCGCACGCGCATGCATTTGTGCCAAACCACTTGTTAAGCATCCACATGCATCTGTTGGTAGACGCGCACGTTGTTTTCTGCCAAACCACAAGTTAAGCATGCACATGCTGCTTTTGCCAGAGCGTGCACATGGATTTCTGCCAAACGACGTGCCAAGCACGCCCATGCTGCGCTTCACAGCGCACGCGCATGCATTTGTGCCAAACCACAAGTTAAGCATGCACATGCTGCTTTTGCCAGAGGGTGCACATGGATTACTGCTAAAAGACGAGCCAAGCACGCCCATGCTGCGCTTTACAGCGCACGCGCATGCATTTGTACCAAACCACTAGTTAAGCATGCACATGCATCCTTTGGTAGACACACACGTTGTTTTCTGCCAGACCACAAGTTAAGCATGCACATGCTGCTTTTGCCAGAAGGTGCGTATGGATTACTGCCAAACGACGTGCCAAGCACGCCTATGCTGCGCTTTTCAGCGCACGCGCATGCATTTGTGCCAAACCACTTGTTAAACATGCACATGCATCTTTGGGTAGACGCGCACGTTGTTCTCTGCCAAACCACAAGTTAAGCATGCACATGCTGCTTTTGCCAGAGCGTGCACGTGAATTTCTGCAAGACCACGTCCTAAGCACGCCAATGCTGCGCTTTACAGCGCACGCACAAGCATTGGTGCCAAACCACTTGTTAAGCATGCACATGCATCTTTTGGTAGACGTGCACATTGTTTTCTGCCAAACCACAAGTTAAGCATGCACATGCTGGTTTTGCCAGAGCGTGCACGCGGATTTCTGCCAAACCACGTGCTAATCACTAGAGGGTTAGTGCTATATCACTAACCCTCTCCCTCGAAGCCATTCAGAACCGCGCGTGTCGCTTTATTCTATCTAATTACTCTCGTCATGCTAGCGTAACACTCATGAAGCAAGCCCTTAATATACCGGAACTTTCAGTACGTCGTGCATACAGTCGCCTCTGCCTTTTCCACAATATTTACCACAACCCCGTATTAAAAGCAAAACTTCTTACTCGTCCTTCCTACTTTTCATCCCGCAGCGATCACCTTCATAAAGTTTTCGTGCTATCTTGTCGCACGAACGGGTACTATTACTCTTTTTTACCTAGCACCTGCAATGACTGGAACCACCTCCCCGCATCGGTCGCTACTATTGTAGACTCATCGGGGTTCAAGACTGCTGTTTTCCATGCCATCTAACAAATGTTTTATTCATTCATCTGCATTTTTTTTATGTATATGTACCACTCCTTTCTGTAGCGCCTACGGGCCTTGAAAGTATTTATTTTATTTATTTTATTTATTTATTTATTTCATAATACCCCTAAAGGCCACCGAAGGGGTATTACATAGGGGGAACCGATACATGAAGAAATGCGAGCTTTGCGCGTTACGGAAAAAAAACAACTAAAGTGCACAAAAGTTATACAAAAGTACGATACCTGGGAAAATACACAAGTAAAACAATATACGAAATACATTAGTCAAGTGAAACTTAAATAGAAAATACAAAACTGCCTGAGAAAACAAATTAAGTGAATTAAATAGGCACAATGTAAAAGAAGTAAAACGAGGTGTTGCTCGAAGCTGCGTCAGTTGTCACCTTAACAAGTTAATGACACACGAAATACACTTGTACAATGTGCACGCAGAACAGTAAGACCAATGATCAAAACAATATATACACTGAACAACGTATGAAGAAACAGTACATGATGAATATTTACAAGTCACTATTGCGTAAAAGTTCCTGAAAGGTGGCGAAATCGGTTTGAGTAGCAATGTGTGATGGTAGGTTATTCCATGCAACAATTGTTCGGGGAACGAAGGAGTTAGCATAGTTAGCTGAGCGACAACTGATGCGTTTTACCTTGAAGATATGGTCTGTGCGTGGAAAGAAGGCTGTCGCTAGTTCGAAGATACGGTGAAGGTGCGGATGATGATAAAGTTTGTGCAGCAGCGACAGGCGGGCAATTCTGCGGCGATGGGATAAGTCGTCAAGCTGAGCACGAGCTTTTAGTGCTGAAATGCTAGTATATGGTGAATAATCAGAAAAAATGAAACGAGCCGCGCGGTTTTGCAATGATTCGATTTCTTGGGTGATATATGTTTGAAAAGGATCCCAGATAGCTGATGAATACTCGATTTTGGGGCGTAATAATGTGATGTATGCTAGTCTGCGTAGTTTAGCTGGAGCATGCTTAAGGTTGCGTTTGAGGAGGCCTACAGAGCGGTTAGCTGATGCCAACGTCAGGCGGATGTGATGATGCCACGTTAGATCAGACTGCAAGTGAACACCAAGGTACTTATATGAAGTTGTAAGATCAATTATGTTGTTAGATATTACGTACGAAGTTGGAATACGGTGGTTGCGCCTAGTAAATGATAGTAATTTCGTTTTAGCTGTATTAAGAGTCATCAGTCGTGTTGAACACCATGTTTTAATAGCGTTAAGATCGGTTTGAATAATAACTTTGTCATTGTCGCATGAAATTAATCGATATATTACGCAGTCATCGGCAAAAAGTCTGATGTGGGAAGACACACAGTTAGGCAGGTCATTAATATATGCTAAGAAAAGTAAAGGGCCAAGAACGCTGCCCTGCGGAACACCGGAGGTTACTTTGGTAGAAGAGGAATTACTGTTGTTAACAGACGTATATTGTACTCTGGATGAGAGGAAATCCTTAATCCATCCAATAACGGTTGGATGTATGTTAAGGTTCATTAGCTTCAGTACTAGTCTATGGTGAGCAACGCGATCGAAAGCTTTCGAAAAATCCAGGAAGATAGCATCTACTTGAAACCCTAGGTCTAGGTATGAATGTATGTCATGTAAAAAGCCGGCTAACTGTGTTTCGCATGAATAACCACGACGAAAGCCATGTTGGTAATCAACAATAATTTTGTGCTCTTCTAAGTAGTTAATGATTTCAGTATACAAGATGTGTTCAAGTAATTTACAAATAGTACTGGTTAAGGAGATGGGGCGGTAATTTAATGGGTGAGTTCGGCCTCCGGACTTAAAAATGGGTATTACTTTTGCCACCTTCCAATCGTGCGGAATAGTGCTGGTTGATAAAGACTGCGAGAAGAGCGCACACAATATAGGTGATAAACTAGGTGACAAATGTTTTAAAACTTTATTATTAATGCCAGTATGATCAGAGGCGGAAGAAACTTTAAGTTTATTTAGTAAAGAAGAAATGCCTGCTTCGCTAACAATTATTTCTGGCATTGATATGTTTAGAAGGTTTACAAGGGTTGGTGAAGATATGGTGTCTTCCTGTGTAAATACAGATGAAAATGCGCTATTCAATAAATCAGCACATTCCGAGTGGTGGACCATATCACCGTGCTCATCAACTAGTGTTAAATCGGGATAGCTCTTCGGGTTTATTACGCGCCAAAAACGTTGAGGATTGTTAGTGAGCATAAAATATAGGTCATGGGCAAAGAAATGTCGTTTAGATGATTTTAGCAGTGATTGATACTGCTTATCGCAGGTCTTATAACGGTGCCAGGAATCTGAGTCGCGGGCTTTATCGGTTTTTCGATATAAACGCTTTTTCTTATTATTAAGGCGCCGAAGCTTTACGGCAAACCACGGCGCTGTCGGGGTGCAGGCTATTTTTGTTAGAGGGACGAATCGATTAATTAGTTCAGTAAGAATGGTTTTAAGTTCAGCCCAATTATGTTCGATGGTTTGAAATTGGCATCTATTCAGGAAATGTAAAGAGAAGTCAGATAGTGCGGATTTTATGCTGTCAAAATCCGCTCTATTGTAACAACGGATGTACTTATCAGAGCACGGACGCCTTGGAAGGGAAACTGCAAGACTACCTGTTATGATATCATGATCAGATAGCCCATCTTGATGAGTTAAGTCGTAGCACACGTCAGGATCACTGGTTAATACTAGATCTAAAATATTAGCGGATGTAGCCGAAGATCGCGTAGGACGGGTGATAAGCTGTGTTAAAGAAAAGTTAAAATAAATAAATGAATAAATAAGCACGCCCATGCTGCGCTTTACAGCGCACGCGCATGCATTTGTGCCAAACCACTTGTTAAGCATGCACATGCATCTGTTGGTAGACGCGCACGTTGTTTTCTGCCAGACCACAAGTTAAGCATGCACATGCTGCTTTTGCCAGAGCGTGCACGTGGATTTCCGCCAAACCACGTGCCAAGCGCGCCCATGCTGCGCTTTACAGCGCACGCGCATGCATTTGTGCCAAACCACTTGTTAAGCATGCACATGCATCTGTTGGTAGACGCGCACGTTGTTTTCTGCCAGACCACAAGTTAAGCATGCACATGCTGCTTTTGCCAGAGCGCGCACGTGGATTTCTGCGAAACCACGTGCCAAGCGCGCCCATGCTGCGCTTTACAGCGCACGCGCATGCATTTGTGCCAAACACTTGTTAAGCATGCACATGCATCTGTTGGTAGACGCGCACGTTGTTTTCTGCCAGACCACAAGTTAAGCATGCACATGCTGCTTTTGCCAGAGCGCGCACGTGGATTTCTGCGAAACCACGTGCCAAGCGCGCCCATGCTGCGCTTTACAGTGCACGCGCATGCATTTGTGCCAAACCACTTGTTAAGCATGCACATGCATCTGTTGGTAGACGCGCACGTTGTTTTCTGCCAGACCACAAGTTAAGCATGCACATGCTGCTTTTGCCAGAGCGCGCACGTGGATTTCTGCCAAACCACGTGCCAAGCGCGCCCATGCTGCGCTTTACAGCGCACGCGCATGCATTTGTGCCAAACCACTTGTTAAGCATGCACATGCATCTGTTGGTAGACGCGCACGTTGTTTTCTGCCAGACCACAAGTTAAGCATGCACATGCTGCTTTTGCCAGAGCGCGCACGTGGATTTCTGCGAAACCACGTGCCAAGCGCGCCCATGCTGCGCTTTGCAGCGCACGCGCATGCATTTCTGCCAAACCACTTGTTAAGCATGCACATGCATCTGTTGGTAGACGCGCACGTTGTTTTCTGCCAGACCACAAGTTAAGCATGCACATGCTGCTTTTGCCAGAGCGCGCACGTGGATTTCTGCGAAACGACGTGCCAAGCGCGCCAATGCTGCGCTTTACAGCGCACGCGCATGCATTTGTGCCAAACTACTTGTTAAGCATGCACATGCATCTGTTGGTAGACGCGCACGTGCTTTTCTGCCAAACGAAATGTTAAGCATGCACATGCTGCTTTTGCCAGAGCGTGCACATGGATTTCTGCCAAACGACGTGCCAAGCACGTCCATGCAGCGCTTTTCAGCGCACGCGCATGCATTTGTCTCAAACCACTTGTTGAGCGTGCACATGTATTTTTTGGTAGACGCGCACGTTTTTTCTGCCAAACCACAAGTTAAGCATGCACATGCTGCTTTTGCCAGAGCGTGCACGTGGATTTCTGCCGAACAACGTGCCAAGCACGCCCATGCTGCGCTTTATAGCGCACGCGCATGCATTTGTGTCAAACCACTTGTTGAGCGTGCACATGTATCTTTTGGTAGACGCGCACGTTGTTTTCTGCCAGACCACAAGTTAAGCATGCACATGCTGCTTTTGCCAGAGCGTGCACGTGGATTTCTGCCGAACAATGTGCCAAGCACGCCCATGCTGCGCTTTATAGCGCACGCGCATGCATTGGTGCCAAACCACTTGTTAAGCATGCACATGCATCTGTTGGTAGACGCGCACGTTGTTTTCTGCCAGACCACAAGTTAAGCATGCACATGCTGCTTTTGCCAGAGCGTGCACGTGGATTTCTGCCAAACCACGTGCCAAGCACGCCTATGCTGCGCTTTACAGCGCACGCGCATGCATTTGTGCCAAACCACTTGTTAAGCATGCACATGCATCTGTTGGTAGACGCGCACGTTGTTTTCTGCCAGACCACAAGTTAAGCATGCACATGCTGCTTTTGCCAGAGGGTGCACATGGATTACTGCTAAAAGACGTGCCAAGCACGTCCATGCAGCGCTTTTCAGCGCACGCGCATGCATTTGTGTCAAACCACTTGTTGAGCGTGCACATGTATCTTTTGGTAGACGCGCACGTTGTTTTCTGCCAAACCACAAGTTAAGCATGCACATGCTGCTTTTGCCAGAGCGTGCACGTGGATTTCTGCGAAACGACGTGCCAAGCGCGCCCATGCTGCGCTTCACAGCGCACGCGCATGCATTTGTGCCAGACCACTTGTTAAGCATGCACATGCATCTGTTGGTAGACGCGCACGTTGTTTTCTGCCAAACCACAAGTTAAGCATGCACATGCTGCTTTTGCCAGAGGGTGCACATGGATTACTGCTAAAAGACTTGCCAAGCACGTCCATGCAGCGCTTTTCAGCGCACGCGCATGCATTTGTGTCAAACCACTTGTTGAGCGTGCACATGTATCTTTTGGTAGACGCGCACGTTGTTTTCTGCCAAACCACAAGTTAAGCATGCACATGCTGCTTTTGCCAGAGCGTGCACGTGGATTTCTGCCGAACAACGTGCCAAGCACGCCCATGCTGCGCTTCATAGCGCACGTGCATGCATTTGTGTCAAACCACTTGTTGAGCGTGCACATGTATCTTTTGGTAGACGCGCACGTTGTTTTCTGCCAAACCACAAGTTAAGCATGCACATGCTGCTTTTGCCAGAGCGTGCACGTGGATTTCTGCCGAACAACGTGCCCTGCACGCCCATGCTGTGCTTTATAGCGCACGCGCATGCATTTGTACCAAACCACTAGTTAAGCATGCACATGCATCTTTTGGTAGACGCGCACGTTGTTTTCTGCCAGACCACAAGTTAAGCATGCACATGCTGCTTTTGCCAGAGCGTGCACGTGGATTTCTGCCAAACGACGTGCCAAGCACGCCCATGCTGCGCTTTACAGCGCACGCGCATGCATTTGTGCCAAACCACTTGTTGAGCGTGCACATGCATCTCTTGGTAGACGCGCACGTTGTTTTCTGCCAGACCACAAGTTAAGCATGCACATGCTGCTTTTGCCAGAGCGTGCACGTGGATTTCTGCCGAACAACGTGCCCTGCACGCCCATGCTGCGCTTTATAGCGCACGCGCATGCATTTGTGCCAAACCACTTGTTGAGCGTGCACATGTATCTTGTGGTAGACGCGCACGTTGTTTTCTGCCAGACCACAAGTTAAGCATGCACATGCTGCTTTTGCCAGAGCGTGCACGTGGATTTCTGCCGAACAACGTGCCCTGCACGCCCATGCTGCGCTTTATAGCGCACGCGCATGCATTTGTACCAAACCACTAGTTAAGCATGCACATGCATCTTTTGGTAGACGCGCACGTTGCTTTCTGCCAGACCACAAGTTAAGCATGCACATGCTGCTTTTGCCAGAGCGTGCACGTGGATTTCTGCCAAACCACGTGCTAAGCACGCCCATGCTGCGCTTTACAGCGCACGCGCATGCATTTGTGCCAAACCACTTGTTGAGCGTGCACATGCATCTTTTGGTTGAGGCGCACGTTGTTTTCTGCCAAACCCCAAGTTTAGCATGCACATGCTGGTTTTGCCAGAGCGTGCACGCGAATTTCTGCCAAACCACGTGCTAAGCACGCCCATGCTGCGCTTTTCAGCGCACGCGCATGCATTTGTGTCAAACCACTTGTTGAGCGTGCACATGCATCTTTTGGTAGACGCGCACGTTGTTTTCTGCCAAACTACAAGTTAAGCACAAGTTAGACGACCGCACGCCAAGTTTCATCCTAGACGCCAGCGCTCGTTTCTCCCCTGGCGGAACGATTTCGTCTCCAACGGGTGTAGGTTTCCGCCGCCGCTTCCCTCGGTCGCGCCCGCGTTCAGTTCGCGCTGCGCGCGAAACGTCTCTTGTTTGCGACGGCGCCTCTTCGGATGACCGGAAATTATTATTGTGTTGTTAACTGTCACGACAGCAATGTAAACACGAAAGGGTTGATGCCACCAGTGAAATTCTGCCGATTCACAAGAAAATGGTACGAAATAAGCAGACGACCCACATGGATTACTGCGGTGCGCCGAGCGAAGTAAACAACTGGAAAACGAAGCGAGCTCGTTCATTGATCACTGCTGAGTGTATGACGGTTTTTATATGTAACCCACATAAATTTAATAATTACTCGGTACATAATCCTTTTATTCATATAAAAACATTAAGTTGTTCGACGAGCGCTTGTCCTGTCGTCTTTCTCGTGTTTCGTTTGTGTGTGCGCTGCCCAAGAATGGAAACCACTTCTGTTGTATGCGCTAGCAGTGGCCGAAGTTCACGCGTGCCGAGAAAGTGAATATGTGCACGATGCATTGAGCCTGACCAGAGTTCATTCCCGCTTCACCACTGCACCGATCGATCGAGTTGCTGGACGATACACGCCCGCGTCTTGGTCGCGCCGGCATTGCTGAAGCAGGAATGATTACTAATACTTTCAACTTCCGTCTCTTGAGCACTGTTAAAAAATGGCCAAGCTGTCTACACTGCTGCTTCTATTCGATATTGTAGGGGACGCACTAGTTAAAGTTGTGTTCGCATGTCATACTTGTGCTATGCAGCGACATATTTTTGAGAGCAGCATTCCGGGCAAGTTGGTAATCCATTACTTAAGTGATATTGCGCGACAAAAAACGACACGGACGTGAGAGACGACACACCAAGCGCTTGGTGTGTCGACGACATGCGCTTGGTGTGTCGTCTCTCACGTCCGTGTCGTTTTTTGTCGCGCAATATCATTTAAGTCATCGATATATTTTGTTTATTTCCGCACAGTGTCGATGGAAGACCGTTGTCGCCATCAGAGACAACACGGATTTGTAGCAAACATATTGTGAGAAACTGCAAAAATGACTTTAGTTCGTATGTGCCGTATGTATGTGTCGCAACGTATGTGCTGACGATTTTTCCGGCGGTACACACGATGTCGTTTCCAATCACCTGCTCAGCGTCACTTACATGGTTAAGCAGACGCTGCCCTTTCGCCGCATTGCAGCCATAAAAACAATCGTCAAGCGTACCGATCTTCTAAACGGCAAATAGAAGCGTGTACAGTCTGTTTCACACTTAGGGGAAAACTCGGAACGTATTGCATCGCGATGCGGCAAGCAATAGAGTCGTGCCGTGGCAGCAGCTCGAGCAGGCGCAGACGCTCGAGGGGCGGAGTCATGATCTGCGTCGTCTGCTACGGCGGCGCGCGGTGGCCGCATTGTCGGGAAGTGTGCTACTGTTAGAGGCAGTGCACGTATATTTCTTCACTGTGTGTGCTACCGTAATAAGCAGCGACAAGACGCACCAAGATGTGCGCGCAACGTGTTCAGTCTTTGTTTGACTCGAAAGGAAAACAAAGCACTCAACAACGATAACTATGGGAGTCGAATACGATGAAAGAAGCGGATACGATTAAATGAATGTTTTAGGTTCAGACAATGAGCTGGAAATGGTTTTTCTCGACAATCATTCGCTTTACCAGACAGACTCTGCCCGCCGGCGGGGAAATGGACACGTCACGCTCGGAACTTCAGTTGGTATCTCGTCATGTCCCCAGCGGCAGCGATGACAGCGCTCATCCTGGAAGGCAGTGAAGTGCAGAATGACTTGATCAGGGATGTGTTCATTCGAAGCACGTCTCAGTCACTGACGATGGTGGATCGAAGCCTATCCTCGGGCGACTGATAGAGGGGACAGTGCGCCAGCGATACTTTCAACGAGCCCCAGACATTTTAAATGATGTTGGCGCCCGGGGATTGAGGCGGCCACTCCAAGAGAGTGACTGCGCGCTCTTCTAGCAGTTGTTGCACCACACGAGCAGTGTAGATCGGCGACCTAGCGCGTTAGAATATATAGTCTCCCTCCAGAAACGGGCAGTCAAGAATGTATGGAATCAGTACGTCGTCTATGACTGCCCTGCAGCGATGAACTTACCTTCGAGGCGTATCAGTTGGCGTCGCACAACGCATAGTAAAGAATACCGGCTCATTTCACGCCGTAGCGATGAGATCGGCGCCCTGCAACTGATAGTAGAACGTTTCCCGACAATGCGGCCAGCGCGCGCCGCCGTAGCAGACGACGCCGTTCAAGATCCCGCCCCTCGAGCACCTGCGCGAGCTGCTGCCGCCGCCTGACTCAAGCGCTCGCCGCATCGCGATGGAATGCGCTCCGAGTTTTCCCCTAAATGTGAAACAGACTGTACACCGCCCTTCACGCGCACACACGTAGGCACACACAGCCCGCGGCGCGAAACGTGCCCAAACACGCGCAGTGCAGGAGGCAATCAAGGCGGCGCGAACGAGAGATGGGAGAGGGGTACCACCCGCTAATAGAATTTTGCTTCGCATGCGGCGCTCTCAACACCGGCGCGGCAGCGCCGCTCTCGGTGCCGTTCTTGTCTATGCACATGAATTTCTGCAAAACGACGTCCTAAGCACGCCAATGCTGCGCTTTACAGCGCACGCGCATGCATTTGTGCCATACCGCTTGTTGAGCATGCGCATGCATCTTTTGGTAGACGCGCACGTTGTTTTTTGCAAAACCACAAGTTAGCATGCACATGCTGGTTTTGCCAGAGCGTGCACGCGGATTTCTGCCAAACCACGTGCTAACCATGCCCATACTGCGCTTCTCAGCGCACGCGCATGCATTTGTGTCAAACCACTTGTTGAGCATGCACGAGACCGAGACCGTTTTTAACCCTTACGGATGAAGGGGACCGTTTACTTTAGGTCGCGAAGGTGAGCGCAAGAGCGGCCAGCTGGTTAATCAACTCAGCGTCGTTCTCTTCATCCTTCCTCTACTCGGGACCGCAAGCACGTTTACCAGTCTTCGTTTTCTTAATGTGTAACAATATATATATATATATATTGTCACAAGCTGTCATGAACCACGCCTGCCGCGGAGACAACGAAAAGAAAGAAGAGAACGACGTTAGCCGGGCTGCCGCGAGACCGCTCTTCAACAACCGCGCCTATCAACCAGATTCATCTGGTTCTGCATTAAACACCTCGTGTGTAACATTTGGTGGAGCTGTGCGGGGTAACTCCCACGACCTACAACGGAGCCACCAGCACAAGAGCTACGCCGAAGCCGTCGCCTCGCCGGACTTTCGCCGTCGCGCTCAATCATGGCCACAGAGCAAAATATCCTTACCAGCAGTGCCTCGGCGAGCCCAGTCCCTATCCAGCACTACCGAGAGCCACGCACGTTCTCGGCGAAGGCAGAGGAAGATGTGGATGAGTGGCTAACCCATTACGAAAGGGTAAGCCAATACAATAACTGGAACGCTGCCAGTCAGCTTAGGAACGTTGTTTTCTTCTTGGCCGGCACGGCATTGGTATGGTATGACAACCACGCGGACATGCTAACTACTTGGACACGCTTCGTTGAGGAGATCAAAAAGTGTTTCGGTGACTCAGACGCAAAGAGGAAACGTGCGGAACTCACATTGGCCCAGAGAGCTCAGGTACCCGGCGAGACTTGCACTACCTATATCGAAGAAGTTTTGAAGCTGTGCCGAACCGTCAACCCTCAAATGACAGAGGAAGATAAAGTGGGGCACGTGGTAAAAGGAATAGCGGAAGACGTGTACAACTTCCTCATTGGTAAAGAGAACTTGCACACTGTATCAGAACTGATACGGCACTGCCGTACGTTCGAAGCGCTGAAGACTCGCCGAATTACACCAAAGTTTGGACGGCTGGCCAATGTAACGACCGTAGCAAGTGTTGACACGAGTCCTCCGCTCCCAGACCTATCGTCCGCCATCCGCCAGATAGTCCGCGAGGAGCTACAGCGACATGACGAACAGGCACGTTATGCGGCGCCACGTTGCAGCTCCTCCGTTTTCCGAGACACTCTTTGGGAACCCCCTTCGGCTACTTGGAACCACTCGGTGAACGTCGCGGATCTTAACGGCTCCAGAGACGAACCGCATTACATTACGACCAAACCACCACGTAATGATTCGCCCCCTCAGCGTTTTGATCCACGCCCACGCAACTTTCGTCCACGAAGTCTCGCCGCTACCTACGACTTTCAAGGGGAAGAGCCTCGTTACCCTCAACCGATGTCTCCGGCAGAATACTTCAATTCGCATTCTGAAGTTCGCCCTTCGCCAGTGTGTTACTGCTGCGGCATGCCTGGCCATATAGCTAGGTACTGTAGCCGACGCCGAGCATCAAACTACGGATCGTCAGCGCCGACTATGCGGTCTAGCGGTCGTCAACTGCGCACTCAGTGGCCAGGAGACTCCACTTCAGGAAGCCACTTTCGAGAGGACCGATGCAGCGCCCAGGAGACCTACCTTGGAGAAGAAAGAACCCGGAACCGCTACCGCTCCCCTGCCTCCGACCGTACTCTGACGCCACCACCAGCCTTCCGAGCCTCCCGATCACCATCCCCTCGGCCGCGATTCACGTCACCATCGCCTCGGCGCCGTTTCGTGTCGCCCCCGCCGGGAAACTAGCCAGCGCGGCCGATGGAGGTGAGGTCGCTGGAAAATGTGTGCTGCCGACTCAACTGCCTCCAACTATTTTCATGCTAAAGAATAAGGTTCATGTACTGATTGATGGGGTCTCTACAATGGCTTTAGTCGACACGGGAGCAACTGTCTCGGTCATGAGTGTGGGGTTTAAAGGCCTTCTGGGACGCAAGGTTATGTTTCGTTGGGACCAGTGCACAAGTTTCCGTGGAGTCAGTGGTGAATCATTATACCCGGTTGGTGTGTGTAACGTGGATGTGTCATTGGGTGGGAAAGTTTTTAATGCAGAGTTTACTGTTCTTCCTCGCTCCTCGCATGACGTGATTCTGGGGATTGACTTTTTGCAATTGTGTGGTGCGAATGTTGACTGCCGGACGGGAGAACTCAGTGTCGACACCAGTGTTTCACCTGTGCTCTTTGAAGGTGAAGCTTGCCCGGAGAGTGTGCTGTGCGTGTCTGAGGATACAGTTGTGCCCGCCTTATCCGCGATGCGTGTTGCCGTCGCCTGTTCATCTCCGGCTCCTATCTCGTTCGACGCTGCAGTGGAACCTGTACATCGGAACTGCCTCAAGAAAAACGTGTTAGTTCCGCACTGCGTAGTCTCAGTGACCAATGGATGCGCGGGGCTGTGGGCGCTAAACTGTTCCACTGAAGCGGCAGTGCTACCTCAAGGCCTAAAGATTGCCACGTTTCAGGAAGACTCGCCCGTATCGGTGGCAGTACTTACAGAGCTCCCCGATGGAGGAGCAACCAGTGTCTCGAGCCCCGGGAGCTCGAAGATACTTTCCATGATTGACAAGTCACTCAGCGATCACGAGCGTCGAGTTTTGATGGCCCTGCTTACGAAACATACCTCGGTATTCGACTTTGCGCAGCACGATGGCCCGCCATCAATTCCTGCGTCCAGAACTCGTCACCGCATCAACACAGGAGCCGCCCAGCCAATCCGACAAAAACCCTATCGTGTATCTCCGTCAGAACGCAAGATAATCAGTGATCAGGTCCAAGAAATGCTATGCAAAGGCGTCATTCGAGAATCATCTAGTCCTTGGGCAGCACCCGTGATATTGGTGAAGAAGAAAGACGGTACGTGGCGGTTCTGTGTTGATTACCGTCGCCTAAACGCCGTCACTAAGAAAGATGTGTATCCGCTCCCACGAATTGACGACGCCATCGACTGTCTGTTTGCGGCATCTTACTTTTCCTCAATCGATTTACGGTCAGGTTACTGGCAAATTCCTATACACAAGGACGACAGAGAAAAGACAGCATTTGTAACACCCGACGGACTATTCGAGTTTAACGTGATGCCTTTCGGGTTGTGTAACGCACCTGCAACGTTCGAAAGGTTCATGGACACGATATTACGCGGCTTAAAATGGGAAGTTTGCATGTGCTACTTAGACGACGTTGTGATCTTCGGGCGAACGTTTAGTGAGCACAACAAACGTTTGGATTTGGTCTTGAACTGCTTGGAGAAAGCGGGCCTTGTGCTCAATTCAAAAAAATGCCGTTTTGGGGAACGACAAACTCTTGTGCTAGGCCATCTCGTCGCTAAAGAAGGCATCCGACCAGATCCACAAAAGACTGCGGCCGTAGAAGCATTTAGAGTACCCAACTCTGTCAAGCAGTTAAGGAGTTTCTTGGGCTTGTGCTCCTATTTTCGCAGATTCATTCCCCGGTTTGCTGACATGGCTCATCCCCTTACACGCCTTCTCCAATAAGGCGTTCCCTTTGAGTGGACTGCAGATTGCGACTCATCGTTTCGCCAGCTCAAGTTCCTGTTGACATCCCAACCAATTCTTCGGCACTTTGATCCTTCATCACCAACTGAAATTCACACCGATGCCAGCGGCGTAGGCATCGGTGCTGTGCTAGTTCAGCGTGTTGACGACAGTGAGCACGTGATCTCTTACGCTAGCCGGTCCTTGAGCCGCTCCGAGCGCAACTACACAGTCACCGAACAAGAGTGTCTGGCGGTCATCGTCGCCGTGCAACGGTTTCGTTCGTATCTCTATGGGCACCCCTTCACTGTGATAACAGATCATCATTCGCTATGCTGGCTTGTGAATCTGCGGGATCCCTCAGGACGACTAGCGCGCTGGGCCCTCCGTCTACAGGAATACGATTTCGTTATTTGCTACAAAAGTGGCCGGCGACATGCTGACGCTGATTGTCTCTCTCGGATGCCACTTCAAACAACTGAATGTGATGCGGACAATTTTGATGAATACATCACTTTTGTGTCCCCGGAATTTCCGGATATGGGTACCGTCATATCCGAGCAGCACAAGGACGAGAGCTTACAACCGCTCTTCGCGGCAGCACAGGAGTCACCTGCAGGCAGTCGCTTTCGCCTACGTGATGGTGGCGCGCTGTATAAGAAGAGCTACTCGACCACCGGTGCACGCTACCTTTTAGTTGTCCCCAAGAACCTTCGCCACCAAGTATTACACGCCATGCACGATGACCCAACTTCCGGTCATCTTGGTTCCACACGTACACTCTACCGGGCTCAAGAACGTTTTTACTGGCCTAAGATGCGGAAAGATATCGAACGGTACGTCGCCAGCTGCTCTCAATGCCAGCGCTACAAGCGTCCGCCACAAGCGCCACATGGCCTGCTTCAACCAGTTCCCCCTTCTAGCGTCCCCTTTGAGCAAGTTGGTATAGATCTTCTGGGCCCTTTCCCGCGATCCTCCAAGGGTAATCGTTGGGTTATCGTTTGCGTAGATCACCTTACCCGCTATTGTGAGACCGCCGCATTGCCATCGGCCACAGCTACAGAAGTTTCTATCTTCTTGCTGGCTAACGTTATACTCCGACATGGACCTCCTCGCATAGTAATCAGCGATCGTGGGCGACAGTTTACCGCGGACGTGGTTGAAGAAACCCTTCGTCTGTGTTCATGTAGCTTCCGCCATTCTACGCCCTACCATCCACAAACTAATGGTCTGGTCGAGCGCACAAACAGAACGCTTGCCAACATGCTATCCATGTACGTCGATTCAGCACACAAGAATTGGGACAGTATCTTGCCTTTCATTACCTATGCCTTCAATACCGCGAGACACGAGACCACTGGTTACTCACCATTTTTCCTTCTGTATGCTCGTCCGCCGCGCTACACCCTCGACACCATATTTCCCTACTTCGTTCATGACAACGAATCAATTGATGAGATCCTATGTCGAGCAGAAGAAGCGCGACGCCTCGCTAGGCTACGCACCCTAGCATCGCAGGACCGGTCCAAGATCCGCCATGACGGGCGTCACCGCCACGTTTCCTTCGATCCTGGGGACCTTGTGTGGCTCTGGACGCCGTTGCGGAAGCGTGGCTTGTGCCAGAAGTTTCTCGCCCACTACGTCGGCCCTTACGTTATTCTGGAGCGCCTCAGCGAAGTAAACTACCGCATTGCGCGTCTCACGAGCAGTGGACGACGCTCGGCCAAGGCTGAAGTGACGCACGTCGCGCGTCTGAGGCGTTACAACCCACGAGATGACTGACTCGCCCGGCGGGCTTCGTCTGCCAGCGGGGAAATGTCACAAGCTGTCATGAACCACGCCTGCCGCGGAGACAACGAAAAGAAAGAAGAGAACGACGTTAGCCGGGCTGCCGCGAGACCGCTCTTCAACAACCGCGCCTATCAACCAGATTCATCTGGTTCTGCATTAAACACCTCGTGTGTAACAATATATATATATATATATATATATATATATATATATATATATATATATATATATATATACATACATACATATATATATATATATATATATATATATATATATATATATATATATATATATATATATATATATATATATATATATATATATATATATCCAAGTGCTCGGACTGTTTATATTAAAACCGCAGTTTTCATTACTCAGACGACTGGGCACAATATGTTGCCTTTATAAGCAAGAAAACTGTAAAGCACTCGTGCCTCAGCAGTAAAAAAAAACAGAGCCGTTCAGCGGTAAGGTGTTCACATCACTACATTGTGAGTAAGAGGAAACACGGCAAAGCTGCCTTGTCCAGCGGGAATTTTGAAGCATTTGCATGCGATGCTGCTCATTTTCAAGGAGCTCGTTGTCACATTTAGTGACGACACTTTTGATATGCCAAACACACTGGAAGGAACCGGGTAGTCATACAGATCTTTCTTCCTGTTGAAGGCTCGGCCGGCTACCATTGCCGTAAGGGCGGCTTCGATGTTTCTGTACTCGCGCTCCACATCCTCCTGGCGCAAAACACTTCCCCTTGAGATGCCACGTTCATTTGCAATCGTTCGTCTCTTCTGACCTGAGGTTAACACCACAAAAGAATTTCTTTTTGTTGCCGCACTCATTCTGATGTAGGTCGAATAGAGGAGCAATTGACGCGAGTGCTGTTTGACAAGCGAGGAATTCTCCCGCCAGAAACGGCGCTGTCGAAAGCGTATCCGGTACGCTTGATAACTAAACAGATAGAGCGAGTTATGTGAAGTCGATTTCAAAACGTATTCACCCCTCTTTTTAAGTTGTTTGGCTTTCAACGTTTTCAAAATGTATTCACCCCTCGTTTTTAAGCTGTCTTGTTTGGAACGTCTTTGATGCGTCGATTTTGGTCAAAAAGCCGTTTCAGACGTTGAATCCCTTAATACGACGTTTTCAAGACTTTGTGTGCTACCTGGGAAGGGGCGAGACCTGTTCCAAGACACAATAGACCTAGGCTTCACCCTCATCACAGGCTCGATTGATAATGCGAGGATTGGGAAGTCTGTGTCCAGGGATACGACGCCAGACCTCACGTTCGTGAAGCACGACGAGAAGGGAAGTATCTCCTGGCACAACATGGGGTATGAGCTCGGCAGCGACCACTACATCGTAGAGGTCATCATACCGGAGGAGGTCAAGGCCTCGGAGGACACCAGAAAACATAATTTTACGGATTGGGATGACTTCCGTAGTCTGTTACCAACGGAGATGGAGGAAATCGAGAACATAGAAGTATGGTCAGCCCACATCGCGGGGAAGATCAAGGAGGCGGCCAAAATCATAGAAACGGATGAGCAGGTCGACAAGGTTGACAGCCGCCTCGCGCACTTAATCGAAGCAAAGCAATCTATCCTAATCAGGTGGAAGAAGCAACGACTAAATCGGCGCCTAAGGAAAAAGGTGGCGGAGCTGAATCGCGCCATCGAAGTCCATTGTCGGGTGCTCGGCACGCAACAGTGGAACGAAATCTGTAGCGCTGCGGACGGGCAGATGCATTGCGGCAGGACCTGGAACTTGATGCGGCATCTGCTCGACGAGACTAAAACAAAGTCCCACCAACGCGACCGCCTCACAAAGGTCATTCACAGAGCAGTCAAGGAAAACGGGGAAACCGAAGTAATCAGACGCCAGCAAGTACCTCTCGGTTACACCCGCGGAAAGGCGTCCCGAGTACGGCCGCCAAGCCAACGAGAAGCTCGACCGCGACATCAGCGTCGAGGAGGTGCGAGCGGCCCTGCACGAACTAAACAGCAAGTCGGCGGCCGGCCTGGATCACATCTCGAACAGAGCGCTCAAGAACCTCAGTGATGCGGCCATCGAAAACCTCACCGGTTATTACAAGTGCAGGAGGGCGGGGTCACTGCCCCAGCAGTGGAAGACTGCCCAGACCATCCTCCTCCCCAAACCAGGCAAGCCGCCGAACACGGACAACCTCCGGCCCATCTCGCTCACGTCCTGCGTGGGCAAGGTGTTGGAGCACGTCCTCATGTGTAGGTAGCAGGACTACCTGGAGGAGCCGGGCTATACAGCACCACGATCATCGGGTTTCGGCGTTCCCTCGGCACCCAAGACGCGATGATTCTGTTGAAGAAAGATATCCTTGACGATGACACCCTAACGAAAGACAACAAGGCCATCCTGGGGCTGGACCTGCAGAGTGCCTTCGACGAGGTGAAGCGCTCTGCGATCCTAGCCCAGGTGTCCAGACTCAACATGGGCGCAAGAACGTACAATTACATCAAGGATTTTCTGACGCGGCGGGCTACCGAGCTCTGCGCCGGCGATCTACGGCTCCAAGAGAAGAGGCTCGGCAGTGTCGGGACCCCCCAGGGCTCGGTCATGTCACCGTTGTTATTTAACCTCGTTATGATCGGGGTGGACAAGCGACTCTCTCGCGTCGAGGTGGTCCGGCACATCATCTACGCCGATGACATCACGCTGTGGGTTCCGGGAGGCAGCGATGGTCACATTGAGAGCACGCTGCAAGAAGCCGTCGATGCGATCGAAGACCGGCTAAACGGTTAAGGTTTGATCTGCTCACCGAGCAAGTCAGTATTGCTGGTGTTTCCACCGAAGTACGTCAGACGTAACAAGAGCGAACCAAGGGATTACGAGTCCATCAAGATCGTGACGAGGAACGGCCAAGGTGATCCCGGCGGT
Source organism: Dermacentor andersoni (assembly GCF_023375885.2). Classification (NCBI taxonomy): domain Eukaryota; kingdom Metazoa; phylum Arthropoda; class Arachnida; order Ixodida; family Ixodidae; genus Dermacentor; species Dermacentor andersoni. The sequence continues at coordinate 2,014,646 of NC_092818.1, forward strand.
CGACAAAATGCGGGTGCTCGGCATGATTATAGACAAGCGACGGGGCAAAGGCGAGACCATTACCCGCTTTACAGCGAAGATTACCAACGCAATACGTCTCATCAGACAGGTCGCCAACCACAAGGCCGGGATGAAGGAGGAAACCTTGATTCGGCTTGTGCACTCCTTCGTAATCAGCCACGTCACCTACGTTGCAGCCTTCCACACCTGGATGCAGTGTGAAAAGAATAAGATCAACGCCCTGATACGCCGAGCTTACAAGGTGGCGCTCGGACTATTCGAGTGTACGAACGCCAACAAGCTCCTGAGCCTGGGGGTACACAATACCTACGAGGAAATTGCGGAAGCGCAACGGACCACCCAGCTGGAGCGGCTCTCTATGACCGAAACCGGCAGGCGCATGCTTCGATACTTGGGGTTCACGCCCGGGGCGAAAAAGGCGAGTAGCGACGTTTCTGTCCCGGACGGGACCCGGCGCCGGATTCCGGTAGACTTCATCCCGAAAAACATGAACCCTGAGTTTAACAAGGAGAGAAGAGCGGCGAGGGCCAAGGCCCTCATCGACTTTCACACCAAGGACGAGCACGCAAAGTTCGTGGATGCGGCAGAATATCAGGGAGACAGCGCGGCGTTCGTAGCTACCATCATGGAGGCGTCGTCCGGCGCGAGGAGGGCAGCGGTGAGATTGCGGGTCCGAGAGGGGTGTCAGGCGGAGGAGGTGGCCATTGCCCTGGCCATTGCCGACCCCGGGTACCAGACGGTGTTATGTGATTCGCGAAGTGCAGTGCGGAGTTATGCCAAGGGCAAAGTGTGTGGTGAGGCTGTGCGCGTTCTGTGCTCGGCTGATCTCCAACGAGAGAATAGGTATGTTATAATCAAGTGGTTCCCGGCGCACGCGGGCAACGATGGGTCGGAGGGGCACGATAACCACAACGAGACGGCACACGCAGTGACGTGAGTGCTAACCAACCGCGCCGCTGCAACCGACCGTCCAACGTGGTGTAGTGCCAAGGACCGCAAGACGAGGTTCAACGAACCTGCACAGTTTCACTGCCTGGCTTAAAGGACTTTCCCACCCCGCACCCGGGGCTGAGCCGAGGGGAGGCGGTGCTGTTCAGACAATTCACACAAAGACCGCCTCGAAACAGAAACATTTCCGGGCGTCATCTACAAAATTCCTTGCCAGGACTACCATGCGTGCTACGTAGGCGAGACGGCGAACTTTAAAAGAAGGCTACAGCAGCATCGCAAAGATGTAGCCAAAGGACACACGGTTTCTAGCGCCCTGGCAGAGCATCACGAAAGGACTGGACACAATATTAATTGGCATTCGGCTTCCATCATCGAAAGAGAGAAAGAATTATCATCCCGATTGCTCCTTGAATCATTCTGGATACAATCTACTACTAACACGATAAACCGGACACGGGGACCCCTCCCTGAGTTGTACGCAAGCGCATTACGTCTTCCGACGCGTATAAAGACCATCATGCATTCGTTCATTGTGAACAAGGCACCAGTATTGGGCGCCGAAACGTCAATCTGTGTTTTGAATTTTTTTCAGGTGGCGAGTGTACGTTTATTCAGCCATGTTCTTTCCTCGCCAGACGAGTTTTCGTCAAACACTAGACTTCAAATAAAGTTGTTCCTCTCACTCTCTCTCTCTCTCACTGCTCATTATCACGAACCAACCATCCCAAATGCGTACTTTTCTGCAGATGAATATGTTTCTGCTTGTTCACCACGCTTCAATTTGTTTTGCGTGCTTTTTTGACCATGAAGAAGAACCTATAGAATTTAGTGACCCCTTCAGCAGTCTTTTATCTATGGTGTGTTATTGCTTCTGGTTGCATGAATGGTTGCAGTGGTTCTCTTTCGAGCAAGCAATGCTAACCACTCGTGAAAAAAAAATTCTAATAAGTTACGACATTTATTATGGATGGAAACATCGTCAGTTGCATGCAAAGTTCATAAATATATACAGGGTGTTCTAACTAACTATCGTGCACCAAGATTTAAAGAAAGAGCAATACGTTACTGGAAGAAAACCTAGTTTATATTGTTTACAGTACAGTGAAGTAGCTGTCAGTAATTTTTTTAGTTACTGAGAGTGAATTAGGTAATTGTAATTAATTAGCTAACTCGAGACGTACTATCCTAATTGTCCAAGTGTCAATGAGGCATCTAACATCTAACTACGGTATTTTCAGCGACGTACTAATTGCGCACAATTTTTTTCCCAACTGATAAATAAACCCCGCGAATTATGGAGAATACCACGTGACTGCACTCCCACCCGGAATATAAAGCAGCGTTCTTGTACAGGCTCTCTATGAGTTATCCAGAACGAAATAAATGAAATGAAGAGAAACTTCGCGATCGAACTGGTGCCTTATCTGTCGCGCCCCGACCGAAGTAACACGTCGCGTTTGGTGTTATTTGGAAACAAGCTGTCATAGCTGTTCTCTAGCGCATACAAAGTGCACGCATGTCTTTTTTTTTTGCCAAAAGATCTATCACCACAAAAGCCAATTGACAACGTCAGTGCAAATGTTTAAAGGTGCGTTTTCTTTCGTCCCAGTGTCATTTGTTTCTCTATTGAGCAGAAGGTAAACATGACCCTTGCCTCGGGATCTTCAAATGGCAACAAGAAGAACGCCGCACATTATATATATATATATATATATATATATATATATATATATATATATATATATATATATATATATATATATCGGTCGTGGAAGTGAGGCTGTAGACCAAACGCGTCGACTATCATCAGAAATTATGTAAACCGGAGAGAAACTGGCAGCTTCAAGAAACCGCCGCGGAGGACTCCGTCTTTGAGTCCTAGCCTAAGCACGGATTTTCAAGCATTTATGGCCTCAAACCCTCTTGTTAGCGTGCGGGACGTGGCCACCCAATTACCGATTTCCAAGTCATCAGTTTGGTTGATTCTAAATGACAGCCTCTCACCTGTACCACCTTAACCAGCACCATTGCTTAGAAGATAGGGACTTGTAGAATCGTCTAGATTTCTCGAATTGGGCCCTCACAAAAGCTGAAGTGGCACGGGACTTTTTGAGCAATATCATGTGCACAGATGAAGCCCATTTTCGTGGAAACGCCAAGGCAAATTTGCAAAAGGATAGACAGTTGGGCGAGTTGGTACGGTAACATGATTTTGGCTTCTAGCGCGAAGTGAAACACGGACACAGAAAGGAGCAGACAGGACGAGCGCTAACTCTCAACTTAATTTCTATTAAAACGAAGAACATATATATAGGTGATTGCAAAAACCGTAGCAAAAGAACATGACAAGGTAAAAAGCATCAGTTTAACATATCAGGGGGTATCGAAGTCAAAGAACAAAAATTACTTCAGATTAGTACACGTATTGCGAAGGTACTGAAATTCGCAATCTAACAGAGACAACGAAGCATGACTGACGCAAGTGTCTCCTAATCTTTTTATGTGGAATGCCTCGATAATTTCCCGCGTCGTTTGGCATCTGTGTCTAGAAAGAATTTTCGTGTCTTCAAAGAAAGGTTTGCAACCACAATCGAAACAATGTGCCGCTAAATGTGATGCATTGGGGTTGTTTAGTGAATGTTTGTGTTCTTTTAGTCTAAATCGGGAGTTTGTATTGGTTCTAAAGTTGCGCCAGTTTTGAGTGACATTTATCTAAGTCGCGTTAACAGAAAACTACAAAACAAACTTAAGGAATTGGCGGTGCATGCGTTGAGATACGTAGACGACTATCTGGTATTTTGTTCTCGCGATAACTACATCAAGAAAGCTACGGATATTTTAAAAGTTTTTAGGGAATGTGGTGGGGGCCTAGGTTTCACGCTAGAGATTATCCAGGACAACAAATTACAGTTTCTAGATCTGTGCTTAACGTTCCAGGATGAGCATGTCTGTTGGCATTATTCGCCTAGGGCCAAGAAGCCACTGCTAGAATATGCTTCTTGCCATTCCAAACTTGTCAAACAGGGGATAGCTTATTCAACTCTTAGGTCTGCCATTACTAAGTCATGTCCGCACAATATGCAACAAAGTTTTTCACAACAGATAGAAAGGCTTGGAAAAGCTAGCTATCCAGTGCATCTATTATCACTAACCTGCGAAAAACTTGTAAAATGGATAAAAAGCCCCGGTAAGAAACAAGAAAAACAGAAAAAAGAAACAAAGTTTGCTGTAGTACCTTACATGCATACATTATCCCATGCAGCAGAAGCTTGATGTGGGCGAGTTGGTTGAGCATACTTGATGAAAACAGAGCGCTACGAAGACGAGGACGAAAGAACAACATGTACTACAGACGAGGCGCTAACTTCCAACTAAATGTTTTTTGAAGAAACAGAACTTTAAATAGATGCAACCAAGGGTGGCCCATCGTGACATCACGACCTCCCTATCTCTTCAGAAATGCTATCTCCTTTTCGGTAAGCGTCACTGAAGGGAAACTAATGCACGTGCCCTCGGCCTTTGCAATGTAAAAAGCTTCCAATATCTCCCGTTCTAGTCTATCTCTAGACCATGCCAGAAACCTGGTGTCGCGAAGATACGGACGGCAATTGTGACGTTTACAGTGTTCTGCCAGATGGCCCCCCGCATTGTTATTTACGGCCCAATTGTGCTCACGCGCCCTTTCATTAGAACACCGTCCGGTTTGACCGATATAAACCTGTTGGCAACGCTTACCGAAAAGGAGATAGCATTTCTGAAGAGATAGGGCGGTCGTGATGTCACGATGGGCCACCCTTGGTTGCATCTATTTAAAGTTCTGTTTCTTCAAAAAACATTTAGTTGGAAGTTAGCGCCTCGTCTGGCGTACATGTTGTTCTTTCGTCCTCGTCTTTGTAGCGCTCCTTTTCATCAAGTATTATCCCATGGTTTAAGGAATGTGGCCAATAGGTATGATGTCAGTACCGTTTTCTCGGCCCCACGCAAGTTGTCTAACATGTGTCCTTTGATAAATAGGAGACTTGAACAGGAAGGCAAAAAAAGAAAAGATGATTGCGGAGTTAAACATGTGTCCCCTTTAGTGCCTCGCAACACGGGTATAGTTTATCAGATTCCACTCGAGTGTGGGAAAGCTTACATTGGACAGAGTGGCAGGTGCATTAACATTAGGCTAAAAGAACACAAACATTCACTAAACAACCCCAATGCATCACATTTAGCGGCACATTGTTTCGATTGTGGTTGCAAACCTTTCTTTAAAGACACGAAAATTCTTTCTAGACACAGATGCCAGACGACGCGGGAAATTATCGAGGCATTCCACATAAAACGATTAGGAGACACTTGCGTCAGTCATGCTTCGTTGTCTCTGTTAGATTGCGAATTTCAGTACCTTCGCAATACGTGTACTAATCTGAAGTAATTTTTGTTCTTTGACTTCGATACCCCCTGATATGTTAAACTGATGCTTTTTACCTTGTCATGTTCTTTTGCTACGGTTTTTGCAATCACCTATATATATGTTCTTTGTTTTAATAAAAATTTAGTTGAGAGTTAGCGCTCGTCCTGTCTGCTCCTTTCTGTGTCCGTGTTTCACTTCGCGCTAGAAGCCAAAATCATGCAAATTTGCGAAGTGCACACTATTGTAGGGACTCCAATTTACACTGGGTAAAGCGCAATCGTTGCCAGCAGCAGTGGTCCCTCAATGTGTGGTTCGGAATTTACGCCGTATTATATTCGGTTCCATCTTCGATCACACACTGACTGGCCAGCGTTACGTGAACGAAATCCTTGAAGGAGTGGTGGATGAGTTACTCAGTGAGATCCCGCTGTCACGTCTTCCACTTCTGTGGCATCAGCAAAATGGGCCGCCAGCACACAGCAGCAGTCGAGCACGAAGTTGGCTGGATGCGACTTTTCATGCGCAATAGATTGGAAGGCACAGGCCTGTAAATTGGCCAGCTAGGTCACCTGACCTCTCTCCGTTCAATTTCTTTCTTTGGGGTTATGCAAAAATCGTGCTTACAAGATCGATACGGACGTGAGATTAGTTCAAGGCAAGGATAACGGATGCCTGCCGTAGAATTCTGGCGCTGGTCATCAAGAAAGCCACTGAAGATGTGATAAAATGGACACAGTACTGCGTAGCTGCAAAAGGAGACCTATTCGGACACGTCCTCTAGGGAAGCGCTGGTGTTCAACGGCGCTTATGAATTCGTTGATAATAAGGGCACACTGAAATGTGATGTTTACTTTTTTCATTTTCTTCCCCTTTTTTCGTGCAGACAGCCTTTGCAAATTCGGCTAAATTAGAAGTGTTATATTTACTTTCTTGAACGCATAGGTTTTGCCTCTTCTCTAACGTTGGTCGCTTCCCGATCTGTTTGCGTAGCTCTCATTTTTTTACACGTATCTTTTTTTGCAGCACTTTACACTTTCATTAAAAATAAGACGGCCACTTTAATTTGGCTTTGGTCCGAAGCAAGTTTCGGGCGCGAAATATAGCTTCGCGCGCACTCTTTCGATGCGGATAGAGCAATGCCGGGATATTGAATCATTTTATGCCTATTACATTGCGTTTCGCGTTTATTGCGTGGTCAGAGCGGCGCTTCGGCCTCGGTAGCAAGGGGCTTTTGTTACCAACGTGATCAGTCGGCCTTGAGAGACGGATAATAAGTGTGACGTGGAAATGAGAGAATGGAATAGCTGCGAAGCCGCAAAACCTGCTGGTGGTGCTCCTTCCGTACCATTATTAAGGTGATGCGCTCTCTCTTCGGGTTGCGACAGGCAATGCGGGTGCTTTCAATCAGCTTATTTGAGGGCGCTGCATTATGGTGCGGGTGGAAGCGCAGTCACGTGGTATTTTTCATACTTAGTGAGATTTCTTTGGCAGTCGGAAAAGAGTTGTACGAAGTTTGTGCCTCGCTGAAAACACCGCATTTAGATTGCATCTTGAGGTGCTTAGAAATGTCTCATCGACACTTTGAAAATTAGGACAGTATTTCTCGAGCTAGATATTTATTGCAATTACTGAAATAAATCTCAATATACAACGAGAGCATTACTGGCGGGTACTCCACTGTACAGGAAACAATAAGCACTAGGTTTTCTTCGAAAAACCCAACTGCTCTTTATTTAATCCTTGGTGTATGATAAATGGGGAACACTGTATAATTCACTCAGCAACTGAAATGAGGCCAAGCCGGATTCACTGGAAATCAGAATGAACAGCATTCATGCGCAGGAGCGCTTATACTCGGATTCAAGAAAATAAGAAATACAAGAAAAAGAGAGAGGCTGCAGTTTCGCCGGAAAGGTGAAGCAGTATTAGTGATAGCCAATTATGCGACAATTACACTAAGAAAGATTACACTACCGAGAGGGCTCAGGCTGGGAACTGGAAATGTCTCCAACTTTGAGGTCTTGTATGTACAGGTATAACGCCGTCACTTCACTGCTCAAATCGTCAAGGTGACATGAAGTTTCTGCAAGTGCAAGAAATTACATATATATATATATATATATATTGGGACTAAGAAGATCGGCTAGCTAAAAAGCCCCGTTGCCATCGCGTGGCTCGTACCCAGTTCGTTCGCTGGCTGCGCCCTACCTGCTGTTGCCGCGTTGGTTGCTGCTTCTCTACGACCCGAATAAACCCCCTTTTACAATTGGTGGCGCTGCTGGGTACAACTGGAATTCTGGAACTTCGCAACCGGACACTGCAGCCTGTCTTCATTATGCCGGAAGAAGGACCACCGCAACCACAACCCGCTGCCCCGGTGACTACCATGGTCTGCCCCGGCCCGTTGCGTCAACGCCACCCACCTATCTTCAGCGGTACCGAAGACCATGACGTAGAAGACTGGCTCGCTGACTACGACCGGGTGAGCATCCACAACCACTGGGACGATACGAAAAAACTGAATTATGTATCCTTTTATTTGAGCGGTGTCGCCAGCGTGTGGCACCGCAACCATGAACGTGATCTCATGACGTGGACAGCCTTCAAAACTAACGTGACGGAGGTATTCGGGCGCCCCACCGTTCGCAAGCTTCGCGCCGAGCAACGCTTGCGCAGTCGTGCGCAACAGTGCGGGGAGACATTTACAAGTTATATAGAAGATGTTGTCGACCTCTGCAACCGCGTTGACGTCACAATGGCTGATGCCGAGAAGATCCGCCATATCTTAAAAGGAATTGAAGACGACGCCTTCCAGATGCGGCAAAAAATCCGGCGACAGTCTCTGAACCCGTCAGTCTCTGCCAAAGCTTCGACGAACTCCGCAAGCAACGCATAGCCACCCGCCATTCTACTCCTCAGGCGACTTCAATGTCGAGCTTGGCTGTTGCCCCGGATAACACGTCGCTACTGCTACAGATCAAGGAGTTCGTCCGTGAAGAGGTGGCTCGTCAGCTTTCTCTGATTCCCGTTACACACGGCCAGTCGAATTCTCCCTTGGCGCCCGCTCTTCAATCTGTCATCAAGGAGCAGGTAGCCGACCACATTCCACCTTCTCTCCAGCAGGCTCCGGTTGCCGCTCCCCTGACGTACGCGGAAGTCGCTTCGAGGCCTGCACCACAGACCTACGGTCCCCTTCGCCCTCCTTTGCGCCCGCCCGTATCCGCTCCAGTCCGGCCACTGGTGCAGCATGCACGACCTCAAGATCATTGGCGCACGGAAGACAATCGCCCGATTTGTTTTTATTGTGGCCGTGCTGGACACGTAGCACGTCACTGTCGCCTCCTTCCACCGAACGTCCCCAACAATGTGCGTCCATATGCGCCACGTTTCCAACAACGCCGCAACTATTCGGACACCTTTGAATATCCTCCTGTCGTCGACACCGCATTCTCCGCCGCTCGCCGTTCACCTTCTCCTCGCCGCCGCTCGCTTTCCCCCATGCACCGGCGTCGGAGCCCTTTGCGCCAGGGAAACTAAATATCGCAGTTCAGGAGGCGAGAACTGCGGTGCCAGCGAAATGTATAAGGCCTCACACTTCCCCGAAGAACGTCATTGAAGTCGCAATAGAAGGAAAATTGACGCTAGCAATTGTCGACACCGGCGCTGCAATTTCAGCGATAGATGCCCGTATTTGCCGCAAGACAGGAAAAGTGACGACGCCGCTTTCTGGACTGTCTCTTCGAACTGCCCACGAGCAGCACGTCGAGCCATCCGGCGCCTGCACTGCTCGTGTCATAATTCAGGAGGTCCTCTATATCATAAAATTTATCGTGTTGCCATCATGTTCACACGACGTCATATTAGGTTGGGACTTTCTCTCCTCACATCATGTGATCATTGACTGCGCCCGCGCTGAAATCGAGCTGTTTCAGTTTTCGACCGATATTATCACTGACCATGAGGTCCATTGTCGCAAAATCGCTGTTTCAGAAGACACCGCCTGGTCTTCCACTCTTGTCAGTATCTCTTGCGAATCTGTAGATGACGGCACAGTGCTCTTCGCTCCGTCCGAACTTTTAGTTCGCCGCCGCCGTTCACTACCACTGCCGTTCGCCGTCCTCGAGTTCAAAGCTGGCGCTTCTCTCATGTGCGTCTCAAACCCATCGGCTGAACCAATTACTTAACGCCGCCGTGAAAGCCTTGGCAGAGCAGAGCCACTGGCCTCATCTTCAATATTTGACACGGTGGACGACTCCACTTATCTTGCTCCTCTCGAGGCATCGCCTCCTCAGTCACTGCCGCGTTCTTTTACGCCAGCTATTGGCAGTGACCTTACGACGACACAGCGCGACGAACTTCTTCGCCTGCTCCAAGGCTTCCTTCGTCTTTTGACTGCCAAGCAACATGACTCGGCCGCACAACGACTGTTTCGCACACTATCGACACTGGGAGCCATGCACCAATTCTACAGCGTCCCTAACGAGTATCGGCGACTGAAAGACGCGTTATCACTGACCAGGTGAACGATATGCTAAATCGCGGTGTCATCCAGCCTTCTAGTAGTACTTGGGCATCACCAGTCGTCCTAGTTAAAAAGAAAGACGGCACCATACGATTTTTCGTCGATTATCGAAGGCTTAACAAGATTACCCGAAAGGATGTATACCCGTTGCCACGTATTGACGACGCACTTGACTGTTTGCAAGGAGCGGAGTTTTTTTCCTCCTTAGATCTCCGCTCTCGCTACTGGCAGGTGCCAATGGCTGACGCTGACTGTTCGAAAACCGCGTTTGTAACACCAGACGGCTTGTATGAATTCACTGTAATGCCGTTCGGTCTGTACAATGCGCCCGCCACCTTCGAAAGCATGATGGACGGCATCCTACGCGGCCTGAAGTGGCATACTTGCCTCTGCTACCTCGACGACGTTGTTGTCTTTTCTCCTGATTTCCGGACCCGTCTTCGGCGTTTACATCAAGTTTTGACCTGTCTCCGGAATTCTGGTCTCCAGCTTAATTTAAAAAAGTGCCGATTTGCAGCTCGAAAACTGACTATATTAGGCCACGTTGTCTCCAAAGAAGGCATTCTTCCTGATCCTGCTAAACTTCCCGCCGTATCCGAATTTCCAAAGCTCTCTAACTTGAAAGCACTACGCAGCTTCATTGGCCTATGCTCTTATTTTCGACGTTTCGTTCGCAATTTCGCTACTGTGATCGCACCTCTAAACCAACTTCTCCAAGGCGACAATGAACTTTCTGCTTGGTCGGAAGCCTCTGATGATGCCTTTACGACTCTTCGTCACCTACTCACGTCTCCGCCAATCTTGCGCCATTTTGATCCAAGCGCACCTACAGAACTTCACACTGACGCCAGTGGTGTCGGCCTTGGTGCCGTGCTCGCACAACGCAAGAACACTAATGCCGAATACGTAGTCGCCTATGCCAGTCGTGCCCTCACGAAACCTGAGGCCAATTACTCAGTAACAGAAAAAGAGTGCCTGGCTATCGTATGGGCTCTTCAAAAATTTCGTCCATATCTCTACGGTCGACGCTTTGACGTGGTGACGGATCATCACGCTCTTTGCTGGTTGTCCAGCCTAAAAGACCCGTCAGGCCGCCTCGCTCGGTGGGCCCTCCGAATCCAGGAATATGATATCCGTGTCGTCTATCGCCCTGGACGCAAACACGCCGACGCCGACGCCCTCTCGCGCTCCCCAGTTACTTCCGACAGCAGCACTTCTACCGACAGACATGACATCTCACCACTTGACATCCTGGACATGGCATCGGAGCAACGAAAAGACCCATGGATCGTCATGATGTTCAACTTTTTGTCAAATCCCCTGGCAACTTCGGCACCTCGAGCGTTACGCCGACAGGCGCAGCATTTCACAATCCGGGACGGACTTTTATACCACCGCAACTACCACAATGACGGCCGCAAATGGCTCTTAGTAGTGCCTCACCACCTACGACAAGAGTTCTGCTCCACTTTTCATTCTGACCCGCAGTGTGGTCACGGCGGAGTGTCAAAAACTTACACACGGCTTCGCCTACAATATTATTGGCGAGGGATGTACGTACACCTTCGTCCACAAATACGTACGCTCCTGCATAGCCTGCCAGTGACGCAAATGTGTCCCGCATCTCTCCACCGCACCCCTCCAACCACTTCCCTGCCCAGCTCAGCCATTTGAGCGTGTCGGCATTGATATATACGGGCCTCTTCCATCTACTGGCGCTGGCAACTGATGGATTGTTGTCGCCGTAGATCATTTGACACGGTATGCTGAAACTGCCGCCTTGCCTGCCGCATCAGCAAAAGACATCGCCTCGTTCATTCTAAACAACTTCGCTCTCCGCCATGGCGCACCTCGTGAACTGTTGAGCGATCGGGGCTGCGTATTCCTCTCGGATGTCCTGCAGTCACTCCTATCTGAATGCCAAATTATTCACCGCACTACTACTGCTTATCATCTACAGACCAATGGCTTAACAGAACGATTCAACAGAACTCTTGGCGACATGCTATCAATGTATGTTGCATCTGACCACGCCAACTGGGACCTTGTACTTCCGTTCGTCACTTACGCATATAACACTGCCTCTCAAGCCACTACCGGATTCTCCCCATTCTTTCTGCTTTACGGCCGCCATCCCTCCAGCACCATTGATACTGTTGTCACGTGGTGGTGACGTTGAAGACGACAGTAGCAATACTGTAAAAGGCAAAACTAGCTTTTATTGGGCGAACCTGTGCCCACAAAACAGGCTACACTTAAAGCACAACGAGAGCGGCGAGCACAGTCGGCGATCGTCGAAAATCTGATCAGTGGGTCAAGCGCGTCGGCTTTTATACAGCAGTCATCGAAGGTTCCAGACTAATCGTTGGGACCCGCATGCCTTCCACAATGTCCTACAACATTCAAGTCACGCAATGAAATCAGATAACACAAGGTTCGGCGACAACAGACAGCCGGGTAGAAGCATCGATAACTTTCCAGAAACGTCGGATACATGCAGGCGCGTCCCTCGCTGTGCGATTACAGTTGTTAAGCGGCGAAACGTGGTCGGCCGATAAAGATAAACACACGTGTCACTGTTCTCTCGTACCGCCCGGACCCTGCTGAATGCTCCCCTGTTTCTATGATTGCTCAGCACGCCGAGAAACGCTGACAACTGGCCCGTTCTTTGACGTCTGCTCAACAGTGCCGCCAAAAAGAACGCCATGACCTCAATCCTCCCCTTCACCCCTTCCCCGTCGACTAACTCGTGTGGCTTTGGGTCCCATCTGTTGCTGCTCCTGGCCTTTCGTCGAAGCTCCTCGCGAAGTACCACGGGCCCTACCGCGTGGTTGCACAAACATCACCAGTGAACTACGTGGTCGAACCCGTATCGCCATCTTCCGATCTGCGTCGTCGGGGGCGAGATACTGTGCACATTGACCGGATGAAGCAGTATTACGATCCGCCTACATCTGCCTAGGTTGCCAGGATGACTACTCTTCAATTCCGGGGGTAATTGTGACGAAGATCGGCAGGCTGAAAAGGCCCGTTGCCATCGCGTGGCTCGTACCCAGTTCGTTCGCTGGCTGCGCCCTACCTGCTGTTGCCGCGTTGGTCGCTGCTTCTCTACGACCCGAAAAAAAAACCCTTTTACATTATATATATATATATAGAAAATGACGCTTAAGAAAGCCTAGTGTTTTATTCGCAGATGATATTAGCTTTGTTACGTGCTCGCACCATGATAAGTCATTGCTGATAGTGATACCGAGGTAAGTAGAGGACGGAACGAGTTCGACAGGAGAATCGGAAATCTTGTAAGTAAATAAATGCGGGTTGTGACGACGATGAAAGATATGAGTTTGCACTTATTGGGATTAAGCGTCATCAACCAGTCATTGCACCATGATTGAATGCGGTTAAGATTGTCCAGAAGGGATTCTTGATCAGCTGTATTAGTAATCGGGGCATAAATAACGCAATCGTCGGCGAACAGACGGACATGACATGATAAATTTTGAGGTAGATCATTATTATAAATTAAGAATAGCAGGGGGCCAAGGACAGTTCCCTGAGGAACGCCCGAGGTTACTGGTAGACGGTTAGAGGAGTAGTTGTTAATAGTAACGGACTGTGAACGATGTGTGAGGAATTCTTTTAACCATGCAATAATTTCTCGATGCAAGTTTAGTCTGGAAAGTTTTAAGAGTAGACGTTGATGAGGTACCCTATCGAATGCTTTGGCAAAGTCTAAAAAGATGGCGTCAGTTTGTAAGTTAGCATCAAGGTTGGAATGAAGATCGTGAAGAAAGATGGCAAGCTGTGTCTCACATGATAAGCCTTTTCTAAATCCATGTTGGGATGGAGTGAAAAAATTTATAGAGTCTAGATGCTGCATTATCTATGAGTAGATGACGTGTTCCATTAGTTTACAAGGGATGCTAGTTAGGGAAATGGGGCGATAGTTGAGTGTAAGTCTCTGTTACCTGATTTGAAAACAGGAATGACCTTCCCCATTTTCCAGTCTTCTGGGATGACACCTGTGGCGAGTGACTGAGAAAACAATGTTTTCTTGGGATCGGAACGCTACCTTTGGTGGCGTTGGCGGGGAAATGTTACGCCCACTTGGGGTCTGTTCTGTTTCAGTTACAATAGGGGAGCAGACATTTAGAAGTGAATTTACTGTGCTTGCACGTACAACGCATGACATTATTTTAGGAATTGATTTCTTGCGTGAGTGGGGGGCAACTTTGGATTGTGGAAGTGGCGCGATTTCTCTTCGTCGCGACGCGCAAACTTCAATGACAGATAGCACCAGTGATGCCGACGACGTTCTCTCCGTGTCACAAGATGTGTGTTTGCCCCCTAAGACTGCAATGTTTCTACCTGTCAATACTTCTCGCCCTCGTACAGGTTCTTGTTGTGGTTTAGCAGAGCCCGATTATAACAATGCGCTCAAGAAAAATGCGATAGTCCCTCGCTCCCTCGTTGTCACCACTGATGGTTGTACTCGTTTGTGGACAGTGAACGTTTCAACCCAATCCATAACATTGCCGCTGGGACTTAAACTGGCAAGTTTTGATGAACAAGCCATTGTCAGCGTCAGAACGGCCGAAATCTCAACTGCCGAAAAAAAGTCCAACCCCGATTCCAACCATCATAATTCTGCTGACCTTAAGCGCATGATTAACAAGTCGCTGTCTTCTAGTGAGCAGTGTCTGCTGGAAGCTGTGCTCGCTCGCTACGCCACAGTGTTTGATTTTGCTCAAGGCCAACGAGCGTCCCATACACCACCGGCGTCTCGTATGCAACACCGCATCAATACAGGGCAAGCAACGCCAATTCGTCAGAAGCCCTACCGCGTTTCATCTTCAGAGAGAAAAGTCATCGCCGAGCAGGTCGAAGAAATGTTACAGAAAGGAGTGATCCAGGAATCATGTAGCCCTTGGGCTGCTCCTGTAATCCTAGTCGAGAAAAAAGACAACTCATGGAGATTTTGTGTGGACTATCGCCGCCTAAACACCGTCACAAAGAAAGACGTGTACCCCCTACCACGAGTAGATGACGCCGTCGACTGCCTCCGCTCCGCGTCGTATTTCTCTTCTGTTGATTTGCGGTCAGGATATTGGCAAATTCCCATGCACCCCTCAGACAAGGGGAAGACAACCTTCGTGACACCTGACGATCTCTTTGAGTTCAACGTTATGCCCTTTGGCTTATGCAACGCTCCAGCGACATTCGAGCGATTTATGGATACCGTGCTCCGCGGACTCAAATGGGAAATTTGCATGTGCTATTTAGACGACGTCGTTATCTACGGCCGGACATTTCACGAGCACAATCAGCGCCTGTCGATCGTTCTTAATTGTATCCAGCAAGCTGGCCTTATTTTAAACTCGAAGAAATGTAATTTCGGTGAGCGTCAAGCCCTCGTACTAGGCTTTCTGGTCGACAAAGACGGCATACGACCAGACCCTGAAAAGATAGCAGCGGTTCGCGACTTCCAACAGCCACAAACGGTGAAAGATCTGCGAAGCTTTTTGGGCCTTCGCTCCTATTTCCGACGCTTTATCAAGAATTTCGCGCAGCTTGCCTCTCCCCTCACGTCTCTCCTTCACAAAGACACCCCATACTTGTGGACTGCTGACTGCGAGTCGGCGTTTCAACAGCTGAAATTTTTGTTGACTTCTGGACCGGTACTGCGGCATTTTGATCCGGAGGCGTCAACTGAGCTGCACACTGACGCCAGCGGTGCGGGTGCTGGCGCTGTGCTTGTTCAACTCTGCGATGGCCGTGAGCATGTAATTGCCTACGCTAGTCGGACACTTACAAAAGCGGAGACAAACTACACCGTTACTGAACTCGAGTGCTTAGCACTCGTCTTCGCCATTCAGAAGTTTCGTCCGTATCTACATGGCCGCGCATTCACGATAGTGACTGACCATCATTCACTCTGTTGGCTGGTTGGGCTGCGTGACCCGTCTGGCCGGTTGTCCCGCTGGGCTTTGCGCCTTCAAGAGTACAGCTTTTCCGTTAACTACAAGAGCGGACGCTGTCACACGGATGCTGATTGCCTATCCCGTCTCCCTTCGCCGCACACTAAAACTGAGGATGATGACTTCGACGACTACCTAGTTTCCATCTCTTCCGACTTTCCAGACCTGCGTACCTTCGATAGCGAGGAACGTTGCGACCCTACTTTGAAATCCCTACGGGCAGCTGCACGTGAGCCAGCAGGAACAACACCGTTTACTTTTCGTAATGGTTTGCTGTACAAAAAAAATTACTCGGCTGATGGTCCCCCATTGCTTCTAGTTGTGCTCGAAAACCTGCGCCCTGCTGTCCTTCGTTCCATGCATGACGATATCACGTCCGGGCACCTTGGCTTTACACGCACACTACACCGACTTAGACAGAGATATTTCTGGCCCAAGCTCTGGAAAACAACGAAACAGTATGTCGCCAGCTGTACTGTTTGCCAGCGCCACAAGCAAACGACGACGGCCCCAGCAGGCTATTTACAACCAGTTAAGCCACCGACGTTACCCTTCGAAAAAGTCGGCATCGACTTGCTTGGCCCGCTCCCAAAGACGTCAGCTGGCTACCGCTGGATTATAGTATGCGTAGATTATCTTACTCGCTACACGGAAACGGCGGCCCTTCCATCTGCCACTGCAGCAGATGTCTCTTCATTTTTGTTGCATCACGTCATACTCCGTCATGGCGCTCCCCGTGTTGTCATCAGTGACCGTGGACGGCAATTCACCGCCGACGTCGTTGAAGAACTTTTACGGCTTTGTGGTTCTGCATATCGTCATTCCACTCCTTACCACCCGCAAACCAATGGCCTCACGGAGCGGACGAATCGAACCCTTACCAACATGTTATCAATGTATGTCGCTGCTGACCACAAGAATCGCGACGCCGTCTTACCTTTTGTAACGTACGCGTACAATAGTGCTAAGCACGAAGTTACTGGATATGCGCCGTTCTTTTTGCTGTACGCCCGCGCACCCCAGAGCTTTCTGGACACTATTCTACCTTTATCGTGCCAAGAAGATCCTTCCATCGCCCAAACTCTGTGTCGTGCTGAGGAAGCACGTCGACTGGCGCATCTTAGGACGTTGTCCTCACAAGGCAACAGCAAGATTCGCTGTGATGCGCGGCATATCCCTGTCAGCTTTACTCCCGGTGATTATGTTTGGTTGTGGACACCTGTTCGCAAAAAGGGATTTTACCGCAAGCTTCTCGCCACTTACACCGGACCATTCGCTATACTGAGCCGCTTGAGCGATGTGAACTATGTCGTCGCCAAAGTCACGGCAAGTAATCGGCGTTCACGGGCGACGCAAGTTGTTCACGTGGCCAGACTCAAGCAGTGCCATCACAGGTCCCTTTAACTCGCTCAGCGAGCTTCGTCTGCCCCCGGGGAGAATGTCGCAGCACTGCGCGGCTGAGGCAGAGAAAGAAGAAGTAGAGTGTGCGCGCGTGATCTCGCGGTACTCTGCGCCGGCTTGGCCTGGCCGGTAGCTTCCCTCTCGGACCTCGTTTCACCGTTTCACCCTGTAAATAAACATCTTTCGTAACAATATATATATATATATATATATATATATATATATATATATATATATATATATATATATATATATTGTTACGCACAGTTGAGTGACGCTACTTTAATAACGTTACATTGGGCGAACTTCTGCCCGACAAACAGCTAAGCGAGCGCCTCACTAGAACTTCCACAGTCTTTTTGGCCACAGTCCCGCACCTCTTCTTCTTCCCTCGTGTCCCGCGCTAATGACAGGTTGCTCCGATTCCGCGTGCCTTGCGGGCCCGTGTTGCCCGCTTCACTGGCGCTATCTTTCGCAGGTAGCAGTAAACAATTGGACGGACGCAGGAGGCGGCTGGCGCGCGTAATTTGAAATCATCTTGTGTCATTGTGCCCCTTCCAAGAGTGCATCGTCCCGATGCTCATACAGAATGCGGTGGTTTGTAGACTGTCATGAATTCGCAATGCTTGTAGGCGGAAGCAGTTATTGCTTGTCGTAGTACGGTTTCATTCGGACGGCATGGACGATTTCTATTCGATGCCGCCGTCGTGATGAGGTTACTTGACCTTCTCGAACAACTTCGTAATTCAAGGGATTAATTAGGCGAATTATCCTATATGGGCCAAAATAACGGCGAAGAAGCTTCTCGGATAGGCCGCGCATGCGTACGGGAGTCCACACCCATACTTTGTCTCCAAGTATGGGTGTGGACTAAAAAAATAAAAATAAATTGTTGCAAGTGACAAGCAATCAGCATCACTGTGCTTGTGACCGGACTTGTATACGACCGTTATATCGTATTCCTGCAGCCATAGACTCCATCTTGCCAGCCGTCCAGATGGGTCTTTGAGATTGGCCAGCCAGTACAACGAATGATGGTGGCTGATAGCTCGGAATGGTCGGCCATATAAGTATGGTCTAAACTTGCTGATGGTCCATATCACTGCGAGGCATTCTTTTTCTGTCGCTGAGTGGTTCACCTCAGCCTTCGAAAGTGTTCGACTAGCATACGCAATGACTCGTTCTTCTCCGTTTTGTCACTAAATGAGGACAGCACCGAGGCCTAAATTGCTTGCGCCTGTGTGAATATCAGTTTCGGCTTCCTCGTCGAAATGAGCAAGAACTGGGTGGTTCTGAAGATGCTTTCGAAGCTCACTGAAAGCATTCTCCTGCTCATTCCACCAGACGAAAGGCTTGTCTTCTTTAGTTAGCAGCGTTATTGGTTCGGCGATCCTTGAAAAATTTTTGACGAAGCGTCTGTAGTAGGCGCAAAGTCCTAAGAATCGCCTAACAGCCTTTTTGTCCACTGGTTTAAGAAATTTTTCCACTGCCGCATTCTTCTCGGTGTCCGGGCGAATGCTTTCTGAACTGACGACATGGCTGAAGAAAGGAAGCTCGCGAAAGCCGAAATGACATTTCTGCGGTATTATCGTCAGACCTGCAGATCGAATAGTTTTCATCGCAGCCCGCAGTCGTTCTACGTGTTGCTCGAAGGTGGTAGAAAAAACCACGACATCGTCAAGATAAACGAGACAGGTTTGCCATTTCAGACTGGTGAGCACAGTGTCCATCATCCGCTGAAATGTGGCAGGCGCGGCACAAGGGCCGAATGGGAGCACTTTGAATTCGTACAGTTCGTCTGGCGTCACAAACACCGTCTTTTCACGATCTTGTTCGTCCACTTCTATCTGCCAGTAGCCGGTTTTGAGGTCCAGGGAGGAAAAGAATTTGGCATCTCGTAGTCTATCTAGAGTGTCATCGATTTTTGGAAGTGGGTACACATCCCGCTTTGTGACTGCGTTCAGCTTTCTGTAATCAATGCAGAAGCGCAACGTTTGATCCTTTTTCTTTACAAGTACCACAGGCGACGCCCGCGGACTTCGCGACGGCTGAATTAAGTCGTCTTCAAGCATTTCCTTAACTTGACTTCCGATGGCTTTTCTCTCTTTTGGTGACACTCGGTAGGGATGCTGGCGAATAGGCCTCACTGATTCGTCGACAATTATCCGATGTTTGACAATAGATGTTCGCCGGACTTTGGATGACATTGAACAACATTGGGCGAATTCTATTACGAGGGTTTCTATTAAATAGAGACCCTCGTACGAGGGTCTCTACTTCCTCTTTTTGTCTGGGCGATAGACCTGGTTCGATGTCGACGGCTGCAAGGACAGAATCCACATCTTGGAAATTCGATGGTGAAGTCTCTGGAATGCTGAGATCTGTAACTTGTAGAAGTTATTAAGGCTGGCAATAACGGTTCCCTTCGCGACATGTTGCACCTCACTTCCAAAATTAGTGAGGAAAACGTTGGCATATCCGCCACGTAGCTGAACAAGGCCTCTTGCCATGCAAATCCCTTTTTCGAGTTGGAGACTGGTGTTGCTGTCTGCAATTCCTTTGTAGTCGCTGAACGCGTCGCTTCGGACTGTGACGGCTACGCTTGATCTCGCAGGAAGCATCACGTCGTCATCGGCAGTGTAAAGGGCGTCGAATTTTTCTTCAGTGTTGAATGCTGCAACAGCGTGATTGGTTGAAAAAGAAACACATGATTACCTCAAGTTGATTACAGCGCCGTTATCCTGCAAGAAGTCCATGCCAATAATCAAGTCTCTTGAGCACTCGGAAAGCACGATAAAGCTGGCGACGTACGTCAAGCTTCGTATTCCTATTCTAGCTGTACACTTGCCCGTCGGGTCGATGAGGTTTCCTCCTGCTGTGCGAACTTATGGCCCTTTCCAAGGAGTCAGCACTTTCTTCAGTTTCCTGGCGAGCTCACTACGTATTACCGAGTAATTTGCACCTCCATCCACTAACGCGTTCACTTCGTAACCGTCAACAAACGCACGTAAATCGGAAGCAACGTCGCTCTTACGGCACTGGTTTCTGAGTCCCTCGTCGTCGCTCGGAGTCATCGATGGAGGTTCTTGTCTTTTCGCGTTGGCAGTGGCCTTGTCTCCCGAGGCCGCTGACTCTAGTTTTCCCGACGCGGGCTCTGTGAATGGCGTCTTGGGGAGCTTGATGACGGTTAGGGCTCGGTGACCGATGCCTCAACGGCGCTGTTCATCGAGGTTGGTGTTGCAGGTAGGCGTATGGGGAGCTTTGACGAGTAGACAGGTACTCTTCGATTTCAAATGGACGCTCACCATTTCGAGGGCAACGTGCGTTCACCGAAAAACCCCGAAGCCCCGCCTGGCGATAGTGGCACATTCTGTACAGGTGGCCAGCCTCACCACAGTGGTAGCAGAAAGGTATTCGGTCAGGACTGCGCCATACACCAGCCTTCCTAAATTTTCTCTCGGGTGGCCGCAGCGTATTTCGAGGCATCGAGCATAGAAGAAGTGGCTGCGACGTCAGCACGTCCGGGAGTTTGCCACAGCACATCGGCATACGAGACGCTCGGCTGGCACAGTAATGGCGCTTGGGGCTGCACACTGAGCTGTGGTTCCCGTACCGCCTGTCTGACCTATTCGCCAACCACGTCTGCCAGCGAAGGTGTTGGAGCGTTGCGGTCAAGCCGTAGCCTCTGAAGCTCTTCTCGCACTACAAATCGCACGAGCTCCCGCGTGACCTCCATGCTGTTTCCGATGGCGGCTGGAACTGCGTCTACAGAGGTGATGCTCATTTCCCGGTTGTACATCCTTGACTTCTGTTTCAACGTGCTTTCCATTGTTGTCGCCTCAGAACGAAACTCAGCGACGGTGCTCGGCGGGCTCCGAACCAACCCTGCGAACAGTTCCTGTTTTACGCCTCGCATGAGATGGCGTAGTTTCTTGTCTTCACTCATGTTCGGATCAGCTCGGCGGAATAGGCAGGACATGTCTTCTAAATACATGGCCACGCTTTCATTGTTCCGCTGGTTTCTTGCCTGCAGGGCAGCCTCGACCCTCTCTCTGCGGTCAGTACTCGGGTAAGTGGCAAGCAACTCCTGCCCGAAAGCATCCCACGACACAAATGTCGCTTCGTGGTTTTCAACCCACGTACGTGCGCTTTCCTCTAACGCGAAGTAAACGTTTCGTAGCTGGCGCTCTCCGTTCCATCCATTGAACTCAGCGACCTACTCAAAGCGTTCCAGCCAGTCCTCCGCGTCTTCAAATGTGTCGCCGTGAAAAGGCTCTGGCGTCATTGGCGAGTTCACCACGATGTGAGTTGGCGTGATTTGAGTTGTCATATTGGTAGCGTTTCCGTTAGCAGATGCTGATGCTCCGATAGAATCCGGCAAAGCGGAAAACTCGGGGGGCTCATCACGTAGGCGACGACACCTGCGTTAGTGAACAGGAGTCAATTCGATGGGTCCAAGTCGCCGTGAGGCCGGGCTCCTTTCTCTGACACGAGAACGGCTTGAAATCATGCCCCACACCTCCACCAGAATTGTAACGCACAGTTGAATGACGCTACTTTAGCAATAGTACCGGAATCTTGGAAAAACGCTAACATAATCCTAATCCACAAGAAAGGGGACGCCAAAGACTTGAAAAATTATAGACCGATCAGCTTACTGTCCGTTGCATACAAAGTATTTACTAAGGTAATTGCAAATAGAATCAGGAACACCTTAGACTTCCGTCAATCAAAGGAGCAGGCAGGATTCCGTAAAGGCTACTCAACAATAGACCATATTCACACTATCAATCAGGTGATAGAGAAATGTGCGGAATATACCCAACCCTTATATACAGCTTTCATTGATTACGAGAAAGCGTTTAAATCAGTCGAAACCTCAGCAGTCATGGAGGCCTTGCGGAATCAGGGTGTAGACGAGCCGTATGTAAAAATACTGAAAGATATCTATAGCGGCTCCATAGCCACCGTAGTCCTCCATAAAGAAAGCAACAAAATTCTAATAAAGAAAGGCGTCAGGCAGGGAGATACGATCTCTCCAATGCTATTCACAGCGTGTTTACAGGAGCTATTTAGAGACCTGGATTGGGAAGAATTGGGGATAAGAGTTAATGGAGAATACCTTAGTAACTTGCGATTCGCTGATGATATTGCCTTGCTTAGTAAGTCAGGGGACCAACTGCAATGCCTGCTCACTGACCTGGAGAGGCAAAGCCGAAGAGTGGGTCTAAAAATTAATTTGCAGAGAACTAAAGTAATGTTTAACAGTCTCGGAAGAGAACAGCAGTTTACGATAGGTAGCGAGGCACTGGAAGTGGTAAGGGAATACATTTACTTAGGACAGGTAGTGACTGCGGATCCGGATCATGAGACTGAAATAATCAAAAGAATAAGAATGGGCTGGGGTGCGTTGGCAGGCATTTTTAGATCATGAACAGCAGGTTGCCATTATCCCTCAAGAGAAAAGTACATAGCAGCTGTGTCTTACCAGTACTCACGTACGGGGCAGAAACCTGGAGGCTTACGAAAAGGGTTCTACTGAAATTGAGAACGACGCAACGAGCTATGGAAAGAAGAATGATAGGTGTAACGTTGAGGGATAACAAAAGAGCAGATTGGGCGAGGGAACAAACGCGGGTTAATGATATCTTAGTTGAGATCAAGAAAAAGAAATGGGCATGGGCAGGACATGTAATCAGGAGGGAAGATAACCGATGGTCATTAAAGGTTACGGACTGGATTCCAAGGGAAGGGAAGCGTAGCAGAGGGCGGCAGGAAGTTAGATGGGCGGATGAGATTAAGGAGTTTGCAGGGACAACATGGCCACAATTAGTGACCATGATGATGATGATGACTCTAATAACTTTACGTTGGGCGAACTTGTGCCCGACAAACAGCTAAGCGAGAGCCTCACTAGAACGTCCACAGTCTTTTTGGCCAGAGTCCCCCACCTCTTCTTCCCTGGTGTCCCGCGCTGATGACAGGTTGCTCCGATTGCACGTGCCTTGCGAGCCGGTGTTGCCCGCTTCACTGCCGCTATCTTTCGCAGGTAGAGCGCAGGGAGACGAGATTTTGATAATGCCCCTCTAGATCAGTCATGCGTATGCCCATATTAACAATAGCTTTGTCCGTCGACAATAAATGAACTTTCAGGTCTTGAACCTAACTGATTAATTGCGACTGACCAGCCGACAAGTTCTCCAATTCAGTTAGTAAAGCATCGGAGTTCGGGCCGGGGTTGCTTTCAACATCGCCCGACAACATCAACAAGGCACGAATTACATCAGAACACTCAAGAGCGACAAGAAGGCAGCAGTGAGGGCTCGGCAGCTGAAGCAGGAAATAATTGCTAGACTTCTTAGAAAAAAGACTGTAAGCTTTATCAACCTGCATGACAAGAGTGAATGGCTTAGCGATCTGCGTCTATGCACAGCCGCCGGACCCATAAGGCACCACCGGTAGTGTCTGCTCATTTATAGTTGACCGGAAAGTTGATGTCGATGACGGCGGGTTTGTCCACGCTGCATCGAGCACCACCGTCCTCGGTAGCGGTATCATCGAAAACGCAGATCTGCCGCTCCCGACGAAATCCAAGGGCTTGAAGGGTGGTACATTTGAAAATCCAGGGGTGCACGACAGGGATGGGTGGGACATGTTCGCCTGAACAGGGACGATGTTGCAGCGGGGCTGCCAGGGAAGCCGTTACAAGAGCTTGAAGCAACAGGCGCACGAATGCGCTCTGAAACACCTGGATGACAAGAGTGAATGGATTAGCGATCTGCGTCTGTGCACAGCCGCCGAGCCCACCAGCGGGAACCCCTTCTTGGACGGTCACCGCCCATCAGAAGGATCCACCGGTGATTGCTGTACTTCCAGGTGACGACGTTGAAGACTGGTTGGAGCTATACGACCGCGTGAGTGACTTTAACCGCTGGAACGGACCTGCAACACTTGCTCAGGTCGCCTTCTACCTACCCAGCGTCGCGAAAACTTGGTTTTACAATCATGAGCTCGATTTCGTCAAATGGATCACCTTTAAACACCACCTACGCCAGATTTTCGCGAACTCGTCTGTGCGCTCCGATATCGTCAAGAGCCTTGCTGAGCCTGTTCAGCACTCGGGCGAGTCGTACACTCCATACATAGAGGACGTCATAGCCCTCTGCCGCTGCGTGAACACCTCGATGGCAGAGAGTGACCGTGTACGCCACCTGCTCAAGGGTATTGGGACTGTGGCATTCGATGCTTTTGTAGTGCTGAACCCCACTGCCGTCGCAGACATCATCAGTACGTGTCAGCGTCTCTATGAGCTTCATAAGCTCCGCTTACACCCTGACACATGTTATTTCAAAGCGTCCAAAGACAGCGAGCTACGTGCCTTGATCCGCTCCATTATCCATGAGGAACTGCACGCCCAAGCTTCGTCAACCCCTCGTGGATGGATGGATGGGTTTTTATGAGCGTCCTCTTTGGAACTGGTCGGCGGGTTGCGCCACCAAGATCTTGTTATTATACTGCCTAATGTCCTATCTAGGTTAAACAATAAAAAAGAAAAAAAAAAAAACACTCGATGAACTCCCACAACCAAATTCTCTGATCCCCTATTGCGAATTGTGCTTTTGTACGTCTCCGTTTCTGTCGTTTCCCTACTTTTCTTCCACCGATCCTCCAATCGCCACTTATTATTCCCTATTGCGGACATGTTTACTTTTCCGCTGCTCTCGCTGAACACAAGGGCTTCAAGGAGGCCAGTGGTGCCTAAAGCGACCGCTGGGTCTTCACATTCTAAGAAAACATGCTCCATAGTTTCCGTAGCTTTACCGCAGCACGCAAGTGCTTCTTCTTCGTTCTTATATCTCGCTTTTTAGGCACGTGTTCTAAGGCATCCCGATCTCGCTTCGAAAAGTAATGAGCTTCCCCTTGAGTTATCATAAATGGTTTCTTTCCTGATTTCATTTTTTCCTCTTAAGTAGTTACTCATGGCAGGTTTATTTTCGATTGCCGCCACCCATGAGATTAATTCAGCCTCTCTGACTTTCCGCTTGACCTTCCTTGTTGCTGTGTTGCCCACCCCACAGGCCGCATACTTGGTGGTAAGCTTTCTAGTTCTTTTCCTCCAATGTGAATCAATGTTATTGCAGTACAGATACCTCAACCCTCTCCAAGCTCATCACTTTCTTCCATATTCCTCAGTCGTTCTTCATACACAATTTTACTGCGAGCTTCCCTCACTTCAAAACTAGTGCAGCTCATATCACCCAGCACAGCTTCATTTGTAGTGACTTTTTTTTGGGGCTCGTAGAGCAGCTCAGAAAGAGCAAGCAGAAGGTGGAAGGGGTAATCAAAGGGAACGGAAAACAGAGTGAGTGCTAACTTCTAACTGATGGTTTATTTCGTGACACAGAAAGCTACTTATACACTCGGCGAACCATGTGACATCAAGAGATTACACAAACCAAGCAACAAAACCGATAGTAAACATGCGAAAACAAATTCAGACAGCATGTGGCTGCAGTCGGAGAAATGCCAATTCATTGCTTGATAAGGATAATGAAGGTGAGCTTACACATGCATGGCCCAGATCTATGATAGCCTTTGCTTCGATGATTTCTCTTGTGAGCTGATTACGACTACGACTTAGAATGACGCATTCCTCTAAGACAGGTTCACAACCACACGTTTTGAAGTGCTCCGCAAGAAACCCCCAGCTGTAATACAATTCTTAGCATTGTAACCATATTCGCGCAGCCTGTCATTCAGACATCGGCCAGTTTGACCAACGTAACGTTTTCCACACTTGAGTCGAAAACAATAAACAAAACAATGTGTGCAATTAACCAACTTCTTATTGTGATTCTTGTCACAGCTAGGAGGAGCCTCCTTATTCGGATTATTGAGCTTGCAAATCCTCATAAGCTTGCTAGGGGCAGAAAACACTACACGAATATGCGCTCACTTGACGATTTTCTTAAGATTATGTGAGACGGTGTGAATATAATGAATAATGCTAGTCCTACCCCGAGTAGTTGCAGGATTATCTTCGTGCTGGTTGTCTTTTCTAAACTCTCTTAGAATCCGTTCTGCTACTGACACTTGTAGGGACACGGGATAACCAGCCTGTGAAAGCCGTTTGCACTGTGAGGCAAAGCTAGACGAAACAGTATGGTGGCACGATTTTTTCAAAGCATTATTTAGGCAAAGGTTAGCAATACCTCTCTTGACTAACTTAGAATGTGCAGAATGAAACGGAAGAAGTGCTTTGTTACCACGAGGTTCATAGTACCAACACGTGTGAATATCGGAACAAGCTAAGCGCAGATCCGAAACCCGGATTGTGTAATAAGAATCCCAAAAAGAAGTTCGTTCATTGCACACATTGTGTTGTTTATTGTTTACCACTTAAGTGTGGAAAACGTTACGTTGATCAAACTGACCGATCTCTAAATGACAGGCTGCGCGACCATGGTTACAATGCTAAGAATTGTATTACAGATGGGGGGGGGGGGGGGTTCTTGCGCAGCACTGCAAAACGTGTGGTTGCGAACCTGTCTTAGAGGAACGCGTCATTCTAGGTTGTAGTCGTAATCAGCTCACAAGAGAAATCATCGAAGCAAAGGCTATCCTAGGTTTGAGCCATGCATGTGTAAGCTCACCTTCATTATCATTATCAAGCAATGAATTGGCATGTCTCCGACTGCAGCCACAGGCTGTCTGACTTTCTTTTCACATAGTTACTATCGGTTTTGTTGCTTGGTTTGTGTAATCTCTTGATGTCACATGGTTCGCCAAGTGTATAAGTAGCCTTCTGTGTCACGAAATAAACCATCATTTGGAAGTTAGCGGCTACTCTGTTCTACGTTCTCGTTGATTAGCCCTTCCACCTTGTTTTTGCTCTTTCTGAGCTGCACTACAAGCCTAAAAAAAGTCATGTGATACCAACTCGCCCAGACTGCCGCGCTTTGACGTTCATTTGTAGTCTTCCCGTAAGCGCCCAATGCGAGGCGACCCACTGACCTTTGGTTCTCATCAAGTCCTGATTGTACGCCGGATTTGAAGCAAACAAATGCATTTCTAAAAGTAAGTCCTGAAACCATTACACATTTCCACATACCTCGGAGGACCTCGCACCTATTGTATCCCCATAGTGCTCTGTGCTTCATTATGGCTGCATTTCTCTTCCCCTTCACTGTTCTTGTTTTTTCCTGTGTTTCCATATATCTATTGCCTTCGTTTATACATCTACCAAGGTATTTATATTCTTTTACTCGAGGTATTTCCTGGCCCTGTATCTCCACTGTCTGTTCACTGTTTTCATTGAATACCATAACACCTGATTTTCTAACACTAAATTTCAAACCTAAATTGTTGCCTTCCTGCCCAGAGATATTAGCCAGACGTTGCAAATCACTTTGCTTGTTAGCTAGCAACACAATGTCGTCCGCATAAAATAAACCTGGCAGCTGCTGCTCTATTACTGTACCCGCCTGTTTGTATGAGAGATTCAACCCGAGATTACTTCCTTTTAGCGCCCTCTCCATCCTCCCCATGTACAGTCGCGGACATAATAAAATGGACCACGGCGAAGGCGGCCGGAGCGGCTGCGGTGCCGCACCACGGCGCTGCTATCGAGTGCTCGCGACGAGAGTACCTCGAGTGACGTCAAACTTCTCCGCACCCTTGCTCTCGCGCTGCTACTTGTCATGCTTGATACATTTCTAGTGCGCCGTTCGGCTGCTCTTCTGCTGACGGTCGGGACGAAGGGGCGCGTGAATCGCCAGTAACTCAGCAATTTGCGCTATCGCGCAGTGGCGGACGGCCGCAGGTCATCAAACCGCCGCGGTGTCAAGGAACCAGAACGTGATTTTTTTTTGTCGGAGATTTGCCATACTCTATGGATCTGCAGTCACAGGACACAATAAAATGAAGCACGGCTTCGGTTAAAAAACGCGGAGCAGTGCCAACTTGTGAAAAAGGCTCCCGGTGTCGAGACGCCTTCGCTCGCATGCACGTCCCTCTTAGCTCGCAGCCGCTCAAGACCTTTAGCATCGGCTTAGCGGTCTTTAATCGTAGGGAGCAGCGCGAGATGACATCGCTATAGCCGCAACGTCTGATGCGTTGCCGGAAGGGGTTGTCGGGAGTGCGGTAGTTCTCTGCACCCAGCTCACGTTGTAGCTTACGGCTGCCACATTAAATCCGCAGGTGCTATACATTTCTTTCCTGTTGTGTGACCACGATGCCGCGTAGGCAAAGGATCGCTGCGGCGTCTCGTCTGCTAGACTCGGAATTATCCGTGCGCGACAGTTGCTGGAATGACGGTGCTCGACCCACTCTTAATATTTGCCCATGCTATCTCACACTGCTGGATCCTGCTGAGTTTATACGCAATAGATGAAGTGGCTTCGGCAGGCTTTTTCCTATAATAACTGCCATCATCGAATTTTTGCTATTTTTTTTTCTTTTTGCTGCAACGTGGAGTGCTTGACGCCGTGCAAACCGTGTGGCTTGATGCTCTACCGCCGGCGTCTCGATATTACCAGAGTGCTTGGCCGGTGTCGTGGGCTTGCTGGTGGGTAGTTTTTACTCCAGCATCTTCCAGGCGACAGTTGCACCGAAGGGGCCTTGTTAGGGTGGCGACCATGTTGAATGGAGTTACCTCTATTTCTGGCGCATGTTATTAAAATCTGTTCGCCCAAGATTCGATGAAAGCAGTTCTTATCAGAGAAAGCTTACCGAAGCCGCTTCATTTTCTGCGAATAAATCTAGCAGTGCGAGAAAGCATGGGCAAATATGAAGAGTGGGTTGCGCACCGTCATTCCAACGACCTGTCGCGCACGGATAAATCTGAGTCTAGCAGACGAGACGCCGCAGCGATCCTTTGCCTACGCGGTATCGTGGTCACACGACGGAAAGAAAAATAATGATGTATAAGGCCTGCGGCTTTAAGGTGGCAGCCGTCTGCTGCAGCGTGAGCTGGGAGCAAAGAACAATCGCACCCCGGACAACCCATTCCGGTAGCGCATCAGACGTAGCGGGTACAGCGGCGTCATCTCGCGCTGCTGCCTACTATTAAAGACCTTTAAGCCGATACTAAAAGTTTTGAGAGGCTGCGAGCGAAGACGTCTAGACACCAGGCGCCTTTTTCACAAGTTTGCACTGGTCCGCGTTTTTTAACCGAAGCCGTGCTTCATTTAAATGTTTCCGCGACTGCAAATCGCCGACAAAAAGACAATCGGGTTCTGGTTCTTTCAAAGCGCAGCGGTTTGACGGCATGCGGCCGTCCGCGGAACGACTGGAGATTCACGCGCCCCTTCGTCCCGACAGTCAGCAGCAGAGCAGCCGGACGGCGCACTAGAAATGTATCAAGCATGACAAGCACCAACGCGAGAGCGAGGGTACGGAGGAGAAGTTTGACGTCACTCGAGGTACTCTCGTCATGAGCGCGCGAAGCGCGATAGCAGCGCCGTGGTGCGGCCTCGCAGCCGCTCCGGCCGCCTTCGCCGTGGTCCATTTTATTCTGTCCGCGACTGTACATCACAAACAGCAGCGGGGATAAAGGGCACCCCTGCTTCAGTCCCTTATTGATATGAACTTTCTGATCGCTCCTCATCCCTTTACATTAAACGCAAACGGTATTTTCTAGGCAAATCTCTCTCAAAAGCTGTAGACAATCGTCACCTAAGCTTTCCCCTTCCAGAATATCCCACACAATGTTGCGGTCTACGTTGTCATAGGCTTCTGTTGTGTCTAAAAAGGCCACATATAACGGCCTGCTTACTACTTTCGATATTTCAGTACGCAAAGTAACCCTTGAAACAGTTGTAGAAACGTTTTTATCTTCCACGCCCCCCCCCCAGACATATCCAAAATAGTTACTAGTGCCGTTAGTAACGAAAACTCTGAATGAAAATCAAGGCTTGATGACTTGGAGGATCGATCATGGAGGGACAACCTTTTGTTCTATGGGGTTGTTGATAATGCTTCGGAAACATGGGCGCGAACTGAAATCCTTGTGCGCGACCTTATTAAAAACCATCTAGAATTAGAAATATCTGATGAAGCGATTGCTAGGGCACATCGTCTTGGCTCTTTTGTGGTCGGCAAGACTCGCCCCATTATTATCAAGTTTTCATTATTCAAAACAAGAGAAAACATCCTGTCACTGAAAGGCCTACTAAAGGCCACAAAGGTATCGCTGGGAGAAGATTTCTGCAGGGCTACACGCCAATCTCGAAAGAAACTAATTGAATTCGGGAAAGCCAGTGGGCAATCATTTTCTTTGCGGACAAATAAATTAGTCATGAACAAAAAAAGCTATGTGTATTCTTCTGTTACCGATACTATCTGCAAACTTCATTCTTTCGATTTCACCGCTGAAGTAAATAGCGATGCCACAGGTCTTAACAATCCTTTCTCTCAGTCTGCATGGCTATCTTCAAGTCGACCTTGTCAAAATAGCGTGTCTGTTCTTTTCAGTAAAGTGCGTAGCGTTTCCAACAAGCGAACAGCTTTATCTTCAACTATCGATTCTTGCTCCCCTGACGTCATTGTCCTTACTGAAACTTGGCTGTCCGCGAAAATAAAGAACAGTAAAATATTCGACTGTGACTGTGCTTATAACCTCTACAGGTGCGACCGCGATATCCGGTCAGGAGGGGGCGTTTTCATTGCTATCAAAGATAACCTAGATTGATCTCTTTTTGACATTACACCACCCCTAGAATTAGTATGTGTGCGCGTCAGCATTTCAGACCGCCCCTTTATATTCTGTGCATGTTATAGGCCACCAAATTTGTCCTCTACATTCTGTGCAGATTTCCATGATGTACTTAAGAAATTGATTATTAGGTTTCCCAAGTCTCCGGTATTTATTTTGGGGGACTTTAATTTTCTAGATATAGTATGGGAGACTGACTGTGTTAATTTTAGGCGTACTTCAACCGAGTCCATTGAATTCTGAAGTTTTGTGCTTTGACTTCAACTTAACACAGCTGGTCCACAAACCGACCCGAGTCACTCCAACATCTTTAACACACTTGAACTAGTGCGGTCTACTACCCCCGACCTAGTTTCCTCCTTAACTTATCTTCCTGGGATAAGTGATCATTCATGCTGCAGTTTGATTTAAAAACACGCTTTTCTTACACAAAGAAGGTTAAGACAATTCGCAATTATTTCAAAGCTGATATCCCTGAATTACGCAAGAAATCGAGCATTTTATGGATGCAGTAATGCCCGATTTCGATCAACGAATACTTGAAGAAAAATGGCCCCTTTATAAGTGCAAACTGTTATTCCTACTTCGAAATTATGCTCCCCAACGAAACGAACACTGTAATCCCCAGTCGCCTTGGTTTACGGCCGCCTTGCGCCGTCTTCAGAACAAGAAAAAACAGTTATTTCATTCCGCAAAAAAATTGACAGCCCGATTCGTTGGTCCGAATACCACGCAATGAACGATGAATATTGTAGCGCAATTTCCCAAGCTAAGCAAACCTTTTTCAACATTACATTACAATCATACTTAAATGTCAACCCACGTAAATTCTGGAATGTTGTTCGTGATAATACACCAGCCACAATACAACTGTCCCAATCTAACACCCCTGTTCAAAGTGATCAGTGGTGCACAAATTTTAATATTGTCCTTGCTTTCTTTTTTCATGACGCTGCACCTATGCTTTTGCCACCTTCACCGAAAGTTTATGATACCCCAATCGATTCAATTCTTATAGAATGGGTGGACATTAGAAAACTAATCGGTAATTTGAAAATATCTTCGTCTGCGGGTTCAGATAAATTTATTCAAAAATGCTCAAATGTACCGAACTGTATTCATCAATTATTCCTTCTAGGATATTTCAACAATCATTACACTGCTCATCACTACCAAGCCACTGGAAGGTGGGGAAGGTGGTTCCTGTTCACAAATCAGGTAACACACATTGTCCCGAAAACTACCGCCCCATATCACTAACCAGCATTCCTAGTAAGATTCTGGAGCATATAATATATTCCCACATGGTTGATTTTCTTAGAAGGGTTTGGGTGCGAGCTAGTTGGTACGGATCATTCATGTTTAAAACAGCGCCAAAAAACACGGACAAGGGAGGACACAGGACGAGCGCTGACTGCCAACAACTCCTTTATTGGAGCCTGCGCGAATATATACAGTTTGCAACAGGCATAAAGAGAGTGAAAGAAGAAGGGGAGGGGAAGGCGAGTCGTCGTCGGTCAACTCCTGCTGCGCATGCGTCAATAACATTAACCCTTTAGTGCACCTTGTTGCATTTACGCAACATTCCGATGAATGGCGTTAAACACAGAAGCCAAGTCCGTTTAAAGCTGCCCGTACACGTTGTTGTATTTCCGCAACATTCGTCTAAAAAACGCGCCCCTTTTTGCTGCCATCTGTGCTCATCCTTCGCATCTTCTACCAAAACAAACTCAGCGGAGGCTGCGCGCGCCCGCGAGCAGTGATACGGATAAGTTTTGCCACATCTATATGTATTTCTCCATAGGAAAAAGCCCTCATAAAAATTTTTACGCTAAGATCCACATCCTCTTGACTCTGTAGATTCAAAGAAACATCGTTATCTCGGAATATTTTGTTCCTGGCGACGGAACGTTGCTATGTTGCGCAAATGCAACAACGTGTACATGGTTAATTTTCTTCGCAAAAGTGAAATGGCTCCCAAACACTTTTATGGTCGAGCAATTCCTCCTGAAGCAATTTCTCCTAACCTAACGCAGCGACCTTCCCAGGAGTGACGACAACCACGAGTGTAAATCCCTTTCGATTCAATATGTGTGGAAAGTGTTTTCTTGTCTATTTTATTTTTTCAATAGGATGCGGTGCATCCGCACGCTGCCACGTCTCGTCGTCACGGGCACAGCCTTACGTCTGTCTTTCTATTTTCTAAATTTTGACAATAACGCGAAAACACTATATTGCTTACTGGCTGCACGGGAATCTGCACCACGTACTGCACGTGGGGAACCACCTGTGGTACACAAGCAAGTACAATTGCTTCTTTTTGTTCCACACTAAATCATAGGTGCGCCAATGATTGTCACGTGCAAATAAACATCCAAGTATGAAAGGCACTAAGTCTATCCTTCACCTTCAAGTTCTTCTTTATTTGCACGTTGTTGCAAATACGCAACATACCCTTCTTCTGCAAATTCAAACCACAGAAATTCGCTAAAGTTAGTTTCCGTGGCAGTACAGCTACTGTTATCCTTCCCTACAACTCCATGAAAAATATTTTGAGGAAACAAAAAATTGTGCAGTAAAGGGTTAAACAATATAAAAGTAACCATAACATGGTGGGCACCGGCCAAACTGCTTAACTTCTAAGGAACTTAAGTTCTTTATCACAAAGTGCTATGGAAGGGGAAATAACACATGTGGCTCCTAACTCACACATTGAAAATGCCTCAATGATTTCTCTGGCCATCTGATTGCTGTACCTTTTCAACACACGTGTGTCGTCAAGGAGTGGAGAACAGCCACACTTCGCACAATGAACAGCCAGATTACTGGCAGTCTTAATCTTGACACAGTGCGCATGCTCACGCAAACGTTCATTGATACAGCGTACTGTTTGCTCTATGTAAGTGCAGCCGCAAGAGGTGGAAATGGAATACACTACATTGGTACTGCAATGTACAGGCTTGGCGACATGTTGCTTATTGCACGGTCCAGGTGTTCTCCGGCTTTCGTTGATTTTTTTTTGCACATCCTTCCCAACTTGTTAGGCGCAGTGAACACGACCTTTATAACAGCCCGGCCTGCGGCTTTCTTGATGCGATGGGACACACCATGTATATACGGGATCGCAATAGCCTTGGTTGAGACATCACCCGCTTCGCGCTGTTTCCTGGGGGAACGAGCCTCTTGCAATAAAACTTCCGCCAAGGATGACAGCAGTTGTTCAGGATAGCCACTTGTTTTTAGCCACTGGACTTGATTGGAGGGGCTGCTGGACAACGAGTGGTGGCAAGAGCGAACGACCACATTTCTAAGGGCCCATAGGGCGATGGAGCACTTCACCACTTTAGAATGGTTGGATGTGTATGGGAGAAGTTGTTTTTTGCAAGAGGCTTTTACACAGTTTTATTGCAAGAGGCTCGTTCCCCCAGGAAACAGCGCGAAGCGGGTGATGTCTCAACCAAATCCCCTACATACATGGTGTGTCCCATCGCATCAAGAAAGCCGCAGGCCGGGCTGTTATGAAGGTCGTGTTCACTGCGCCTAACAAGTTGGGAAGGATGTGCAAAAAAAAATCAACGAAAGCCGGAGAACACCTGGACCGTGCAATAAGCAACATGTCGCCAAGCCTGTAGATTGCAGTACCAATGCAGTGTATTCCATTCCCACCTCTTGAGGCTGCACTTACATAGAGCAAACAGGACGCTGTATCAATGAACGTTTGCGTGAGTATGCGCACTGTGTCAAGATTAAGACTGGCAGTAATCTGGCTGTTCATTGTGCGAAGTGTGGCTGTTCTCCACTCCTTGACGACACACGTGTGTTGAAAAGGTACATCAATCAGATGGCCAGAGAAATCTTTGAGGCATTTTCAATGTGTCAGTTAGGAGCCACCTGTGTTACTTCCCCTTCCATAGCACTTTGTGATGAAGAACTTAAGTTCCTTAGAAGTTAAGCAGTTTGGCCGGTGTCCACCATGTTATGGTTACTTTTATATTGTTTAATGTTATTGACGCATGCGCAGCAGGAGTTCACCGACGATGACTCGCCTTCCCCTCCCCTTCTTTCACTCTCTTTATGCCTGTTGCAAATTGTATATATTTGCGCAGGCTCCAATAAAGGTGTTGTTGGCAGTCAGCGCTCGTCCGGTGTCCTCCCTTGTCCGTGTTTTTTGGCGCTGTTTTAAATATGAATTGATTTTCTTGAAACGAACTCTTTTTTTTTTAACAACAGTCAGCATGGCTTTAGGAAATCCTTCTGCTGCAAAACGCAACTAGCTTGCTTTACTAACGACCTCTTTTCTAACACCGACTTAGGATTTGACACCGATTGCATCTCTATCAATTTTGCTAAAGCCTTCGATACCGTATCCCATAACCTACTAATCCATAAACTTAGTCTTCTTAACACTGACCCGCTAGTACTGGACTGGATTAAAAACTTTCTAGCTAATAGAACAAAATACGTAATAATCGCGAACAATTCGTCGTCAGCGCCTCTCGCGGTAACGTCAGGCGTGCCGCAAGGGTCGGTTCTTGGTCCTTTACTTTTTCTAATCTATATTAATGATCTTGCTTCCTGTGTGAAATTTTCAACTATTAGGCTTTTTGCTGGTGACTGCGTGATATGTCGTAAAACTACTGACCTCAATGATTCTCGTAAACTTCAAGACGACATTAATAACGTTCTGTTACGGTGTAACAAGTCGTCTATGGAGCGTAACTTGAGCAAATATATATGCATGCGCGTATCACAGCGTACCAATACTGCTAATCTGCATACATATTTCCTCAATAATAGCCCTCTCTCAGTTGTCTCATCGCACAAATACCTTGGACTACACATCACCAGCAACCTTTCCTGGCACATGCATGTCGACATTATATGTAACAATGCCAATCGCCTATTGGGCTATTTGCGCCGAAACTTCTCATCCGCACCATCGGTACTGAAACTAACTCAATACAAAACATTAGTTCGCTCCAAACTAGAATACGCATGCGCCATTTGGGACCCGGCAAACATTACACTCATAAACAGCATAGAAGCCATTCAAAATTGTGCAGCGCGTTTCATTTTATCAAACTACTCCCGACATGCTAGCGTTACCTCAATGAAAACAACACTTAAACTTGCCAGAAGTTTCTTTCCGTCGTAGATTCTTCCGCCTTTCACTATTCCATAAAATCAACCATCACAACCCTTTGTTGAAAGAACAGCTTATCACCCAACCGTCATACATATCATCTCGCTCTGACCACAGTTTCAAAGTTGGTGTGCCGTCTTCACGTACAAAATTTTGTAGTAATGCAATTATCCCTAGCACAAGCAAAGATTCGAACCATCTTCCCGCCACCGTTGCAGCCATACTGGATACCGACACCTTCAAAACCAGCGTTCATGAAACGCCACGTTGAATATGTCTTTGCATCTTGTACAATGTTTTGATGTTCACCCACTCCTTTCTGTAATGCCTTCGGGCCTTGAAAGTATCTTGAATAAATAAATAAATAAATAATTAAATAAATAAATAAATAATAAAATAAATAAATAAATAGTTATCATCTAAACGCCTACCAATTCTGAAGCCATGCTAAAGTTCTCCCAAAATGCCATTTTTCTCTGCCCATGCTTGAAGCTTTAATTTGATTGCCTGCATTGCTGGCCTGTATATTACCGATGTAATGGTCAACGGTCTATACGAGTGAACTCTACCTTTCTCCCCCTTATGTTTACAATTAAATTCATTCTACTTTGTCGCCAACTGTCCGGTATTCGTCTATCTTTTAAAAGTTTTTTTCACTGATTTCACCAGAGCTTCCTTACTTTTTGGTCCTAGTTCATTAATCAGCCTAACGGGAACCTCATCTCACCCTGTCGCTGTGCGCATGGGAATTGTCTCTTCGGCTTTCTTCCAGTAGAAATTTGTCAGCACCAGCTCCTTTTCCACCTCGGTCTCTTTCATGCTCTTTTTTTCTTCAATTACAACCTCGTCATTGCCTTAGAAAGATTCGGCTGTTATTTTCCGGATGTAATTTCTGCCGCTTCTCCTTCCAGTCTGTTTTCAACTTCCTCTAGGATATATTGTGGTATTGTTGTTGACTTCCTGCCTAATAATTTTATCTGGTTCCAAAATATTCTAGGTGCGGCCATCGTTCTCTCACGTATTTCTGACAACCAACGTTCACTTTCACCTTTTAATTTTGCTTGCACCAGTATTTGTACCACCGACTTTTTCTCCCAGTATATTTCCCATTTACTGATTACTTCATCCTGCGGCAACTGTGCCTTTGTTGCCTTCCTGCGCTCTCGGGATGTTTTCCGTCGTTCGGCGATCGCTTCTCGTATCACCCTGTTCCACCAGCTTTTCGGCTCCTTTCTTACTTGCCAACGAACATGTGGTTTCTCTTTCCGTATATCTATCGTTATTACACTTAGAAGCTCACTATATTCACACTCTTTATTTGGTCATTTGCCAAGTTCTTCCTCGACTCTAGTGACTATATTTGTTATTTGTTCAGCGTTCAAATTTGGACTGGCCATATTGTACACCTTGCTCTCTTTCCCAACTACATGCCCCATTTTTAAAATGGTGCGTTTATGGTCACTCCCTGTGCTGCTACACCCTTACTCGTCAATGACAATTTCTCTCAACATATCATGAATTTCTTCTGTCGTTAGACAGGACAGTAATCAATCGCTGACGGCCGGTTTCCCACTTTCCACGCATTTAGGCCCTGTATTCACGATAACGAGGTTATGTTGCTCACAAAGGTCTAGCATTGACTTCCCGTTATTCTCGGTATAGCTATCTAAAACCTTCATGTGGGCATTCATGTCAGCTAATAGAATAATTTCAGCACCATTCACGAAACCCTTAATACCATCGCTTATGCATTCCGCTAACTTTTTATTCTTCTCGGTGCAATTCTTTCAGGTTCAAAAATACGTAACCCCCAAGCCAAGTTTTTCTGCCGCTCATTGTACCTGATAACCAATGATGCTCTTGGCATTTTAGATTTACTCTTTCCATTTGGCTCCCTGATGGATGAGCATTCCGACTTCCCCTCCCTTTCTTTCCGAATCAGTTCTGTTGCACCCTTCCCAAACACAATTCTCAATCACTGGCGGCTCTTCCGAGTCTAGAAGGTGCGTTTCTGTAACCGCCTACACCGCTATTTGTTCTCTATTTAACTGCTCCTCAATCTCTGCCCATTTTTCCTTTCTTCTGCCGCCCTGCATGTTTATGTAGCCTATTGCATGGCGAGCTCTCTTTCTTGCTTTCCTCCTTTTTCTGTTATGGACGGCGATGCTCTTCTGAGGTTCCCTTGGGGGACCTTGATCATTACTACTTACTCTGGCCTCCTGAGCGCCCGTTGTCCCCCTAACAAAGCAACAGCGCGACCACCAAGACGCCAGCCCACTTCTCGTGCAAACCTTTAATTTAAGTAGATCCCGTCTCGTTTAAAACCACCGCACCTTGTCACTTCCCTGTTTACTTCGACAACATCGAAGCCTCTCCCTCGGCTCATTTTCCATATCGCCTCATTAGCAGCCACTACCGCTATTTGTACGTGACTAACGTACAGGCACCTCCAGCACCGTGTACATCACGATCTGCACCTGGGGGGATAGCTCGCGCAAGTCGTCCACC
This sequence comes from Dermacentor andersoni, assembly GCF_023375885.2. Classification (NCBI taxonomy): domain Eukaryota; kingdom Metazoa; phylum Arthropoda; class Arachnida; order Ixodida; family Ixodidae; genus Dermacentor; species Dermacentor andersoni. The sequence goes on from NC_092818.1 coordinate 2,053,283, forward strand.
CCCTTCGCCAAGCGTTGGGCTAGTCCTGTCCCTTTCCTGTTTAGGACTTAATTTAGCCCACTTGCTGCTATGACAAGGTTGCGCACGTGGAAATTTTGCGCGAGCTTTTCTTTTGCTCTCTCAATGACAGAACCCAATGTCCGCCCTGGAAATATCCCTACCGCCACTCTTTTATCGTGTTTCACCCTCTCTACAATTGCTTCTGAGCACCTAGCCAGGCTTGAGTCGCCGGCGATAATCACCTTTCACTCTCTGCTACCTCTCTCTGCTTCCCTTCGTCCTTTTCCGCGTGATTCGGACTCGAGAAGGGTCATTGTCTCCTGTGCTCCTGCTTTTTCTGCGTGATGGCATCAAGGTATGTGCGCCTCTTTCCAGCTAACCGTTCATCACGTTGCACGCATTCCACGTACTTTGCTAGCACTCCTTCTCCTGTCACGTCGGGGGACTGCGTTCCATTGTCACGCACATTCTCGTTCACAATGGCGGCCCTGTTGAGGTTTTCCTCGGCATATTCAAGTCTTTTTTCAACTACCTTCCGCGCATCACGCTCCCTATTTACTTCACGTTTGAGCTCTTCCACCTGTTTGACAAGCTCTTCCTGAAAAGCCTCTATTTTCTGCAGTCTAGTATCGACATCACAGCGTGTGCCGGTCGACTTGATTTCCTCTCCATTCTCATCCGTCCTCTCATCGGCCTTGAGGGACCCCCGCGCACTGCCTGCTTTCCCGGCTTTTTTGTCATGTATTGCACGGCTTTTTCTGATGGAAATACTATAATACTACAATACTATAATAATGCAGAGCGCGTGCCTTTTAGCGAAAACCGGTACGCACAGGATCCAAATCCTCAAAATGTCGCAAAGCAACTCTCACCACTGTTTCAAAAGCAGTCAATGCCGCGGAGAACCAAGGTATGCAAAAAAGAGGTGAGGCGTGCAGACAGGACACAAGAGAAGTGGATAACACGAACGTCGACTATCAACTGAAGGGAGCACTGAGGCGAAAAAAGAAAGAAGACACAAAACGCATCTGCGCAAGCTCAGGAATGGTAACACCACGTGTCAGTCGGGTACATGTGCCGGTCTACGTGTACCCGACTGACACGTGATGTTACCATTCCTGAGCTTAGGCAGATGAGTTTTATTTTATTTAATTATTTATTTATTTTCAATACCCTAAAGGCCCCGAGAGGCATTACATAGGGGGGGGATACAATTCACACATGATATTGTAATAAAAATGACTGAAGGCAACAAGCACAGATTTCGGTAGAAGAAACACTTTGTAAAAGAAAGATGAAAAAAAAAGAGGGAAAAAAAATGAAAAGTAATTTGGGCGAGAGTACATGGTACAATTCATATTTGCTGTACATGGCACTTTTCAACAAGGCACAAGTGGCAGGTGGGTGCGGGTAAATGGAAATTTAGAAATTATACATATATGTAACACAGGCCAGTCAAGAAGTGGCAGCTGAACATATTATACATTTAAAAATGTGCGCAGGGCTGATTGGAAGGCAGACGGGTCAGTGATTGTTACAATATCTTCAGGTAGGGCGTTCCATTCGTTCGCTGATAACACGAAAGGGGAATTTTGGAATTTTTCCGTCCTAGCAAATATGGGAGCCACTTTGCATACATGGTCATTGCGGGTGGACAGATAATGGGCGGGTAAGATGGGAGCAGATGAAAAAGATGAACCACTATAGTAAAAGGGAGTGAAAAAAAGACAGACGGAAATATTTCCGTCGTGTGTCAAGATCCGGAAGATTAAGGGTCTGCTTTAATGCTGACACACTTTGATATGGAGAGTAGGAGCGCAAAATAAAGCGGGCGGCCTTATTTTGAATTGATTCGATGCAATCAGAAAGGTTAGCTGTGTGAGGGTTCCAAATAATTGAGGCGTAATCGAGGGTTGTTCTGACAAGGGAGATGTATGCACGAAGTCTTGTGTCACTGTTTGCAAGGTACAGACGGCGTTTTAAAAAGCCAAGTTTTTTTATTGCCTTGTTAGTAATATGCTCAACATGCATGGCCCAGCTTAAGTCAGATGTAAGAATAACGCCCAGATATTTAAAGGAAGAGGTTCGTTCGAGTATGCTATTGCGTAGAGTGTATACGTTAGATGGAAAGGTTAGCTTGGAAGAAAATGTCATGACCTTAGTTTTCTCTGCATTAATTTCCATCTTCCATACGCGACACCATTCAGCTAATGTGGTTAAATCTTTTTGTAATATGGCAACGTCATCAGGGGTGGTTATCTGTCTATAAATTACACAATCATCGGCAAACAGCCGTATTGTTGAAGTTATATTCGTAGCTATGTCATTAATATATATTAGGAATAATAATGGGCCTAACACTGACCCTTGGGTACCCCTGACCTAACGCGGCAGAAAGTAGATTGGTTGTTATTAATAGTTACCGACTGAGAGCGACCAGATAAAAACTCGTTAATCCACTGGGTAGTTTTCTCATCTAACTTAAGGCTGTTTATTTTCATGATTAGCCGTTTATGGGGAACACGATCGAAGGCTTTCGAGAAGTCAATAAATATTGCGTCAGTATAAAGCAAATTGTGCAAAGAGTCATGTAGGTCAGTGGTTAGTTCGAACAACTGTGTTTGGCAAGACCGTTTGTATCTGAAGCCATGCTGATTTTTGAATAACAGATTATTTGCATTAAGATGACTCATAATGTGGGAGTAAATTATATGCTCAAGGAGTTTACAGCAAACTGATGTCAGTGAAATCGGGCGGTAATTGCTTGGACATGAGGGATCACCAGATTTGAATATAGGTATGATATGGCCAGACTTCCAATCATCTGGAACACAGCCGGTATCCAGTGATTGTTGGAAAATTAAACACAGTATAAATGCTGATACGTGGGAAGTTAGTTTTAGTAGTTTAGAACTGATGCCATCCGGTCCAGGACTGGAGCTAAGCGGGAGCCTGTCGATAGCCCGTGATACACCTGTTGCAGTAACGGTGATGGGCTCGCTTGGATGAGTTATCGTAGAAAGAGAGACGGTACAAAACTGGTCCAGTGGCGGTTCGTCGGTAAAAGCTTGACTGAAAGTGTTGTTCAAGAGGTCACCACATGCTTCATTGGGCACCATGCAGCCATCTGCGTCCTTTAGGGTTATTGCAGTGTCCGTATCTTTAGGGTTAATTACACGCCAAAACTTTTTTTGGATCAGACATTAACAAAGTGGGCAGGGTATAATTGAAATAATGATCCTTAGCTTCTTCAATTGTTTTTTGTGATTCACGAGCTAATTCTTTATATTTTTTCCACGCATAATCAGTTTTGGTTCGCGAGGCTTTATTATACGCTCTTTTCTTTTTATTCAGGCAATGTTTGACTTTTTTTGTAAACCAGGGAGCATTTGTTCTTGACGTGAATGAAATCTCAGGGATGCCTGAGATTTCGCCTCTTTTCGCCTCAGTGCTCCCTTCAGTCGATAGTCGGCGTTCGTGTTGTCCACTTCTCTTGTGTCCTGTCTGCACGCCTCACCTCTTTTTTGCAAAATGGATCCTTACCAACTAGCTCAGCTTTCTGTCGTTCCAAGGTATGACACGCTCTCGCACGCGCTCAACCTCGCAGCCACGCTCTCAATTTCCTATGAAAACACGCACAGTAAAACCACTAATAGCTATTAGTCTTGCCACCTTCAAGCTACTATTTAAAGGCTACAAACACTCAACGTCCCACCCGGCTGCACGTGTTGAAGCACGTGGCGCGAAAGGACGCTCTAACTATCCTGCAAAACCAAATGTACACCAAACACACCCGCGCACACGAAATACGAGCTACAAAAGAAAAAGAAAGAAGAAAACCACGCAATTACTATTTAAAGGCAAAAAAATCTGTAAATAAAAAACAGAAGCAAGTTCAAAGCATACACAAAAACTTATGATTTTGTCGCTGCTACGGATCCCCGAAAAGCACGTCCATTCGCCACAAAATCTCAAACACAAATTCTGGGGTCCATATGACGCCTCCCGGTGGCGGCCTACGCCATATTGTGAGGGAAGAGATAGCTGCCGTGACCTGCCCGCAAGTCGCGAGTCCACACCCTATCCCTACGCTAACTTATGCTCAGGTTGCCTCTGCAATGCCACACTCCCGGCAGCCACCACAACAGGCACCTGCACCGCACGTGTCCCTGAATCCTATCACTACAAGACCAACACCTCTTCCGTCTTACAACGCATGGAGCCCACCTCGACCGGTTTGCTACTATTGCAGCATCCGTGGCCACATTTCAAGGTCCTGCCGAAGCCGTCAGCAAGGTGATAAGCGTAACTATGATGGGTTTGAAAGGAATGAGTTTTCTGGCCCTGTACCACAACTTCGGCATCCTTACTACGATTATTATGCACGACGTTCTCAATCTCCACAGGAGTTCAGCGCTGCCGGTTCATTGCGTTTCCCGCGTCGTCGCTCTCCATCACCGATGCGGCTCTCCTCCTCCCCGCTTCGACCGGCTACTTCGTCCTCCTATCACCGCCCGGAAAACTCAGTGGTGCAGCTTCAGGAAGGAAAGCTGCATCTTTTGGACAACGTGAAACACCTTCCGAGCGCCCGTCAAATTTACTTTTAGTGTGTGTTGCAGGTGTCCGAACCGAAGCCTTGGTTGACGCAGGTGCATCGCTTTCCGTTATTAGTACTTATTCGTGTTCTCGCTTGCGAAAAGTGAAGACACCGTATAACGGCCCTCCGCTTCGTTGCGCTAATGCAATTCTTGTTTGGCCCTCCGGTGTTTGCCCTGCGCGTGTTTTCATTGATGGCATCCTTCACCACCTTCAGTTTGTCGTGCTCTCTTCGTGTACCTACGCGATGATATTGGGACGGTACTTCCTCTCCTCCGCCTCAGCTTTCATCTCTTGCCGTCACGAACTATTCATATGACGGACACTGAATCTTCGTCCACTGTCGATGCTCCCAGCCTACATTTCGTCACGTCTACCGACTGTTTCATTCCCACGGGCAATGAGCATATTCTCACACTGACTTGTCACACTATTGTTAATGGTGATGTGTTCCTTGCGCCGAGCGGTCAGTGCATTTCTGGTGGGCTCAGTCTTACTCCTAACCTAGTGCGGTTTCTGGACGGTAGAGCGTTCGTCGCTGTTCGTAACCCTACAACTTCGCAGTTGTGCTCTCCCAGGGCGCTACTGTGACTTGCTTTACTGACACCGAACCTCTTTCGCCGGTGCCGCTTCACACCGAATCACCACCTTTGTCTACCAAAACTGATGATATACTGCTGCCGCTGCTTTCACGGCGGCGCTAAATCCCGATCTGTCTGCTCCGCATAAAGAAGACCTTTTGGCACTCCTGCAAAAACACAGCGCCTTATTCGACGTGCCCTCCAAGCTTCTTGGGCGCACTTCCGTTGCAGTACATCGCATCGAAACCGAAGGCAGAACGGAAAATCATTGCGGATAACGTTGATGACATGCTCAAAAGAGACATCATTCGGCCATCGTCCAGTTCTGAGTCGTGTCCTTTTGCGTTGGTTCGCAAGAAAGACACTCTGTACGATTTTGCGTCGATTATCGAGCCCTTAATATCCGATGCTAAGAATCGACGATGCCATGAGTCCCTACAGGGTGCAGAATATTTCTCAAGTCTAGACCTCCAATCCGGGTAGTGGCAAATCCCCATGCACGAAGCGGACAAGTACAAGACAGCCATTGCAACAGCAGCCGGACTTTGCGAGTTCAACGTGATGCCCTTGGGTTCATGTAATGCTCCTGCAACATTTGAACGCATGATCGACACAGTTTTATGTGGTCTTAAGTGGAAGACCTGTCTGGGCTACTTAGATGACATCGTTATTTTTTATACAACTTTTCGTCAGAATCTTGAGCGTTTGGACGAAGTTTTCACATTCATTTTCAACGCTGGACTGCAACTGAACACAAAGAAATGACATTTTGCCAGAAAGAACATCAAAGTGTTGGCCCACTATATTAGTAAAGATGGCGTTCGACCAGATCCCGACAAGGTTGATACCGTGCTTCGCTTCCATCGCCCTGAAAATGAAAAATAATTAAGAAGTTTCTTGAGCCTGACAGCCCACTTCCACCGCTTCATCAGTCATTTTGCTGCCATGGCGTCGCCGCTGCACAACTTGCTGACGTCGGGCACTGCTTTCCCTTGGACAGACGTCTGCGAACTTCCTTTCCAAGCCCTCAAGCAAGCATTCACCACTGACCCTGTCCTCCGTCACTTCGATGAGAACGCACCAACTTATTTGCACACCGGCGCTAGTGGCCATGGGATCGATGCTGTCCTTTTACAGCGTGATAGCATCTCACGAGAGAGAGTTGTTGCGTATGCCACTCGCGCATTAACGGCTGCCGAAAAGGACTACTCGATCACAGAACAGGAATGTCTCGCAGTAGTTTGGGCGATACAAAAATTTCGACCATATCTTTATGGACACGACTTCACGGTCATAACCGACCACCACGCCTTATGTTGGTTGTCGTCAATCAAAAATTTGTCTGGACGCCTTGATCGCTGGGTGGTCTGCTTACAAGAGTGCGATTTTGACGTTGCCTAGAAGTCTGGGAAAAAGCATCAAGATGCCGACGCTCTCTCTCGCTGCCCCCTGCCACTAGTATCTTCGAGTGCATCTCTCCATTGCTCGCCACTTGATGATGAAACTAAGTCTCCACTCCCGTTATTACCTCTGGCGGTCACTGGCACGTTATCTTCCAATCGGGTCACTCATCTCGGATCGTGTCAACGTTCTGATCCCTACTCGAATTTTTTCGGATGTCGGGTTTGTAGCGTAGAGAAGTGCAGAGCCATGATCAAACCTAACCAGCCCTGATGCAAAGGCGATCCCTCTTGCGAGACAACGTGCAGATGGTAATACGAGCACGTCGCCGCAGTCAATCACATCAGACGTGATAGTCACAATGCTTTGATGGCGAGGAGGTAGCGCGGTATCTTCTGCAGCAAGAAAGTGAAGTGGTGCGTCATCTGCATGAAATGAATAGGTCGTGTCATTCATGTGGAGAACGCGTTGCCCACAGCAGATGGAGGCGGAGGCCGTAGAAAGAAAATCCCATCCCAATATGAGCTGCTGGCCACACGAACTCAGCACTGCAAATTGTACGTAATGCAGAAGTCCATCGATGGAAATACGAGCTGTGCACACGGCGATAGGTCGAATGGCAGCCCCTTGAGCAGCGAGTAGCGTAGGTCCATCATAGGGGGTCGTAACTTTCCGAAGTCGCGAACACAATTCACAGTGAATGACTGAAACCCTTGCACTAGTGTTTATTAAAGCTTCTACTTGTACACCTTCTATTACAACCAATATCACATTGCACGGACGCGATGGAGGAATTTCTGTCCTGTAGTTCGATGCAGCTTTTCCTCCAAAAGCTGCATAATTTAGTTTCCCGGACGACGCTCGGCGAATTGAGAAGCAGGTCTCAGTGGGGACGCAGAGCGGTGAAGGGGTGACGGCGAGCGGCGTCTCGCAGGACGGTACGTCTGAGCCGTCTCGGATGCTACAGTAGGCGATGGAGAGCGTCCGCGCGGTGCACCATAAGGACGGCGTTGGTCATGGAAGCTCCCTAGACGCTGGAAAGTAGCTCTGGGCGAAAAGTCATCCCGTTCGTATACGTCATATCCGCGACGCTCGTCTTGCTGGCGCTTGCGGCAAAAACGTGCTATGTGGCCACGATAGCCGCAGTAGTAGCAGATTGGACGAGGAGGACGCCACTGCGGATAGCTGGTTTGGGTAGGTGCACTGGTAGTCATGGACGCGATGGGGGCCGATGTTGGTTTTTGAGGCATCGGTGGAACGATGACTGGAGTAGCTGCGGCTACTTGTGCGTACGTGGATGGGGCCCTAGGGGTTAGAGGGTCCGTGTACGCTGCACCAGTCATGGACGCCAATTCCTCCTTGATAACGTCTCGCAGATTGGTATCGGAGGCATGAGAAGGCATAGGCCCTGCGGCTAAGCCAAGATACTGGAGCTCTTCTCGAATTATTGCGCGTATCATTGCTCGTAAAGTAGGGTCGTCGGCAGTAGTGCTCGCAGTGGTGTCTGGCTGCAACCGTACTGATTCGAGTTGGTCAAGGCGCTGGCAAGTAGCGACGATATCAGCGACGGTAGCGGGCTTCTGGATGGCTAAAGCATTGAAAGCAATAGCTCCGATGCCTTTGAGGATGTGGCGAACCACATCCATATATACCATATATCCATATACCAACCATATATATATATATATATATATATATATATATATCATCAGCCTGGTTGCGCCCACTTCAGGGCAAAGGCCTCTCCCATACTTCTCCAACTACCCCGGTCATGTACTAATTGTGGCCATGTTGTCACTGCAAACTTCTTAATCTCATCCGCCCACCTAACTTTCTGCCACCCCCTGCTACGCTTCCCTTCCCTTGAAATGCAGTCCGTAACCCTTAATGACCATCGGTTATCTTCCCTCCACATTATATGTCCTGCCCATGCCCATTTCTTTTTCTTGATCTCAACTAAGATGTCATTAACTCGCGTTTGTTCCCTCACCCGATCTGCTCTGTTGCTTATTACGTTACACCCATCATTCTGCTTTCCAGAGCTCGTTGCGTCGTCCTCAATATATATACATATATACATACATACATACATACATTGTAAAGGATGTTGACAAACGGCATGGACGCGGAGAGGTAGTTTCGCCCCAGGATTGTGGGAGGTCGCCATCTGCGGGCTTCGCCGAGAGTGAAACCAGCCGGGCGCTTCGGTAATGAGTCGGGGGGCGCTCTTTGGCGGCAGGTATAGCCCGCGCCGACACCTCGGGACATCTTAACCTGTCGCGCGTGCGGTCGTGAAACGTAGGAAAGGGTGTGACGTTGGGGGCCCTTTGGCCCGGAAGCGCGGACGGGGGCGCCCTGCTGGGACGGACCACGGGCAAAGCGTCGTTAGGGCGTCAATGGCCATGCCCGGGGTACAAAGGGGCAGCTTAAAGCCAGGGGGATCGGTGACCCGACGCGCGGTCTCTTGAAAGGCAGGCCGGCACCCGAGACAAATCCATCTGTGCACTTAGCTTTACGGCCCCGCGGAGGAGACGAACCATGCACAAGACGGCATGGTGAATCAGTGGGTGCACTTCGGCAGGGGTGCCCTTTGCGGCATGCAGTGCGTGATGTTTTTAATTAAGGTGCGAGGATGGGGCGACGCAGATGGTCGCTTCCCGTAAGTGTTCGTCGAAGTGTCGGGAGGCTTTTCCATATATGTCGCGGAGACGAAACGGTTGGGATGTTATTTGTTTATTTGTGTCTGGTGGTTCCTTTCTCTCCCTCTATCTCTCTGAATGTTCCGAGGAACGCAGAGAGAGGGTGAGAGAAAGAGAGTGTCCAATGAGTGACAGCCCAGTTGACCCAATCAGGTCATTGGGGTGTCGTGATTGGCCGGGAGGGGATTCGGGAGGAGCAACTGAAGGGTTAAAACCTGGCTCCCGACCTTTCACGGTGGTTCCGGGCGCAGGACAGGTGCTCTGCACTTTCGGCTCTGCCGAGTTAAGGCGCCGGTCCCAGTGTAACCCAAGGGTCTTGACGTACGAACGGTGCTACGCACTATCGGCTATGTCGAGTTGATACGTCAGACCCACTGTAAATAGCTGTCAATGTAAATGTTCTGTACATAAAGTCTATTCTCCAAGTGCAACGTCTATGGCGTCCCATCTCTGATGGAAGGGGAGAAACGACGACAGCTGAAGAAAAGTTTTCTACCAAGTAAGCTGGTTACGCCAGCTTGGAGCACTCGGTGCTCACGTTTGTAAGAAGGAAGAGGTAGAAAATTTACTGGCGCGTACATGCACATACAATGCACAAGCACTAACGAATGAAAATGAACAAAGCAATAACAGACACCGAACACGGCTCATGAACAGCATCGCGAGTCTGGTAGTGTTACTGTATCACCATGGTGTGTTTGCATTCAGTGTTAGCGCAGGGGGGCTTGGTTGTTAAGGAGCGATGCTAGTTTAGGCACAGAAATCGTAGTGCCGAAAGCGTGACATTTGCTTTACTTTCTTTGCAACATCCTTTTTGTTTTGTTAGTATTCAGGTACCCGCATTTGAGCGCGTACATGAATCTTAGGGAGGGCGTGTAAAGGATGTTGACAAACGGCATGGACGCGGAGAGGTAGTTTCGCCCCAGGATTGTGGGAGGTCGCCATCTGCGGGCTTCGCCGAGAGTGAAACCAGCCGGGCGCTTCGGTAATGAGTCGGGGGGCGCTCTTTGGCGGCAGGTATAGCCCGCGCCGACACCTCGGGACATCTTAACCTGTCGCGCGTGCGGTCGTGAAACGTAGGAAAGGGTGTGACGTTGGGGGCCCTTTGGCCCGGAAGCGCGGACGGGGGCGCCCTGCTGGGACGGACCACGGGCAAAGCGTCGTTAGGGCGTCAATGGCCATGCCCGGGGTACAAAGGGGCAGCTTAAAGCCAGGGGGATCGGTGACCCGACGCGCGGTCTCTTGAAAGGCAGGCCGGCACCCGAGACAAATCCATCTGTGCACTTAGCTTTACGGCCCCGCGGAGGAGACGAACCATGCACAAGACGGCATGGTGAATCGGTGGGTGCACTTCGGCAGGGGTGCCCTTTGCGGCATGCAGTGCGCGATGTTTTTAATTAAGGTGCGAGGATGGGGCGACGCAGATGGTCGCTTCCCGTAAGTGTTCGTCGAAGTGTCGGGAGGCTTTTCCATATATGTCGCGGAGACGAAACGGTTGGGATGTTATTTGTTTATTTGTGTCTGGTGGTTCCTTTCTCTCCCTCTATCTCTCTGAATGTTCCGAGGAACGCAGAGAGAGGGTGAGAGAAAGAGAGTGTCCAATGAGTGACAGCCCAGTTGACCCAATCAGGTCATTGGGGTGTCGTGATTGGCCGGGAGGGGATTCGGGAGGAGCAACTGAAGGGTTAAAACCTGGCTCCCGACCTTTCACGGTGGTTCCGGGCGCAGGACAGGTGCTCTGCACTTTCGGCTCTGCCGAGTTAAGGCGCCGGTCCCAGTGTAACCCAAGGGTCTTGACGTACGAACGGTGCTACGCACTATCGACTATGTCGAGTTGACACGTCAGACCCCCTGTAAATAGCTGTCAATGTAAATGTTCTGTACATAAAGTCTATTCTCCAAGTGCAACGTCTATGGCGTCCCATCTCTGATGGAAAGGGAGAAACGACGGCAGCTGAAGAAAAGTTTTCTACCAAGCAAGCTGGTTACGCCAGCTTGGAGCACTCGGTGCTCACGTTTGTAAGAAGGAAGAGGTAGAAAATTTACTTACATATATATATATATATATATATATATATATATATATATATATATATATATATATATATATATATATATATATATATATATATTATATATATATATATATATATATATATATATATATATATATATATATAATTTTTTGCATTTGAAGAAACTTCGGAAAATGTTCGACGTATTCACGGATACATCATGAAGAGAGTAGAATCTCTACCAAACAAAGCCGCTAGGCTCATTTTATCGGATTACACTTTTTACTCAAGTATATCTAATTTGAAAAGCAGCCATGACCTTACATCACTAGCAAGGTGGCGGAAAGCTTCGCGAAAAACATTCTTTTATATATTATTCATTCTTTTATATATTTTTTATCGATATTATAATCCTATTCCTTACACTACAGCAACAAAAGAAAGGTAGCAGCTGCAGCTCTTCCACGCTTGCACCACTCTTAAAAGTTCACCAATCTTTTAACCACAGTGACCTGCTCAGTCTTTCGGTCAACTTGGCAATTCAGAAGTGAAACCAGTTGCCGAAATCATCGGATGACGTATTTATGCAGATAAATGTTCAGAAGCATGGAACCAGTTTCGGAAGCTTGCCAAGAGGCCACTAACATAAACATAAAAATGTTCCTGATTGTTTCCACCTATGTGAAATGGCATGTAGTTTGCCGCTTCACATCACGCTTTGCTTAACTTTATTTCTCTAGCTTTTCTGAAGCAATCCTTTATTAATTCTGTATTTGCTTTTCGAAATTGCTGTATTATATATTTCTATGCAAGTTCTTTCTTGTATTTTTATACTAAATCAAGAAGTCTGTCTGCACCTTTTTATGCAAATGACGTTCTATGATGTTTTCTAGGAATACATCACAAAATGTTGAAAACTGCAGGGAGCTTTGTTGCACGCATGAAATTTTCGGTGTTCATTGCACCAAAAGATAGACACTCAACCTAAGGGGCGTTACGTGCGTTAAAATCGGAAGCATTAGCGCTCTTCTGCGCGATACTTATTGCATTCTTTGGCGACGAAACAGCGTGTCTTGGATTGTCAACTATATCGAAATCCATGCTATTTCTACGTCCATGTAACGCGACATTTTCAGATGAAATTATCACTTGGTTATGTGCTCCAATTGGGCAAAGTCAATTTTTAGGGTGGACCACCAAGCTTTTATGGGTAGGCCAAGTCAATTTTGGGAATGGTTATGCACAATACATAGGGCAGTAAGAACAAAGGACAGATCGAGACTGGACAAACACTGACTTTCAAAAACGTTTCATAGCGGACCTTGAGGGCGTCCAAACTATCACGCACCAAGATTTAGAAATCTATAAATGCCACGTAGTTGTAAAGAAGCAAAGTAATGTTTGTGCCGTCGCTTGGAGATAGCTTATTTTTTTTACATGGCGCCTAGTTCCATAATCAGCCTTAATTAGTTATCTTCTAAAATGTTATAATTAGACTAAAAGGGTCAATGATAAAATTGTAGAGCAACATGAAAAACTCGCGATACAGCTTTCTGTTGCTCAATACGTGCTACATAAGAAGAAGACGACCAGCGGTAGGCTCGCTTCCGAATGCCCTGCTGTAATTTTAAATCTTTTTTAGCAAGTGTAGAGCTCATTTTTACTCCTTGTGCCTCTCTCTCACCGAACGCCGGTCTCGGGGTCACCGTCCTGCGAGAGAAGCACAGCAAGCGGCTCCCGAAGCGCACCGGACTGAAGCAACGCGGCGAGCCTCCGCCGTCGGCCGCCTTTCGTGATGCTCTGATGGCATCCGTCGCAAGCAAGCATGTTGCTTCTGTATACCACAGAGAAGATGAGCAAGCAAGGAAAAGGCTACGTGAAGATGAGATCGATACAAGGGAATGCACAGGAGACAACGAAGAGATGGACCAGACAGCCTTTACTGCTGTCTCTTACAAAAAGAAAAGAGCCGCAGGTGTTCCTGTTATATTCAAGCCAACTCAGCCTGACAGCACCTTATGGAAAGTAAACCCAAATCTTCTGGCTTCTGCGGTCGTGACAACAGCCCAAGAAAAGATACTCAGCCACCGCCTCAACAAGGATGGCAGCCTCATGGTGACAGTGTCTACACTTCCTACAGCCAATCGTCTCCTCACAGTGACAGATCTATCGGGTATTCCTGTAGAAGCTCGAGTTCCATACTCCTAGAACGACAGAAAGCTGAGCTAGTTGGTGAGGATTCATTATGCAAAATAGAAGTGAGGCGTGCAGACAGGACACAAGAGTATAGAAGTGGACAACACGAACGCCGACACATCATTTGAACTTCCAATGGGACGACACGATTACGACTATAAACCACGACATGGTTCTAGCGCGGAACATACATATCGCAATTAGGGAAGCTAACGAAGCAGGATTGTGCAGATAAGTAGGGGAACATGGAAAAGGGCTCAGAGTTAGAAATGAAGCTTAGAACGACAGAAGGCTGAGATAGTTGGTAAGGATTCATTATGCAAAATAGAAGTGAGGCGTGCAGACAGGACACAAGAGTAGAGAAGTGGACAACACGAAGCATTCGTGTTGTCCACTTCTCTATTTCTTGTGTCCTGTCTGCACGCCTCACTTCTATTTTGCATAATGAATCCATACTCCTACTCTGCCACGTACGGGAGGATACAGGCCGTTCCTGTTGAGTACTCGGCTGACGACCTCAAGAAGTATTTGAGCGAGCAAGGAGTCATATCTGCTAAAATGCAAGTTTTGTACGTCCCTAACGAAGATGACATAGTAACGGAAACCCGAAGACGCTCGGTCATCCTGGAATTCTCTAAGGACGCCCCTTTACCAAACCGAGTGTCGCTTGGATTTGCCGTTATACCGTGACGGAATACATGGGGTCTGCTACTCAATGTTTCAGATGTCAAAGACATGGACATATAGCGAAATATTGTAAAGGCCCCATCCGCTGCAAGATATGCGCTGGTCCACATGCGCATAAGGAGTGTACGTCACGTTCCCAGCCTCGGTGTGCAAACTGTGGAGATGAGCATGCTGCGTCATACGGAGGGTGTCCTAAAACGAAATCAGCCACTCTTGCACGGACGATGGGGCAAATCCAAGGAAAAGTGCGGAAACGACGAGAACCACCACCGAATCCGGATGCGATATATACATCTACAACCCAAAAGCAACACCACATGGTGCAGCGCAGCGACACGGCTTCGAAAAAGTCCTTCGCCTCAGTCGTGAAAGAAAACCAGCAAAGACCTTCGTCTGCAAAGAGTACATCAAAGCCCTCAAGTGATATTACCTCAAGCCCACGACAGCAACAAGTGTCCTCAAGGTCGCAGAAGAAGAACAGGAAGAACCAAGAAAAGCTGTTAGATGGTAGTACTGCAAATGAGATATCAAGTATGCTGATTTCCATGATCGCCGCAATCAAGGCTATTCTCCGTGCCAGCCCATCGTTTAAGAGCATCCCTAAGGTAGAGGCCGTCCTGGCTTTGGAACCGCTGGTGTCTTCTTTCACGGCGCAAAGCTGTGATTCTTCGCAGTAGCAACGATGGCTTCGCCAATAGTCGTCTCACAAGCGGTGTCCACCAACAAACACTTCCGCACATGTATTATATTTCAGTGGAACGCTCGCGGCTTGCGCTCGAAGTTAGCAGATTTTAAGCATCTTGCGCGAGTGTACCGATTCCCTTTTATGGTCATTTCCGAGTCTCGCGTCGACGAGCAGTTTAGGATAAAGGGTTATTATTTACATCATTCAAGGCGACAAAATGGAATTAGCCGACTGCTCGTTGGATTTCGCAACGACATACCTGCCTCTGCGATTGACGTAGCACCACATGACAAGAACGAATATATTTGCGCAACCACAGTGATTGCATCCAAAATGTGTACCCTGATCGGCGTCTACTTGGAACCAGCATCACCTTTCGACGTGACGAGATTGGAAAGCTTATTGACAAACACTCAGTCTCCACATATTATTTGTGGCAATTTCAACGCACATAACGAGATCTGGGGCAGTTCACATACATGTGCTCGGGGTGCTAAGCTGGCGAAGCTTCTTGCAAAATATAATATAGAGCCCTTGAACGATGGCAGCATAACATACCTGAAAAATCCGAAGACTGTTAGCTGCATTGACGTCACATTCGTATCAAGTCAAATGGCCCCTATGTTCGTATGGTGTACAGATTTCGAGACTCGAGGTAGTGATCACTACCCGATCCTAATCTCTGCCCTTCATTTTCAGACGTCGCCCAGAAAATTGAAACTGAAGTCGGTAGACTGGGAAGCTTACACAGCAGCTGTAGACAAAGGGATCACAGCCTCGACTACGAATGCAGAATTAATACCGACAATAGCTCATTGCCTCAAACAAAGTACCCGCTCTGCCACTAAACATTGTAAGGTACCAACTAATGTCGAGGAATCTGAAAGGTTATGTGCCATTCGAAGGCGTGCCGAAAGGAAGGCTCTACGAACTAAGAATATTGAAGACATCAGAACTTATCGACGGGCACAAAGACATATACGACGTTATCTCACCAAACTGGACCGGAAAAGGTTGAGGGACTTTTGTGGGACACTGGACATACGACAACCGCTGAGCATAATCTGGCGAGTCGTCAGAGGCATTCGCAAAGAGCCGCAACAGCTTTATCCTTTTATCGCCCTCTCATTACATGAGCGCGCATCCCTGAAAGAGGTGGCTGAGCAGTACTGCAGGCTTCTTTCCAACGGGGCACAACCTTTTCGGCAAATTGCAAGTCATCAGCCTAGTCCACCTCGAGCTACGCTTCCTGACTTAGAATTACCATTCACCATCGAAGAGCTCACGGCAGCAATCGGCGACGTAAACAAGCGATCATCACCTGGCCATGACGGTGTGAGTTATGAAGCGCTCGCGAATCTATGCCACGCATCTCGCCTACGCCTTCTGGAGTACTACAACGCCTCATGGATAACTGGAGAGGTTCCTACGGAATGGAAGCTTGCGAAAGTTATTCCTATATTGAAGCCAGAGAAGCAGCCAACAAATTACGCCTCCTTCAGACCCATATCTTCGCTTAGCTGCGTAGGGAAGCTATTCGAAAAAATGATCTACAAACGACTAAATTCGTTTCTGGAAACTACAAAAGTTTACCGGGAGGAAATGAATGGCTTCCGGCAGTATAGGTCCGCAATTGATAATGTCATTGCCTTGGTCTCATCAATTGAAGAGGAATTGTTCTCTGGAAACATACCTACTGCATCATTTTTAGACATTAAGGCAGCATATGATTCGGTCTATCATAAAGCAATACTTGACGCTTTGGAAACCCTTGGTCTTGGAGGACGGCTTTACGCATGGATTGAAGACTATCTTCAAGGACGCCAACTTTTCATGTGTACCCCTGATGGCCCCACGGCGCTTCATGCTGTCGAGAAGGGAGTGCCACAAGGAGCTGTGTTAAGCCCGGTATTACTTAATTTAGTCCTCATCCATCTGAGAAGAAACCTGCCCCGCGGCGTCCAAATCACACTGTATGGGGACCACATCTGCATTTGGAGTGCGGCGCGTTCCCGCAGTACCACCCAACAACGCCTCCAGAGAGCGCTAGCAAATATATCGGCCTACCTGAATCCAAGGGGTCTGAAATTGTCCCCCGACAAAAGCGTTGCCATGGCTTTCACGCGGAGGTGTATGGAAAAATACCAACTAGTGTTGGGTGGTCGTGCCCTTCCATACGTCAAGATGCAAAGGTTTCTTGGAGTGACGATGGACAGGAACCTCACATGGTCACCCCAAGTGAAAAAACTGAGTGAGAAGATTTCCTCGGCGTCGCACGTATTCCGATTCTTAGCCGCATCACAGTGGGGCAGCAACTGTCGATCAATGGTGCTCCTCCATAAGGCCTACGCCGACGGAACACTACGATATTACCTCCCGATCCTGCCCAAAATGTCTCCCACAAGCAAGAGAAAACTTGAGGCAGCACGAAACAACTGCCTTGTCTTGACCTTCCGAAGGGGTCGTCCCGCTCAGGAACTGTAGCAGAAGCTGAATGCCTGCCTCTCGAAGTGCTGTCTTCGCAGGAGACACTTCAGATTCACCTCCGCCACGTCATTCATACGAAGACTCACTTTTTAAAGGATATTTCTAGAACCCGTGCTACATCTAACTTTAGCCAGGACGTCGGAAGCATATCTATTTCCATTCCTGTTCAGGCGTCACAAATTATGCCCCGAAACATTTCCCATGGACACTGTCCCCACTGGAAATCGTGCCATATATACCTGGAATCAGTGCGAAAAAGAAAATGCCTCAAGCAGCGACTTATCAGATAGCTTTGGAATATATGCACAAAGAATACTCAGCCGCAACGCACATTTTCACAGATGATTCTACAGCTCCGCATCGTTCATCATGCGGACTTTTTGTTCCCTCTACAGGGCAACGATTCTCGTTTCGTCTTGAGCGAGCAACATCATCTACTTCAGCAGAGTTATATGGTATTAAGGAGGCCCTTGTGTATGTACTTCGACAACAGCCGCCAAAGACATGGGTAATTTTTACAGATTCAGAAGCAGCCCTACAAAGTATGTGCAACAGGCACAACCGTTGCAATAATCAACCTGCAGCATTTGACATTGCTTATTTTCACCACAGGGCTAAGCTTGCTGGGCATTGCATAAAATTCCAGTGGATACCTGGCCATGCAGGCATTTCGGGAAATGAAAGAGCGGATGAAGCTGCCAGAAATGGACTCCAATACCGCAAGTTCAAAAGAACATTTTTTACAAAAGCCGATGCTTCAAACATGGCAAAAAAATATGCCTATCAAGAAAAAGACCACATCTGGAATCTTCTGCTTCACCAAGATAACTTGCTGCGTTACATTGACCGAGAAATGAGATCGAAAATTCCACGACCACTTCCTCGACACATAGAGACATTGTACCATCGTCTTCGACTGAACCTGGCATACACGAATAATTATCTGTACCGCATAGGGCTTGCCACAAACCCATACTGTGATAACTGTCGCAACGTAGAGACAGTTGAGCACATATTACTAGAATGCCCCGCGTACCGCGACGAGAGACAATTTTTTGAGCAACAAATGGACATGATTTGCCACGAACCGTTAACATTACTGAGCATCTTAGGTCCAATGCCCGGCCCTGCAAAACAGCGACGGGTTTTAGATTTATTGTTCAAATACCTGTCAGAAATTAGTCTAATAGGAAAGCTTTAAAAATTGCACACTTCATATACAAAAGCCCAAATTTACCCGCCATGTCACCTGGAAATGTTAGTATCAGGTCCACTCGGACATTTCATATTTATTTTTATTCTCTTTCTCTCCCGCTCTCTTCTGGAATCTTTTAATCCCATTCCCCATCCCTATACAGAGTAGCATGCCAGCGGTTACATACGCGCCGGTGAAATTCTCTGTTTTACTAATAAAGAGCCCTCTCTCTCTCTTTCTCCTAGGACGAAAGAAGCCCATGAATGCACGCAAAATAATCGCGCGACTGGTCGCTTGACGAACTTTGTGTGTATTCGCGGGCTTCTTTCACGCTCGAGAAAATACTTTTATGTAGTACGTATTGAGCAACAGAAAGCTGTATTGAGAGTATTTCATGTTGCTCCACAATTTTCTCATTGACACATTTCATTTAATCATAACATTTCAGAAGTTCGATAATTAGGACTGCTTGCGCAACTAGGCGGAGTGTAAAAAACTGGGCATTTTCAAGCGACGGTAAACAACATTATCGTGGTTCTGTCCAAGTACATGACATTTGCATATTTTTAAATCTTAGCGCATGATAGATGGGACACCCTGTATATAGATAGATCTGAATCTGCAAATGGAAAGAACCGACAAAGAGGAAGAAGGTAACCTGCCACGTGTCGCCTACGCCAAGAGGTTAAGCTCTTTTTTTGATAAAGCCGCACACGTCCGATTGACGCATATATTTCCTGCCCGTGCTACCTCGATGGTTTCTACGATTTCCCTAGTAAGGCTGTTGTGGTGCCGATACACAACAGTACGTTCAAGAAGAGAGACGCCGGTTTTAAACGTGGGTCAATTCAATTATGGAATTAGGTAAAATCTGTGACAAAATTTTGGGGGTGGACCGTCAATTTTTGGAGTGGGCCAGGTCGGATTTGAACGTGGTTCAACTGAACTTTAGAATTGGGCAAGGTTAAATGTTTTTTTTTTCGTACTCAATACCGGTTTAACACAGAAGGTCTAGCGCCGGGAACGGGGCGTCACTTGGTCACGTGGGTTTTCTTGTCATCCGATGTTAACGCCGGACGCTCGCCGGATTTTCCGCTTCATGGGTATCGCCACTTTATAAAGGTATCGCCACTTTGTACTCCGTGATTGGCTTTTAGGACGAGCAATTTTTTTAAAAGTACCCTAAAGGTCGTGGAGTGACCACGAGATGCGTACGAAACACGACGACAGGTTTCAACAATTGCTACCCCCCCTCCTTCGCCCGTTCTTACACAGAAGTTATCAAAACAAAGCGACCTGGGTTAGAGCGGGAAAAAAAGGGAGAAATGTGGGCGGGAAACAAAAACAAGAAGTAAAAGCTGCTTGTCTGTGTCGGCGTCCTGCACATCCGACAAATTCCGGTGCAGAGCAGTAAACATTCCGTTGCAAGGTAGTGTCGAGACCTGTGGGGATCTCGTTCTCGTCTCAGGTCTTTCTATAGCGATATCAATGATATAGACACTCCAGGTGCATTCTTGTCGTCGGCATCGCCGTTCCGTATAAAGTCCAAGAGCGATAACACTGTCGCCGTATGCTGTATGTGCGAGTGAAAGCGTGCGAGGGTAGCCAACTATCGTGGCAGAATATTGCGCTCGCAAGGGAGGAAATCAGGAAAGCGCCTTCTTCCGTTGCGCGCTATGTTGAAAGCGACCATATCTTAAAATCGATCTGCGCTGAGGGCATAGTCTTTGTGTGTGCTGCGTTCTCGGCGCTGAGTTTGCATTGAAGCGAACTAAGCTCGCTCCGGCGCAGCAGAGACAGCTCATACCTTTGTGCCTCGCCGCTCAGTGTGCGTCGAAGCGATGGGCAGCGCCGAGGCCACTGGTGCTGGCGCGCTTCCTTTTGACGGCCAGTGTCCGCGCTCATCAGCTGTGATGTGTTTATATTTTCCTTTGCGCACTGACACCGTGTTTGTTAATTTAGTTAGTAAGCGAAGCTTTGCAAGTTTATACGGTAGACAAAACAGACAAAGTAATTTCCCCATATGTTGTCCTCGGTGTCAGTGTTTGTTGGCTTCTTATGATATGACTAACAAAAATCGGGCACCTCGGTTAACTCCCTTTCTCCTTGTTTATTACACAACGAGAGTATCGAATCCGGCGACATTGATGCCTTCAGGTAGCATGTGTGCGTTTTATTGACCGCTTGCCTTCACCCAATAAGATGACGTTCTCGTGACGCCTGCGGCAGACAGGATGCTCCACATCCGCCACCAAGGTCTGTGAGTGGTGGCGCTGCCTAACACTCCCAGGGTTCTACTAGGAAACATAAATACCCAAGAAAGTGGATGGGGAAACGGCGCCGCAGTAGCTAAATCGGTAGAGCATCACACGCGAAATGCGACGGTTGTGGGATCGTACCCCACCTGAAGCAAGCTGTTTTTCATCCACTTTTATTTCCGTGAATTTATCGTTTCTTTATTTCATTTCTTAAGCACAAGTAATTTCCCCTATGTTGTCCTCGGTGTCAGCGTTTGTTGGCTTCTTATGATATGAGGACACATGGCATTCATGTCATCATATGAAGGACATGCCATGTCTTGACAAACTGAATGCATCCGTGACCTGTGTTGCCAACTAGACATAACAGAACCCACTAGTCGAGGCCTTAAAACATGCAATGCGAGCACCAAAAGTATGCTAAAATTCCGCTAAGTGAAGATAACAATCAGAATCCTGTTCAAATTATGTTTTATTGCTTCTGCGTTGAACACAGCTGAAATGAAATTACACTGGATAGAAAAACTCATTTATTTTTACCCATAAAACCCATGTCTTCGCTAAAGTTCACTAAACTGAAAATGACAAGGTGCTTCGACAGTTATTTGACCGGCTACCCTTCGAATGACGGCGTTTGGTCGTCTTCCATAGGAGGATCGTCGCTCGCCTTGAGGTGGAACGGAAGTGCCTGGGTGATTGTGCCGGTAGGCGTCCTGCCAGGGACACCGGTCGGATCGTAGCCGTGGGGATGCCGGGGGGAGGGGGGGACGTATTCTGTAATTTTCCATGTCGTCTGTTGCTGAAGTTCTGATAGACTGGGCTGCAGTACACATCAAAAGGAGACAGGCGCTCCCAGCCAACCAGCACTTTTATAGCAGACGAAATGGACCGGTCCCCTAGTCGGACACTTCCAGAATGCCCTCTAGGCCTGCGCCTGAGAAGCTACTCAGGTTTAGGGTCCTCGTGCAGGTTGAAGACCTTGCCTGACTCAGCCGCAGCTTACTCCTCTTGCCACAACGTCCAGAGCACTATCAAGCAAGGTGGTACTAGGCGAGATGCCGTACCATTGCGACATTTCATCGTAGGCCAGAGGCAACACCGTTGCATAGGTAGGGGCAGTGTGGGAAATATGTTTCGCGTGACAAGAACAGACATTCATATAACGCACCTAGCGAAAATAAGATCACCGTAGCACCGACCTAAGCCGGAACTTCGTGAGCGTTACTTCCGCACACTGCATAATAAAGAAACAGAAGGAACACTTGCCATCTCACCGCAGAAGATGACATACACATCAGACTAATATCTGACGCTTTTTAAGGATTAATAGCATTATAACTGGTTTTGCACGCACCGGTATAGACACGTCACGTTCGAAAAATTGTTAATCACCATGTGTCACTTCTCCTCTTTGTATTTCGTCTTGTACTGACAGTAGCGATCAATACCGATGTATATAACATTACTGCATTAAGGGGCAACAAAGGACATTTGCGTTTTGTCATACGTTTCCTAGTCTACTATTTAGTCTGTTGCTCGTTCCAAGTGCATTTTTTGTACTAAGCGAGGCAGGCAAGTGAGCAGTAAATGCCGTTTAACCTGTATAGCGAAAACTGGGCGAGCTGGTTGACCGTCATGGCAAATGCAGCACAACACAGAAAAGTACGCAGCGCCTGTCAGGTGTGCGTCTCTGTCTTGCGCTGCCGCTCTTCTTGCGCTGCTTTTGCTCTACAGGGAGTGGTTTTTGCTCAATTGAAAACGTGAATTAGACCACCAAGCATACCGAGTGCGCTGTATCATTGCTGGGAATGGGCTCGCGCGTCAACTGCGCTTGGTATAACGTAACGCATATTACCTTGGGCGCTTCGGCTGCAATCCTGCCCTAAATAGTAACAAAATAATATCGACAGGCATAATATCGACACGTGTCATGCCGCAAATTTGCGGATGTGATAAAACGCCTTTCTCTGTTGCCCGTGGGAACTGCACAGGTCTCCTAATGGCGCACATAAATACTGACCACAATCACTCGGCTTTCCCTTTTACACTGGCTTGCCACGATGCCCACCTTAGCACTCTCCCGGGAAGACATGATTTATTGAAAATAACTGTGAATACTACGCACGCAAAGTGGTAATAAGACACGATTAGGTAAATAAAAAAAATTTCAGAAATTGAGCGATTAGGATTCGTAAACAGGTCAAACGCTATATGCCCTTAAGCGCAGCACCAAGTATGCACTGTTTTGGTTGGTTTCTATATTGTTATGCGGCTCAAACAAATGTAAGATGTGCGCTTTGAACGTGTGGTAAGATTAAGCAGCGCGTACTGTGGATGCGAGATTTCTCGTGCTCACCTGCTTTCTGCACAAGGACGGGCACTTTTTTCAATAATTAAAGCTTTAACAAAACTCCACGGGCTTCTCATTTCCTTTAGAAACATTCATAAATCAAACTATACAAATTTGTAATTCTAAACTGGCTGGGTAAAGTGTCTGCGGGAAGGTTGTACTTTCACGATGCCAGCCATCATGATGTACCCAATACGTGTAGGGCCGGTACAGACAGTTACCAGCAAGGAATAGAGAACGCCTCTGGCGATGCTGTGAATTATGTTGCGTCGTATAAGTTAGTCATCTCTAAAAAAAACGAAAAACAAGTCTGGTGCGAGAATAAATCACAGGAAATGAAGAACGGATTTCTGAGCCGATGACAGTAACAAACGCTCGAGCACTAAGGTGGAACGATGACCGAAAGAAAAAACAGCGCTCTTTGTGAAAGCCAGCGATGCTTCTATGACGTTGCTGCGTGCAGATCCTGCGGCTACGCGATGCCAATGGCAACCTGCAATGATTAACGCTTGCGTCGTTTCATTCCCTCCTCAACGTGTGTTCGCTCAGGCGGCCCCGCACTGGAGGTCTTGCTCCGTCAGTTGGCTGAACGACGTGTTGCGCAGAGCTTCGGGTTCGGTACACTCCGCGTGGCGCCAGATGTCCGGGAAGCTCAGCAGGAACCGCAACCGGCAGTCACACTCGAGTGGGTTTCCTGCGCGGAACCAAAGGGGTCAATGCTTGTCACAAACAGTCAACGACATCATGACGAGACCGATGACGAGACATCTAAGAACAGTGCGCACTTCTAGTGCAGGAGACCGGCCTAATCAGCCAAATGAGCGTGATACACTTTGAGTGTCTCCACTGCTATAACTGAGAGAATAATAAAAAAGTGCGAGCAGGCTTTAATTTCTCGCGGCAGTGATCTGCGAAACGAAACAGGCATCGGCAACCATGGAATAAATATGGACAAACACCGCAGCAACATGAACGGTTAGCGGCGAACGATCTTTATGGGAGCGAGGGTGCCATAAATGAAGGTTCGCCGTGACAGAAAAAAAAAATTTTCGACAAGTACGATACTCCCTAATGCGAAATTTGAGTGCAGCTGTATACGTGTCTTCATTTTCCGACATACTCAGCAAATAATTTGAGACCGCAATTACCAACTGGCAGTAGGCCAGTGCCGTCAGTGTCTTCGCAGAGGCTGTATCGGATTGCTGGCATGATTAGCGGCATCGGAGCCAGCTGTCGAAGACGACGACAATGAACGCGCTAGCAGTGCCACGAGCGCGTTCGCCTGGTTACGCCGAGGGACTCCTACGTTAAACGCAGGAACGGCCGCCTAGGAGCTGCGCTGTAAAAAACTCCGACGACGCTAGCAAATTCGTAACGCCAATGTTTAAGATGTTAGTGCAGATTAGGCGTGTTTACTCCCGATGCAGAGCTTGTCGAATCACTAGGGGCCCTGCAGATCCTGTATGTTGCATGACATTTTAGTGCAGGTACTCACTACGGCGATGGCCTGTCCTACTACTGTTTTGTTAAAGTCCGGGGGTCATATTTATGAAATCGCATGCTATGTACGCAGAGTAGCGCTAGTCAGTGGTTGTCCCGTGTCACTGGAGCACGCGAAACATAAGGTTAGCCGCTAGCTTTGCAGTGCGCCTTGGGGGCTCTCCATATTTGGCCAGCGTCAGAACTGCCAGTGCGAAGGCCGTGGACGATGGGCGCTAGCAAGATCATCATCGACACATACGCATTTGTTTGAAAACCTAATTATGGCACTTTCGACCTAAAAGCTGCGGACACAGACAAAGTTTTAATACTGCAACAATATTTCAAGCACGTGATTTGAACCGAAAAACACCCAGTCACAAGCGCAATATATGTTATTGCGCGGCACCGAAAAACAATCTCTTTAAAAGCGAAGCATTTATTTGCCTCGTAGGAGCCAATTTCAAACGCAAGGTCGTCCAAGGTCACAGATTTTGTCACCGATGTGCGTCGCACACGCCCGCTTTCTGGCCGCTGTCGGCGCTGTCCGCCCGCGCTGTTCCACGCACCCGCTCGCATGGCTTGGCGCTTCCTCTCCCTGCTCCACTGGCCGGGCGCCACAAACAGATGTGTCTCAGTTACGCTAGCTCTGCTATGCGTCGCCTATGACTACTTGCAGATAAAAGGATGGGCCCTAGAAAGTGCCAAGCGGGAGACAAACGTGCATAGTCTGTAAAGATTACATAGGTGTGCGATGCGTACCGAAGCGGCGAGGCAGACGGCGAAGCCAACGAAATACGCGCGGCCGACAAAACGCAGAACGCTGTGCGAACAGCTGCTGAACAGGCGCCGCCGAGACCGAGTGGCGCTTATTGGAGGACTCGCGGGACGCGTACTTTCAAAAGCACCTTTTTCGAAGGCGAATTTGGTTGGGCGCCACGTGAGGAGCCCGTGAGTTTGTTCGGGCGCCACGTGCAGGCGAGAAATTCCTCCTATTGACTTAAATAATCAGCGGCGATGGTTTCTGCAGTTGTTTCGTTTGCATGGTATTTATTAGAATGGATGAGATGGTGTACGGACAGGAACTATTTACCACGAGCACCAGATGGTCACAACAAATGACAGGACACCCAGTGGTGCATGCGCAGAGTGCGCCTGGCCCCGTCTGGTCACAATGCACTTTTGCAGTTTCAATGTGCAAGTAAACCAACTAGCGGAGTTATGCATTTTGTTACGTCATACTAAGTGCCTGCTTGTATCACAAGGAACATTTGAAATGAGAATTGCAATCCGGCTGACGTTCAATTTGACCACAAGTGTCGTTCAAGTACATAATCAAATGTACTCTTAAGAAAACTATTCTCTCTGCATTACGGTATAACACACGCGTTTCCCATCGGCTAAGCAGGCCTATCAGTAAAAACGTATCGCATGGTATGTGATCATACGGTACAAAATATGAGATACTCTGAGAATTTAGATGACACGATTTCTGCATACTCCTATTTAGAGCATTGCAGAATAAAATTGCATCTTCAGAGCCTATACAGCAGTGTTTTATAGATTAAACTACGCTAAACGGGCAACATCTAATTGACAACACGAAAATATTATTTTTCCAAGGCCATATATATATATATATATATATATATATATATATGTGCCAACCTGTTAACTGTACAATTCGTAAAATTCCTCGGCATGGCGGGAGCGAAGGGAAAGATAGCACAAATTATTTTAAAGCTGGCTCTGAGCACACGGATTATTTTAGGAATAGATAGTGCGTACGCGCCCAAGAGTAGCGATGATTTTAACTTTTAGACGTTCCGTCTAAGCCGAGCAGCAGCAAACTATGAACTCTCATAAGCTGTGAACAGTTTATAGCTTGCTCGAAGCCAGCATCTCGTTCGTTCACCATCAAAAGACTTGCAACGGAAGCTACGCACGCGCGGACACTGGCGTGCGATGCATTTTTCCAAATGGAAATAATGCTGCTTAAAACTTGAAGCGACGGTTGTAAAACGGGTCTAAATTTGTAAATATTGCGAAATATTTGGGAAAGTCGCAGGTATACATGTTGTCGCGAAGCGCTTGGGGTAGTAAGCATTCGCGACTAGAACGATAGAGTAGCGAGAGGTAGTACAACCGATCGAGCCCCGAAACAAGGTTTTTCCCTGTCGTCGTCCTTCTCTCAGTCTTAGCCACAGCCCCACTGCTCCTTATCTTACAGTACAGTTATCTCCCACGCGGAAAAGGAAGCCGTCCCGGCGACCTACGGGTAGGACAACACAGGCGGATCGTAGTACGGCTTGAGACGCTGGACATGCACAATTTCGCGTCCTCGACGGCGATAATCCAAAGATAGGTTGAGAGGTTCCAGCATATTGTCACGTGGTAGTGACGGTGAAGAAAGCAAAATGGTGATTGCCCAAACTAGCGTTTTATTTGGCAAACATGGGCCCACAAAAGCAAGTTACATTCAGAGTCGAGCAATAGCGGCGAACACGATCGGCTGTCGTCGAAATCTGATCAGCGGGTCAAGTGCGTCGGCTTTTATACATCAGTCGTCGAATTTTCCAGACTGGGACTGTTCGGCTGGGACTCGCGTGTCTTCCACAAAGTTCTACATTATTCGAGTTGCGCAACATGCAGTCAGATTACACAAGGTTCGGTCACAGACAGCGGATGGAACCATCGATAACATTCCAGAAACTTCCGATACGTGCAGGCGCGTCCTACGCTGTGCGATAACATTTGTTAGGCGGTGAATTAAACGTGGTTGCCCGATAAAGATAAACAAGTCCACATGTTAATACTCTTAAAAAGCATCGACCCGATGCTGCAAACAAACGAAAGTAATGAACAAAAACACCCGTAGCAAAGAAACAACAAAATAAGGAAGTTCGTCAGCGTGAGTAAAAGGGTTTGACTCCCATATTCTTAAACACGCATTCACTCAACGCTTCTCCTTGACTCAGCGAAGTCGAGGCGACGGGGCTTCCTTCGCTCAAGGCGCCGTAGCGTTTCGTGAACACTACTCCACCTTTCCTCCGCCAAGAAAAACCTTGAAAATGAGCCCTTGACTCGAGTGAAGTGCACCGACCGAGAAAAGCTTCTGATATCGAGACTATTCCTAAAGGTGCTTATCAAAACTACAATTATTTAAAACAAATATGCCTTTCGGTTAATTTATCTTCCTAATCAAACGACTACATGGTGCAATGCACAACTTCAGCTCGGCAACGATGCCACTGTGAGCATTCGACTGATAGATCAAGCGGGAGCTGTGTTTGAGGTCCGGCAACGATCGCACCCCAACAGACGAGCACATCATAAATGCATTTCTCCGCTCTTTCTGCGCATGCGCCAGCAGCAGTAGTCGCGAGAGAGAAATATGGGGACTTTCAGTCCTTGAGATTTCTCTTCGCCTAGGTACTACGGAGAAGAAAGTTGTTAGCTCCGTTCGTCCCTAGCCGAGCTGGCAACGCAATCGACAGAATGCGTGGCCGGCAAGGCGAAGAAGCCTTGTCCAAGGAGAGTTTGTTGCTATTTTCTTGCGGCGGTATCATATTAAATTCTGATAGTCGCAAGGGGATAAGTTTGGACGTGAGGCGTTTTCTCGGATGACTTTAATGACAAAACATTACGTCGTGCTGATGCATTTTCATTAGTGTCGTTGGGCATATCACACACTTCAAGGGAATCGCGGGAACAGAAACAATTTGTGAATTCAACTGCCGTGCCGATGAATTAGTTCTTAATGCAACTGAGCATACGACACACTTGAAGATTCGTGGAAATGGAACATATTGTACTCTGTATGTGAAAGTACTTAAACTTGCGTCGCCATGCAATCTGAGTCGTAAAACGTTGTGAAAGCTGCACAGCCACACTGGCAAAACACTACGCCCTGCGGATGAATACGGAACAAATGTATGCTGAATAAAAATGGTCGTCATGCAATTTCATAGCAGTAGACCCTTGGAAAGCTGTACAGTAACACTGATATTGGCTACGTGGCGCAGATTCGTAGCGATTCTGAGGTGCTTGTGCGCAAGGGTAATTAATGAAGGAGCGCGTATTACTAATCCCGGCTCTTACGATAGCTCATATACGGGGAGCTCTATGTGGGCGAAACAAGGGCTCAGATCGCTATAACGCGTGCGAAATAGCTCTGAAGGCCTGTCAGTACACTTATTCGGCGTCTCCGTGCTTGTACTGCGACAGGAGATGTGACGGCAGGTGCGCACGTATATCACACTATATCCTCTGACAGTGGCCGCTTTCCACTATTGGTATACTTCGCCGCAATACACTGCGCATACTTGATTGCGCGACATTGGTGCTTTACGGCGAAGCTGACTTTAAGCGAAGCCCATCGGAAAATGCACAGCTGTGGCTTTCCACAGGAAGGTCCCGACGCTGCTCCGGGCTCGGCCGCACCGCTCAGTCGAAACCTCAGCAGTCATGGAGGCATTGCGGAATCAGGGTGTAGACGAGCCGTATGTAAAAATACTGAAAGATATCTATAGCGGCTCCACAGCCACTGTAGTCCTTCATAAAGAAAGCAACAAAATCCCAATAAAGAAAGGCGTCAGGCAGGAAGATACGATCTCTCCAATGCTATTCACCGCGTGTTTACAGGAGGTACTCAGAGACCTGGATTGGGAAGAATTGGGGATAAGAGTCAAAGGAGAAGACCTTAGTAACTTGCGCTTCGCTGATGATATTGCCTTCCTTAGTAACTCAGGGGACCAACTGCAATGCATGCTCACTGACCTGGAGAGGCAGAGCAGAAGGGTGGGACTAAAAATTAATCTGCAGTAAACTAAAGTAATGTTTAACAGTCTCGGAAGGGAACAGCAGTTTACGATAGGTAGCGAGGCACTGGAAGTGGTAAGGGAATACATCTACTTAGGACAGGTAGTGACTGCTGATCCGGATCATGAGAGTGAAATAATCAGAAGAATAAGAATGGGCTGGGGTGCGTTTGGCCGGCATTCGCAGATCATGAACAGCAGGTTGCCATTATCCCTCAAGAGAAAAGTGCATAACAGCTGTGTCTTACCAGTACTCACGTACGGGGCAGGAATCTGGAGGCTTACGAAAAGGGTTCTACTTAAACTGAGGACGACGCAACGAGCTATGGAAAGAAGAATGATAGGTGTAACGTTAAGGGATAAGAAAAGAGCAGATTGGGTGAGGGAACAAACGCGCGTTAATGACATCTCAGTTGAAATCAAGAAAAAGAAATAGGCATGGGCAGGACATGTAATGAGGAGGGAAGATAACCGATGGTCAATAAGGGTTACGGACTGGATTCCGAGGGAAGGGAAGCGTAGCAGGAGGCGACAGAAAGTTAGGAGGGCAGATGAGATTAGGAAGTTTGGAGGGTCAACGTGGCCACAATTAGTACATGACCGGGGTAGTTGGAGAAGTATGGGAGAGGCTTTTGCCTTGCAGTGGGCGTAACCAGGCTGATGATGATGATGACTTTAAGCAAACGGCATTGTGCAACGCTCGAGCCATCTTGTCCGTCACTGCGGATAGAAAACGCATACGCGTTCAACCTATTTGAGGTGCATCGTTTTGTCGATGTTTATCCCTCTTTACTAAATGAAGAGGCTAACGTACGCCTGTGTGGGTGATTTAAAAGATTGATAGAAAGCCTGGTAACCTATGTGCAGTCAGTCAAAAAACACTATTTATGCATATGTCCACGCTCCAGTAAAAAAAATGCAATTCAGTGATGACCCTCTGGAGGTGGATCCGCACCTATGTAAGCACAGACGGCTCATCAGTCGCAAAGTAGGAGCCGAAGAGAACTTTTTAATTCTAATCATACGATAGTAATAGCGATTCATTTGTGGTCAGCCAGTGACGAACGCATTGCCCTAAACAGTGAGACTTCGCCTTAATCCGCAATGCTTATGTGGAGAACAGGATAGCAAAAGGTGAAAACAATGTTTTCATACGAGGCAAGTCATCCGTGTAGTGGAATTGCGTTTATCGTTGGTGTAGTGTTGACGCATTTACTTTCTGAAGTCCAACTTTTACTGCAACTTAGTTTCCATTGATGCAGGTGCTTCTATTGGAAACATCCAAATTATGACTTATCAAATCAGAATGCCGTCTTGTAGTTTGAGAAATTTTGGTCCGGTCTTAAGTCTTTTCTGAATGTGGAAGAGCTGGCTGATTGCACAAACCACGTAGCCAATATCAGTGTTACTGTACAGCTTTCACAAGGGTCTACTGCTATGAAATTGCATGTCGACCATTTTTCTTTAGCATACATTTGTTCCGTATTCATCCGCAGGGCATAGTGTTTTGCCAGTGTGGCTGTACAGCTCTCACAACGATCTACGGTTCAGATTGCATGGCGACGCAAGTTTTAGTACTTTCGCATACAGAGTACAAAATGTTCCATTCCCACGAAACTCCAAGTGTGTTGTATTCTCAGTTACATTTAGAACTAATGCATCGGCACGGCAGTTGAATTCATAAACTGTTTCCGTTCCCGCGATTCCCTTGAAGTGTGTGATATGCTCAACGACACTAATGAACAATGTATCGGCGCGACGTAATGCATTGCCATTAAAGTCTTCTGAGAAAACGCCTCACGTCCAAAGGTATTCCCCTGCGACTATCAGAATTTAATATGAAACCGCCAAAAAAGAACGCAACAAACTCGCATCGGCACGGCAGTCAAATTCATAAACTGGTTCCGTTCCCGCGGATCTCCTGAAGTGTGCGGTATGCTGACTTTGCTCAACGACACTAATGAACAATGTATCGGCAAGATGTAATGCTTTGCCACTAAAGTCATCCGAGAGACACCTCACTTCCAAACGTATCCCCCTGCGACTATAAAAATTTAATATGCTACCGTCGCAACAAAATAGCAACAAACTCACCTTGGACACGGTTCTTCGCCTTGCCGGCAACGCATTCTGTCGATTGCGTTGCCAGAATGAATGAATATATGATCTTTAATGGCGCAAGGGCCAGTGTGGCCAAAGAGCGCCAAGCTAGTGTTAATGAGTTCGTAGTGGACTGATGTGTTCTGTGAACTTAATGTGACGTGGCTGTGAAAGGCCTAAAAGAGTTGATATATATTCCATAAAATCTACGTGTAGTAATATTATGGGAATGATTATTGACGTGTAGTATGAAGATTAGAATGCATAAAGAAAGAATGATGCAATGTATAAAGTCTGTGAGGTGCTAAAATTGTCTAGAGCACTACTGCCTCACCAGAGCCCTTGGATGCCAAGGGCTTTGAGGCATGTGCTTTACAAAGAAAACTATCGTAGCAGCATCCTCTGGAAAGCGGATGCTCTACGAAATTAATGGGCTTGTGACATGGAGCACAACATCTTTCAAGAAGGCGAGGACTGCTTTGGTCTTAAAAAGCGGTTCGTCACCAAGGAACATAGCCGGATGCAGGGGAATACAATGGCTATATGCAAATGGAAAATGTTTTCTCCTGTCTCTTTCGGCTTCCCGGCACTCCAGGAAGACATGGAGAACGGTCAACCGGTCGCCACATCTACCACAGGTTGGAGGCTCGTTACCGGTTAAGAGAAAGTTGTGAGTGCTAAATCTGTGTCCTATTCTCAGTCTAGTGAATAGGACATCGGTTCTTCGTGTTTTCGTAGTTGGGTGCCAGGAACCTAACTTCGGCTTAATTAGGTGAAGCTTATTACTTGTTTCTGCGTCCCACAAGCGTTGCCAGTGGCTTCGGAGTTTGTTTCTTAGGAAAGGCTTCATGTCTGTGGCAGGGACAGCAGCAGAAAGAATGCTTCGCGATGCTATTGATTTGGCGATATCGTCGGCAAGCACATTTCCCTCGAATCCTCTATGGCCAGGAACCCAGCATACTACTACTTGCCTATGTGATAGGTACATGTTACATAAGAGTGAGTAGAGTTCATTGAAGACAGGATTCGTATGCTTTTGAAAAGAAATGAGTGCTTTTACAAGACTTACCGAGTCTGTGAATATGATGGCTTTGTCGAGCTTAAGTTTCTTTATATGTTTTACTGCACATAGTACTGCGTAGACTTCTGCAGTGAAGATACTTGTTATAGGGTTCAACACGTCAGATTCAGTAAAAGAGGGACCAACAGCAGCGTAGGATACGCCAGCATGTGATTTTGATGCGTCTGTGTAAAACTCGGAGCAGGAGTACTTCAATTGAAGCTCACGGAAATGCATGGCAATTTCAAGCTCAGGAGCGTGCTTTGTGACCTTTAGAAAGGATACGTCACATTCTATCACCTGCCAATGCCAGGGCGGTAATAGCTTAACTGCAGGCATTAGGCGACGTTCGAGAAATGGGACGTCAATTTCTGCGCCAAGTTCTCTTACATGCAGTGAGAAAGGAAGTCTCATGGAGGGTCTATTCCGAAAAAGTGTTTCACACGTCAAGTCGTTAACGGTTGTGAAACACGGATGTTCCTTATTAGAGCGCACTTTCAGAAAATAGTTAAAGCTGATGTATGTTCTCCGAAAATGGAGTGACCACTCATCGGACTCAACATACAAACTTTCAACAGGGCTTGTTCTAAATGCGCCAGTGGCCAGGCGGATTCCCAGATGGTGAACGAGGTCTAACATCTTTAGCGCGCTCGGGGCGGCAGAGTGATATACTACGGCACCATAGTCTATTGGTGACCGAACTAGGCTCCTGTAAAGATTCAACAGGCACTTCCTGTCGCTACCCCATGTGGAATAGGATTTTAAGTAGGTTCATTGTTTGTAGACATTTTGTTTTTAGACATTTTATGCGTGAAATGAATATAAGCTTGGAGTCAAGTATAACACCTAGAAATTTGTGTTCTTTGTTAAAAGGAACTTGTTGTCCGCCCAGTTCTAGAAAAGGGTCTGGGACCAGGCCTCTCTTTATTGTGAAGAGAACACAAGAACTTTTGTGGGGGTTGATTTTAAATCCATTTTGGTCTGCCCACATGGACACCTTGTTTAGGACCTGCTGTACCTGTCTCTCGCAGACTGTGAGGTCGCAGGATTTGAAACCTATTTGTATATCGTCTACCAAGACGGAATAAAAAATAGCTGGTGGTAATGATGCTCGATGCGTGTTCATTTTTACGACAAAGAGCGTGCAGCTGAGTACTCCACCCTGGGGTACCCCAGTTTCCTGTATGAATGTGCTTGACAGTGCAGGACCTATTTTCACCCGAAATGTACGGTTCTTTAGGTAGCTCTCTATAATAGTTAACATATTGCCGCGGATGCCCAGCGCCGAAAGGTCGCGCAGGATACCGTACCGCAAGGTTGTGCCGTACGCTTTTTCCATATCCAGAAACACAGATAGAAAACATTGTTTGTGCACGAAGGCATCGCGAATGCTCGTTTCGATGCGCACGAGATGGTCGGTTGTAGATCGCCCTTCCCGAAAACCACATTGAAATGGGTCAAGCATTTTACTGGACTCTAGGAGATGTATGAGACGGCGATTGATCATTTTTTCAAAAAGCTTACAGAGGCAGCTTGTAAGCGCTATGGGACGGTAGCTAGTGAGCAATGAAGAGTCTTTACCATGCTTCAAAACAGGGATCACAATAGCCTCCTTCCACTTTGATGGGAGATAACCAGCAGCCCAGATAGTATTCAGAAGTGTAAGTAGTGTGATTTGGGTGTCGGAGTGTAGGTGCTTAAGCCTATCATACATGATTCTATCGGGGCCCGGTGCAGAGCTCCGACATACTGACAAGGAAGCTTTAAGCTCCGCAATCGTAAAAGGACGATCATAAGGATCGTTTGGGATGGATTTCCGATTCAGTGGCTTAAGTTCTTCTATTGCTTTATGCTTAAGAAAGTTCTCCGAATACTGAGTTGAGCTAGACACGCGCTCGAAGTGTTCACCAAGAGCATCAGCCTGGTCTTCCAACTTCTTTCCTTCTTTAGTAAAAAGGGGCAATGGCTGAAATTGTGTTCCCTTTAGTCTCCTCAGCCGGTTCCATACTTTTGCCTCTTGTGTGTAGGAGTTAATGCCTGACAAGAATCTCTCCCAGCTTGCCTTCTTTGCTTGCCTTCGCGTCCGCCTTCCCTGCGATTTAGTGTTTTTAAATTCAATCAGATTTTCTGCAGTGGGGTATCGGCGCAGTATGCCCCACGCTTTATTTTGTTTTTTCCTCGCCTCCTTGCATTCCTCATTCCACCATGGAACTCGTCTTTTGGAAGAGGTACCCCTTGATTGTGGGATGAAGTTATTCGCTGCCTCGATGATAAAAGCGGTAAAATACACTACCGCGTCGTCAATACTAAAATCGGTGATAAAATCTCGTGATAGGTAGGTCGATTCCTTAAAATGCTCCCAGTCGGCAGAAGCTAGCTTCCACCGAGGCGTATATGAAGCGCATTGATGTTCTTCAATTAAGTTTAAAAGTATCGGAAAATGGTCACTTCCGTACGGATTTTTAATAACACTCCACTCTAGGTAAGGGAAAAGATCTGCGGAGCCGATAGATAAGTCTGTGGAAGAATATGAGTGGTGATACATACTATAATAAGCTGGTTCGTTTTTATTGAAGAGGCATGTTCCCATGTTTACTAAAAAGTTTTCTACTAAACGACCTCTCGCGTCGCATCGTGAGTCTCCCCACATCGTGTGGTGAGCATTAAAATCTCCCACAAGTATGTAAGGTTCGGGAAGTTGGAAAATAAGGTTGTAAAAGTCTGTTTTTTTTGAGAAGATGGTTCGGGGGTATATAAATAGAACAGACAGTGATTAATTTTTTACAGAGAATGGCCCGAACTGCCACTGCCTCAAGGGTCGTCTGAAGGGCGACGTGTCGGCAAGCTACAGACTTGTCCGCTATTATTGCTACTCCGCCGGAGGCGTTAGCCTCATCGCGGTCTCTTCGAAAGATGAAGTAATTGCGAAGAAGTTTTGTGTTTGTAGGTTTCATATGTGTCTCCTGAAAACACAGCAACTTGGAATTGTGTTTGTGTAGTAGTTCTCTAATGTCATCGAGGTTATTTAGAAGTCCTCGTACATTCCACTGTAGTATTTGTGTACCCATTATGATATTTGTGTTTATTGCTGTGTGTTTAAGACACGAGGATTAGCTCACGAGCCTTTTTCAGGCGCCGTGACGGGAGTTTTGTCTCTTTTGGAGCGGTCGAGAGTGCCTCGCCGCTCCTTAGGCGCTGGTGGCACCGTCTTGCTGGTGGTTGTGTCCATTGCCTCTTGCGAAGCGCTGGACACGCGCTCTTCCGAGCGCTTTGTTTGGCGTGAAGGCCTCGGCACGTTGGACGAGGCCTTTGAGGTCACTTGCCCGGAGGTAGATGGCCCCTTCTGCGGGGTTGGCGTAGCTGCGCTAGCTGCAGCCGCCGGGGAAGGGGGGGGGGGGGGGGGCGGGGCGGATGGCGTCACTGCCGCCTCACTGGGTGTGGGACGGTCAGCCGCCGGAGACCGTTGTGGCACTGCCCCCTGACGCGCCACTTCGGCAAATGTGTTCTTAGGCAGGTATGCCACCCGCCTACGTGCCTCCTTGAACGATACATTTTCTTTGACTTTGATCGTGACAATTTCTTTTTCTTTTTTCCAAGACGCGCACGACCGCGAGTACGCGGCGTGCTCGCCTTCACAGTTTACACAATGGAGAGAGTTTTCACACGATTCAGAGGTGTGCTCATGAGCACTGCATTTCGCGCAGGTTTGGCGGCCTCGGCATCTCTGTGAACTGTGACCGAAACCCTGGCATTTGAAACAACGCAGGGGATTAGGAACATATCGGCGAACACGGAGGTTGATATACCCGGCCTCCATGGACTCGGGCAGAACACTTGTGCCAAAAGTAAGTATCAGATGTTTGGTCGGTATTTCCTTATTATCACGCCTCATCTTAATTCGCTTAACATTTATGACATTCTGCTCACTGAATCCCTCCAAGAGCTCAGCCTCAGTCAGCTCCAAGAGATCATCATCGGAGACTACGCCACGGGTGGTATTCATGGTACGATGAGGAGTTACTGTTACTTTGGCGTCACCAAATGAAACTAGATTGGGTAGCTTTTCATATTGTTTCTGGTTGCGGAGTTCCAAGAGGAGATCGCCGCTTGTCATCTTGGATGCTTTATAACCTGTACCAAAAACTTGGGTAAGAGACTTGGACACGAGGAATGGTGAGATTGTTCGCACGGGTTTGTCTGGTGTTTCGGAGTGCACTACATGGAAACAAGGAAAAGTTTCTTTTTGACGGGCAAAAAATTCGAAGACATCATCGGTGCGCCCCCTCTTGAGGGAGCGATCAGGTAATGGGGGGAAAAAAGAAGCCATAAGAGATTGTAATTTCGGCAGTAACGCTAGCCACCCACCGTGGAGTCCTACAAGGGGACGTTGCAGGACCTGTGAAACACGGCCTGCAAACGCCAGCTGTACATTACCACTATAAGCAAATATGATATAACCTAGGCTGGCTGTTCACAGAAGGTTAACCCTTGCTGCCTGAAAAAATTGGAAGTAAGCGGAAGCTAGGAGAAGACAGGAAAGATGAAAAGTGAGAGAAAGACGAAGACTAGAGGTAGAGAGAGACAGGAAAAGGCAACTACCGATTTCCCCCGGGTGGGTAAGTCCGGGGGTGCCGTCTATGTGAAGCAGAGGCCAAAGAGGTGTGTTGCCTCCGCCGGGGGGCCTTAAAGGTCCAAACACCCGGCATCGGCTCAACCTCCAGGATCCCCCTTTCCACAGGCACGGCTAAGCCGCGCACGGCTACACGCGGGAGGGTCCGACCCTCGTGTGCTCGGGTCCGTGGTGTCGCAACACACCAAACGCCTGCTGACGCAGACGCCCCTGCGGGGGATTGCGTTGTCAGCTCGGCTAGGGACGAACAGAGCTAACAACTTTCTTCTCCGTAGTACCTAGGCGAAGAGAAATCTCAAGGACCGAAAGTCCCCACATTTCTCTCTCGCGACCACTGCTCCTGGCGCATGCGCAGAAAGAGCAGAGAAATCCATTTATGATGTGCTCGTCCCCAACAGCTGAGGGCGTGGCGCATGGCTAAAAACCCAGAAAATTTGCGCTGGCATTTGCCCGCTGCTCTTTGTTTTCTACTGCTTCATTGGTAGTTCACGTTGCGGTTTTTAATCGCGGTTATTAAAGGTGATTTTGTCCGTGTTTGTATGGTGACCGAGCCGGATTGACTTCGAAGGAAGCCACAGATGGAACGGCCGACGGGCAGCTTTGTTTACCTTAAAGATTCAAGACCGATTGGTGCTGAAAATTTGCTGAAAGCATCAAGAGGACAGAAAATACGGGTGAGTGAGCCATCTTTGCATAGAAGCACATTATGTTGATGCGGTTTTTGCGAGGTTGCTGCGGCGCTGTCGATAAAATTTTCCAGTGTGTTTAAGCATGACTGTTGTTCATGTTGCGGGAATTAGCACCTGAAGCAAATTTGAGGCAGCATAAGCTTGCGCAATACATTTTTTTTACTAATCGGAGCTTGTGGGAGATTCGGCACGACCATCTGTGATTGGTTCCGCTTCTTTAAGCAAAAATGCTGAATGTACCGATCGGCGCCTATGTCCAACGATAATTCCAGTATTGCGTATGAAATCTTTCAGTATTGAGCAGAAACCGTTATAGGTGCATGTGGCAGAATGTATATGGTATTTTGCGTAGCACCGGTAGGTTAAAGAAAAGCGTTTTTGAGTCCTGTACTTTGTTTTAGAAACCGTGGCGGTTAGTCGGTTTGTTCAAATTGTAGCACATAGTCAGTGAACCAGCACTGGTGCCTGCATTTTCAGTGATTCTTCACTTCACATGCACGCTACGCAATGTTTTAGTCTTCGGAAAATCCACTTGTAAAAAAAAAAAAATTAAAATATCGGGTTTAACGTGCCAAAACCACTTTCTGATTATGAGGCACGCCGCAGTGGAGGTCTCCGGAAATTTCGACCACCTGGGGATCTTTAACGTGCACCTAAATTTAAGTACACGGGTGTTTTCGCATTTCGCCCCCATCGAAATGCGGCCGCCGTGGCCGGGATTCGAACCCGCGACCTCGTGCTCAGCAGCCCAACACCATAGCCACTGAGCAACCACGGCGGGTAATCCACTTGTCACTAGTTCATCACCAGCATTAGTGTGTTTTCTCCTTACCTTTTTCAATGTGCTGTGTGGTAGCATCTGATGCGTGTTCCATTAACTGTGCTTTAACTTCGCGCTGTGGCCACATTTTTTAGTTGTGCTATGTCTTTTCATTTCCGTTGCTTAGATACACTGCTTTTACTTAGCGCGCGAACGTCCAGTGTACATAAAGTTTTTTTGCATTCTGGTGCAGGATCTGGGCTTTGGAAGGACCAGTTGATGCAAAAATCAATATCTGTGCTGCACAGCAAGGCTTGTGGCAGACCTGAAAGCATCGATAGATACAGTGCCTGCCCTGTTGGAATTACACCAGCCCGCTTCCCTGAAAGAACCTAGGTGCTCAAGATGTACTTGATTAACCTACTCGGTAATTAGTCTGTGCTTATTTTCATCAACTTTGTAATAATATTGATGTTACGTCTCCCTACATTCAAGAAATGGCAAAATGGACACTGTTATTTCGAACCACAAACGTGAAACAGCTATACCATAATGAAATGAAATGCATATTTTATTCGTGTTCAGCTCTCACATAAACTGGTTTTGGAGACCATATATATTCATGATTATGATGTGCGAAGTCATCGGTTGCGCATGATGCGTTACGATTGCAATGTGAGCTTTTTACTGCCCACAATTTGTGATGCAGCAGTTTCGTAGCACTTGTAACCACCACTTTTGTATGCTGAAGCTACATTAGCATGAGCTAGTGTACATTAAGAAATATTCCATAATTTTATGGTTAATCGCAGCTTGTCTGAAGTAACCGCAGCGATGCAGTCTATGCTGCATTTTTAAGGATCGTCACTATGACCGTCTGCATCATCATTTGGCCTAATTTGTGACTCTACAAGACACGCTGCTACCCTGCGTTTTGTTCCTCGGTCAATTGGTGAAGTTCTGCAAGCCCCATGGAAGCCAGCTATCATCCCTATCGAATGGAAGAAATTCATTGTTGCGACCCTCATAATTCATCTTAAGCTGAAGCTAGAACCAGAGCCGAAACAGCATATATTCTGCGAGGGTTTACCATTACACACCCTCGGGTGCCTGCTCCCGACAGGCTACTGTCTAGAATACAAGTGGCGTTTTATTCTAGAATATATTTGTAAGCAATACTGCTGCTTCTATTGCAATATCAGAGTTCACGCTGTATTTGCATACTATCAAAGTACAAAACGACGAGCACAATGTTAAGTCGTTTTATAAAAAATAATGGCGCTTGGATTGACCAGAAATTATTAAGGGGTACATACTATATTAATAAATATGGCTGAAGAAAAAAAAATCTGGATAAAAATACAATCACTTCAGCTACAACGTGTCTATGAAGGCAAATGCATGCAGTCAAACTGCTTTCAGTTGTGATGTTTGAGCTGATAGGATGTCAGATGCGGTAGGATAGACGTCTTAGCCAGAATATTTCGACACTCTTGTAGTGCAGCAGGACACATTAACTGGAGCTCTTCACTTGCACACCAATGCAAGCGGATAACACACAGCACACTTGGAAAGGCAGTTGCTCTGCGTGCTTGTGTTGGCAGTCTGGTTCCTGCATAAGACAAGCGGTTGGTGATAAATATACAACGATGTTAAGGCGCATGAAAAGAAGCTTAGGTACTCTATTCAAAAACTTTCAAAAGGGGCAACACAAGGACGAGCGCTCGTCCTTGTGTTGCCCCTTATCTTTGTCCCTGTCTGTTTGCGCACAAGAAGTTTTTAAATAATGAATCTGTTCCAACTAGGCCGACTCGCGGTTGTACTGTATTCGTTTTGTTTTGTTTACTTTTCGTGCTAATTAAATTCGTTTGAGGCTTTTATGTTCTAGAGCGCGTTTTCTTACTACAATAAGCTCATACTCTTTTTATTTATATTTGCAAAGAAAGATTTTTCAGCTGGTTTGGCGCTTGCGCCTCCAGACCGACATACAGCGATCTAAGGTTTACTTAATGAAACCTCTAGAGAGCAGGAATGTTCGCAACAAAGATATGCGAGATATACCTGCTACCACTTGCTAGCAATGTCTGTAATATAGGAGCTGTCACTCTACTGCTACAGCCTTTTTTGTCACAATAAAAAATAATGCGATGTGCAAAAAGTGTACTTTGTTGTATTGTTATTGTGGTTTTTACTCAAATAAAACATTCCATTCACCTGTGTACACATGCATGTATAATTCTCAATGCCGTTTCATAACTGGCCACTTCCTCGTTGGGCTCGGATGTTCATAGGCATGATAAGCTAATTAACTGAATATTTTGAAGCAAGACACACGTAGTTATTGGTTACGACTTTAAATTCCACCAACTGCAAACGATCCACACAAAATTACAGTACATTATTTTGTTTTCCCTAGCAAAACTAGCTGCATGGAATTCAAAGAAAATTAAATAAAGATAAAGTGAACCCACCTGCTCGTTTATAGAGATGAACAACTTGCTACGGTGTGCTTCCCTGTCCTTGGATTAGAGCAGTCAGTGACGATCTACTCTAGTGCAAACCACGCGAACGTGGAAGACTGCCGGCGCTTGCACAAGCAATACACGCACTAATCGCAAGAATCTTCGTCGTTGTTTTCATAGGTTTGAAGTCCGCCGCAGTTATGTATTGCGCCGTGCTTGAACTGATGCTGTCGTGTATACGATCAGCCGCGAGATACACGTAAATGCTCTGGCGCCAATAATAGTTTTGGAGCACTCGCACGAAGTATACCTGTATGCAGGTCAACAACTGGCTCATGCCAGGAGTAATATGACAGTCACTGCAGTAGCTCGCAGTCTTCTTGACAGGACGGCCGATCTGTCTCGGCGCCGCAGTGGAATAATTCCGTTGCCAAAGCACTCCAGAGGATTGCACCGGTCCCAAAAACGAAGCCTTTGAAAATGCGGAGCATCGTTAACATAAAGAAAAGCTACGGAGGCAACTGGCGTCCATCGGAAAAAGCTGACGAGGCGAGCGATAGATAACAAGGCCGCCATGTTTACGCACTAACTTCACTCAAGGAGCGATTCAAGGTAGCTGCGACAGGTAGCTGCCACCTTGACATTCTCGAGTAAGACGCTCGTGCTTTCCTTGACTGAAGGCGAGTTTCGAGTGGGGGGCGATTTGTGAAATGAAAAACCGCACTCAAGGAGAATTTCGAGTGTAGGGTCGAGTCGAGGCGCCTTTGTGAATATGTACGACGCACATCTGTACGACGAATCTGTACGACGCAAATCGCACTCCCTCCTTAAGTATATGGCCGCCTTGACTGCTAGAGGTACTGGCTGCGACCAAACAACGGCTCTCCAGGTGTGCCTGTCATGTGTACTCAGGCATGATGTACGCGTTACCAGTCCTGAACATAGCACCTAGTTTGATGGCCCAACTGGAACGAGATCATCGCGTTGCCCTTCGACTACGCATTTAATTCTTCTTTTCTTTCTAATCTTCCATCATCATCCGGAGGTGACAGCCTGTCTTACATGCAGCCGCGCTGCGAGCATACAATGTTTCTGCGACCAGTACCTGAATCGGAAGTTATTACAACGTACACGAGTTAAAAAAATAGCACAGCCACATATATGATGGACCTGCAGATAGAACTGGTAAAATTTGTTATTGACTTTAACGCATATAATTATTGGCTTAACGCATATAATTAACAATTTTCTTTCATGTGCGGTATTTCCTCGTAAAATGCAATGCGCAAAAGTTACACCAATCTACAAAAAAGGTGATAGGAATGATCTTACAAACTACCGTCCAATCTCTATTCTACCTGTTTGTTCAAAAGGTCGTGAAAATTTATTTTAGCGCGTTTAATTTCATTTACTGATCGCTAAAACATGCTAACTGACTCGCAGTACGGCTTCAGGAAAGATAAAACTACAGGGCTGGCATTGCTCATGCAAAAAGAAATAATATTTGAGATGTTTGAAAGTCAGAGCTTGGTCCTTGGTATCTTTCTGGATTTCACAAAAGCATTCGATAATATTATCACAACATACTTATGAAAAAATTGGAGCCCTATGGCATTCGAGGGAAAGCTCTGCCACTCATTTCATCGTACCTACAGAATCGGTCGCAGTTTGTCATGATTAATGATCACTCTTCTTTAGTCAAACCAGTTAATTCAGGTGTTCCATAGGGAAGCACCTTGGGTACTTTTCTCTTTGTTGTAACGATATTGTTAACATTGATCATACCGCCAAGTATATATTATACGCTGACGATATACCGGCTCGGATGTCGCATGCCTATCTTTTCGCGCAAATTAAAAACTTGCGCAATTAAGACCGGTGTACCGCAAGGCAGCGTGTTAGGCCCACTCTTATTTAGCACATTCGTAAATGACATTCCCGACATCGACACTTCACTTAATTTTGTTATTTACGCTGACGATAGCACTGTTTTGTTTTCTGGTCCAGATACAGACGTTTTGGCAAGAAAATGCAACATTTTTCTTGAGAAGTTGTTTTACTGGTCCCAAGAAACTAGACTTGAAGTGAATCAAACTTAAACCAAAATCATTATGTTCCGCGCAAGAAACAAACCATTGACAATCAATCGCGCCGTTTATTATGGAGGGCAGGAAAGTGCAAAAGCGCGTCGAATGGAAGCAGTGACATTGCTAGGGTAAAGCAAGTTGCTGTGGTACCATACATTCATTGCATTTCACATAATCTCGGAAGAATAACGGAGAAATCGGCGGTGGACGTGGTTTTCTCTGCCCCTCAGCGTCTACAGAAGCTATGCAAACAGGTTAACACAGAGAATAACAAAAGGCACGCACGTTCTACCCAACATCGCAAACAATTTGTAACCTGTACTCATGACGTCTATGCCGTTCCACTTTTATGCGGAAGAACGTATATTGGTCAAACCGGCAGATGCATCAATGAGAGATTAAAAGAGCATCGATATAACGTCACGAGGGTAATCTCGGGTCATTTGGGTATTCACTGCCGAGATTGTTCCTGCAAGCCCATGTTTGAAAGCACTTCCATTCTGTGTAAGGCTCATAGCAGGATGACGAGGGAGATTGCGGAGGCCTACGAGATAGCAAAATTAGAG
The DNA here is from genome assembly GCF_023375885.2 of Dermacentor andersoni. Classification (NCBI taxonomy): domain Eukaryota; kingdom Metazoa; phylum Arthropoda; class Arachnida; order Ixodida; family Ixodidae; genus Dermacentor; species Dermacentor andersoni. The sequence continues at coordinate 2,097,086 of NC_092818.1, forward strand.
CAAAAGTGCGTAAGCAAGCCTTCGGTGTCACCATCGGAAACGAAGACACGATTCCTCGGTTTGTCTTTGTGACCATTGCAGTACATATTTTCTCCATGCCTTGCACACGTGTACGGTTCATCGAAATGCATCACTGAATGTTCTTTTTGGCTGTTACGTTTGTTTCCGCTCGCAAGGTATATAGTTATCGATGCGTGCGAAAATAAAATATATTGTTGAGAGTGAAGCGCTGTGTCTGTGTATCTGTTTCTTTCTACGTCCTCGTTCAGTCGCGCTTATACACTCTACCATGGTAAATATTGTTACGTAGGAAGACACCGACGAAAAGCTATTTACAAGTATATTTACAAGGCAATACGCCGCAGTTGGCCAAGAGGCAACAGCCCGCGCTAGCTTCCAATTGTCGTCGTCGTCTTCTTACTGCTCGGCTCTTCGCCATTGGTAATACTATCCCGTAGCACTACCCCCGGCGACAAAAGCGCCGTCCCGGAGCGACTAAAGGCCGGACTCTGAAGCAGTGTAGTAGGTCTTGAGCCTACTGACGTGCACGACATCACTAGATGCCAGAGTAGATGACGAGGTTGAGCTCACAGGAGCAATTTCGTACATCACAGGCGTCACCTGGCGCAGCACGCGGTAAGGTCCTGTGTATCGCGAAAGGAGCTTTTCTGAAAGTCCGACGTGACGAGAGGGCGACCACAGGAGCACGAGTGCACCAGGCGAAAGCTGTACGTCACGGTGACAGGCGTTGTACTGACGCTGCTGCGTGGTTTGCGAGTCCGTCAGTCGAGCACGGGCAAGCTGGCGTGCATGGTCGGCGAGGGCGATGGTGTCGCGCGCATACTCGGTTGTTGAGGTCGCAGCAGGAGGAAGTACCGTGTCAAGGGGCAAGGTCGGTTCGCGACCGTAGAGTAGATAAAATGGAGAAAATCCGGCGGTGTCGTGCCGCGAAGAATTATAAGCAAATGTGACGTAAGGAAGGGCAACGTCCCAGTCGTGGTGGTCCTTCGAAACGTACTTGGACAGCATGTCGGTAAGAGTACGGTTTAACCGCTCTGTCAGGCCATTGGTTTGAGGATGGTATGAGGTAGTCAGCTTGTGTTCAATAGAGCAGGAACGCGCAATGTCGGCGATAACTTTCGAGAGGAAGTTACGACCACGGTCAGTAAGCAGCTGTCGCGGGGCGCCATGCACTAAGATAATGTCACGCAAGAGAAAGTCCGCGACGTCAGTGGCGCAACTGGTAGGGAGAGCCCGCGTTATAGCGTATCGGGTGGCGTAATCAGTTGCGACGGCTACCCATTTGTTCCCAGACGATGCCGTGGGAAAGGGACCGAGGAGGTCTAATCCAACAGGAAAGAACGGTTCCACAGGGACGGTGATCGGCTGGAGATGACCGGAAGGTAGCACCTGAGGTGTTTTCCGACGCTGGCAGGGATCACAGGCAGCAACATAGCGTCGGACGGAGCGAGCGAGACCAGGCCAATAGAAGCGGCGGCGGACGCGGTCGTACGTGCGGGTTACCCCAAGATGTCCTGCAGTGGGTGCGTCATGCATCTCAAAGAGCACAGTCTGTCGTAGATGTTTTGGCACGACAAGAAGATCAGGCCCATCAGGGAGGAAGTTCCTTCGGTACAGAATGCCGCCCTGGAGGACATATCGGCGAACAGATGCGTCGGTAGGTGAATAGCGCAGACGCTCGATGAGTACTCGCAGCGATATGTCTCGGTACTGCTCATTGGCGATGTTAGCGAAGGCAGACACAGAGAAAATGCCGTCGGCAGTACTACTGTCGGCGTCGTCAGGCTCGTCTACCGGGTAGCGAGACAGGCAGTGAGCGTCCTTGTGTAGGCGGCCAGATTTGTAGGTGACAGAGAACGAATATTCTTGGAGGCGTAAGGCCCAGCGACCAAGTCTTCCTGTAGGGTCTTTCAATGAGCATAACCAGCAAAGCGCGTGATGGTCTGTGACAACGGAAAAAGGTCGGCCATATAAGTATGGGCGGAACTTCGCAACCGCCCAAACTAGGGCCAGACACTCACGCTCAGTTATTGAATAGTTGCGCTCCGCGGGCGAGAGGAGCCTGCTGGCGTAAGCGATAACACGGTCGTGGCCACGCTGGCGTTGTGCCAGTACTGCGCCAATTCCGTGACCGCTGGCATCAGTACAGACTTCGGTAGGCGCAGAAGGACCGAAATGTGCGCAAATCTACCGCTCAAGAAGTAGAGAATGACGAAGACTAAAGGAAAGCAGAAAGAGACTGCGACGTTATTTCAATGGAACTGTAGGAGTATTAGAAACAAGATAGGGGAGTTACAACTATTCGTTGATAAATTGGACCAAAAACCGGATATCATAGCGTTACAAGAGACCAACGGCCGGGCCAAGCTCGCGGGATACATTACGTATACGGACCCTAGCGAAAAGGGTACTGCGATCTTGGTCCGCAGCAACGTGGCGGCCACACAGCACGTGACCGCTCAGCGAGGCTGCGAACATACGCTCATCGAAATTCACAGCAGAAGAGTGGGGGGGGGGGGGGGGACAAGAACTTTTTCGTCCTGAATGCTTATTGCCGACCGTCCAGCAGGGTCATTGACTTTGAAGGCATTATATTGGACTGCATTAAAGAAGCAAAAACAAGACCGATTTTAGTGCTAGGAGATTTCAACGCCGCCCACACGATGTGAGGTTATAAATATTCGTCCAAAAGAGGAAACCAATTGGTTAAAGCTATAGAGGATCACGACATGGAGGTGGTTAACGAACCGGGCGTACCAACCAGGACAGGCACTAGCACGGTCAGAGACACCACACCTGATCTGACTCTAGTTCGAGGGAACCTCGACGTAACTTGGCGTAACACGGGGGAAAATCTTGGCTCGGATCACGATATAATTTGTGTAACCCTCGGGGGGACTGACATCAAGGCGAAACTGGGTCAAGCCAACATTACAGACTGGGACCGGTTACGTAGAAGCGCAGACAGTGAAGGCGAGGACGAAAACCAAGACACCAAGACGTATGAGGCGTGGGCCAAAAAGCAACGCGAATTGGTAAAGAAATTTACGCAGAAGATTACTACGACCACGCAAATTCCCTTCGTAGACAGCAGGCTTAGTCACATGTGGGCGGCCAGGCACGGTCTTACTCGAAGGTGGAAGAGGCAAAGACATAACAAGAAGCTTCGCAGACGTATACACGCGCTCAACAAGCAAGTGACCGAGTATGCGGAACATTTATGCAGGGAAAACTGGATGAAGATGTGTGATGACCTGCAAGGCACACTGTCTACGAAGAAGACTTGGAAGCTGTTGCGGCACCTCATAGACCCGTTAAAAAGCAAGAACGGGTGCGCTCGAGACCTCACAAGAACGATCAACAGTTACGACGGGGACGGGGAGAAGCTCATTCGTGAACTCACAAGTAAATACCTCAAGACCGAGAAGAGCGGTAACCCGACTCACGAGTATGAAGGCGATAGCAACGTCGAGATGGCCGAAGCCTTCACCGAACTGGAGCTGATTGCGGCCATCGATGAAAGTAATCAAGGCAGCGCACCGGGAATTGACGGCGTTACATACAAGATGCTAAAAAATATGCGCGACAAAAGCCGAGCTGAACTACTAAACCTCGTCAACGCGTCCTGGGAGAAGGGTTCGTTACCAAAAGAATGGAAAGAAGCGGAGGTGCATTTCATTCCCAAGCCGGGGAAACCACCCCACGTCGACAATCTACGCCCCATCTGCCTCACGTCATGTGTAGGGAAGGTGGTCGAGCGTATGGTGTTCAAGAGACTACAGAGACATTTGGATGTCACTGATCAGATGCCACCGACCATGTGCGGATTCCGGAGGCACCTGAGCACACAAGACGTCTTGGTGCAAATACACGAGCTGGTTATCAAGCAAGCGAAGACCCCTACGCCAAGAGCTATCCTGGCACTCGATCTCAAGGGGGCCTTCGATAACGTCACACACGAAAGTATTCTCCGTAACCTGCACCAAACGGGATGTGGAAAGCGAACATTCAAATATGTACAGGATTTCTTAAGCAATAGAACGGCAACCATCAAAATTGGAGAGGAGAAGTCGAAACCGATAGCCCTGGGAGACAGAGGCACCCCGCAAGGATCGGTTCTTTCGCCGCTTCTCTTCAACCTGGCACTCCTCCCTCTCCCGACTTTGCTTCAAGACATAGAGGGCATAGATCACGCTCTCTATGCAGACGATATCACTGTGTGGACGTCGAGGGCAGGGTCGGAGAGTTGGATGGAGGAGACCCTTCAGACAGTGGCGAAGACCGTGCACGAGTTCGCTAAATCGTGCGGCCTCAGTTGCTCGCCACAGAAGTCCGAGTTACTCGTCATCAAGCCAAGAAGAAAGAAAGGAGACCAAGAGAACGTACGCATCACCATCGACGGGACGACCATAACACCAACCACGCAAGCACGTATCCTCGGTGTCATCTTCCAGAACAATGGCAAGGCGGGGGCGTCGATCAACAAAATCAAAGTTTCAACAGAACAAATTTCGAATATGATCAGAAGAGTCACAAACAGACAAAGGGGATTGAAGGAGGACGATGTACTGACGCTCGTCCAGGCCTTCTTGACGTCGCGCATCGTTTACGCGGCGCCGTACCTCAAGTTACTGAAAAAAGACAGGGACCACTTGAACGTCATTATACGAAAGGCAACCAAGATGGCGCTGGGCATTCCGAAGCATTCTTCGACCGACAAGCTTCTCGGCATGGCCAAGCACAACGTCGTCGAAGAGTTAATAGAAGCTCATCTGTCTAATCAAAGAGTTCGGCTTAGTCAGACGTCGGCGGGACGTCGCGTTCTTGCCAAGTTGGGCTGGCAAGAGGCAGAGCGGAAGGAAACGGGGCCGTTACCCAGGTTGTGGGCGCATAAAATCCACAGTAAGCCGCTGCCTAGAAACATGAGGTCGGGTCATAACGACGGCCGCAGAGCGGCTCGTATAGCGGCCTTGACGGAGACTTTGGGTCAAATAGTAGAAGAGGAAGAGGGGGTCACTCTCTTCACAGACGCTTCGTTACCCAAGTTTTCATCAAAAGCAACGCTGGCAGTTACGACGCGGGATGTGCTCGTAACCTGCGCCTCCATCAAGACGTCTTTTCCAGAGGTGGCAGAAGAGGCCGCGATAGCGCTAGCACTCGCGCAGCCCAAGGTGGGAAGAATTGTCACCGACTCGCAAAAGGCGTATAACAACTACAGGAAGGGGTGGGTGTCTCTTGCGGCACTAGATATTTTCCAAAGTAAACGCGACGTACCTGAAAGGAAAGTTGAGTTAATATGGACACCGGCTCACTCTGGGCTGGAGGGCAACTGCCCACCAGTTCGCCCGAGAGATGGAACACCGGGTTGAGGAAGGTGAGCCACAGTCCATATTTAGTTACAGAGGCATAACGAACCATTATAAGACGGAGAGGCGCCGTTACCCCGATCCTCACAAATCGCTTAGCAGAGAACAGCAAGCGATCTACAGGCAAATACAGGCAGGATCATTCCCGCACCCTTACCTTCAAAACAAGATGTACCCGGAAAGCTCCGACAAGGATTGTAACTTCTGCAAAACTCAGTTAGGCACGCTCCAACACGTCATTGGAGTATGCGATTTCATCAAGGCGATCCCCCCACCTCTTAACTGCCCCGCTACCTTACCCCATCCCTCATCCACCCTTACCGAGCGATGGGAGACCTTGCTAACCAGCACCGCCCTGGAAGACCAGCTCGTCCTGATCTCCAGGGGCCAGGCGGCTAGGGAAGCATATGGGTCCCGTGAAGAGGGAACCACTTCCATCGACGGCGTCTAAGAAGATGTCGAGCTCGGCTCAATGAAGTTGTTTCTCTCTCTCTCTCTCTGGGCCAGAACGGGAGGCGTTGTGAGTTGATGCGTTCAGTTGCAGACCGGCTCGCCGAAAAACGTCCAGAACTGCTGAGAGGCGCTCGAGGTGCGTAGCGAACGTTGGGGAGAATACTGACACGTGTACTTATCTTTATCGGGCGACCACGCTTCGCCGCCTGACAAATGCTATCACACAGCGTGGGACGCGCCTGCATGTATCCGAAGTTTCTGGAAAGTTATCGATGCTTCTATCCGCGGTCTGTTGTCGCCGAACCTTGTGTTATCTGATTTCATCGCCTGACGCGAATGGTGTAGAACTATGCGGAAGGCACGCGGGTCCCAACGATTAGTCTGGAACATTCGATGACTGCTCTATAAAAGCCGACGCGCTTGACCCGCTGATCAGATTTCCGACGATCGCCGACCGTGTTCGCCGCTATCGTTGTGCTATAAGTGTAGCCTGTTTTTGTGGCCACAGGTTCGCCCAATAAAAGCTAGTTTTGTATTCCACCATATTGCTGCTTTCTTCACCGTCACTACCACGTGACATCTGGTGGAGGTGCGTGTCCGTTCATGTACCGGACGCCCCCGACAAACCGTGATCCAAGCCCGGACCTCAAAGACAGCACCAACGTAGTCCCGGATCATCGAGCAAGCCGCCGTCTTCAACAATTGCCCCCGGAGCACGGACGTTTGCCTGAAACCAGGAAGATCACCACCAAGTCCACCCCAATGGCAGCCCCAGCATCTCCCTTCGTGCTGCAGCAGCCCAGGGAGCCTCCGACGTTCCGCGGTTCAACGTTCGAGGACCCGGAAAGCTGGCTTGAGACATACGAGAGGGTCGCTGCTTTTAACAACTGGAACAGCGACGACAAACTGCGACATGTCTTCTTCGCATTGGAAGACGCTGCCAGGACGTGGTTCGAGAACCGAGAAGCCACCTTTACGACCTGGGAGCTGTTCCGAAGCGACTTCCTGCAGACATTCGCAAGCGTCGTACGCTGAGAACGAGCCCAAGCGCTATTAGAAACCCGGGTGCAACTACCAAATGAGACCACCGCAATTTTTACAGAAGAAATGAGCCGCCTATTCCGCCACGCCGACCCGGAAATGTCCGAGGAAAAGAAAGTCCGCCTACTCATGCGTGGTGTGAAGGAGGAACTTTTTGCCTGGATGGTACGAAGCCCACCGAAGACTGTCGACGAGTTTCTTCGCGAGGCCACCAGCATCGAGAAGACACTCGAGATGCGAAACCGGCAATTCGACCGCCGCACGAACGCGACAAACTACGCCGGAGTTCAGTCACTGGCCACCGACGACCTACGCGAGACTATCCGAGCTGTCGTGCGGGAGGAGCTACAAAAGCTGTTCCCATCATCACAGCCTCAAGTGGCTTCGATTGCCGACGCCGTGCGTGAGGAACTCCAACAACAACTTGGATCCTCCGCCGCCGACGAAGACGCCGAAGAAACTACCTCGACGACATACCGACACGCCGCCGTCCCGACAAACTGTGAAAGCAAAGACTACACCGACGAAAGACGACTTGACGACGCGACGTTCAAGCTTCAGTTCAACACGACGCAGCCGTGATCCGACGCCAAGACCCAACTGCAACGCCAGACAAAGAACCACCGATCTCGACGTGCTTCTCGACGGCCACGCAGTTACCGCCTTAGTGGACACAGGGGCTGATTACTCCGTCATGAGTGGACACATCGCCGCCCAGTTGAAGAAGGTTAAGACTGCATGGGAAGGCCCTCAAATTCGCACCGCAGGAGGACACCTCATCACGCCGACTGGAATCTTGCACGGCAAGAATAACCATTCATGACCGGACTTACCCTGCCACTTTCGTTATCCTCCAACAGTGTTCACGAGACGTCATTCTCGGTATGGACTTCCTTAACCAACACGGCGCAATCATCGACCTGAAGTCACAGTCAATAACGCTGTCGGGAGATAAAGCGATACCGCCGGAGAGCCCTTATAGTCACCACGCCTTGAGTGTACTCGAAGATCAAGTGAGCATCCCGCCTCGCTCCAGCATTGTTATTTTGGTCGGCACCGAAACACCCGCTGACGTAGAAGGCGTCATCGAAGGCGACCAACGTCTACTGCTCGACCGTGAAATTTGCGTCGCAAGAGGGATCGCTCAACTGCACGGAGGAAACACGAAAGTGTTGCTGACAAACTTCACCAAGGAGTTCAAGCACATCAACAAGGGCACGACGATCGCATACATCGAGGAAATTGTGGAAACCAGCGATGCCTTTGTCCTCTCGGATTCTGTCGCATCTACCCCGACGACCGTAGTTCCCGAGCAAGACTTCGACATAAGTCCAAGTCTCCCCGTGATTAAGCAGCAACAGCTCAGAAGTCTGCTTCGACGATACAAAGGCTGCTTTTCGACGTCATCGAGGATTCGACAAACACCAGTCGCAAAGCATCGCATAATAACCGAAGAATGCGCACGACCACTACGCCAGAGCCCTTACCGAGTTTCGACGCGGGAACGTGAAGATATAAGAGAACAAGTCGACGAAATGCTGCGCGACGACATCATCCAGCCGTCGAAAAGCCCGTGGGCATCCCCTGTTGTCCTGGTAAAGAAAAAGGACGGAACCCTACGTTTCTGTGTCGATTATCGTCGACTGAACAAGATCACGAAGAAGGATGTAGACCCCCTCCCACGGATAGACGACGCATTACATCGGCTCTGCAACTCTAAATACTTCTCGTCGATGGACCTCAAGTCTGGCTATTGGCAAATTGAAGTCGACGAAAGAGATCGCGAAAAGACCGCCTTCATCACGCCAGACGGCCTCTACGAGTTCAAGGTTATGCCATTTGGACTGTGCTCGGCGCCTGCAACGTTCCAGCGCGTGATGGACACGGTTTTAGCAGGATTGAAGTGGCAGACCTGTCTCGTTTACTTGGATGACGTCGGTGTCTTCGCCGAAAATTTCGACGATCACCTTAGGCGGCTTGCAACAGTACTCGAGGCCATCAAGTCATCAGGGCTCACTCTGAAGCCAGAAAAGTGCCGCTTCGCCTACGATGAGCTTCTGTTCCTAGGCCACGTCATCAGCAAGTCTGGAGTCCGCCCCGACCCGCAGAAGACAGCTGCCATCGCAAAGTTCCCGCAGCCCACCGACAAGAAGGCAGTGCGTAGATTTCTTGGCATGTGTGCCTACTACAGGCGATTTGTCAAGGACTTTTCACGCATCGCTGAGCCGCTGACACAGCTAACTAAATGTGACATCGAGTTCAAGTGGGAAACGCCGCAGGCCGACGCATTTGAAGAACTCAAACGACGCATGCAGTCGCCGCCCGTACTTGCGAACTTCGACGAGCTCGCCGATACTGAAATCCACACTGACGCCAGTAGCCTAGGCCTCGGTGCCGTCCTAGTCCAGAGAAAAGATGGACATGAACACGTGATAGCTTACGCTAGCCGGTTGTTGTCAAAAGCGGAAGGCAATTATTCCACAACGGAAAAGGAATGCGTCGCCATCGTTTGGGCTACAGCGAAATTTCGCCCCTACCTATACACTCTTAGCACGGTACCTTTTATGGTAACCGGTAATCACGAGTAACTTATAAAATAAAGGTTACATGCGAAATATGTTGATGTTTTAATTAAATGTTGTTACGTATATGTATATCTACAGGTTACAAGAGTGAAAATTGACGGATTTAAAGGTTAATTCAGCGCAAAGCGCCTTGTAACCTTTAGATTTTAACCTCTAAAGAACACTGCAGCGCATCAGTGAGGAGACCTACATCATGGATTGGACGTTTGCTGATAAATGTATCCTAATGTGTTCGTGTTCTGCATTTATGATCTGGTTATTACAAACGTAGGCCTTCGGCAGTTCGGGCTGTATTCGGTCTTAATTTCTGTCAGCCAAGCACTTACATTTTTCACGATTTAAAACCAAAAAATAAATCGAGCACGATCGCACTTGCCAGTTCATCTGCGCGCTGTTCTTTGACGACCCTCCATACTTGGCGCACAGCCATATTTGAAATATCAGCAACGAAGACTCTGTCATCGAATGATGTGGCGTGCACTGCCTGCCGAAACCCTGCGGTCGAACGTGACGGAAGCCCCCTGCTCTCGCACGCATTCTAGCCACCATGAGACAGGCATGGAACATCGGTATTTCAACACGAGAAAAAAGAGCGGGCGAGTTTCTTTAGAAAAATGAACATTTTTTGACAAATTTCATGTGCGAGGCGAGAAAGAACAGTAGAAGAAAAGCACACGAACGCGTTGGGTCTTTCAGTAAAAGGTTGTTGAAAACATTGGATGGTTATATCACATGTCAATATAATTCAACTTGTCTACTAAAATGTCCCTGTGCAGAACCTTTCAGTTATCTGCATACATTTTCTGCCTTTAACCGGGTTCGTTTCATTCCCTGCACTGCCTTGATGCTGTCAACCAAAAATTTTCCATGCCTCAACCATAAGCGCTCAAGATGAGGTTAATAGTTTGTGTGCAAGAAGCGCGTGCCTAAGAAAACCATGCCGACACGCGGTACCAGCTAGGCAGCGTGCGTACATAAGTATAAACGCGCGGCGAGGGAGCTGGGGATGCGGTACGCGCTAGGCGACCGGCGTAACTACTTTGAAATAGACAACAACCTAAATGTCGGCGAACCATTCTGCATTGCACTTAGGATGTTTTCTAATAAAACTTGTAGCAACTGATTCCACTGCCAGCTTTCTTTGGGCATCTTAAGCTGTACCGAAGATTGGCACTACAACGACAGCAAATTTAAGTTACAGCAGACACGAAACGCGCCAAACGTTCAGTGAAATCAACAGGATGCCGCTACACTCACATAAAAGCGAGCGCCGTCCGCTCCGTTGTCTTCTTAGGAGACATAGATGAAAAGAGCGTTAAATGTGTGAAGCCGCCAGCTGAGAAATGAAATCTTTATCACTGTCCAAACACGAAATGCTTCCACCATCACACCAATAACATCACTGGCACCTCTGACATTTATTTCTGTAATTCATTGCTTGTTTTCATTCTTTTTTTCATTTTTGCTTGTGCCTCTAAGTGCCTCTTTCTAACATGGCGGAAGCGAGCAGGCATCAGCCACACTGGAGTGCGGCCATCCACGGTGCTATCATCTCTCCTCCTCGGTCCAATCGAGATAGCTCGAGTTGCACGCTGGGAAGATTTTAAGCGGGAGCGGGAGGCTCGGATCCGGCGGGAGTGGTTAGCGCGCTGTCGTCCTGTCGTTGTTGTAGTTGTCGTTCTGAGACGGCCATTATATTTGCCTTGTTTGGATACCATCCGATCACCGTTGTGTGCTGCCACCACTTGTAGCCTGCAGTAGTTATTACCGCTTCTACTGGGAACTTGCGCCATCCGCTGCACCCTCATGCCTTTGTGCAGCAGAGGCCTTTTCGGTGTGTTGCGCGGTCGCTGCAACGAGCCGGGTTGTGAGTGCAAGCGATACACTATTCTGCGCCTGTCGGAAAGTGACAACCTGGTGAGGTGTGACTATTGTGACCACGTCCCAAATGCACACGGAAAAATATGTGATCTCGGTAAGCAGCACTTTTGCTTTTAATTATTTTTAGGTGGATAGTACGTGAATTCTTTATAGTTCGCAATTCAACATTTGACATAGTGCATGCTCTCGCTGCGCGTAAGTGTTTCTGAAAAAAGTTATTGTTGATATATTTGCTTCTTTAAGCTCTTCGATTTATATTGAGCTAAATTCGATGTCATGTTGTCATTTTGTGCAAATATTAGATTAGACCTTTCTAAAATATTGAGATTGTCGGCGGGATGAGTTGTGTCAGGGCAACTAAATGACCTCAACAATACGTTTCTTGTACTGGCACCGTGCTTTGGGCTGACGTAGTAGACAGAAATCGTTCCGTATTGTACAACTCTCCTCGCGCACCCTCCGTTAGCCATGCTGTGGTGGTGCGTGACTGCCCGCGCCCTGGCCTGGAGGTAATCTCCGGTGTGTGCAGAGGTCGGGCAAGCCGAGGCGGCTCGTGGTTGCATTTCCGCTTTCTTTCGGTGCGCGTAGTGCTGGAGGTCGCGTAATCTCAAAAGTTCGGAGACACGCTGAAGGGAGCAACAAAACGTTCGCTCCCCTCTGCGTTCTTCAAGCCAACTTGATAGCGATTGTTCGCGGTCGTCAAATGATATATGTTCATTTATGCCTGTGCTCGCGTGACACCATGGTTATTAGTAAGCTAATGATTACTGTTACGGCAGGTAAAACTACGTGCCTTAGTTTGAGTAGTGGCCTAATGCTTTGCTATCGCTATTAGTGCTTCGCGTTTTGGGTGAAAATACGTGTTTTTTCTATGTTCTTTTAGTCAAACGGGCCAATAATTTAACATGGGAATCGGTGGTTAGCATTGACTATCTGCGAAGAATACACAATTCTCTTTTTACCACAACGTCACCCCTTCTCTTACAACTTGCATTCAAATTTCGCACAATGATGTATAATTATATACAGCGTTGTTCCGGAGAATACATGTTGTATAGCTGTCGCACGAATTTTGCTTACGTACGCGTTTTTTTTTCGCCTAGAGCTCTGCAATGCGCTCTGCATTGCTTTGTGAACACTAATGATGTTCTTTCGTTGCGTCTATAATTTCAGAAATGAAAAATGCAGCCGAGGCAAAGGCGCAATGCAATGTGCCAGGCACCGTGTCCGAGGCCTCAGTGTCAGATGAAACCGTGGAAGCTTGCACATCTAGTCTCTCCTCAGTACAATATGGTTAGTATAAAGTGGAATGTTAGCCAAAGCTTTTTTGATTGCCTAGTGTATCAAATATTTTAAAGCGAAGCTTTCTTTGCCACTTCCCTCGGCTTTTCCACTGCTGCTGCTGTCGCTTACCTGCACGCGGCGCGGGGAGTGGTTGAGTACGTAATGTATATAATGTACGCAATGTACGAGAAATTACATTGTACGTGTACATAGTAGGGACGCTGGAGTGGCGTCTGTGAGCCCTTTCCAGCAAGAGCGGCGCGGGCGTCGCCACAATGCCCTCTGGAGCTCTTTAGTCGTCACAATGTCCTCTGGAACTCCTCGGTCATCGAGACAATTGCCTCTGGAGCGCTGTAATTACGCGTTAGCCTGCGGTATAAGCATTGTAGAAGCTGCAGCGCTTTTGTACTCATGTGCAAATTTCCAGAGGGGAGATAGTCAATGGAAAGATAATACAGAGAATGCGTAAAGCCAACGCCTTGACCAAACGGATGAATAATAGCTGATATTCGCTCGTGGCGCCTTGCATACATAGTATGATCGCGGAAGAAGGGAAAGACGCCACCAGAAAGCATGCTTCATTTGGGGTCGCTTAAATAAAAGAGACGTCGCTACTAGACATGGCAACAGTTGCGGAGAAACTGTAAAAATGTTAGTTTAAGAATGAAGCGGCACGTTTCTGCTAATTCTGAAAAATAAACACCCTCCAAGGTTGTACATGATGACAACTGATGCAGGCGTGCAGACGCAAAGCTGCACTCAGTACCGCAGCGTCAAGACGACAACACGCAAGCGGCTGTCGAGCAAATAAACATTTCAGCCACGATGCCATGCGCCCGTGTGAAGAATGGCAGTGCTAAATTCCTTGCAGCATACGAACAATAGCGCACAACAATGCCTACTACGTAGGCAAACACAAGTGGTGCACGTAAGGTAACATTTAACATCGCATCACGACTGTCGTAGGCCGTCAACATCACCGCCAAATATTGCCACTGAACGCAAACAGCACAGAAAGCTTTGCTTACATCGATTCCCACAGTGCGTGGGATCTATATATAGTCCTTTTCTTTTTTTGCTTTAGAGAAGACTGTCCCAGTAGGTGCCTCCATAGAAGATGAATTGGCCTGCATGCCTGTGCAAGAATCACAGCCTGGCTGCTCTAAAGGTAAATGCATATCGCATACAGGAAAGAATTGGTTTCATTGGGTGCTTTGTTATCACTTGTTTGTTTCAGACTCCGCACCGTGGCCCCATGTGGAAGAGCCCCCACTTGACAGCCCAGTGGTTGCCATAGAGAAAGAGATCCGCGATACTGAATGCGGCCAAGGTATGTGATGTGAAAGATAATTTACTAGTTCATAAGGAAAACATCTCAAATGTAACGATGCTAAATATTACATTCATTTGTAAACTTTTCACATATCGTCCAGAAAGCTCTCTGCATTTACTTTGTAATTACTTGTACTCACATCTGTGTTCCTGTTCAGTACGTATATTGTAGCATTATCATTTGTATTGGTCAGTGGTGCGAGTCGAGCGGAGCATCACTACACGATTTAATGTTGTCGCCTTAGATTTTCTTCCCCTGAAATAATACTAAGGATGGAGGCATCGCTCATACTTTATATGCGCTTAAATTGAGGTATGGTAGTAATTTGGTGCTATTTTTTATTCACTCCTTCCGTTTAACTAGACTGCACGATAATTAACACATGAAGGCACAGAATGTAGAGAAGGAACAAATTAATGAAATTAGATGAAATTGTTAAATTATATTTCACAATTTAATTTAAATGTGATTTACTGCATTTGAAAGTTAATAAAGGTGAGGTAAGCAAAAACCGTAAGAGACATCCTGCCGGACGGAACGTGCACACAGCCAGCTCATGAAGTGTGCGATGCTGCACCAATTTACCTGGTGAAATCTCGTTAATGCTTATCTTGTGGGAACAGGGCATAATTACGCGCTAAACGGTAGTATCCTTTAGTGAGATTTCAGTTGTTTATAGTTCAGCAAACAAACGAAAATTAGTATTATACTGATTACTTTCAGTAAAATAACATTTCATTGCTTTTTCCTGCATGCTTAGTATAATGAGAGCTAAAGGTGAGCCAGTTCTAATTTTCCTTGATGTAGAATGGTTGGGCTCTTTGGGGTTGTGTTGTGCTCTGCAGTACTGCACGTTTTTGGTAAATTTTACTTCGTCAGTTCACATTATACTGTGCATATTTAATGTTTGATAGGCGAATGTTTATAGGCTCTAACTGTCTTTGTAGGCTCCACTGCCCAGTGGTGATATCCAGATTGCAGCTCCCCACGTCTACACATGCAGCGAGCACACGTGTGTTTATGCTGGCAGCAGGCAAGAAATAATTTGGGTCTCGAACGGCAGCCTGGAGCTAGCTGTAATTTATTGTATTTTAACCTACTACATCAAGAACCTCGATTATCCATATGCATTTGCACCATTCCTGGCGCTGATGCAGAAACTTGTGCTTTCCAGCAATGTTGTGCCTAGAGGGCCCATAAATGACAGATTGAAGTGTTTCTTTGCTCTTCTGAAGAAAAAGAATGTGATTTGACTCAACGTCTAGTTAACAATTTTCACCTTGCATTAATGTTCACTTGTTGCCAGGAGGTGGTGAACAGATGCATCATTTTGTGCATTAAATTTGCATGCCTTTTTATAACTTCAAAATTACTGAGGTAATACAACCATTCATGCAAGTGGCACTTAGTATTGTGCACAAGTATTTCATTTAGCTGCTCAAAATTCTTAAATTCGTGCAATGTGAATTATGGCGGCCTTACTTTGTCACTGAGTTATTCTAACTGCTAGCCTCTAGATGATAGAGTAATTGTGCAGTACTATGCATAGTAGTGTCCAAATGACCTTTTTCAATATTGATTTTAAATAGGTAGTGCATTCAAGAAGTTTGAATCCCATCCTTGACATTGTTAGCTAGACAGTAAAATGTGTCTTGTAGTAATTTTAATAAAAAAATGTTCATGTTTGTATTGTCACAAGGATCTAAACTGAGAGTTCACTATGCTGTAAGCATCACCACTTCCAACCTTTTGTCATTTGGCCCTACAAGCCAGCACTTTGCACATCTCCTGGTTAAGCTTTGTCTGATGTTTGTAAGAGCAACAAGTGGTCTTTTGATGCCAGCGGTGGTCAATGCTAACGCTAAGGAAACGTTGCTCAGGTATAGATGGGCTGCATGCATGCATGGCCTTGTGGTCTAGTCTTCTTTTTTAGGTTCACCTATAGCCAATACTTTGTATATTTTTTGCATTGGCTACATTGCATTGGCAACGTCTTTATTGACCTGCTCTAATGCTGCACAGGATGTGTAAAGCTTTTTATATGTAGTGTCCAATGTGGATCTGAACACAAGTGTCCAGTTTTTGTTCCTGCAATTCTCATCTACTAATCTTTGCCTTGTTTTCTTGCTTCCTGACAGCAGTACAAGTTTTTACATGGACAGTTAACACGAATTTATTGTCGACATGCATGGCTGAAACACGGTGATATGCTTTTAAAAATTCCTGTGATATGATGCAAGTGATAGTATTCTCTTGAATTTTCAGATCTAGTCATGTGCCAGCAAGGCCTGCTGTACTTGTGGTGTATTCTATGTTGTATTTTCAAATAAAGATGTTGCATTCTGAAGTTAACCTTATACTGCCTGTGGAACTGTCAATTTATACTCAAATTATTTATACAAGCTAACGGTGCCTCCTCCTCAGGCGTTCAAATTGTGTTTTGATCTGTATTTTTGGGAACATAACCGTTACATATTTGCTCAAAAGGTGCCGCACGGGGAGTTTCATTTCGTCAGAAATCCCAAGGGATACTAGTACAATAGTATCATAGTAGCCCTTTGTTGGCTGAAATACGACGATTTAAGTGATTTAAATGAATGTAAACTTTTGATACCACATTCAGTTGAGCGTTTCTTTTTTTTTTTCAGAGAATTTCATGTGCGCCCCGTTCTTTACATCGTCCGACAAGCCGGGTGCGGCCTAGCAACGGGGAGGCGCCACCTTGGGTTTTGTTCCAGAAAGGCCAAATCTCCGCATGGTACACCGAGCCGGCTGCCGCCAAACAACAGAGGTGCGTCATTTCTTTCTTTTGCGGTTCTCTCTGCTTGCGCCTCTTCTTACTTGCGCGCTTCTTTTCGCGGTCGGATTAAGCAGCCGACAACCATGCCCGGAGAAACGTGAGCCCTCGCGGAGGACGCCACTCGGCCAGTCTTTTTTGGACACTGTCTTTACACGCGGTTGCGCTTCGAAATAGTTCACCTGTACACCTCGTGTGGTTTCCACAGGAAAGGGTGTCCCTGTGTCTCTCCCAGCCTAAGCAAAAAAAAAAAAAACTGCGTTTTGCTGGCAACTTACGCAAGCCGTAACATCTCTTCGACTGCAATAATATCTAGTCAAAAAATTCTCTAGCTATCACAAAGCACAACAACGAGGAGCGCGGGAGTACAGATCTCCACTTACGAATGGCATAGCAAGTGACAGACGCATACTGTTTTTGGGTACAATTGTGTAGCTGTTTAGCGATAAATGAAGCAAATTCTTGCTTTGCTTATGAACAACGGCAAGTGTTCAGGCCCTTTACCCGTGCTGTTGCTGTTTTTCTCCTGCGCATGCATTTACGTTTACTGTGTGGATTGTACCAAGGGTATCATTCAGCATGCAGAAATTAAAAAGGAAATTCAGTCAGCTGAAATTAATTTTTTTTTTTTCATTTTCGCATGCTAAATGATACCTTAGGAACAATCCACCGAGTAAACACAAACGTATGTGCAGGAGGATAAAAACCGCAACAGCGCGAGCCAAGGGTCTGAACACTTGTCGTTGGCAAAGCGAAAATTTGCCTCATTTATTGATTAGCAGCTACAGAAATGTAGCCCAAAAGAATATGAGTCTGTCACTTACAATATACTATTCGAAAGTAAAGAAATTTCTCTGGCGCCCGCGCTCACCTTTGTTGTACTTTTTGGGATAGTAGGCTGCATTTTGTCTTCGTATTTTTTAGGTCAAACAAGAGATGTTGCGGTATGCGTAAGGTCTAGGTTGCCTGCAAAACGCAATGTTTCTTTTTTTTTACTTAAGTTGAGAGAGACACAGGGACACACTTTGTCCCGAAAACGGCACGAGGTGGACACGTGAACTATTTCGAAGCGCAAGCGCATGTAAAGGCAGCGTCCGGAAAGGACTGGCCGAGGGGCTTCCTCCGTGAAGGCTCACATTTCTCCGCGCACGGTTGTAGTCTGCTTAATCCGGCCGCGGAAAGAAGCGCACAAGAAAGAAGAGGCGCAAGCAGAAAGAAGCGCGAAAGAAGGAAGAGACGCACCTCTGTTGCTAGGCGACAACTGCCTGGGCGGAGCGTGCGCAGAGCAACGGGCTTTTATGAAACATAGCGCAGAAAGAAGCCCGAAAGAAGGAAGAGCCGCGTCCCCGTTGCTAGGCGACACCGGCTCTATATACGGAGCATGCGCAGCGCGGTGTCCATCTGGGACCTCCTGCAAGCCGCATTGTGTGAACATTTTAATCGTTCAACCGGTATATTGTAAAAGTAACCTTTATATTTAGGCAAAGGCACTCAATACTGTATGCCTATACTAGAGGTTAAAGTGTTGTAACCTCTAGTTGAGGTGCACGCTTTCTTACCTTTAATAGAAGTTAAATTTGTAAAGGTTGCTGTGTAACTTATAAGTTAAAGGTGCACAAATCTGTGAGAATATACCCCTTTAATAAACGTTACCGTGCTAAGAGTGTATGCAAGACGTCGTCCTTACACACGGGATCACAATACCTCGGCGAATTGCGTCTGCCTGCCAGTGGTCAATTTTGGCTTGACGACACAAGTGCTGCCACGAGGGATGTGTCTGGCCCAACTTTGCTCATTCGAGGATCACTCTGTAGCATCATTTCAGTAGGCAATTCAGCCGATCCTCCTCTACCATCGCAGTCGGCAACTTGTACCATCGCCAACTTACAGAAAATGATTGCACCCGACATGCCGTCCGAGCACGCTCGTGCACTCTACCGCGTTCCGATTTCTTACCAAAATATTTTTGACTTTAACGATCGTCCTTTGGCCCAAACAACAGCTGTTAAACATCGCATTAATACCGGCGATGCCCCTCCTATTCATCGCCGCCCGTATCGAGTATCACCGGCTGAGCGTCAAGTTATTCACACCGAAGTTCGCAAAATGCTTGCCAAGAACATTATTGAACCGTCATGTAGTCCATGGGCGTCACCTGTTGTGCTGGTGAAAAAGAAGGATGGCTCATGGCGCTTTTGCGTGGATTATCGGCACCTTAACAGGGTTACCAAAAAGGACGTGTATCCCCTACCTCGGATTGATGACGCCCTTGACTGCCTCCACGGTGCTCGCTATTTCTCCTCTATTGACCTTCGCTCCGGCTACTGGCAGATTGCCGTGGACGATCTCGACCGCGAGAAGACTGCCTTTGTAACACCCGACGGTCTTTATCAATTCAAAGTGATGTCGTTCGGTCTATGTAACGCTCCTGCCACTTTTGAACGCATGATGGACTCCCTTCTTCACGGTTTCAAATGGTCCACGTGCCTGTGCTACTTGGACGACGTCATCGTATTGTCACGATGTCACGTGGTAGTTACGGTTAAGAAAGCAGCAATATGGTGGAATACAAAACTAGCTTTTATTGGGCGAACCTGTGCCCACAAAAACAGGCTACACTTATAGCACAACGATAGCGGCGAACACGGTCGGCGATCGTCGGAAATCTGACCAGCGGGTCAAGCGCGTCGGCTTTTATAGAGCAGTCATCGAATGTTCCAGACTAATCGTTGGGACCCGCGTGCCTTCCACATAGTTCTACACCATTCGCGTCAGGCGATGAAATCAGATAACACAAGGTTCGGCGACAACAGACCGCGGATAGAAGCATCGATAACTTTCCAGAAACTTCGGATACATGCAGGCGCGTCCCGCGCTGTGTGATAGCATTTGTTAGGCGGCGAAGCGTGGTGGCCCGATAAAGATAAGTACACGTGTCAATACCCCCCTCTTAAAAAAGCATCGACCCGATGCTGCAAACAAACGAAAGTAATACACAAAAGCACTCGTGGCAAAGAAAACAACAAAAATAACGAAGTTCGTCAGCGTCCGTAAAAGGGTTTAAGGCGCACCACGTGGACCACTTCAGATCGTGCGCGGCGCCGCTGTGAATGCGAAATGCCGTCTGGCACGACCTCATAGTCCAGAGCGCCAATACGTCGGATGACCTTGTAGGGTCCGAAATAGCGCCGCAGTAGCTTCTCACTGAGTCCTCGTCGGCGTATCGGGGTCCAGACCCAAACACGGTCGCCGGGCTGGTACTCGACGAAGCGTCGTCGGAGGTTGTATTGTCGGCTGTCGGTCCTCTGTTGGTTCTTGATCCGGAGGCGGGCGAGCTGTCGGGCTTCTTCGGCGCGCTGGAGATAGCTAGCGACGTCAACATTCTCTTCGTCAATGACGTGGGGCAGCATGGCGTCGAGCGTCGTCGTCGGGTTCCTGCCGTAAACCAGCTTAAACGGCGTGATCTGTGTTGTTTCTTGCACCGCCGTGTTGTAAGCGAAGGTTACATACGGCAGTACCGCGTCCCACGTCTTGTGCTCAACGTCGACGTACATCGCTAGCATGTCGGCGAGGGTCTTATTCAGGCGCTCCGTGAGACCATTAGTTTGCGGATGGTAGGCAGTTTTCCTCCTGTGGCTTGTCTGGCTATATTGCAGAATGGCTTGGGTGAGCTCTGCTGTAAAAGCCGTTCCTCTGTCGGTGATGAGGACTTCTGGAGCGCCATGTCGCAGCAGGATGTTCTCGACGAAAAATTTCGCCACCTCGGCTGCGCTGCCTTTCGGTAGAGCTTTTGTTTCAGCGAAGCGGGTGAGATAGTCCGTCGCCATGACGATCCACTTATTCCCGGATGTTGACGTCGGAAACGGCCCCAACAAATCCATCCCAATCTGCTCGAATGGTCGACGAGGAGGTTCGATCGGCTGTAGTAACCCTGTTGGCCTTGTCGGTGGTGTCTTGCGTCGTTGACAGTCTCGGCATGTCTTGACGTAACGGGCGACGTCGGCGGTAAGACGCGGCCAGTAATACCTTTCATGTATCCTCGACAGCGTCCGGGAGAATCCGAGGTGCCCAGCAGTTGGATCGTCGTGTCAGGCGTGCAGTACTTCTGGACGCAGCGCCGACGGAACAACAAGAAGGTAGTTGGCGCGGACTGGTGAAAAGCTTTTCTTCACGAGTAGGTTGTTTTGAAGCGTGAACGAAGATAATCCACGCTTAAATGCCCTAGGGACAACGTCGGTGTGCCCTTCCAAATACTCGACAAGGGCTTTTAGCTCCGGGTCCCCTCGTTGTTGATCAGCGAAGTCTTCCGCGCTTATTATTCCAAGGAAGGCGTCGTCATCCTCGCTATCTTGCGGCGGCGGGTCAATGGGTGCGCGTGATAGGCAATCGGCATCTGAGTGTTTTCGACCGGACTTGTATGTTACAGTGATGTCGTATTCTTGTAGTCTGAGGCTCCACCGTGCCAGCCGTCCTGAAGGGTCCTTTAAGTTAGCTAGCCAACACAACGCGTGATGGTCGCTGACCACTCTGAGTGGCCTGCCATATAGGTAAGGGCGGAATTTTGCTGTAGCCCAAATGGTGGCGAGGCATTCCTTTTCAGTCGTAGAATAATTGCCTTCCGCTTTTGACAGCGACCGGCTAGCATAAGATATCACCGTTCATGTCCATCTTTCTTCTGGACTAGGACGGCATCGAGGCCTAGGCTACTGGCGTTAGCGTGGATTTTGGTATCGGGGTCTTCGTCGAAATGTGCGAGTACCGGCGATGACTGCATGCGTCGTTTTAGTTCTTGAAATGCGTCGGCCTGCGGCGTTTGCCATTTGAACTCGACATCGGATTTGGTTAGATGCGTTAGCGGCTCAGCGATGCGTGAAAAGTCCTTGACAAAGCGCCTGTAGTAGGCACACATGCCAAGGAATCTACGCACTGCCTTCTTGTCGATGGGCTGCGGGAACTTTGCGATGACGGCTGTCTTCTGTGGGTCGAGGCGGACTCTAGATTTGCTGATGACATGACCCAAGAACAGAAGCTCGTCGTAGGCGAAGCGGCACTTTTTCAGCTCCAGAGGGAGCCCTGATCACTTCATGGCCTCTAATACAGTCGCAAGCCGCCTAAGGTGATCGTGGAAATTTCAGACGAAGATGACGTCATCCAAGTAAACAAGACAGGTCTGCCACATCAACGCTGCTAACACCGTGTTCATGGCGCGCTGTAATGTTGCAGGCGCCGAGCACTGTCAGAATGGCATGACCTTGAACTCGTAGAGGCCGTTTGGCGTGATGAAGGCGGTCTTTTCGTGATCTCTCTCGTCGACTTCTATTTTCCAATAGTCCATCGACGAGAAATATTCAGCATTGCAGAGCCGATCCAATGCGTCGCCTATCCGTGGAAGAGGTAAACGCCCTTCTTCGTGATCTTGTTAAGTCGACGATAATCGACGCAGAAACGTAGTGTTACGTCCTTTCTCTTCACGAAGACTACAGGAGATGCCCACGGGCTTTTCGACGGCTGGATGACATCGTCGCGCAGCATTTCGTCAACTTCTTGCCTAATAGCTTCACGTTCTCGTGTCGAAACTCGGTAAGGGCTCTGGGGGAGTGGTCGAGCGCACTCTTCGGTTATTATGCGATGCTTTGCGACTGGCGTTTGTCGATGACGTCGAAAAGCAGTCTTTGTATCGTGGAAGCAGACTTCTGAGCTGTTGCGGCTTAATCATGGGGAGGCTTGGATTTATGTCGATGTTTGGTTCGGGAACTACGGTCGTCGGAGTAGATGCGGCAGAACCCGAGAGGACAAACGCATTGCTGGTTTTCATAATTTCTTCGATGGAGGCGATCGTCGTGCCCTTGCTGACGTGCTGCAACTCCTGGCTGAAGTGTGTCAGCAACGCTTTCGTTTTTCCTCCGTGCAGTTCAGCGATCCCTCTTGCGACACTAATTTCATGGTCGAGCAGTAGAGGTCGGTCACACTCGATGACGCGTTTTACGTCAGCGGGTGTTTTGGTACCTACGGAAACGATAACGCTGGAGCGCGGCGGGATGCTCACTTGATCTTCGAGCATACTCAAGGCGTGGTGACGGTATCGCGGTGTACAGCGGTATCGCTTTATCTTCCGACAGCGTTATCGATTTCGACTTCAGGTCGATGATTGCGCCGTGCTGATCCAGGAAGTCCATGCCGAGAATGACGTCTCGCGAACACCGTTGGAGAATAACGAAGGTGGCAGGGGAAGTCCGGTCATGAACAGTAATTCTTGCGCTGCAGATTCCAGTCGGCGTAATGAGGTGTCCTCCAGCGGTCCAAATTTGTGGCCTTCCCGTGCAGTCTTAACTTTCTTCAACTGGGCGGCGATGTGTCTAGTCATGACGGAGTAATCGGCCCCTGTGTCCACTAAGCCGGGGACTGCGTGACCGTCGAGAAGCACGTCGAGGCAGGTGGTTCTTTGTCTTGCGTTACAGTTAGGCCTTGGCGTCGGATCACGGCTGCGTCGCGTTGACCTGTGGCTGGTACGTGGCGTCTTTCGTCGGCGTATTCTTTGCTTACAGACTTCGTCGGGACGGTGGATCTTCGTCGGGACGGCGGCATTGTTATGCCGTCGAGATAGTCTCTTCGGCGTCTTCGTCGGCGGCGGAGGATCTTCGTCAGTCCGACGAATAGCAACCACGTTTTCAACCAAGTTTTCCAAACAAGCAACCAAGTTTTCCCGATATGGGCCAGTGTATGGACGACGCTGCGGCGACAGGTAGCGGCCTTGTGAGGGCGAACGGGACGGCTGTTGAGAGCTCCACTGAGTAGCGGCGAGGTAGTCGGCGATATCGCGAGGGCGGTCAGCTTGCTGCAAGCGCGAAGCGTTGACAGCGAACCCTCGTAGTCCCATTTCGCGGCATGGACATCGGCGGTAAACTCTTAGCGCGGTAACGTTTAACGTTTAAGCCTTTAGTTGCAAGTAATTAACCTATAACATAAAGGTTAGTAGGTTAGTAAACCAACTTGATATTTGTGTATTTGTTAATTTCCGTCGTGGCTAAAGGTTACATGTGTCGAAGTATACTATTTTAAAGGTTACTGCAGTGCTAAATATCTCGTAACCTTTCGATTGTAACTTATAAAAAGAAAGTTGTAATTCGTGACTCAGGGGGTGTATAGTATGGATTGGAATCTTGTTGATTATTGTGTCGCATTGCGGTCCCGATATGGTATATTCAGCCGGGAATAGCATGTAAAATATGGTGTGGGGCTGCGGGACCGAGGCAGGATGGTCTAAATTAAGATTTTTTTGGTGCCAGTCGGAACGTTTGTTTTCGCGATATAAAAAAGAAGTTTAAAACATGCACGAGCGCATGCTCAAGTCAACCAGCAGCAATTCAGTGGTCGATCATATATACTGCATACGTGTGATTATAATGTAAAAGCAAGCCACAGAAACATTAAACATACATCGGAGAATATTGTGGCGAGCGATGCTGTGGCATTAATTATAACTACGGTTCAGTGTGGTGGAAAGCCCTCCGCTACCAGTGTAGGTATATTATGCTGTGGTATAAAACCTACATGCCCAAAAACTAAACGCAGATGCATCTTGGTGATTGAATATACATTGGTGCCCAATAATTTTTCTTTATTTCTGTGGGCATCAATGCTTCCTTTAGTCGCGTCACCTTTTGACAGCAGTACGCACACTGAAAGGCGCACGCGGGCGCACGCAGGAATACTGTAAAAGTTTGACGACCGACATAATAGAAGCGTCGAGCAAACCCAATAACTATTCTGTAGGGGAGCAAAATGCGTCGTACACTGCAACAGAATGTAATATCATCATCATCATCATCATCAGCGTGGTTACGCCCACTGCAGAGCAAAGGCCTCTCCCATACTTCTCCAACAACCCCGGTCATGTACTAATTGTGGCCATGTCGTCCCTAGCTGCAAACTTCTTAATCTCATCCGACCGCCTAACTTTCTGCCGCCCCCTGCTACGCTTCCCTTCCCTTGGAATCCAGTCCGTAACCCTTAATGACGATCGGTTATCGTCCCTCCTCATTACATGTCCTGCCCATGCCCATTTCTTTTTCTTGATTTCAACTAAGATGTCATTAACTCGCGTTTGTTCCCTCACCTAATCTGCTCTTTTCTTATCCCTTAACGTTACACCCATCATTCTTCTTTCCATAGCTCGTTGCGTCGTCCTCAATTTAAGGAGAACCCTTTTCGTAAGCCTCCAGATTTCTGCCCCGTAGGTGAGTATTGGTAAGACACAGCTATTATACACTTTTCTCTTGAGGGATAATGGCAACCTGCTCTTCATGATCTGAGAATGTCTGTCAAACGTACCCCAGCCCATTCTTATTCTTCTGATTATTTCCGTCTCACGATCCGGATCCGCCGTCAGTACCTGCCCTAAGTAGATGTATTCCCTTACCACTTCCAGTGCTTCGCTACCTTTTGTAAATTGCTGTTCTCTTCCGAGACTGTTAAACATTACTTTAGCTTTCTGCAGATTAATTTTTAGGCCCACTCTTCTGCTTTGCCTCTCCAGGTCAGTGAGCATGCATTGCAATTGGTCCCCTCAGTTACTAAGCAAGGCAATATCATCAGCGAATCGCAAGTTACTAAGGTATTTTCCATTAACTTTTATCCCCAATTCTTCCCAATCCAGTTCTCTGAATACCTCCTGTAAACACGCTGTGAATAGCATTGGAGAGATCGTATCTTCCTGCCTGACGCCTTTCTTTATTGGGATTTTGTTCCTTTCTTTATGGAGGACGTCGGTGGCTGTGGAGCCGCTATAGATATATTTCAGTATTTTTACATACGGCTCGTCTACACCCTGATTCCGTAATGCCTCCATGACTGCTGAGGTTTCGACTGAATCAAATGCTTTCTCGTAAACAATGACAGCTATATATATGGGTTGGTTATATTCCGCACATTTCTCTATCACCTGATTGATAGTGTGAATATGGTCTATTGTTGACTAGCCTTTACGGAATTCTGCGTGGTCCTTTGGTTCACCGAGGTCTAAGGTGTTCCTGATTCTATTTGCGATTACCTTAGTAAATAATTTGTAGGCAACTGACAGTAAGCTGCTCGGTCTATAGTTTTTCAAGTCTTTGGCGTCCCCTTTCTTATGGATTAGGATTATGTTAGCGTTCTTCCAAGATTCCGGTACGCTCGAGGTCATAAGGCATTGCGTATACAGGGTGGCCAGTTTCTCTAGAACAATCTGCCCACCATCCTTCAACAAATCTGCTGTTACCTGATCCTCCCCAGCTGCCTTCCCCCTTTGCATAGCTCCCAAGGCTTTCTTTACTTCTTCCGGCGTTACCTGCGGGATTTCGAATTCCCCTAGACTAGTCTCTCTGCCATTAACGTCGTGGGTGCACTGGTACTCTATAAATCTCTATAGAACTCCTCAGCCACTTGAACTATCTCATCCATATTAGTAATGATATTCCCGGCTTTGTCTCTTAATGCGTACATCTGATTCTTGCCAATTCCTAGTTTCTTCTTCACTGCTTTTAGGCTTCTTCCGTTCCTGAGGGCATCTTCAATTCTATCCACAATATACTTCTTTATGTCAGCTCTCTTACGCTTGTTGATTAACTTCTAAAGTTCTGCCAGTTCTATTCTAGCTGTAGGGCTAGAGGCTTTCATACATTGGCGTTTCTTGATCAGATCTTTCGTCTCTTGCGATAGCTTACTGGTATCCTGTCTAACGGAGTTAGACAGCCTTACTAAAGCATAATAGCGGGTGGTTCCTAAACTGCAGCAAATGTCGGGTTCCGTATAGAGAACGCCAGGCACGCAACACTTTTGCCCGCTCGGTAACACGCGAGAAAGACGCCGCTACATTCACATGACAGCAGGCGACAGCCGTTCCAGTAAGGTCTCGTAGGGAGATGAACGGGCGCTCACGGTATGAGGCCACAATGGCGGTCGGTCAAATGAGCAGAGAGAAAATATATAAGCAGAAACGAACAGCAGCATCTTTAAACTACAGAATATTAGAGTCTTGATATACTGTTATGTGACACTTTGGCGGAACCGTAGCTTGATTATTGTATTTAGTTGCGCTCTATAGAGGGACGCTATAATCAAACGCCCTTCAGCTTCAGCCAAACATGAGCGCAGTCATATCTCTGCGTTGTGTAGCTCTCAAGAAGCATGCTGGGAAGAGTACCGCCGATGCGGACTTTTTGTAATGGTCGTGTCGCTCTTTGTTTCATCGCTTTAACCACGTTTGAACGCTCTCAGGTTTGGTGGCATGCGCTTACCAAGCGTGTTGTATGTCTGAGTCGCTCGTGACGCGCGTTACCAGAAAGACCCCTAAAGGTGCGCGAGTTGCTGAAAAAGAGCATTGCTGCCGTGGACTAGCGACATCTTTGGCGCGCTGCGTGGCCGCTGCAAGGAGCCGCATTGCTGATGGTCAATGGTAAAAGTTCTTCGCCTACATGAAAGTGGTGAGCATGGCTTATGTTGTGACTGCTGTTGCGAATACCCGAGACAGAAATAAATGTGATCCAGCTAAGCAATGCTTCGTGTTCAATAATTTATTTGCTGGTGTGTGTGTGTGTGTGTGCGTGTGTGCGTGTGTGTGTGCGTGCGTGCGTGGCAGTCAGCGACAAATACGTTCCCGGAGCTAATCATTTCATGCCTTTCGGCAGGTGCTGCATGCGGTCATCGGACGCTTCACTGAGACACGGGCAGTGCAGCCGCTAGCATCGGTGAGTCTGGATCAGCGCAGGGTCTGCGCAGACAGCGGGTTTCCGTCTGCAATTTTCGTCCGAAAGCTGTCACCCTCTCGTCAGCACATCACCTAGCCTGCACCCTAGACGCTTGGGAATGCCTACTTAAGGAAAAGCATCGCTCGGCTTCTCTGCAGTCAGCAGCAAATACGTTCCCGGAGCTAATCATTTCATGCCTTTTGGCAGGTGAGCCTTTTGGTCTTAGTTATTTTATCATTGCAATTTTTTGCCGCTGACTGCACAGAAATGCCTTCTGATTGTGCTGCTTGCTCTAAGCCGTTACCTTTGGATGCGAAATTTTTAACATGTTCGGCTTGCCAAGAAGGTTTCCACCTTGGAAAACGATGCTCTACAGTAGTTGAAAACAGCTACGCAAAAATGATTACAGTTAAACGTGAAACCTGGCTGTGCCAGTTATGTCGACCGGAAGAAAGCATACAAGGAGGCTTGACACAGACAGCAAAAGAAGAATCGTTTGCACAGCAATTTATTGCTGTAAATGAAAAACTAGACCGACTCGCATCTAACGTAGAAATACTCGCCACGAAAGTACAGGAACCTCTTACGTTTCAGGACTCCGTTGGAAAGATCGAGAACGCGATACAGGAAGTGCAGACTTCAATAGAATTTCTTTCCACAATATATGACTCGGTATTGGAGACAGTCAACACAAATCAGACGGAGGTGGTGGAATTACGTTCCAAGGTTGATTCGCTGTCTCCTATCGTCGAGTTTCAGTCAGACGTGATTGACAAAATAAGTGAGCAATCGAATGAAATGGAGCAGTATATGGTAGGAGAAAGAATTTCGAGATCCACGGGTTTCCCATCAAGCCAAAGGAGAACTTGCAATCCTTCCTCAATGACCTTGCACAACAACTTGACGTACCTAACTTTGCAACAACTCAAGTCTCTGCTATTCACCGTCTACACAGTAGGGACAATACTGCACCAGCTATTTTTCTCCAGATGTGCTCCGTTGAAGCGAAGGAACAATGGTATCGATCACGTAAAAACTTGCCAGGATTAGTTCAGAATTATTTTCCACGGTTGTATTTCAATAACAACCTCACACGGGTTAATCGTGAACTGTTCTGGCTAGCTCGTACTAAAGCAAAGGAAATGTCCTTCAAGTAGGTTTGGACAAGAAATGGCAAGCTGTGTCAAAGAAAGCAGACGGCGCTCCACTCGTTGGAATTAACAGAAAATTGGACATTGAAAGGCTTATCTAGTCATGGGTAGTACTTTCAAGGTTTGCAATGACGTTTTAGAAGTTTCTCGGTCTTTTTGTTGTCCGGGTATTCACGCGTTCTATGTTACTCATCTAAACATCAGAAGCATTCGTAAGCACTGCGACCATTTAGTAGCCCTTCTATCTTCTGTTCCACTGCCTTTTGATGTCGTCGTACTCACCGAGATAAATATCTCTCCAGGTCTATTTTCTAGTTTCGCGCTACCAGGCTATCTATCAGTCGTTCTCCTTTTTTCGTCCGGTCCGGAAGGATGCAGGTGTGGCTGTCTTCGTAAAAAACACTTGGTCAGTCTCCGAACTAAAGTTGCCTTTCAACCACGCCGAAACTGTTAGTCTCCGCTTATCTAATCCTCGATTTTCATTGGCCTTGCTTTCTGTAGATCGTCCCCCATGTGGTAACAGGCGTCTTTTTTTGACTGAGCTCGACTCTGCGTTATCTCGTCCAGTAACGGATGAATGTATTTACCTAACAGGTGACATTAATATAGATACGTTACGTCCAAGAGTAGGAATAGTTGCTGATTCTCTAGATACACTATGTAAATGGGGAATCGAAATAAAAATGCATGCAGCAACTCGCGAGGAATTCCTATCTCAATGACTTGTTTCATCCTGTATTGATCATGTAAATGTTAGAGCCCATAATCTGGAAATAAAATCTACCATTGCACAGGTTAAGCTTTCTGACCACTACTTCGTCTGCTGTTCACTGAAACAGACTGTGAATCCTTTGTTATCAGAGGCTATTAACTCTGTCAAACAAATTTGTATAATTGATCCAAGGCTTTTCGATAAACTAGTCCAGAAAAATGATTGGGATAATTTTCTATGTACTGTGTCACCTGAAAACGTGTAACGCGAATTTGTAACTGCGTTTGATGCTTTTAGGCAGGCGGCAACATGCGTTGTCGAAATCAGGCAACGTAACCTGAGCCAGAAATGGATGACCAGCGAAATCCTACCTGCTATAAAGGAAAAAGACTTGTTGAGGACTAAGGCCAAGCGGTCGTCAAACTGCAATGAGACGCGCTTAAGATATAAATGTGCCAGAAACAAGGTAAATGCAATGATCAGACTTGCGAAGCGCGTTTATCTTAGAAAGAAATTTCAAGAAGCTCGATCTGACATAAAGAAAACATGGTTCCTAATCAATAATCTTAGAGGCGGCAACATTTCAACGCCTAAACAGCGCCTTTCATCTTCTTTTTCTGCAGACGACGAAACTGTGGCAAACTTATTTAATCAGTTCTTTTCAAGTGTCTCGGGATCGAGGACACGGCGACCATCGGGGTGTACTTTAACAGATAGCTTGCTAGATTCCGCATATCTTCCTTTACTATCGCTTGACGAATTAAGGTCCATTGTCTTTGATCTTAAGACCAATAAATCACCTAGCTTCGACAAAATCGCTGTCAATGAACTCCAGGGAAATTTTGACGCAATTAAACTTGTATTGCTATCTCTTTTAAACTCTGTTTTGGATGGTGGTGTGATTCCAATTGATATGAAAACCGCAATTGTAATTCCGCTTCATAAGCAAGGTGCACGCAATAGTATTGAAAATTACAGACCTATTTCGATAATTCCCTGTATAGCTCAAATATTAGAAAAACACATGGCTATTACGGTAACACAGTTTCTAGATAAGCATAGTGTATTATCATCACATGAGTATGGATTTATACAGGAGAGGGTACACAAACACTGTTAGAAGCTTTCTCTGATCTTTTAACCTTGACACTAGACCGTAACAGGGTAGCATGTGCCCTCTTTATGGATGCCTCTAAGGCATTTGACAGTGTTTGTCATGATATTTTGTTACAGAAACTGTCTCTCCCAGGCCTTCGTGGATCATTCTTGAATTTATTAACAAATTTTCTGCAGGATAGACAACAGTGTGTAAAGGAGGGGAAATAGTGTTTTTATCTCTATTCATTCCGGAGTCCCCCAAGGCTCAATATTAAGCCCCCTCCTTTTTAACATTTATGTGAATGATTTATCCAATGTAGTAGGTAATTATATATATCGATATGCCGATGATACTGTTCTTGTATCCTGTGCAACTAATTACTCTGAGGTAATCATCCCCTTACAGAATGAGGCAACTAAAGATATGGACTGGTTTGCGGCTAATTTAATAAGCATCAACTCTTCTAAAACGCGACTTGTCTGTTTCCATAACCGCATGAAAAAAATTATGCCTACGACATCATTATTCTTACACACATCGGACTGTTATGAATGCACATGTCAACCTGTTAAAAATGCATCATCTGTTAAGTATCTTGGGTTGCTTTTTGACTGATCTTTTATGGAACTTGCAATTATCCCACCTCTGTAAAAGGCTGAGCGCGGTCTCCTGTGAAATATACAATATGCGATGTCTTATGCTAATCTCCGTTCGAAAAATTATTGTCCATGGATGCTTTAGTCTACAGTGTGCTACCTTACGGCTTGACTGTGTATGGCCATTGTACTCTTAGGTGGAGCTCAAGAATTAATTCAATTTTACGTTCACTGCTGTCAACAGTGGCTTACGATTTGTGTCCAAAGCAAGATGCAGACATCTTTAGGTTGTTGAATTTGCCAAACTTCACTTCCCTGTTTGTCGAAAGTGTTGTAATTAAACACTTCTGGAATAATGATGTTAAAACACGATATACGCCTGTCCGCTCCTTAAGACCGAAGGAACCCTACGTCATCCCCAATACTGCGACAAAGTACGGAAGGAGAACGCGGCAATACTATGTTCTAGCCATATTTAATAAATTTCCAACGCCTGTGTTAGAAGCAAACACAAGACGTGGGATTAAGAAACCACTCAGAATTTTCGATGTTTAATGTAACATTTTGCATAGTTATTCAACATTTTGCTCCGACCCGCTAATAGCTAACTCTGCTATTAACCCTGTGCAATTTTCTGTGACCTGACTGTCAGGCACTGGCACTCAAGCCCTCTGAAGCTTTGGTAGGCCTGCTTATGTACTTTTTTTCTTTATGCACAATAAAGATTATAGTGTGTGTGCGTGTGTGTGTGTCTGTGTGTGTCTGTGTGTGTGCGTGTGTGTGTGCGTGTGCGTGCGTGTGTGTGTGTGTGTGTGTGTGTGTGTCTTTCACTGTCATTTCATGCTTATGCTTACACTACTCAGTTTTATTAAAGCGCAATACTTGCTCTCTTCATAAACACAGTTTTTTTTTAATCTTTGAGTCCCCGTGTTGGTTATTCTTAAAGCTCGGCTATATGTTGCACTTTTGTGCGTGCGCACAACATTAGGCCTCATGCACGGAACTGGTGTTTTGTGCTGGTATGGTCACATGTTTACAAATGAATTGCAAACTATCTTTAATTAGAGAATAATAATTGCAGTAATTCAGTTTGTAATTTATTTCTTCATTTTATTTTATTTGTTTCCACAAGCAAGGAAGTACATGGTTGTGGCGAAACAAGGGGAAAAAAGCTGCGGAGAAAGCAGCTTGACTGGCCATTTGATAACGCGTTTTTACTGTTGAACTGTCACATTCTTGCGGTGTTTTTTGTACTGGAGTTGTGTACGAACTGACATGGGAATTAATTTACATTATTAGTTTGAACTGATTAATAATATTTTAAATATATAACCTTGAATTTTTATTGTTACCGAAATTTCATTGCTAGAACATACTTAAATATTGCGTGTTTAATTATACGTTCTCTGGCAATAATTTGTCCGTTTTGTTAATTAATGCCTGTTTCATTACATTTTGAAAGCTGTTTGCAGTGGAACTTAAACAAGTAAATATAAGATTTTAAGATTACTATTCTGTTATTGTAGGCTCCACTGCCCAGCAAGGAGATCGAGAATTACCAACTGACATACTGGCCGCAAACAGACATGATTGTGCTCACCAGAAGGCTGAGATTTTCTTTCTTATGACAGTCTAAAATTTATATGTATTTGTATTTAGACATATTGTACTCGAACCTTCAACATTTATGTCTATTTACGTCATTCCTGGTGCTACTGTAGCAACAAATGTTTGCTGCCACGCAGCGCTGTGCTCAAACGTTTTTTCATTATTGTTTCATGGCCGTGAAGAAAATAAAGGGAGCAACCTGCAGCGAGTCTGCAGCTGCCGCCACAGAACTTCGCACCCGAGCGGGGATTTGTCCATGAGTGGCGGAAAGGTTAAACGGTCTAATCGGTAGCGTGTGCAGATGTCGTGGTAGGGAATAAGCCGACCCCGCGCTGTAAACGGCGCGTCCTCCGTGGCGAGGTCCGACACATCTGATGCCTGAGCCCGCACTGTAAATCCTCGGGCACTGGCATGAGCCGCCTCGTTTCCGGCAAGGCCTGCATGCGCGGCCTCCAGATTAATGCCACATTTCGATGGAAAGGATGGGCCAAGAGGAAGGAAAGGGCTGGCTTAGAGACCCTGCCCGCTCCGAAGTTATGTATGGCTGCCTTGGAGTCGCTAACGATAACTGATGAATTTGGGATCGTGAGGGCCAGTGCTAGGGTCGCCTCCTCCGCCTCCTCCGAGGAATAACCAGGAATGGATGCGGCCGCAGCGACCTGGCCGTGAGAGTTAATGACTGATATTGCATAATGATTTCCGTTACCATATTCGGCGGCATCAACATAGAGCACGTCTTTTGAGGTGGAGAATTGTTTTTGGAGAGCCTTTGCTCACTGCCTCCTGCGCTGTTTGTGGTGCACATGGTGCATGTTTTTAGGAAGTGGGAGGATGCAGAGGTTCTCGTGCATGCGATGTGGAATGGTGTATTGAGGCTTCATGATGGGTACCGGAGTGATAGAGTTTGTAGAATGTGTCTACCTTTTGCGGTGTTAGAAAGTATCCTTGAGGTCCAACAGGAGATGTTGCGGTGTTTGTAAGGTCTATGTTGTCTGCAAAACACGTTTCTTTTGTTTTGCTTAGACTGAAAGAGACACGGGGACAACCTTTGCCCTGGAAACCGCACGAGCTGGACACGGGAACTATTTCGAAGCGCAAGCGCGTGTAAAGACAGCGTCCGAAAATGACTGGCCGAATGGTGTCCTTCACGAGGGCTCACATTTCTCCGCGCATGGTTGTAGGCTGCCTAATACGGCAGCAGATAGAAGCGCGTAAGAAAGAAGTGGCGCAAGCAGAAAAAAGCGCGAAAGAATGAGAAGACGCACCTCTGTTCCTAGGTGACAACTGCCTGGGCGGAGCATGCGCAGAGCAACGGGCTATTATGGAAAACACGTTGTAATTGTAAATGTAATTCCACGGTCAGTGTCAATAAGATTGTTCGCATATGACTGCGTTGTATATAAATAAATAACATCAATAGAAGACCATCAATTGCTCCAAGAATCTTTGCTTAAAATATGTCACTGGTGTGAGGAATAGAATATGGATTTAAAC
Organism: Dermacentor andersoni; assembly: GCF_023375885.2. NCBI lineage: Eukaryota > Metazoa > Arthropoda > Arachnida > Ixodida > Ixodidae > Dermacentor > Dermacentor andersoni. Next base: position 2,131,231 of record NC_092818.1, read on the forward strand.
ATTGCTAAGAGTGTGCTTCTCCGAGTTACGCGAAAAAGAAATGTTAGCTATTACCAATATTGCCTCCACAACAGTCACATTAGCGAGGTCTCACAATATAAATATCTAGGAATAACTCTTAACAACCGATTAACCTGGGGCACTCATATTTCTGAGATCTGTTCAACTCCATTCTCGAAGCTCTGTTTCTTGAGACGAAAATTAAAACATACTCCTAGCCATATTAAGCTCTTGGCTTATAAAACTTTCATCAGGTCCAAACTTGAATACTCCTCCGTAATTTGGGACCCCCACACTAAGAAAGACATCTACCAATTAGAGCTCGCTCAGAGAAAGGCAGTACGTTTCATGTTTCATAAATACAGAAGACCAGACTCCCCAACACAGCTTATGAAGGACAATAATATCCCGTTGCTTAGTACACGTAGAAAACTGAACCGCATTTCTTTCCTTCATAAAATTTTGGCAGGAAAGCTTAGCATTCCTGCCCCTCATTCCTCAGGCACTCCACCACTCGAAGGACTCGCCACTATAGCGAACACTCATTACAGCCTATGTTTGCTAAAACAAACTCATTTAAGCGCTGTTTCTTCCCTCAAACAATAGCTGATTGGAACACGCTTCCTGAATCGGTTTTTCGATCTCCTGACGTGGAACAGGCCCTTCAAATTTTGTTTCTTCAGTAGAAAGGAAACAATTTTCTTATGGGAAATTTCAATGTTCATTGGTTTCGTTTCTGCTCTGTCATCTTTTAATTTTTGATATTGTTGTATGTTACATGCAATGTAATTTTTTTTTTGCATGTACGTTTTTTTGCATTTGTGTTTTCATGCCCCTCCTACTGGGCCAATTCTGGCCTGCAGTATTGTGAAATAAATAATAAAAATTAATAAATAAATACCGCAGAAAGAAGCCGGAAAGAAAGAAGAATCGCGACCCCGTTGCTATAGGCGACACCGGCTCTACGGAGCATGCGCAGCGCGGTGCCTATCTGGGACCTCCTGCGAGCCGCTTTGTGTAAACATTTTGAAGTTTCAACCGGTGTACAGTGGAAACTTTCTGATTCCCTATTGCGAATTGTGCTTTTGTACGTCTCCGTCTTTTGTCGTTTCCCCACTTTTATTCCACCAAACCTCCAATCGCCTCTTACTAATGTCTATTGCGGACTTGTTTGCTTTACTACTGCTCCCGCCGAACCCAAGGGCTTCAAGGAGGCCAGTGGTGCCTAAATCGACCGCTGGGTAGACGTCTTCACATTCTAATAAAATATGCTCCGTCGTTTCCCTAGCTTTACCGCAGCAAGCACATGCTTCTTCTTCCTTCTTATATCTCGCTTTATAGGTGCGTGTTCTAAGGCATCCCGATCTCGCTTCGAAAAGTAATGAGCTTCCCTTTGAGTTATCATAAATGGTTTCTTTTCTGATTTCATTTTTTCCTCTTAAGTAGTTACTCATGGCAGGTTTCTTTTCGATTGCCGCCACCCATGAGATTAATTCAGCCTCTCTGACTTTCCGCTTGACCTTCCTTGTTGCTGTGTTGCCCACCCCACAGGCCGCATACTTGCTGGCAAGCTTCCTAGTTCTTTTCCTCCACTGCGAATCAATGTTTTGCCTGTACAGATACCTGAACATTCTCCCATCCCATTTACTTTCTTCCATATTCCTCAGCCGTTCTTCATACTCAATTTTACTGCGAGCTTCCCTCACTTCAAAACTAGTCCAGCCCATATCCCCCTGCACAGCTTCATTTGTAGTCTTCCCGTGAGCGCCCAATGCGAGGCGACCCACTGACCTTTGGTTCCCGTCGAGTCCTGATTGTACCCCTGATTTAAAGCAAACAACCGCATTTCCAAAAGTAAGTCCTAGAACCATTACCCCTTTCCACATACCTCGGAGGACCTCGTACCTATTGTATCCCCATAGCGCTCTGTGCTTCATTATGGCTGCATTTCTCTTCCCCGTGACTGTTATGGTTTTTTCCTGTGTTTCTATATATCTATTGCCTTCGCTTATCCATATACCAAGGTATTTATATTCTGTTACCCGAGGTATTTCTTGGCCCTGTATCTCCACTGTCTGTTCACTGTTTTCATTGAATACCATAACACCTGATTTTTAAACACTAAATTTGAAACCTAAATTGTTGCCTTCCTGTCCACAGATATTAGCCAGACGTTGCAAATAGCTTTGCTTGTTATCGAGCAACACAATGTCGTCCGCATAAAATAAACCTGGGAGTTGCTGCTCTATTACTGTACCTGCCTGTGTGTATGAGAGATTAAACCCGATATTACTTCCTTCCAGCGCCCTCTCCATCCTCACCATGTACATCATAAACAGCAGCGGGGATAAAGGGCACCCTTGCCTCAGTCCCTTGTTGATATGAACTTTCTCCGTGCTCCTCATCTCTTCCCATTCAACGCAAACGGTATTTTCTAGGTAAATCTCTCTCAAAAGCTGTATAGAATCGTTACCTAAGCCTTCCCCTTCCAGAATATCCCACAAAATGGTGCGGTCTACGTTGTCGTAGGCTCCTGTAATGTCTAAAAAGGCCACATACAACGGTCGGCTTTCTGCTTTTGATATTTCAATACACTGAGTAAGAACAAACAAGTTATTGTCCAAACGCCTACCTATTCTGAAGCCATTCTGAAGCTCTCCCAAAATGCCATTATTCTCTGTCCATGCTTGAAGCTTTAATTTGATTGCCTGCATTGCTAGCCTGTATATTACCGATGTAATGGTCAACGGTCTATACGAGTGAATTCTGTCTTTCTCCCCCTTACCTTTATAAATTAAATTCATTCTACTTTGTCGCCAACTGTCTGGCATCCGTCTATCTTTTAAAGTTTTTTCCACTGCTTTCACCAGAGCTTCCTTACTTTTCGGTCCTAGTTCATTTATCAGCTTAACGGGAACCTCGTCTAGCCCTGTGGCTGTGCGCTTAGGAATTTTCTCTTCAGCTTTCTTCTAGTTTAAATTTGTCAGAATCAACTCCTTTTCCTGGGTCTCTTTCATGCTCTTTTTTTCCTCAAATACAACCTCGTCATTGCCTTGGAAAGATTCGGCTGTTATTTTTCGGATGTAATTTATTGCCGCTTCTCCTTCCAGTCTGCTTTCATCTTCGTCTAGGATATGTTGTTGTATTGTTGTTGACTTCCTGCCTAATAATTTTATGTGGTTCCAAAATATTCTAGGTGCGGCCTTCTTTTTCTCACGTATTTCTGACAACCAACGTTCACTTTCACCTTTTAATTTTGCTTGCACCAGTATTTGAACCATAGACTTTTTCTCCCGGTATATTTCCCATTTACTAGTTACTTCATCCTGTGACAACTGCGCCTTCTTTGCCTGCCTGTGCTCTCGAGATGCTTTCTGTCGTTCGGCGATCGCTTCTCGTATCTCCTTGTTCCACCAGCTTTTTGGTTTCTTTTTTCCTTTCCAACGAACATGTTGTTTCTCTTTCCGTATTTCTGTCGTTATTACACTTAGAAGCTCACCATATTCCCACTCTTTACTTGGCCATTTGCCAAGTTCTTCCTGAACTCTAGTGATTGCATTTGCTATTTGTTCAGCGTTCAAATTTGGACTGGCCATTTTGCTCTCCTTGCTCTCTTTTCCAACTACATATCCCATTTTCAATATGATGCGTTTATGGTCACTCCCTATGCTGTTAAACCCTTCCTCATCGATGACCATTTCTCTCAACTTATCATGAATTCCTTCTGTCATCAGACAGTAATCAATGGTTGATTGCCGGTTTCCCACAGTCCACGTGACCTGTTTTTCACAATTAGGCCCTGTATTCACGATCACGAGGTTATGTTGCTCACAATGGTCCAGCATTGACTTCCCGTTATTGTCGGTATAGCCATCTAAATCATGTATGTGGGCATTCATGTCACCTAATAGGACAATTTCAGCACCACTCCCGAAACCCTTAATATCAGCGCTTATGCATTCCACTAACTCTTTATTCTTCTCTGTGCAATTTTTTCCGGTCCACAAATACGTAACACCCAGCCAAGTTTCTTTCCCACTCATTGTACCTGATAACCAAAGATGCTCTTGACATTGTGAATTTACTCTTTTCCATTTGGCTCCCTGATGGATGAGCGTTCCGACTCCCCCTCCCTTTCTTTCCGACTTAGTTCTGTTGCACCCTTCCCAAACATAATTCTCAATAACTGGCGGCTCTTCTGAGTCTCTAAGGTGCGTTTCTGTAACCGCATACACCCCTATTTGTTCTCTGTGTAACTGCTCCTCAATCTCTGCCCACTTTTCCTTTCTTCTGCCGCCCTGCATGTTTATGTGGCCTATTGCATGGCGAGCTCTTTTTCTTGTTTTCCTCCTTTTTCTATTATCGACGGCGACCTTCTTCATTACTATCTACTCTGTCCTCCTGAGCGCCTGCGGGTCCCCTAAAAAAGCAACAGCGCGACCACCAAGTCGCCAGCCCACTTCTCGTGCTAACCTGTAATTGAACTGGATCCCGTCTCGTTTAAAACCACCACAACTTCTCACTTCCCTGTTTACTTCGACAACCTCGAAGCCTTTCTCTCGGCACATATTCCAGATTGCCTCATTAGCAGCCACTACGGTTCTTTGTACGTGACTGTCACGCACAGGCACCTCCGGTACCGTGCACACCACGATCTGCACCTGAGGGGATAGCTCACGCAAGTCGTCCACCCCCTTCGCCAAGCGCTGGGCTAGTCCTGGCCCTTTCCTTTTAGCCCACCTGCTACTATGACGAGGTTGCGCACGTGGGCATTTTCCGCGAGCTTTTCTTTTGCTCGCTCCATGATAGAACCAAGTGTGTGCCCTGGAAATGTCCCTACCGCCACTCTTCTGTCGCCTTTCACCCTCTTCACAATTGCTTTTGAGCACCCAGCCAGGTTTGAATCGCCAGCGATAATGACCATTTCACTTTCTCCTACCTCTGCCTGCTTCCCTTTGTCATTTTCCGCGTGATTCGGACTTGACAAGGGGGGTTGTCCTCTGGGCTCCTGCTTTTTCCGCGTAGCGGCCTCAAGGTAGGTGCTGCTCTTTCCAGCTAACCCTTCATCACCCTGCCTGCGTTCCACGTATTTCTCTGACCCTCCCTCGCGTGTCGCGTCGGGGGTCTGCGTTCCATTGTCTCGCACATTGTCGTTCACAATGGCGGCCCTGTTCAGCTTTTCCTCGGCTGCTTCAAGCCTTTTTTCAACTACCTTCCGTGCCTCACGCTCACTGTTTAGCTCATTTTTGAGCTCTTGCACCTGTTTGAGAAGCTCTTCCTGGAAAGCCTCCATTTTCTGCAGCCTAGTATCGACATCAAATTGTGTGCCGGTTGTTTCGACGCCCCCTCCATTCTCACTCGTCTCCTCATTTGCCTTGAAGGACCCCCCCCCCCCCCCCGTACTGCCTGCTTTACCGGCTTTCTCGCCATGTATTGCACGGCTTTTTGCAAATACTATAATACTATATCAATGCAGAGCACGTGCCTTTTAGAAAAAAAAAACGATACGCACAGGATCCAAATCCTCAAAATGCCGCAAAGCAACTGTCACCACTGTTTCAAAAATAAACAATGTCGCGGAGACCGAAGGTGTGACACGCTCTCGCACGCGCTCAACCACGCGGCCACGCTCTCACTTTTCTACCAAACACGCACAGTAAAACCGCTAATAGCTATTTGTCTTGCCACTTCCAAGCTACTAGTTAAAGACTACAAACACTCAACGTCCCACCCGGCTGCACGTGTGGGAACACGTGGCACGAAAGGACGCTCTAATCATCCTGCAAAACAAATTTACACGAAGCACAGCCGCGCACCCGAAACACGAGAGACAAAAAAGGGAAAGAAAAGGAAAACCCCCCAATTAGTATTTAAATTCAAAAAACCAGCAAATAAAAAACAGAAGCAAGCTCAAAGCATGCACAAAAACTTATGATTTCGTCGTCGCCACGGAGCTCCGAAAAGCACGTCCATGCGCCACAAAATACGAACAGGCCGGAAACGAATACGAAATACGAATAAGCCGGAAACGGCGGGCGCCACCTATCGGCGTCCCGCTGAGGCGTCAGTCACGTGTCACGGCCGGTCTCTAGGGGAGCGAGCGCGCGCACCCCTCGAGACCAGCCGTGCACCTGTTTCGCGCCTCCTCCGAACGCGATGGAGCTGGCGGACGAACCTCCCCCCGGCTCGTCCAAGCAGGGCCCCGAGCACCTCGCGGCGCAGTTCCTGAAGGACCCGCCACGCCAGCCTGCCCCGCTGCCGAATCGAAAGGGGAGGAAGCACCAGAAGCACAACAAAGCTCCTGCCGTTGCCTCGTCTTCGTCTCCCATCGCTTCGGACGGCTCGCGGCGCCCGCCCGCCAGCCCTGTCACTCCCAGCGTGCCTGCAGCGGCTGTACTGAGGCGGACACCACCCGCCAGCGAGCCAACCTCAAATGGCTTCACCCTCGTGCAGTCGAGGTGGGACAGGCGGCGTGCGAGGGCCCTGGAGACTGCAGCACTCCCGGTGGACCCTGCGGTCATCGGTACGGTGCTCTTCCGACCCTCGGCGCCCGGCGGAGCTTTCAGGGGAGCACCGCGCCTCGCACTCGCGGCGGCCCTCTCATCGCGGGCCGGTGTTGCTGCGGTGCGCGTCAACCACAGGCGCAACATCGTGGCCGCCGACACCACCACCCGGGAGTGCCAGGAGGAGCTGCTGGCAATAACCGAGCTGCACGGCATCTCGGTGACTGCCCGACTGCCGGCCGTGCGCGGCCAGAGCACCGGCTACGTGCACGGGGTGAACGGATTACCTGCGGATGCTGACCTGCAAGGAGCCATGGAGTCGAGCGTTCCAGTGCTGTCGGCGACGCGGGACGGGAGCACCGTCACTATCCGGTTCGCGGGACCGGTCCCCCATGAACACGTGAGCCTTTTCAAGCTCGGCTTCAGGGTGAGGCCGGCCAGGCCGCGTCCAGTGCAGTGTCGCCAGTGCGGCCGCTTCGGGCACGTGCTAGAATCCTGCAGTTGGCCGTCCGACTGCATCTCCTGCGGCAAAAGCCATGTGGAGGGCGAACCCTGCCGGACGGTTCGCTGCAGGAACTGCGGGGGCCCCCACAGGGCCGACACCCCCGCCTGCCCCAAATGGCAAGAAGAACGCCAGGTGGCAACCATCATGGCTTCTTCCACCGCAGCACTGTCGAGGCGTGCTGTCAGGGCAGCAGTCAGGGAGGAGCAGCAGCAGCAGTCCTCAACCTTGGCGCGGTCATATGCGAGCGCGCTGAAAGGCCCCAGCCCCGCACCCAAGCGTCCGGTACCAGCCCCTCGAGCCTCCCGCCGTCAGGAGACACGGGACAATGCTGCACCCCCCCCCCCCCCCGGCCAGACTACAGTGGATCAGCTGGTAGCAAACTTGCTGGTTACCATGCAAGCAGTCGGCGCTATGCTGCCAGCTGACCACCCACTACGACCCATCTGCCTGCAGGCAGTGGCTTTAAACAGCCACCGAACCATCATGGCCAGTCCCACTGCTGAATGTCGGCCGCGCATCCTTCAGTGGAACTGCAACTCCCTGCGGCGAAGGCACGCCGAGTTGGCCGAGCAGCTGCCTCTGCACGACTACGACGTCCTCGCCTTCCAGGAAACGTATGAGCGTGCAGAGGAGGTCTCGCTGCCCGGCTACATCGGATACAGCAGCCCCACAGGGTGCCGACGCGACGACGGCGATGCTGCGCCCTGCACCGACGCGGCGCACCCGCCTGGCTCCCCTCGCGCAGCGGTGTATGTGCGTGCCTCTCTCCCGCACGCCCTCATCGCCACGGAACATCTGTGCTGTGCAGTGGTCGAGTGCGTGGCCGTTACCGTCCGTGTGCGCGGCACCGATACGTCGGTCGCGAGTGTGCACGTGCGACCCGCTCTGCAGTGCGACATGACATTCCTGTCGCGCCTCGCCGCTTCGCTCGCGCGTGACTGTGTGGTGTGCGGCGATTTCAACGCGCATCACGGGAGCTGGGGCTCTGCGAAGACCAACATCCGGGGGAAGAACTTGATGGGCGCGGCCGGTGCGGCGGGCCTTGCCGTCATCAACAGCGGCCAGCCCACCTTCGCCCGTCGCAGCGGGACCGCCACAGTGATCGATCTCGCGCTTGTTTCGGAGCGCTGCTCATACGACTGGCAGCGCGCCCCGGACACTGCGGGATCCGACCACTTCCCCATCTCCCTCTCCCCCGTGCGGCCGAATAATCACGCTGGCCCTTGTTCCGCGATTTCTGTGCCCAAACACCGCGCGGCGACGATTTCTTCGCGCACATCGCAGAATGCGCGAATCGGGCTTCGACGCGTGTTGCCGTACCTGCCGGTTACCCTTGCCTGGACATCAAGCTCCTCAATGTGCGCGCCGCTCGCCGCCGCGCTCAGCGGAGAGCGATACGAACCGGAGCCGAGGCGGACTGGACATTGTACAACCGCCTGGACGCTGTGTGCAGAAGACACGCCCGTGAGCTGCGCCGCCGATCTTGGGCCGGCCTCTGCTCGTCGCTCGCCCAGCCGTGCAACGAGCGCCGTGGATGGCGAGTCCTCCGGGCCCTCCTGAACCCGAAGGCACCGCGGTTCCCGGTGCTAGCCATCGCCATAGCGCGCGGGATCAGCGAGCTGGAGCTCGCCGAGCTTCTGGCGGACGCTTTTGCTGCCACCCCTCCTGCTTCCAGCGCGCCCACGGCTGTGTTACAAGCGCTGTACGCTGCGGTGTTCGTGCGGGGCGAAGCTCACACAAACCACACACAGGCAATCACAAGCCTGTGCGAGAGTGACTTCACTCATCACGAGCTGCAGCGGGCCCTGTCGCGCGGCCGGCGCCGCCGCAGCGCCGCCTCCTGCTCGACGCTTACAACGACGTCCTGCACAGCGGCTCCCTCCCGGATTCGTGGCGACATGCTGTAATCGTCCCCGTGCTGAAACGCGGCAAGCCACCTCACAGCCGTGCCTCATACCGGCCGATCTCCCTCACGTCTATCCCGGGCAAGACGATGGAGGCGATGGCTCTATCCCGGCTCCAGTGGATTGCGGATGCCCGCGGTGCTCTACCTCCCGAGCAGTGCGGCTTCCACGCTCGCCGCTCCACGGCGGACTGCATCGCTGTCGTCGTCGGCACCCTCGAGCAGGCCAGGCTCGACAGGGAGACTGCCTTCTTGCTGCTCCTCGATGTCCAGAGCGCATCCGACTGCCTCCCTCACGACACCATCCTCTCGGCCGTGCGGGCGCTCTGTGTGGAGGGCAGGCTCCTTGTTTACATCGAGGCCTTCCTCGCCGGGAGAACATCAGCTGTCCGAGTCGGGGGCACGGTCGGCTCGCCCCGTCCTGTGAGCTGCGGTGTGCTTTAGGGAAGCGTGTTGAGCGCATTTTTGTTCAACCTTGCCCTCGCGCCCATCATCGAGTGCATTCCCAAAACGGGCCGCTTCCCTGCGCGTGCTGTGCTCTACGCAGACGACATCGCGCTCCTCGTGCACGGGCCGACCTCTGCGACGGGGGAGATGCGCTACCGGCTTCAGGCGGCGCTGGTGGTGGTGAAAAGCATTTATTGGGCTATATATACAGAGAGGTGCTCGGGGAGAGACCTCTATATAGTTGGTCGCGCCCCTTGCAGTACTGGGCAGAGTCTCTCATTCCGGGACCCCGTTGGTCTTGACCGCTACGCAGGTCCGCCGAACTAGAGCTTGTTGGGCCGATAGTTCCTGGCAGCCGAGTAGGGCCGCCTCCCAGTCCTCTCGGGAAGGGGTGATGGGGGGAGAGAAGGATTTTGCCTGCGTGCCCAAACCATGTGGAAGGTGTCGGCCACCTCCCCTCAGAAAGAGCAGCGGCCGTCAAAAGAAGGGTCAAAGTGCTTGAGAACCGCCGGGCACAACAGGGTGTTTGTAAAGAGCCTAAGGAGAGTTCGTTCGCCAGCTTTACCCAATCCCTTCATAGGAACCGGGTAACGGCGGTATTCGGCACGATAGTACTCAGTAATGTCTTTAAAAGAAAGAAGAGGGCTGTGATCTGGGTCAAGGTCATCCCAAGTGATGCCTGGTGCCCGGTAAGTGAGTGCGCGGGCTGCCTCATGGGCGGCTTCGTTACCTGGCATGCCTTGGTGGCCGGGGACCCATATTATTGAGCGATGAGTTGGATCGCAGTCGCGAATACAGCGGCGAAGAATTTCGTCGGCGAGAGGGGTGATCCATCCAGATTGAATGTTACGACCGGCTCCACGGGAATCTGTGAGGATGAATTTAGAGTCGGGATGGGAGGCTGCGAGGGCGATCGCCACCTCCTCCGCATGCGTTGAGCTGGGCGCTTTGAACGAGAGGCCGTCCACTTGTATTTCCTCGTGTATGATTGCAGCCGTGTACCATCCCCCCCTGGAGTGGTTGGGGCCTGCAATATCGACGTAGAAGACGTGTTTCTTAGAGCCATAGTGGCGGTGCAGGGCATCCGCCCGCGCCTGGCGCCGGCCATTATGGTCCTCCTTGTTCTTCTTAGTTGGAAGGGGTCGAACGTAGAGGGCGCGTCTCCACAGTTCGGGCACTCCAACCCTTTGCATCGTATGGTGGTCATGTTTAATATGTAACCGGTCTAAGAGGCGGCGACCGGACACGGTCTGGGCGAGACGCGTGTATTGGTTAACGAGATACGCCTCGCGAAGTTCCCGATAGGTGTTTACCACCCCACCGGGAGAAGGCGCGCGTTGTAAGTGGAGATCGGGAGGTCAAGGGCTCTCTTGAACATTTTGCGGAGTACTACCTCCAAGCAATCTTCGTCATGTTTCCGTAAGCGTAGGTATGGGGTCGAGTACAGTACTCTACTAGTTACGAAGGCATGTGCGAGCCGCACCGCATCCTTACTTCGCAACCCTCCTCGCTTGTTGGAAACGCGGCGAACCATCCGGCCCACCTGGTCGCCGACCTTGCGGAGTTTGGCAATAGTTGTGCCTGCCATGCGGTGTTGATTAATGAAGAGACCGAGTATTCGAGTCTCCTCCACTTCTCGGATGGGGCCACTGGTGAGAGAAAGCTGAACTGAGATTTTGCATTTCGGGGAAGTTCGAATATGCACAAATTGAGACTTGGACGGGGAGCATTGGAGGCCGCAGTACGTGGCATAGTGGTCTACTATGCTCGCCGCTGCTTGCAGGCATTCCTCCATCTCTCCTAAATTTCCCGTAGTGGCCCAGATGGTGATGTCGTCGGCGTACAGCGCATGCTGAACACCATCGACACCCGTCAGCTGTGCCGGGAGGTGTGCCATGGCAATGTTAAAAAGAAGCGGGGACAACACAGCGCCTTGTGGTGTGCCCCGTGTTCCCATCACAAATGGGCCGTACTCGGTCTCTTGTAGTCGTATATAGGCCAAGCGATCCGTTAAGAAATGTTTGATATAGTTGAATGTACGAGCGCCGCAGTTGGTCTCGCTAAGGTGCGTTAGTATGACGGCGTGCTTAACATTATCAAAGGCACCCTTGAGATCGAGTGCCAGGACTATCTTGTCGTTATGTGAGTGTTCTATGGGTTCGAGGATCTCGTGATGAAGCTGTAAAAGGATGTCTTGTGCCGACTTATGAGGTCGGAAGCCGAACATGGTGTCGGCGAAGGTGTCCTTGCTCTCGAGATATTCCGAGAGGCGGTCACGGACCATCGTTTTCACGAGTTTCCCTACACACGAAGTGAGGGAGATGGGCCGGAGGTTGTCTATGTTTACCGATTTCCCCGCCTTCGGAATAAAGGTTACCAAAGATGTCTTCCAATCTGCTGGCAACGAAGTGTCCCCCGTCCAAATGGCGTTGATGTATTCTTGTAGGGTTTCGTACGCCCGATCTGGAAGGTTTGTCAATAGTTTGACTGTTACCTTATCCCTCCCGGGCGCCGTCCCCCTGCGCATTCGTGCAAGAGCCGCGCGAAGGTCGTGAAGCTGGAAAGGCTGATCCATTTCCGGATTATCGCAGCCTGCATACGAATAATCCATCCCTCGCGGGTCTCGATCCTGATTTAGGTATTGTGAGCGCAAAGCGTTCGCTAGCTGCTCCGTGTTTCCTTGAAAGTTGTGTAGTGCGCGAGTGAAGTGTTTCTTGGTTTCCGATCGTGTTTGTGTAGGGTCTATGAGACTCCTGAAGAGCCGCCAAGTGTTGCGGCTCGACATCTGTTTTGCTGCGCTGTTACATCTATCTACCCAGTTAGTGTCGGCGAGCTGGGGAGCGTACTCGGCTGCTTGCTGAGTAAGGTCAGAGATACGAGCGCGGAGTTTACGATTGTGTTTCTGCCGCCGCCATCGTATGGTTAGGCTGCGGCGAGCTTCCCAGAGGTGCATCAGGTGGTTATCCACGTCCGGTGCACGTTCCGTAAGCTGTATCTGCTTTTCGTGTGAACGGAGTGTTTGCATGAGTCCGTGCGCCCAAGTGGAGTAACCTTGTTCCAAGAGAGAAGTTACTGGGAGGGCCTGGCGGAAAGCATTCCAGTCGGGGAGTTTCGCTTGTGCAAGGGGGCGATGTAAGGGTCGAGTGTTCAGTATGCAGTGGTCGCTACCGAGGGTCTCTTCGGTGTTGATCCAGTCTGCGTGTCGGATGTGTTTCGTGAGGGTAAGGTCGGGGCAGGTGTCCCGAGTGACAGAATTCCCTACACGTGTTGGGTGGACCGGCTCGGTTAGAAGAGTGATGCCCAGCGTAGATATAAGTCCCGCCAACTTACGACCACGCGGCTCTTCCTTGCGATAGCCCCACATGGAACAGGGGGCGTTAAAATCGCCCACTATCTTCAGGGAATCGCGACCCGCGATCCTTAGCGCTGCGCTAAAGATGTTAGAAAAAGTAATGTTTTTTAGTTTCGGGGGCAATATAAAGTATGTGTACGGCGCTATCTGTTCGCCGCAGGGGGAGGACAGAAACCATCACGTACGAATATTCCAGATTTAGGTCGAGAGCAGCCTCCTGTGCTGTGTAGCCGTTATTGACTAGGAGACAGGTGGACGGGTCTCGCTGAAAAGCGTTATAGCCCGAGAGCTTAACCGCAGCCCCGGTTTCTTGCAGTGCAAGTACTACGGCGGGGTACTCGAGATTTTCAATGTATGCCCTTAAGTGTGCGCGTTTCGTCCTGTCTTTGAAACCCCGACAGTTCCACTGTACAAGAGAGAGAGAGCTTGCTGTCTTAGTGGGGGGCGCCGCCCTCTAGGGTGTTGGTTGGGAGGGGACGCAGCCATGTTGATTTGAAGGGAGATCGCCTTGGAGAGCCGGCCCAGGTTCCGTCACCTGTAGCTGGAGCGATTCCGGCTCCTCCGAGATTTCGGTTAGATCGATAGGCCGGGTGAATTTTGATGGGCGGTTCGCGTCTTTGAGGGGTCCCGTTCGGCGGAAAATCCGGGGTTTTGACTCTAGCCACATCTTAACGTTGGCCGTCACGGCAGCCGTAACCGTAGCTGTGACCGCCTTGAGAAGGCTGTCTTGAATTTGGCCAAAATTTGATATCTGAGCCGTTAATTCGGCAAGGGCGTTTTCGAGGGCGGTGAAACGCTCGTCAGAGCTAGATGGTGTCAGGTCCGCCTGCACCACTTGCATCGGTTCCGGAGCTACATGGGCAGGGGGCGGGGAGGACCGAGCCGTTTCTAGCGCGTGAATTTTGGCGCTAAGTTCAGCATTTTGTGCCCGGAGAGTCTCGAGCTCGCGGCGGAGGTCCGCGACGTCAGAATTAAGGGGGGGATGAGGAGGAATCTTTGGTGGGGGAGAAGGTAGGGGAGTGCGGGGAGGCAAGGGAGGCCCGTCTCGGCTGCATACCTTGGGCTGAGACGTATTCTTTGGTGTGCCAGACGGAGGGCCTTCGAGAGCCGGAAAGTCCCCGTCTTGGAATGTAGGGGCGCCTGTATCCCGTGACGCTATCGGATTAGTTGACCGAGATGACTTGGGGGCACGTCCAGGCAAGGTGCCTGCCGGTGGCGCTGGTCCCGTTGTGCCTTTCGTCCTCTTGTTGCTAGTCGTGGGAGCTTTTGAAGTGGTGTCAGAACCCGAGGACACTGCAGTCCGAGGTTGGGTTCGTTGACCGGTCGGCTTGCCCGGTTGTTGCAGCCGTCGAAATTTGGCTGTGCAGTCTTGCGAGCCCGTAAGATGAGCCCCACCGCACACGATGCAGGAAGGAGTGCACTCGTGGGGCGCCATGTTGCCGTCTTCGAGGACTGCGACCGTTTCGCCGCAGTGTCCACAGCGATTGTCTTGAGGATTCGGGCATAAGTCCGGACGGTGACCGATGGTGGCGCATCGGAAACACGCGGGAATAGTCCGCTTATATTCGCGCACCACAGTCACCACAGTGTTATAGTGCACGTAACGCGGTACTCTGTGTCCCACGAAGGTGAGCAGGGTAATCGTCGACTTCCCCAGCTTGCGGATGGAGGCTATCTCTTCTCCGCGCCACTGGACTTTAGATTTCAGGGTGGTAGAAGTTTCCTGCTCATGGACCGTAATAATCCCCCTGCAGACTTCACCGTTGACTTTGGCGTGTCCGACCACCGGGATGGGACCTTTCGAAGCATCGAGTGTAAATTCACGAGCGAGCGCGTTCGCCACATTGACGTCTTGAGTGGTGGCAATGACAATATTCTGGTCCCAGATGGGCCAGACACTAAGAATGTCCACCGAAGATGGATTTACATAGGCAGAGAGCAAAGCACCAAGCTCACCGTTCTTCAGGGCTGTCTTCAGGGAGATCGTCACTCTGGGCTTGATGACAATCGTGAAATCTTTGCGGAGTCGAGGCATAGCGGTGGGCCGCCATTTCTTCGATCCCGCTGCTTGTGAGAGCTGAGGGTTGGACTTTTCAGGATTCGTAGGCACAGAAACGCCGGAACTCATGGAGCGTCCGTTGACCGCCGAAGTGTTCGAGCGTTGCTGGCGTTTACGAAGTGCCACCAACGAAGGTTGGTGGCACTTCGTTAGTGGCACTTCGCCGCCAAGCGGAGGCCGCCATGGCGGCCTCCGCTTGGCGCGGTCATGGCGGCCGCGGAGAACGATGGAGATCGAGTACGGGGCGTTAGGCTCAGCTGGGAGAAGTGGCGGAGACAAAAATGCGCCTAAAAGGCCCCCAGAAATGGCCCACCTGCTCCACAGCGGTATCTTCGGGCGCCGGGTGATGTTATCCGTCTATAGTAGAGGCAAAATTTCACGGGGCCCCTTGGAATTTTCGGTAAACCGGAGAAAAATTGCCGGAGCCGATGTGAGGCGCGTCCGCTCGCTCCGCGCTCGCAGCGTTCCCGGCGCTGGACGGCGTCGCGAATTTCCTGCGCGCCATCGGCTTGCGGCTGTCGTTGATGAAACCTGAGGCTATCCTGATCCGCCCCTGCAGTGTACGCCGCCGTACCGGCTGCGTGCTCGTCGAAGGAGTGCCCCAGCCCTGGCGCCTGACAGTGCGGTACCTGGGACTCACGATAGACAACCGCCTCACATGGTTCGCTGCTGTGCGCCGGCTGCGCGCTGATGCGCCGAGTGGAGAGTGTGGTGCGCGGCCTTCTCGCCCGTGGCGACGGCTGCCCTGCCTCGTTCGCGGCGGCGCTCTACTCTGCGGTGGCACTGCCGAAAGTGTTGTACGCGCTACCACTGCGTCGTGTCAGTGCCCGGCTGTGGAAGCTCATCGACACGGACCACCGCCGAGCGCTTCGCATGTGCCACGGCCTCCCTCGCTCATCGCGGGTTGCGGAGATGCTCGCGGAAACTGGCGCGTGGACCGTCTCTTTGACGGCTGACCTGCGTGCCCTCGGCCACCTCGAGCGCCTCTCCTGTGCCCCTGACGCAGGACCCATCCTGTCCCTCATCCGTTGCCTGCCCCAGTCACGAGTGGGAACAGTGTGCGAACTGTATGACAGCCTGGTGGTCGACCTTCCGCCCGTACCGCCGACCTGGCCACCGCCACACCAGCGCACGCCACTTCACGTGTGTCTCGACCTCCCGGGCGTCCGCTTCAAACATCGAACGCCTCTCTGCGCTGTACAGCAGGAGGCTGCTGCCAGGATTGAGGACGACCTGGGAGGAAGGACGCACTTGTATGCCGATGGCTCCGTCCTCAGCGACGGCTCGGCGGCTGCCGCCTGTGTTGCTCCCGAACTTGGCATCACGAAGCAGTGCCGGCTCTACTACCGGGCTTCCTCTACCACGGCGGAGCTAGCTGGACTTCACCTCGCTGCGGACATCCTCGAGGAGTCGCCGCACATCACCAGCGCGGCGATTCTCTGCGACTCGACGAGCGCGCGCCGCCCCTTGCACAGCGCCTTGCCGTCCGTCTGCACGCACTGCAAGGGCGATGCAACCTACGCCTGCAGTGGATCCCCTCGCACGTTGGAGTCGCGGGCAACGAGACGGCGGACGAGCTGGCCAGGCGCGCACACGACCCATCGACCACGCTGACAGATCGACTGCGTGGAGCTAGGTGGAGCCCCCTCTCTCCTTTGCGGCGACTGCGGCGCGATCGAGACACTCCAGCATCTGCTATGCGAGTGCCCCAACTTCTCGCTCGCGCGCGCGTCTCTTGCCCGTGTTTACCGTGGGCACGGCCTGCCGTGCGACACCGTGACTGAAGTCCTGCACCCCTCGGGCTGCCCTTCACGACACAGGACACTACAACGTGCGCTCCTGACATTCGCCGAGGCTGTCGGCCTCGCCGACAGCCTTTAGCTCCATCGCATTGCCGCGGCGTGCTGCTGTTTCTGGTGCACTTTCTCTCCCTCTACTTTCATTCCCTACCCCCTGTGCAGCGCGGTTGAGGTGTCCTCTGCTGAGAGACCGTTACTGCGCTGCACTTTACCCCAACTTTTCCTTCCCATCAACAAGAATCTCCTTCTCTCATCTCAAGAAACGCTATTCAGACAGACCACGCACACCGACGTGAGTTTATTCTTCACGCAAGTACTATTCCTGAAACTTGCAAGGCGACGACCGTGCCCAGCTAAGCCTACCCATGATTGCCGATCCCGCTGCCCGGGGCCACGCGCCTCGTGCCTCGAGATCCACGAGCATGCCGGGCCGCCCGATAACGGCATTTAATGTTTTTTCTCTCGTCAAACGTAGCCGCAACCAAGCGTTATGGAAGTTGACTGAACGAGCTCCATAGCAGGAATAACAAATAATGAAGCAGAGATGAACGACACGGAGCCGACGTTCGACAGCAACAGCGGAAGAACACTATGCAAGACTGGACCGTGGGTGATGCTACAAGCGCGGCATCAGAAGAAGAAAGAATCCATTGCAACGTCGAAGACGCAGAAGGAGTTCGCATACGAACACAGCAAGGGGCAGAACACGAATGACGGATCAAACCAACGCAACCAAGCCACGTCCTCGCTGGCCAACGACTCCACCGCTACCAGAAAACCATTACAAGATTGTGTACAAACCTAAAGCCGGTGTGAAAGTATCAAACTGGAAAGGCGGAGTGATAGCAAGAGGATTAGATTAGCCCAAGCATGCGGAGTCACAACCCAGGAGCTCTACGCCAAAGTGGTTATACAGACACAGTGGCAACAAAACTTAATTCTGGCAAGTACCGAAGAAGAAGACTGCGCACTTAAACTAGCAGAAATAACAAGCATCGAAATAGGACACGCAACATATGGAGTCACACCATACCTCAAGCCTATTCCGGGCACTGTACGTGGTGTTGCTCACGGAATAGAGGAAGGCACCACCGACGAGCAGCTAGTAGATCTCCTAGCAACGACCAAAACTTGCAAAATCCTCTACGCTAGAATGCTGGGAAGATCGACGTCGGCAGTGATCACCTTCGAGGGCCCGCATGTTCCGTTCTACGTTAAAGTTGGATGTACGCTCACCCGCTGCAGACCCTACAGAAAGTCAGTCCAGTACTGCAGATCTTGCGGTGAGATAGGACACAGACAAGACGTCTGCCCTAATCCAAACGACGAACTATGTGACAACTGCGGAGAACACAACGCTGATCCAAACAACCACCAATGCGAGCCGAAATGTAAGCTCTGCGGAATGCCCCATGAAACGGCGAGTAGACACTTTCGAAGGAAGCTAAACCGGCCCCGCCACCATTCAGAGTCAGGGAGCGGTCAAGATCGAGACAGAGAAGATTCTGCTACCAGGCCAGCGAAGTAACTATCAACGACAACGAGCACATGATGACCATGTCACCATCGCCGCAGTCACCGAATCAGACCGAAGAGACAAAAAGATCGAGATCCAAGTCGGGATCAAGATCGAGATCGAGGGAGAGAGAACAGAGCATCGTCTGGATACCAGCAACGGGCGTGGAGCACGACAACACCCAGCGCAAGGCAAGCTGGGCCAACGTCATCACAGGGCACAATCATACGTCGAGGGAAAATAATGGCGTTCAAACCACAATACACTCGAGGTACGAGGACACGATAATGATTCTCCGAAGACAGAACGATGAATTGAAGCGCGAGCTAGAACAGGAAAAGAAGAAGACACAAGAGAAGGAAGCTAGCACTGAAAAACAGCTCGAATACCTCATGCGAGAAATAGAACAACTACGGAGAGAAAAGGGCCAGCAATCGCAAACACCACTACCGCGACCTTCATCCCCCCCACCACCATCCTAAGCAACACAACCAAAGCCAGCAACACTGTCGAATCAAGCGGTGATAACCCAGAAAGACCTCAGGACACTTGAAGACCGCATCAACGCCAGCGTCACCGCCATGATGGAAACCACAATGTCCACGCTAACATAGGTTATGCAAAACACGGTAACCCAGATGATACAGACTGGGTTCCAATCTCTCAAAAGAGATATGGACAACCAGATTCAGGCCCTACAGAACAATATGACTCAATCGGGAGAAAGTTTCAGTCAACGCATCCACATGCTAGAAGAAACAGATAATACTCGCAAGAAGCCTAAGTACCCTGCGAGAGAAGCCAAGATCATGCAGACCCTAGGCGAACAAGATGGCGAGGCTAACTAAAGAGAAAGATGACTACAAGCAACACTCACGGCTCAAAATTTGGCAATGGAATTGTCATTCTATCCGAAGTAAGAGAAGCAACCTTGTACAATTCTGCACGCAGTTTAACCCGGACATTATAGCCTTGCAAGAAACCGAAGCTGAAGACTTCAAGGTCGGTGGCTACCTCACTCACGTCACCGACGGTAAGACGAGGACAGCAATCCTGACCAAGAAGGCCATCAACGCTCAACGACACGACATCCAACACCGCATCGAACACACCCTCGTCGAAGTCGTACCCGAGAAAAAACAGCAGCAAAGCCTCTTTGTGTTAAACGTGTACAGCCCGCCAAAGGACCACCTAAAGGATCTAGGCAAGCTAATGCGAGAAGTAAAGAAGCTGAGCAAGGATAACGGACTCATAGTCGTTGGTTATTTTAATGCTCCCCATGTGGCCTGGGGATATGCGGCCTCAAAGAAAAAAGGAGATGATGTACACAACGTAGCCCAACAACACGTCCTCACGCTACTCAACGACCCGCACACACCCACGCGCATCGGTAACAGTGTATCTAGAAACACCAGCCCCGACCTCCCATTCGTACACGGACTCAAACAGTATGAGGGGAGCTGCATGGACGAGAATCTGGGTAGCGACCATTATTTTTTATTTTTTTATTTACACATACTGCAGCCCCTGCTGGGGCTATAGCAAGAGTGGATAGTACAAGAAATACAATAGACAACAAAGAAAGTTTAGGCGCAGTGTTGAGGGAGTACAGACAAGAATTCATTTAATGGGAGAGAACGGTTGGTTCCTGGTAGCGAATTCCATGTCTATAGGTGTTTATTTGGCAGAGCTCGGAGCAGCGCAACGTCGACGGGCAGGGCAGTCACAGCTTCCAAGCACGAGAGCTGTTGCTGAGCAGGAGCGCTCAACCCACTAGCGTTTAGAGCCAGTAGCGCTGAACCCACTAGCGTCTCTCTTCGCTACCATTACCCCCCGGGAGCGAGAAGGGAGCCGTCCGGCGACCTAACAGCTCGTCAGGATGAGCGGGTCGTAGTAACGCTTTAAATGGTCGACATGGACAATGTCTCGTCCACGGCGGCGCATGTCCGAAGATGGCTCAACTGGTTCTATGACATAGTTCACAGGAGGTGCGCGTTCGAGAACACGATAAGGGCCTTCATACTTAGGGACCAGTTTTGATGAGAGGCCAGGGGCAGTTAAAGGAACTGAGAGCCACACTAGCGCTCCCGGATCGAAGGTGACTGTGGCAGTGGCGTCACCGCGAGTGCTCCTCTGGCGCTCTTGACCAGCGGAAGTAAAGGCCCGTGCGAGGTCACGGCACTCTTCTGCATGTCTGACCGTGGCAGAAATAGGCACGCACTCGGACGCATCCGGCCGGTATGGAAGAATGGTGTCGATGGTGTGCGAAGGGTGTCGACCATACAGCAAGAAATAGGGTGAAAATCCAGTGGTGCTCTGCGTAGCGGTATTATACGCGTAGGTGACGAATGGCAGAACGACGTCCCAGTTCATGTGGTCGGAGGCAACGTACATTGAAAGCATGTCGCCGAGCGTACGGTTGAAGCGTTCTGTGAGGGCATTCGTTTGAGGGTGGTACGCCGTAGCCGTACGATGAACAACGTGACACTCTTTGAGAATCGCTTCAACTACTTCCGACAGGAAGACACGTGCGCGATCGCTGAGCAGTTCTTGAGGTGGACCATGCCGCAGGATGAATCGGCGAAGCAGGAATGATGCAACATCGCGCGCTGTAGCTGCTGGGAGAACGGCGGCTTCAGCGTATCGTGTAAGGCGATCTTTTGCCACAATGGCCCAGCAGTTACCAACCGACGTCAGGGGAAGTCGCCCATACAAATCGATGCCAACGCGCCCGAACGGCCGGGTAGGGCAGGGTAGAGGCTTCAGACCAGCTGGCGAGTGGTGGGGTGAAGATTTTCGGCGCTGGCAGTCGGGGCATGAGCGAACGAACTTTTGAATGTAGTTGTACATTCCTCGCCAGTAGTAGCGTCGTCGGAGGCGCTGGTAGTTTTTGAAAAGTCCCGAGTGAGCACACTGTGGATCAGAGTGGAAAGATGCGCAGATTTCAGAACGCAGCCTTCGAGGTACAACTAATAACCACTGGCGGCCGTCAGAGGTGTAATTGCGTCGGTGAAGCAGGTCGTCGCGAATGGCGAAATGGCGAGCTTGACGGCGCAATGCACGAGTGGTTGGCTGCGATGACGGATCAGCAAGGCAGTCTATGATGGAGGCAATCCAGGGGTCCTTGCGCTGCTCAGAAGCGATGGCTCCAATGTCGACGGAAGAAACGTCAAGCTGGGATATTGCGCAGCAGGCATTGTCGTCTGGCAAGGGAGAACGTGAGAGGGCGTCAGCATCAGCATGCTGGCGTCCGTTACGGTACAGTACGCGGATATGGTAATCCTGTAAGCGAAGCGCCCAGCGGGCGAGACGGCCTGAGGGATCCTTCAATGACGACAGCCAGCATAGTGCATGGTGGTCCGTGACGACATCAAATTGTAGACCATACAAATAGGGCCGGAACTTGGTAAGCGCCCAGATGATCGCCAGGCATTCTTTTTCCGTGACGGTGTAATTGGTCTCGGCTTTAGTAAGCATACGGCTTGCATATGCCACAACATATTCAGGAAACCCTTCCTTGCGCTGCGCTAGGACAGCGCCGAGGCCAACACCGCTGGCATCTGTGTGTACCTCTATAGGTGCCGTTGGGTCATAGTGGCGCAAAATGGGAGGAGACGTCAGCAAACGACGGAGCTTAGTGAACGCCTCGTCGCACTCGGACGACCACGAATGGAGAGGTCCGTTGCTGCCAAGGAGCTTCGTCAGGGGCGATATGACGGCGGCGAAATTGCGAATGAAGCGCCTGAAGTAGGAACACAAACCTACAAAACTGCGCAGTTCTTTGACGGACGTCGGTTTAGGAAATTCAGCTACGGCACGAAGTTTGTCTGGATCGGGGAGGATTCCATCCTTCGAGACGACGTAACCTAGTATCGTGAGCTCCCGCGCTGCAAATCGGCACTTCTTTAGGTTCAGTTGGAGGCCAGCGTTTGCTAAGCACGTCAAAACACGTCGTAGGTGTTGAAGGTGCGTGGTGAAGTCAGAGGCAAAAACAACAACGTCGTCGAGATAACATAAGCACGTGTGCCACTTCAAACCGCGGAATCTGTGTCCATCATGCGTTCAAAGGTTGCTGGCGCATTACAAAGTCCAAACGGCATGACGTTAAATTCGTATAAGCCGTCGGGTGTGACAAAGGCTGTCTTCGGCCTATCGACGTCAGCCATGGGTACTTGCCAATAGCCGGAGCGTAAATCTAAAGATGAAAAGAATTCTGCTCCGTGTAGGCTATCGATGGCGTCATCGATTCGCGGCAGCGGGTATACATCTTTGCGAGTGATCTTGCTCAGGCGCCGATAGTCTACACAGAACCGTACTGAGCCGTCTTTTTTCGTAACAAGGTCGACAGGGGATGCCCATGGACTGTTCGAGGGTCGGATCACTTCGCGGCGAAGCATATCGTCCACTTGCTCATTAATCACACGACGTTCTGTGGCAGAGACGCGATATGGTCGTTGCCGCAATGGCGGTTGGGAGCCAGTGTGAATATGGTGCGTGACAGCAGACGCCCGGCCCAGGGAAGGTTGCCCGACATCAAAAGAAGAACGAAATTCTTCTAAGATGCGCAGAAGCTGCGAACTCTGAGATGGGGTGAGGCCATCGGCAATAGATGAATCGAACACACCTGTGGGCAAAGTGTCCGACGTAGAGAGAGTACCGAGCGTGTTGTAACTGGCGCAGGACGTGTCTTCGGGAACATCCCTAATTTGTACGGCGTCGATCACTTCCACGTGGCCAAGACATTCGCCTTGAAGCAGCATGAGAAGGGGTTACAGACAAAAATAGCTGTGGAGCCCTGTTTGACGTTCACAGTCGCAAAAGGCAGCAGCAGACCTTTTCGAGTATAAAAGTGGCCTGACGGAGAAAATAGTGCGATGGCGTCAGAGAGACTGCTGCAATGCATTGATACAATCACTGACGAGTTGGGAGGAACGTTTGTGTCGTGCCTGACGAGTAGTTTGTTCGCAAACGAAGCATTATCGGCAAGCGTCATATTTGAGATCGGCGACAGTTCTAGTTCGGCCTGTGCGCAATGAATGACGGCATCGTGGCGGGCGAGAAAGTCCCACCCCCGGATAACTTCGTGGGAGCACGAGGAAATCACAATAAATTCGACGGCGTATACAACGTCCTCGATAAGAACACGAGCGGTGCACGCCGCAATCGGGTGAATACGCTGTGCGCCTGCTGTTCGGAGGGCGAGTCCAGCAATGGGCGTCGTAACCTTTCGAAGGAAGCGACAAAACTTTGCGTTCATAACTGATACATCGGTCGATTGTCCGCTGTACGCCACCTAGTCGTTGCGGCAGGTCCCATCCATGTGGAAGGACGCGTTGGACGTGGCGGCTGGTGAAGTGATTGCATAGCAGGCTGTTGTCGGGGCATAGCGAGGACTTCGGCATACGTGAGAGGTCCCCGTTGAGGGAGTTGTTGAGGCGGGGTGACGACTTCCGCGTAGCTGAGTGGCACAGCTGTCGGGATCTGTTGGGGCCTGGCCACGACTTCGGCGTAGCTGTGAGGCGCAGCCGCAGGAACACGCTGGTGGTGCTCAGGCAAAACCTCGTGCAGTTCTTGCGCTATGACGCGGCGAAGCGGAGGCGCAAAACTTGGCGTATACGCGTGTACCGACAGCGGCTGTGCAAAATCCATCAACGAGAGTTGCCGGGCAACTTCCTCGCGGACGAACGCCTTCATTTCTGCGAGCAACGCTGCCTGGTTGGACATGGCAGCCAAACCAGCGAGGTGTTCGTCACGCGGTAGAGATCGACGGGTCAGTGACCGCTGCCTGCGGAGTTCTTCATAGCTCTGACACAGTGTGACGATTTCAGCCACAGCGCGTGCACTTTTGGCCAGCAACATGTTAAAGGCGTCGTCTTCTATGCCCTTCAGGATGTTTCGGATTCGATCAGAATCCGCCATGGTCGAATCGACTTTCCTGCATAGGTCCAGGACATCTTCGATATAGCTGGTGAACGTTTCGCCTGGCTGTTGAGCTCGTTCTCGCAAACGTTGCTCGGCACGCAGCTTACGAACAGCAGGGCGACCAAATACATCGGCGAGGGAAGTCTTAAATTCCGACCATATCTGGAACCCTGCTTCATGGTTGTTATACCACAGGCTGGCCACTCCAGCGAGGTAGAACAGAACATGGCTCAGTTTGGCCGCTTCGTCCCACTTGTTATGGTCGCCTACCCTGTCGTACGCCGTGAGCCATTCGTCCACGTCAGTGTCGTCCGCTCCAGTGTAGATAGGAGGGTCGCGATGACGAGGCACCCCGGGACACGCAGTGGTCGCGGGAGGAGGCGTTTGCTGGGAGGCGTCTTGGGGCATGGTAGATGGTAGGGTACGGGACCGGAGTTCCAGGATGATCGTCTGAGGGTACCCCGCACATTTCACCAATTCTATAGGTGTTTATTTGGCAGAGCTCAGAGCAACGCAACGTCGACGGGCAGGGCAGTCACAGCTTCCAAGCACGAGAGCCGTTGCTGAGCAGGAGCGCTCGACCCACTAGCGTTTAGAGCCTGTAGCGCTGAACCCACTAGCGTCTCTCTTCGCTACACATGTTTCAATTGTTTTAGGGAAAAAGTTATACTTAAAAGTATTAGTGGGTGCAAAAAAATGGTGTAATGTTAAGCGCGTGATATCTCCTACTAGAAGAGATTTTTGCAAAGGTGATATATTGATTACTGGAGAGGCGACAAGATGAGTGAATAACGCCATGAAAAAATTTTAAAGAATTAACGTGTCGTTGTTCGGCGAGAGATGTCAGGTTGAGTGAAGACATGACTGACGATGGTGAGAACTGGTGGTCATAACGTCAGTAGACAAATCTAATGGCTTTCCTTTGTATGGCCTCAACTCTGTCTATTTCGTATTGCTTGTAGGGATTCCAAACGATGCTACCATGCTCAAGTATAGGGAGAACAATAGTTTTATATAACAGTAATTTAGTGTCGCGCGGAGAATTAGACAGAGTACGACGTAAATAACCGAGTTTTTGTAGAGCTTTAGTCGTAATGGAATCAATGTGCTTTGACCAGGACAGGTTAGTGGTGAACGTGAGACCAAGATATTTATATTCAGAAACGCGTTGAATTAAATTATCATTAAATCCGTAGCTGAAAAGGAACGGACTAGCTTTATTAGTGAAGGACATAACGACAGTCTTACGGAAGTTAATATTCAATTGTCATGTTTCACACCATTTAGAAAATCTGACGAATGATTCACTAAGGCGAACATGCTCAGAGGGAGATGGAATGATGTCATACAATACGCAGTCATCTGCATACATTCGAATTTTAGATGATATCTCGTGTGGCAAATCATTAATATATAGTAAGAAAAGTAGAGGTCCGAGGACCGAGCCTTGAGGGACACCTGATGACACATCCACCACCGAAGAATTGATCGAGTTAAAGCTTACGAATTGAGTGCGGTGAGACAAAAAACTTTCTATCCAGTTCACTAATTGAGGATTGTTAAGAATGGCATTTAGTTTGGACAGTAGTTTTGAGTGAAGTACGGTGTCGAAAGCTTTGGGAAAATCTATGAATATAGCGTCAACTTGAAATCCCTTATCCAGGTTAGAAGCTATGTCATGCGTGAACTCGACAAGTTGTGCTATGGTGCTAAAACCGCGTCTGAATCCATGTTGTACATGAGAGAGAATGTTATTTGATTCAAGGAATTCCATAATCTGTATATTATATGCTCTAGTATTTTGCATGAATATGGTGTTAAATATATTGGCCGGTAGATAGAAAGATGCTGCTTACCACCTGACTCATGTAATGGAATCACCTTAGCCATCTTCCATTATGAAGGTACTATGCCGGAAGTTAGTGATTTATTGAAGATAAGAGTAAGGTATCGTGAAGTCCGTAAGGCATACCGAACGAGAAACAAATTCCGGATTCCATCAGGCCCTTCACTTTTCTTTGTATCAAGATTTAGTATGAGGTTTAAGACACCTTCTGTGCTAACTAAGATATCATTAATGGGGCAAGTCGGATGAATGTTTAGAAAAGGATGAACAATATGATTATCGCAAGTAAAAACGGACTTAAAGTATGCGTTGAAGGCGTTGGAGTATAATAGTGAATCACTAGTAATTTCGTTCTTCACACATAAGGATGTACAAGAGCTGTCACGAGGAAAAATGGATCCCCAGATTTTATGCGGGTTACTTTTCAACAGAAGCGGTAGCTGCACGTTATAAAAAAAATCTTTGGCTGATTTGGTTTTTGTGCAAAGATTCGCCTTAGCTAACCTAGCAGTGTGTACGGGGTTATGGGAGTCCCTCAAGCGTCTAAGCCTGCGAACACGACGTGAAAGATGTAGTATATCTCTGTTCATCCAAGGGATTTTAGTATTTTTCTTTTTTGTTTTGATGGGAATGAAGTGTTCGATACATGACATGACAATATTTTCAAGATATGTCACGAGAACATTCACGTCACTTGATATGCTGAGTGTTTCAAAGATGTCAAAGACATCAGCCAATGCATCTAGAATAGAGGTGTCGTCAGCGTGATTGAAATCGCGAAATGTAGTAAGAACGAAGGATGGTTTAGGAACAATGCACGGAAGGGAAACAAAAACAACCTTATGATCAGAAATGCCTTCTACCACTTCACAAGTGTAATCATTCGCGGTGAGGTTCGAGCTAAGAAAAACCAAGTCCAAAAGAGCATTGTGCCTGGTAGGCTCGCAAACGATCTGAGTAAGCCCCAAATTCAGGCTAAAATTCAAAAGTTCTTTATCGAAAGAGCCATCATGACCGCATGTCGATAGAGAGGGCCAATGACTGCCAGGTGCATTGAAATCGCCCAGACAAATAAAGTTGGAAGGACCTAGGTTGTGCATCTGCATGAACGTTTCGATTGCTTGAAGCGAGTCCACCGTTGTTCCTGGGGGGCGATAGAAAGCGCCGTTTACAAAATGCGTTTTTTCTATGTAAAGTTTGCACCAGGCCGACTCCGTATCTAGAGGAGCTGGAAGAACGGCAAACGTAAGATCAGACCGAAGCAAAAGGGCGACGCCGCCCCCCTTGCTGTTCTGTCTGTCCGTCCGAATTACGATATATTCCGGTGGAGTGAATTCCGAGTCAAAAGTCCCATTGTGTAGCCACGTTTCCGTGATAGCAACAACGTGAGGACAGTACGAGTGAATAAGAGATAAGAAGGCAGGAAATTTATTGGTGATACTTCGTGCATTAAGATTGAGTAAACAAATGCAATCAAGCGATGTGGGAGCTGCTCAAAGATGCGATGACGGTGATGCAGCATGGCTACTCGCATCGGCACAGTTGTTAACTAAAGGCACAGATTAGGAGCGAAATGAATTACTGGAAGAATTCACCATTGAGTTAGACAAGTGATCCCAGTGATAGCGAATCTTGTTAATAAAGACATGATCATAGCGCAATTTTACAACAAAACCGTTGTTGCGAAATGAACCGGAGGGTTCCCAGAGATTTTTGCGAACAGATCTCACATTTGAAGACAAGTCATCGGTGAAGCACAGATCGGAATTTACGAGTTTAGTGGGATTATTGAAGATCTGAAGCTTTTCCTGGAAACTCAACATCTTCATTATTACGGGGCGCCGGTGGCCTTCCCAAGGCCGACCAATCCTGTGACACCGTTCAATGGACGGACATTGCATCATCAATGTCTCAGAAAATAGCCGTGAAATATTAGCTAATAATGTTTCGTGAGTTTCGCCAGTCGGTTCATCAAGACCGTGTAGAATTATATTGTTGCGATGGGACCTGTTTTCTAGTTCATCATTCTTGGAAAATAGCCGTGACACAGTTGTCGAAAGCGAAGTGACCTCTGCCTATAGTTTGGTGCGCAGGTCGTTGACCGCAGGGGCCTTAACCGCTGCGGTCATGCGATTGTCTAAGTCCTCGAGAAGTGAAGAAACAGCCTTGAAGTTGTTTTGACTGAGACATGCTTCCAATTCATCATTCTGCGTGACAAGCTTGTTCACTGTGGCTGTTGATGCCAGAATTTTATTTTGCACGTCATCAGACACAGAGCCAGAGGCCGAGAATGAAGATTCAAGTGAAGCTGGACGGCTTTCAAAGGCCTTGAAACGGGAGTCAACGGAAGTTTTAAGATTAACAATATCTTGCGCAATTCGGTTCTGGCCAGCGAGGAGCTGAGCAAACATATCACCAACGTTGTGAGTGTCAGCAACCGCTGCTGGCGACCTATCAAGGGAGGGGGCGCATCCGGACTGAGAGTTTAGCTCTGTGTTGGCTTGAGGGTTCCTTCTAGGAGGCCCTGGGTTCGTCTCAACATCACCACTCAACAAAAGGCTACGAACAAGATGCACAAGCTCTTTCGAAATGTACGCAAAACAGGAATCGCAGCATCGCGGGCAAGGCAGCAGCAACAAAAAGGGGTTGTCAGATCGAATGCAGTAAGCATTACTGAAGTGACATACCTGCACAAAGAGCAGAATTCGTCTAAGCATGGTTGCGGCGTTGCTGTCACCTTGCCCACTGAAGAAAGCGGCCAGCGGTGCTGCTCTTATAGTCGCAGGCGCTGACGTCACAGCGTTGAATACCAGTAGGATTGGACAGTCCGTGATTACGTAGTTGAACGGAGATAAGTTGAAATCGGCGGCGGTCGGGCCAAGGCTATCTCCACCAAAGAAGACAGGGCAGGCCAGACACGGGCGAGATGAATCCTGTATCCGTTGTTCCGGAATCGACGACGCATCCTGGACCGCCGGAGGGGGGCCCGCAGTAGCAAGGAACCCGAAGAGAAACTGCACAAAGAGCAGAATTCGTCTAAGCATGGTTGCGGCGTTGCTGTCACCTTGCCGACTCTTGTGGAAGTATAGTGCAAACGATCATCCCGCACCACAAAGCGACGATGAAGATTGGAAAACCCAAGATCACGGACTGGCAGGCATTTCGCAAAGACGAGAGCGCCATTAATGCGACGATAGACGACATAGAAATATGGATCAGAGGAGTCGTGGAAAGAGCCGAGAAGCATACGAAGACAATCCAGCTGTCGCAATTGACCCCCGTGGTCGACCCCCACTTACTCCACCTGTGGGAGGCGCGGAGGGGACTCGCGGAACGCTGGCAGCGTAACAAATGCAACCGGAAACTCAAAATTCGAATCTCCAAGCTGATCAAGGAAACACAAGAGTACTCTGAACAACTTAAAAAACAGAACTGGCGCGACACATGTAACAAGCTTCAAGGGACCTTAAGCAGCAAGCGCACTTGGGTTGTACTCAAGACACTCCTATCAAAGAAGGAGAACAAGAACGCCGCAAAACAGAAAGTGCAGAGACTTATACACAACCACCCGGGGAAAGAGGAAGACATCATCAAAGAAGTGAAGGAGAAGTTCCTCGGTACAGAGCGGAACATACACTTTGACGAGTATCGAGGGAAACCAAATATAGAATTGGATCGGCCCTTCACAGAAGCAGAAATCGAGAGGGCCTTAAGCAAGCTCACCCGCAACACGGCGCCGGGGTACGACAGAATAAACAAGACACTCCGGAACCTTGATGGACCCTCTGTTGACGCACTCTTAAAATACATCAATGAGTGCTGGGAACACGGTAAAGTACCACCGGAATGGAGACATGCCGAGGTAACCATGATACCTAAACCCAACAAGCCCATCAGCGTGCAGAGCCTTCAAGCTATATCCCTCACCTCGTGTGCTGGAAAACTCTATTAGCACATAGTGCACAACCGCATGATCGAACATCTCGAAGACAACGGACACGTCCCAAACACCATGTTCGGATTTAGAGCTCACCTGTCCACGCAAGACGTGTTACTGCAGATCAAAGAAAAAGTCATCGACAAACTGGACACGCACAGCAAAAGAGCCATCCTCGCACTTGATGTGAAAGGGGCTTTCGACAACGTGTCACACGAAGCCATACTGCAACACCTCAACGTATATAACTGCGGTACAAATATATATAATTACATCAAAGCTTTTCTGAAAGAACGGACAGCCACAGAGGCAATTTGCGCTCTGAGAAATTCGACATACCGCAAAAGAGAACGCCACAAGGCTCCGGCATTTCGCCGATGTTATTCAATCTAGCGATGAGCTCGCTACCCAAACAATTAAAGCAAATAGAAGGGATTGGTCACGCCATATATACTGAGGACCTCACCATCTGGACCACGGGAGGGTCGACAGGTAAACAAGACGCTCTGCAAGAAGCGGTTGACACAACGGAGAGGTACCTGGAAGCATGTGGACTGACGTGCGCACCAGAAAAGTCAGAGATCTTGGTGCTAAGAAAGCGCACAAGAGGCCGACAACCGCAGCATATACCAGACCCGGAAGTAAAGGTGGGAGGCATCGTGATTCCGCAGGTAACGAGGCTCCGCATCCTCGGACTCCTGATTCAAAAGGACGGGGCCGGGGGAGCAGAGCAACAATGCAACAAATAACCCACCTTATCAAAACAGTGACGAGCAAAAGGCACGGACTCAAGGAGGAAGACTGCACGAGAATAATACAAGCGCTGCTCACGAGCATCGTCACCTACGGGACCCCATACGTTGACATGAAGAACAGTCAACGAGATAAAGTAAACGCCGTCATTAGAAAACCCTACAAAATTGCGTTGGGCCTGTCCCCTTCCACATCCACAGTGAAACTAGTCAAAATGGGAGTTCACAACACGTGGGAAGAGCTCGTGGAAGCGCCCAACGTCAACCAACTGGACCGACTAAAGCTAACAAAAACGGGAAGAGCCCTGCTTCAAGATCTGGGCTACCAAGTCGAGGATGAGAGGCACCTACCTCAGCGTATTCCCCACGATATCAGAGACAAGCTACACATAAGTACCATTCCCAGAAACATGCATCCCGTGTACGACAAGGAAAGGAGACAGGCGAGAATACAGGCGCTCAAGCACATACTGGAACGCACCAACAGCAAAGAAGAAAATGTGAGATACACGGACGCAGCTGCGTACAGAACAAACGACCGATTTGCAATCAGCGTCGTCGACGAGAAGGGTGAACAACTTACAGCCACATCCATACGTGCCAAGGACGCGAGCACAGCGGAGGAGCTGGGCATAGCTCTGGCCATCGCAACGTGCAAGCAGACCCTGGTTACCGTGGTGACGGACTCGCAAGAAGCATGCAGGAGGTATGTGAACGGAAGGATCGGAAAGGCAGCACTTCAGGTCTTGACCAACACCGAGATAGAAACAGCACAAATCCACTGGACGCCGGGACACGAGTCTCTCGCGGGGAACCAGGCGGCGCTCGCCGCGGCTCGAGATCATGCACGCCGAGCCATCTCCGACACGCAGAGCTCACGGACCAACGACGGCTACGAGGATGATGAACGGATATCCAAGAAGTACTCGGACGTCCTGGCGCACTACAGGAAGCAGAGGCGTCGCTACCCACCCGCGCATAAGACGATGAGTAGGGAGCAAGCGGTAACCTGGAGAAGACTCCAGGCTGGAACCTACCCGCATGGAACACTGTTGCACGCCATGTATCCGGGCACCTAAAGTTCTGCCCGCCGGACACGCCCAACACCTTGCGCCATATGGTGCTGGAGTTCAGAAATAACCGCGAAGTACCACCGTCATCATCACCACCAGGCGATAACATGCAGGAAGAAGCGGATATAGAGGAAGAATTGGAAGACCAGTGGGAGGCTCTGCTGGTGACGCAAGACCCTGACAACCAGCTACGGTTGCTGAACAGGGCTCGGGCGGCGGCAGCGAGCCATGGCTACCTGGACTGAGGAGGCCACCCACCTTTGGGCTCAAGGAGCCTGGTCTAACAATAAAGTTTGTTTCTTTCTCTCTTCATTCAAGCTCTCCCAAGCAACAAGGAACCTAAGAAAAAACTACAAAGTATATGTGTCCTTTTTAAGAGATCAGATATAATTCGCGGAACTGTCCAAACGATCAACAGGGAGAAAGTAACGGATATTCGAAATTATAACATGAGAAAAATTGAGGAAGTATTAAAAAGTGGATGCAGCTTAAAATTAGTGAGAAGAAAAGTTGGCATAGGACAAGCCGAGATGTATGCGCTGAAAGATAAGGAGGGCAATATCATCAAGTTAGTTAATTGGGGTTTAATGGCGCAAAAGTGACTAAGGCCATGCTGCGCCAGCCACAAAATATTAAGAAATCAAATGTTCAAGCGGCGAACGCTGCGTTACTTTATAGTCTGTGCAAAAAAAGCGGTTTCTTGTGAAAAGCTCAACAAGTCGGTGAAGGGCACTAGCGGTTCATCTCCGAGTATTCAGGCGGGGTGTAAAGGTATGTGTAAGTTATAGAGATTCTGTAAAAGCTTCCACCCCTGTGTTTCAGTATGTGGTTATGTCATAATAATGTGCATTACTATAAGTGGTTCATGGCACTTCTCGCGACTTCGCAGGTTTTCGTTTTGACAATATCATCAACATTTCAGAATATATAGCAAAAGCAGCGGAAGAATTCTATACTGACCTGTACAGTACCCAGAGCAGCCACGCTACCTTTATTCGAAGTAATGATGAACTAACGATGAAGTTAGGAGGGCCTTGCAAGACATGACCCGGAGAAAAGCGACCGGAGAAGATGGAATAACAGTCAGTTTATACAAAACTTGTCGAGATATCATGCTGGAAAAGCTTGCGCCCTTTTATACAAAATGCCTCATGACTTCAAGTGTACCAGAGAACTGGAAGAATGCCAATAATATACTAATACACATGAAGAAAGACTTTAAAGAACTGAAAAATTATAGGCGCATTAGCTTGTTTTTGGTATAGTATAAAATATTCACGAAGATAACTTCCAATAGAGTGAAGGCAACACTTCACTTCAGTCAACCAAGATAACAGGCGGGCTTCAGGAAGTAATATACTACAGTGGATCCCATTCATGTCATCAATCAGATAATCGAGAAATCTGCAGAATACAATCAACCCCTCTATGCGGCTTTCATAGATTATAAAAAGACGCTTCATTTAGTAGAGGTACCAGCAATTATAAAGGCGTTAAGTAATTAAGGAGTACAGAAGGCATACCTGAATATCTTGTGAAACACCTATAAAGATTCCACAGCTACCCTTCTCCACAAGAAAAGTCGAAAGTTACCTATCAAGAAAGGGGCCAGACAGGGAGACACAATCTCTCGGATGCTCTTCACTGCATGCTTGGCAGAAGTATTCAAGCTATTAAACTGGGAAGGCTTAGAAATGAGGATCAAAGGCGAATATATGGCCAACCTATTATATAAACACTTTTTTATGTGTCACACCTGCTATAACCTCTATTCGAGATTGCAGTATCCATAAATGAATAAATAAATAAATAAATTGATAGTACGCATTTAAGGTGAGATGTGCTCGTGGTTTATATGAATACCCAGTAAGAGACAACGGCCGAGCAAGGCGAACGCGAGCACCAACAACAACCGTCTTCGTGCTCTTCGTCTTCTGCTGGCGTCCGTATTCTCGCTACAATCACTTCTTGGCGAAAAAGGAGCAATCCTGGCGACCTATGGAACAGGCAGCACTGGTGTTTCGTAGTGCGGCTTCAGTGGGCCGACATTAACAGTTTCGCATCCGCGACGCCGTTTCCGTAGATGGCTCAATAGGCTAAATGACAAAGTTGACAGGGGACGTCTGTTGTAGAACCCGGTAGGGGTCATCATACTCTTAGCTGAACTTTGTAGAAATGCCAGGAGTAGAGGAAGGAACGCGGAGCCATATAAGCGTTCCAGGTGAATATTGACTCGTGTACTAATCCTTATCGGGCAACCACGTTTCGCCGCCTAACAAATGTAATCGCACAGTGTGGGACGCGCCTGCATGTATCCGAAGTTTCTGGAAAGTTATCGATGCTTCTATTCGCTGTCTGTTGTCGCCGAACCTTATGTTATCTGATTTCATCACCTGACGCGAATGGTGTAGAACTTTGTGGAAGGCACGCGGGTCCGAACGATTAGTCTGGAACATTCGACGACTGTTCTTTAATATTCACTTTTGGCAGCAGCGGTTGCGGTCGCGAGCAAGTTGCTAATCTACTTTTACCACAGGACAGCATATGCGGAACAAATCGACGGGCTGAAGCAAGGAAAGGCTACCACCCCTGCCCGTGCGGTGCCCAGCTGACCACCTCGTCACAACAGTGACTGCTGCGTCTGCTGCGTCTGCCCTCTACCGGCCGAGTTCCAGCATATAAGCAAGCATCGTTGGCGCTGTCTCTCACTTTTGGCAGCAGCGGTTGCGGTCGCGAGCAAGTTGCTAATCTACTTTTACTACAGGTTGGTCTTTTTTTCTTCTCCTTTACTTTCCAACCACATTTTTTCTCTCTGTATACCGCTGCCGCTGCTGCCAAACTGCGTGCTGTTTACACAATGCCGACCAATGCTGAGTTGGCAAAAGAAATGGACGCTTTACGCGCTGAGGTTGCTGTGATGCGTGAAAGCCTTAACATGTTCAATGAACTGTTCGAGACGGTTAAGAAGCAGAATACCGATCTTGCTATTGAAAACAGGGCTCTGAAAGATGAAAATGGCCACCTGGCACGCAGGGTTTCTGAACTGGAACAGTACTCCCGACTCAATAACGTAGAAATAAAAGGTGTCCCTGCAACTAAAGGTGAAAGCTGTCTTGCGGTTGTTCAGTCTATGGGTGATGCTATAGGATGCAAAATCGCTCCTGAGGGTGTCGATACTGCACATCGTGTACCAGCCAAAAAAGAAACAAATATTATTGCCCGCTTTTGCTCCCGAGAAAAAAAAAAAGCTGAGTTCGTGAAAAAGGCACGCAAGGCTCGCTTGACCACTGCGACCCTTGGGTTTCCACAAGAGGATCAGAAGCCCTTATATGTCAATGAACATCTCACGCAAGTAAGAAAGCGATTGTTCGCACAAGCTCTCGAACTGAAAAAAGCAAAAGGCTGAAAACACCTCTGGACAGACCACTGCGTAATTAAGGCGCGAAAGACAGATGACAGCCGTGTCTACCGTATCTCTAGTGCGGGTGATCTTGGTGTTTTCACCTAGCTTACTAGTGTTTGCGGCTGCGTATCCTAAACCTGCACAAGAATGTTCTCTTGTCAGGATCTTAAAAAATATTTCAGTGATGAAACTCCCAAGTTATCGCTCATACATTTTAATATTCGTAGTCTGCGAAAAAACTATGACAGCCTCTTAGCATTTCTTTCTATAATTAATCACAACTTCTCTTTTATCTGCTTATCTGAGACATGGTTATCACTGGACGATAGAAATTTATATGCGCTACCAGAGTACAATGCAGAGTACTGCTATCGTGCTACGCCACGTGGCGGCGGATCTGCCATATTTATCAAGTTATCATTGACATACAAACCCCGCAATGATCTTGCCTTTTCTAAATTACTCTGCGAGTCTGTATGGTTAGAATTTGATCAGAGTGTTTTTTCAGTTGATGGCCGGAACACAGTGTTAGCGTGCATTTATCGTTCACCATCATCGTCATACTCTGAGTTTTGTCTGCAGTTTGAAAAGTTGTTGCACACTGTTGCGAACGAAAACAAAAATGTCATTATCTGTGGAGACATCAACATAAACATTATCGACCCTAATATTCCATCATGTTCTGATTATCTCGGGTGCTTTCTTAGCTACGGCCTTGCTTCTTTAATCACTTCTCCAACTAGATGTGACAAGACAGGATCTAATACGTTAATTGATCACATATTAACCAACTTTACTGCAGATTATACAGCAGGAGTCATCGAGCACAGCATAACTGACCACTACCCTATATTTTTGACTTTAGGTACAGAAAATTCTAAATCGATTGAACAGAAAGAGAAAGTGCATTTTGACTCTCAAAAATTTATCTCTATGATACAGTCAAATGACTGGACCACCGTACTCTGTGAATCTTGCGCTGAAGAGGCTTATCAGTTGTTCTTGGCTGAAGTTACACGCTGTATTCATGAATGCACTACTACATCTATCATAACTCGTTTTTTCAGTTCCCCTCGAAAACCTTGGGTAACGAGAGCGCTACTTCGATGTATCTTGAAGAAAAGTCGGCTCCAGAAAAGGGTAATTTGTGAGCCATTTAACTGTGAACTTAAATCTCGTTTCAAAAAATATTCTAACACACTTGCAGCCACACTTAAATGTGCCAAACGAGATTACTTTCAGAAGAAGATTTTGAATAATGGGAATAATACGAGGCGCAACTGGCAGGTCATCAACAAATTACTAAATAATAAATGTCATGAGAATTTACCAAAAATAAAAACTGAGACACAAACATACTGCCACCCTGCTGATATCGCCAATGCCTTCAGTGAGTATTTTAGTAGTACTTGCGATTCTCTAACAGATCCCCCATTACCGACATTACCTCGTCATCTTCATTCATTCTATTTGCGACCTACGAATGCAAAGGAAGTTCTTCATGTTATATCTTCGCTTAGGTCTACAGGACCTGCCCTAGACTGTTCATCCATCTCGTATCAAGTTAGTTTCTAATGAACTGTCTCCTATCATAGCAGATATTGTTAACAAAATGTTTAAAGCAGGCACATTTCCCAGTTCTCTGAAAGTTGGTAAAATAACACCTGTTTACAAAAAAGGCAATCGTGAGCTTCTGAACAACTACAGGCCTATTTGTATTCTTTCATTTTTCAGTAAAATAATTGAACCACTAGTTCATACACGTTTATCATCCTATCTAGCAAAATTTAATCTACTATCACCTAAACAGTATGGCTTTCGGCAGGGTTACTCAACTGAGCTTGCGCTTCTAACTTTCACCGATAAAGTCAAGAGAGCAATCGACCAAGGCTTGCTGGTTGGAAGTGTATTTATAGATTTAACAAAAGCTTTTGACACCATTAATCACAAAATTCTAATACATAAACTCGAATCTTACGGCATAACTGGCCCGCCACTTCAGTTTATTTCTAGCTACTTAACCAATCGTACCCAAGTTGTTCAGATTGACGGCAAACTCTCATCTTCTAAGAACATATGTCAAGGCGTTCCTCAGGGCTCGATCCTTGGTCCGCTGCCGTTTCTACTATTTATTAATCACCTGCCTAATGTTCTGACCACTGCCGACTGTATATTATACGCAGACGACACGACTATTTTTACTTACGCTAATAATGTCGACGAGCTTCAGCGAAACATTAACGTTGATCTGCATAACGTAACTTCCTGGTGCCGAAAGAACATGTTGCGCATCAATCCGCTAAAAACGGTTTTTATGGTTTTTCATTCCTTCCCGACACTAATTTCGAAATCTATATCTGTGTGTCTCGACAACAACTTAATACCAATATCTGATAGCGCAAAGTTTCTTGGCATAGTTTTAGACAAGCATCTGAAATTCACTCTCCATGCGCAGTCACTTGTCCGTAAGATTTCTTTTGGAATACGCGCCATAATCAAAACTCGCTCATATTTTCAGCCGCACATTATCCATTCCCTTTATCATGCGCACATTCACAGCCATTTATCTTACTGCGTATCAGCCTGGGGAAACACATACCTCGCTCACCTCAGCCAACTTCAACGCCTGCAGAATCAGGCGCATCGTCTCATGACTTTCAGCCATTTTCTATCCAATTCTACGCCACTTTATTGCCGTTTAAACATTCATCCTCTTCACCAGCTTTTTCAGTTCAAGTTAACAGTCGTGATCTATCAGTTATTTCGCAATATTGCACATATAGATGGCTTTGTTGCTGAAACGTTTGTAAATACTAACACTACTAGGTTCTCTGAACTCGATAATCGTCTTTTACCTAAAGTGCGCACAAACTATGGTAAGTTCACTACCACATTTGCGGGAATAAAACTGTGGAATTCAATTCCACATACCATTAAATCATCCCCCACAGAGCATATATTCAAGAACCAAGTCAAGAAATATTTTATGCAGCAACTCTCTTCATCCTAACAACTGACTTTTGTGATTGTAATAATATTTCGCTTGGCTATTGTACTATGTTATATTACTCCTACTTTTATTGTGTTGTAAATTTGCATTACTTGTTCACTACAGAAGTTTTCTTCGCAATTTTTGTTTTACTAAACAGCTTTATATTCTTGTTTTTTCACACTGTTCCTTATTTTTATGAAATTGTTTGTAAAGTCACCGTAACCAATGCTTGATCTGTATCTTGTTTTTTTTTATTTTGTTCATGTATGGGAGTCCCCCTGACAGTTTTTAACTTTGGGACTCCCTGTGTAGTGCTAATTCTGTACACAATTCTTTGTAAGACTCACATCGCTGATGAATAAACTTGAAACTTGAAAAACCGACGCGCTTGACCCGCTGATCAGATTTCCGACGATCGCCGACCGTGTTCGCCGATGTCGTTGTGCTATAAGTGTAGACTGTTTTTGTGGGCACAGGTTCGCCCAATAAAAGCTAGTTTTGTATTCCACCGTCACTACCACGTGACATCTGGTGGAGGTGCTTGTGCGTTCATGTACCGAACGCCCCCGCAAAGCCACGATCCAAGCCCAAAGCCCGACGACAGAACCAACATCGCCCAAGACCAGCGTGCTAGCCGCAGAGTGCAAGGACTGCCCCCAGAGCACGGACTTCTACCTGAGACGACAAAGAAGATCGTGGTCAAGACAACCCCAATGGCTGCCCCAGCGTCCCCCGTTATCCGACAACAACCTCGGGACCCACCAACCTTCCATGGAGCAGCGACTGAAGACCCGGAATCATGGCTGGAGACCTACGAACGAATAGTGACATTCAACAACTGGGACTCCGACGACAAGCTGCGGCATGTCTACTTCGCCTTAGGAGACGCCACCAGAACGTGGTTTGAGAACAGGGAGTGGACCTTGACAACGTGGGACCTGTTCCGTAGCGGCTTCCTGCGCACCTTTACAAGCGTCGTGCGCAAGGAAAAGGCCGAAGCTATGCTGGACGCCCGAGTGCAGCTACCAAACGAGAACGTTGCCATCTTTACGGAAGAAATGAGCCGTTTGTTCAGCCACGCCGACCCGGATATGGCCGAGGAGAAGAAAGTCCGCCTACTGATGCGTGGTGTAAAGGGGGAACTTTTCGCCGGAATGGTAAGAAGCCCACCAAAGACCGTCGAAGAGTTTCTTCGTGAGGCGACGAACATTCAGAAGACACTCGAGATCCGAAACCGGCAATTCGATCGCCGCACGACCAAAACTCCGACGTGGAGATGCCACGCTTTTCCATCGACTGTGGTTGGGTGTTGACGTCGCCGCACGACCAAAACTACGCCGGGGTTCAATCACTGGCTACCGACGATCTAAGCGAGACTATCAGAGCGGTCGTACGGGAGGAGCTGCAGAAGTTCTACCCAAGGACGCAGTCCCAAGTGGATCCAATCGCTGAAATCGTCAAAGAAGAGGTTCAGCGATCGCTTGGAGTCCCTGAGGTGCAACCACGATCACCGCAACCTCAGCCGGAAGCGATGACCTACGCCGCCGTCGCCCGCCGTCCAGGTCCAGCTCCGCGACAACGCCAGGGCCCTGTAACGCCGCAATTCCGTCGTCCACCGCCGCCGCCGCCAGCACGCTCACCCGTCGCCCAGCGCAGCTACACGAGGAAGACGGACATTTCGCGAGCCCCCGACCACCACCCGCTCTGCTATCACTGCGCAGAAGCCGGCCATGTGTACTGCCGATGTCCATACCGCGACCTGGGATTGCGAGGGTTCGCCGTCGATGCACCGCGCCCTCGGGAAGGTGAACGCCCTCGTGACATCGCCGACTACCTCGCCGCTACTCAGTGGAGCCCTCAACGGCCGTCCCGGTCGCCGTCACCAGGCCGCTACTTGTCGCCGCAGCGCCGTCCATACGCTGGCCCAGCATGGGGCCGCTCTGCGAGCCCATATCCGGAAAACTAAAAGCAGCAACCGATGGAGGTGCGGTTGCTGTTCGTCGAACTGACGAAGATCCTGCGCCGCCGACGAAGACGACGAAGAGACCATCTCGACGACATAATAACGACACGCCGCCGTCCCGACGAAGTCAGGAAGCCAAGACTACACCGACGAAAGACGACTTGACGACGCGACGTTCCAGCTTCAGTTCTACACGACGCAGCCGTGATCCGACGCCAAGACCTAATTGCAATGCCAGACAAAGAACCACCGACCTCGACGTGCTTCTCGACGGCCACGCAGTTACCGCCTTAGTGGACACAGGAGCCGATTACTCCGTCATGAGTGGACCCATCGCCGAGCAGGTGAATAAAGTTAAAACTGCATGGGAAGGCCCTCAAATTCGGACCGCTGGAGGACACCTCATCAAGCCGACTGGAATCTGCAGGGCAAGAATAACCATTCATGACCGGACTTACCCTGCCACCTTCGTTATCCTCCAACAGTGTTCACGAGACGTCATTCTCGGTATGGACTTCCTGGACCAATACGGCGCTATCATCGACCTGAAGCCGAAGTCAATAACGCTGTCGGAAGATAAAGCGATGCAGCCGCAGAGCCCTCGTAGTCACCACGCCTTGAGTGTGCTCGAAGATCAAGTGAGCATCCCGCCTCGCTCCAGCATTGTTATTTCGGTCGGCACCAAAACACCCGCTGACGTAGAAGGCGTCATCGAAGGCGACCAACGTCTACTGCTAGACCGTGAAATTTGCGTCGCAAGAGGGATCGCTCGACTGCATGGAGGGAAAACCGAAGCGTTGCTGACAAACTTCAGCCGGGAGTTCAAACACATCAACAAGGCCACGACGATCGCGTACATCGAGGAAATTCTGGAAACCAGTAACGCGTTTGTCCTCTCGGATTCCGCCGTATCTGCCCCGACGTCCATGGTTCCCGAACCAGACTACGACATTAATCCAAGTCTCCCCGTGATTAAGCAAAAGCAGCTGAGAAGTCTGCTCCGACGATACAATGGCTGCTTTTCGACGTCATCGAGGATTCGACAAACACCAGTCGCCAAGCATCGCATCATCCCCGAGGAGTGCGCTCGACCACTCCGCCAGAGCCCTTACCGAGTTTCGGCACGAGAACGTAAAGCTATAAAAGAACAAGTCGACGAAATGCTGTGCGACGACATCATCCAGTAGTCGAAAAGCCCGTGGGCATCCCCTGTAGTCCTGGTGAAGAAAGAGGACGGAATCCTACGTTTCTGCGTCGATTATCGTCGTCTGAACAAGATCACGAAGAAGGACGTATACCCCCTCCCACGGATAGACGACGCATTGGATCGGCTCTGCAACGCTAAATACTTCTCGTCAATGGACCTCAAGTCTGGCTATTGGCAAATAGAAGTCGACGAAAGAGATCGCGAAAAGACGGCCTTCATCACCCCAGACGGCCTCTACGAGTTCAAGGTTATGCCATTCGGACTGTGCTCGGCGCCTGCAACGTTCCAGCGCGTGATGGACACGGTTTTAGCAGGATTGAAATGGCAGACCTGTCTCGTTTACTTGGATGACGTCGTCGTCTTCGCCGGAAATTTCGACGATCACCTGAGGCGGCTTGCGACAGTACTAGAGGCCATCAAGTCACCAGGGCTTACTCTGAAGCCAGAAAGGTGCCGCTTCGCTTACGATGAGCTTCTGTTCCTAGGCCACGTCATCAGCAAGTCTGGAGTCCGCCTCGATTCACAGAAAACAGCTGCCATTACAAAGTTCCCACAGCCCATCGACAAGAAGGAAGTGCGTAGATTTCTTGGCATGTGTGCCTACTACAGGCGATTTGTCAAGGACGTTTCACGCATCGCTGAGCCGCTGACAAAGCTAACTAAATGTGACGTTGAGTTCAAGTGGGAAACGCCGCAGGCCGACGCATTTCAAGAACTCAAACGACGCATGCAGTCGCCGCCCGTACTTGCGCACTTCGACGAGCACGCTGATACTGAAATACACACTGACGCCAGTAGCGTAGGCCTCGGTGCCGTCCTAGTCCAGAGAAAAGATGGACATGAACACGTCATAGCTTACGCTAGCCGGTCGTTGTCAAAAGCGGAAGGCAATTATTCTACAACCGAAAAGGAATGCCTCGCCATCGTTTGGGCTACAGCGAAATTTCGCCCTTTCCTATATGGCAGGCCATTCAAAGTGGTCAGCGACCATCACGCGTTGTGTTGGCTATCTAAATTAAAGGACCCTTCAGGATGGCTGGCACGGTGGAGCCTCAGACTACAAGAATACGACATCACTGTAACATACAAGTCCGCACGAAAACACTCAGATGCCGATTGCCTATCACGCGCCCCCATTGGCCCGCCGCCGCAAGATGACGAGGATGACGACGCCTTCCTTGGCATAATAAGCGCGGAAGACTTCGCCGAACAGCAACGAGCAGACCCGGAGCTAAAAAGCCTTGTCGAGTATTTGGAAGGGCACACCGACGTTGTCCCTAAGGCATTTAGGCAAGGATTGCCTTCGTTTACGCTACAAAACAACTTGCTAGCGAAGAACTTCCCATCAGTCCGCGCCAACTACCTTCGTGTTGTTCCCTCAGCGCTGCGTCCAGAAATACTGCATGTCCTACATGACGATCAGACCACTGGGCATCTAGGATTCTCCAGGACGCTGTCGAGGATACAGAAAAGGTATTACTGGCGGCGTCTAACCACCGACGTCACCCGTTACATCAAGATGTGCAGAGGCTGTGAGCGACGCAAGACACCACGGACAAGGCCAGCGGGATTACTACAGCCGATCAAGCCTCCTTACCGACCTTTTCAGCAGATCCGGATGGACTTGTTAGTACCGTTTGCGACATCAAGATCCGGAAATAAGTGGATCGTCGTGGCGACGGACTATCTCAGCCGCTTCGCTGAAACTAAAGCTCTACCGAAAGGGAGCGCAGCCGAAGTGGCGAAATTTTTCGTCGAGAACATCCTGCTGCGACATGGTGCTCCAGAAGTGCTCATCACCTACAGAGGAACGGCTTTTACAGCAGAGCTCACGCAAGCCATTCTGCAATACAGCCAGACAAGTCACAGGAGGACAACTGCCTACCATCCGCAGACGAAT
The DNA here is from genome assembly GCF_023375885.2 of Dermacentor andersoni. Taxonomy (NCBI): domain Eukaryota; kingdom Metazoa; phylum Arthropoda; class Arachnida; order Ixodida; family Ixodidae; genus Dermacentor; species Dermacentor andersoni. Next base: position 2,174,310 of record NC_092818.1, read on the forward strand.
GGTCTCGCGGAGCGCCTGAACAAGACCCTCGCCGACATGCTAGCAATGTACGTCGACGTCGAGCACAAGACGTGGGATGCGGTCCTGCCATACGTAACATTCGCTTACAACACGGCGGTGCAAGAAACAACACAGATCACGCCATTTAAGCTGGTTTACGGCAGGAACCCGACGACGACGCTCGACGCCATGCTGCCGCCCGTCACTGACGAGGAAAATCTTGACGTCGCTACCTATCTCCAGCGCGCCGAAGAAGCCCGACAGCTCGCCCGCCTGCGAATCAAGAACCAGCAGAGGACCGAGAGCCGACACTACAACGTCCGACGACGCTTCGTCGGAGGTTGTGTTTGGGTTTGGACCCCTATACGCCGACGAGGACTGAGCGAGAAGCTTTTGCGTCGCTATTTCGGACCGTACAAAATCATCCGACGTATTGGCGCACTGCACTATGAGGTCGTGCCAGAAGGCATTTCGCTATCACAGCGGCGCCGCTTACGACCTGAAATAGTCCACGTTGTGCTACTCAAGCCGTACTACCAGCGTTAATGAACTTTGGGGCTTCGCGTAACTGACTTTCGGACTTTGTTTCTTTTCGTTGTTTTGTTACTTATGTTTAATAAGTGTCCTTTTGTGTTTCACTCTCTTATATTTCTAGCATCGGGACGATGCTTCTTAAGAGGGGGGTATTGACACGTGTACTTATCTTTGTCGGGCAACCACGTTTCGCCGCCTAACAAATGTAGTCGCACAGCGTGGGATGCGCCTGCATGTATCCGAAGTTTCTGGAAAGTTATCGATGCTTCTATCCGCTGTCTGTTGTCGCCGAACCTTATGTTATCTGATTTTATCACCTGACGCGAATGGTGTAGAACTTTGTGGAAGGCACGCGGGTCCGAACGATGAGTCTGGAACATTCGGCGACGGTTCTTTAAAAGCCGACGCGCTTGACGCGCTCATCAGATTTCCGACGATCGCCGACCGTGTTCGCCGCTATCGTTGTGCTATAAGTGTAGCCTGTTTTTGTGGGCACAGGTTCGCCCAATAAAAGCTAGTTTTGTATTCCACCGTATTGCTGCTTTCTTCACCGTCACTACCACGTGACAATAGGATGGAAAAGTCAAGCTTGCGTCACGGCCATGTTTCTGGCTGGCCTGGTCTTGCGCGGTCAGTGCGATGGCGATCTGACGACATTCTTCGGCATAAGTGGCAGCTTCGGATGGAGTCGGAAGCGTCGGGGCGATACAAGAGAATTGTGTCCATAAACGAGGACGGTTCGCGACCATAACGAAAAAGGGAGAGAATCCCGTGGTAGACTGAGCGGCGCTGTTGTAAGCATACGTAACTGTAATGAAGCAGACACCCCCTGTGTATGTGCCGTCTGAAGAGGAAGACGAAGGGCCGTGCGGTGATCTCGAGCGACCCCCGTGCTTCGGACAGCCCTTGCAGTGCCTTGATTTACCTAACGTTCCACAACGTTGTGAACGAGAATAAACCTCATCTTATTTGGTGGAGGTTGCTGAGATCCTTCGCCTCGTCCTGGAATTCCGCACTCGAACCCTGCCAACAAGATCGCCTTGCACTATGCCTGATCCCGCCACCTCGTTGCCTGCACCACCGGCTGCCACTGTCATCTGCGCCGGCGTCCCTCGTCAACGTGACCCACCCATTTTCAGTGGGACCGCCGAACACGACGTGGAAGACTGGCTCTCATCGTACGAACGTGTAAGTGCCCATAACAGATGGGATGACCAGTCTAAGCTGACCCACGTGCCGTTCTACCTCGCCGACGAAGCCAAGCTTTGGTTCTTCAACCACGAATCAGACTTTACAAGGTGGTCCGCGTTTAAGACTCTGTTTGCTGAAGTGTTTGATCGCCCAGCTGTGCGTAAGCTACGCGCTGAACCGCGTCTACGCCAGCGCGCACAGCAGCCTGGAGAGACATTCCCCAGCTACATCGAGGATGTTCTCGATTTGTGCAAGCGGGTAAATCCCAGCATGTCAGAGGATGACAAGATCAAACACATACTCAAGGGCATCGAGGACAGCGCATTCCAGATGTTGCTGGCCAAAAGCCCAACTAGCGTATCCTTCATTATTAACCTCTGCCAGAGCTTTGACGAGCTGCGCCGCCAACGTTACATCGCCCGCCAGAACATTCAGCACGCCGATTCCGTCTCGAGCATCACGGTTTCTACCGAAATAACCAACTCGACCCTCTCGCAGCATATCAAAGATTTTATCCGTGAAGAGGTGGCCAGGCAGGTCTCGGTGCTGCCTCACAGTGACGCACCCACGGCAGCTTTGCCTCCAACGCTGCAGGAAGCCATCCGAAATCAGATATCTGAAGCGCTTCCGGCAGCTCAGAAGTTTTATTGGCTTATGTTCTTATTTTCGTCGCTTCGTACGCAATTTCGCATCCATCATGGCGCCTTTGACAAGTTTACTTTCCGCCACTAACGGCCTAGCAGCATGGTCACCTTAATCTGATGCAGCATTTGAGCAGTTGCGCCACTTGTTGACCTTACCACCGATTCTTCGCCACTACGACCCTGATGCTCCCACGGAAGTCCATATTGACGCCAGCCGAGTTGGCCTTGGCGCGGTCTTAGCGCAACGGAAAGCTGGCTATGATGAATACGTCGTCGCTTATGCGAGCCGTACTCTAAAGAAAGCAGAATTAAATTACTTCGTCACAGAAAAGGAGTGTCTAGCGATCGTATGGGCACTAAGCAAGTTTCGCCCATACCTTTACGGCCGTTCCTTCGCCGTTGTTACTGACCACCATGCCCTTTGTTGGCTTTCTTCCTTGAAAGACCCGTCTGGACGCTTGGGACGTTGGGCGCTTCGCTTGCAAGAATACGACATCCGCGTCATGTACCGCTCCGGTCGCAAGCACTCGGACGCTGATGCGCTCTCTCGCTCCCCACTCACGCCTGATTTGGCGTCGCTGTCAGCTTCCTCGTGCACCCTGTCACCGTTCACCATCACTGGCATGCTCACATAGCAGCGCAAGGAACCATCCCTTGCAATGTTACTTGACTACCTTGCTGCTCCGTCTGATGTCCCTTCGACACGAGCACTGCGTCGCCAAGCAACCCACTTTTCAGTGCGGGACAACATTCTATATCGCCGGAACTACATGCCCGACGGACGCAAATGGCTCCTCGCTATACCTCGTCATATGCGCTCTGACGTCTGCGCGTCTTTTCACGCTGACCCCCTAAGCGCTCATGCCGGCGTCCTCAAAACTTACACAAGGTTGTGTCAGCGCTTTTATTGGAGAGGCATGTACAACTTTGTGCAAATGTACATTCACTCTTGCACTACCTGCCAACAAGGCAAGACACCTACACAGCGTTTCACAGGACCGTTGCAGCCGCTACCATGCCCGTCTCGTCCGTTCGACCGCGTCGGCATCGACCTCTACGGCCCGTTTCCATGCAGCGGGCGTGGAAATCGGTGGATTATTGTCGACGTAGATCCCCTTACTCGCTACGCTGAGACTGCAGCACTGCTAGGAGCGACCGCCCGTGACGTTGGTGTTTTCATCCTTCACAATTTCGTTCTTCGCCACGGTGCTCCCCGAGAATTACTGAGTGATAGGAGCCGTGTCTTCCTGTCGGAGTGCAGGATAATTCATCGCAAATCGACCGCGTACCATCCCCAAACCAACGGTCTGACCGAGCGCTTCAATCGCACATTTGGCGACATGTTGCGGATGTATATTTCATCCGACCACTGCAACTGGGACACCGCACTCCCCTTTGTTACGTTCGCGTACAACACCGCGATGCAAGCGACCACCGGCTGTTCCCCCTTTTTCCTTGTGTATGGCCGTGAGCCTTCATGCCCTTTGGACACCATACTGCCGTACCAACCTGACGCTACAGAGTATACTCCGCTTTCCGTAGTCGCCAAATATGCTGAAGATTGCCGTCAGCTGGCACGTGCCCTGACTAGTGAGACTCAAGAACGTCAAAAGACAAGACATGACCGTGCTCATGAACCACCGCACAACATTGCTCCTGGTTCGCTTGTGTGGCTTTGGATACCAGCCCACATTCCTGGCCTTTCTTCCAAACTCTTGGCGCGATATCACAGTCCATACCGTATAATCGAGGCCACTTAACCGGTCAACTACATCGTCGAGCCACTCACAGTGTCACCAGACCTGCGTCGCCGTGGGCGAGAGACAGTACATGTCAACCGCCTGAAACCGTACTACGACCCGCTCATCTTCTCCGCGCCCTGAGTCGCCAGGATGGCTACGCTTCACTCCCGGGGCATTGTAATGAAGCAGACGCGCCCCTGTGTATGTGCCGTCTGAAGAGGAAGACGAAGGGCCGTGCCGTGATCTCGAGCGACCCCCGTGCTTCGGACAGCCTTTGCAGTGCCTTGATTTACCTAGCGTTCCACAACGTTGTGAATGAGAATAAACCTCATTGCAGTAACAAAGGGAAGGATACGGTCCCAGTTAGTGTGGTCAACGGAGACGTGCATGGCGAGCATGTCGCCGAGTACGATTAAAGCATTCAGTCATACCATCGGTTTGCGGATGATAGGCGCTTGTAGTTCTATGTACAATGTTGCATTGGCGATGGAAGGCTTCTACAGCTTCGGATAGAAATAAACGACCACGGTCACTCAGTAGCTCGCGAGGCGCACCGTGTCGAAGGAAAAGGTTGCGAAGAATGAACAAACCGATGAACAAACCAGCCGCCGATAGCGCAGAAGTTGCCGCGTAGCGCGTGAGGTGGTCCACAAATCCGTACAAATCCGTACAAAGAGGGCCGTACAAATCAATGCCGATACGGTCGAAAGGCCGGGAGGGACAAGGCAATGGTTGCAACGGCCCTGTTATCTTGTGTGGTGGGCTCTTGCGGCGTTGGCACTTGGAGCACGAGTGGACGTACTGCCGAACGAAGTGGTACATCCCTCGCCAGTAGTATCAAAGCCGTACGCATGGATAGGTCTTCAGTACACCGGCATGGGTGCATTGCGGATCCGCATGAAAAGAGGCACGGACGTCGGAACGTAAATCGTCGGAACACACGCCACATTTAACATCATATGCCGCCGACACGAGAACTTTCTTTTCCGGCACGGAATTAAAACCATTACATGATCAGGCTAACGATTGGCTGCAGGAACTGTGAAAATGGCTTAAAATTAACAGTTAAGAATTAACCATAAAAAACAAGGTATCTTATGTTTAGACTTCGTAATAAGCCAGCTCCTGACGAGAACTTTATTTTCGTAACCAAGTAATCGACCGAGTTACATCATACAGATTTCTTGGTATTCTTTTTAACGAATACCTAGATTGGTCTATGCATACAAATATTGTCCGTGGAAATGTGTCGCGAGGGATTGGTATTATATGTAAATTGCGAAGGTTGATTCCAGTGTGCTTAAAGAAACAGCAGTACTACGCTTTGGTACACTCACTCATTGATTACTGTCTACTTGTGTGGGGTACCACGACAAAACCTAACATGGAAAGTATACTTGTGCTCCAAAAAAGAGTATTATGTACTATCAAAGGTGAACCATACCATTGTCACACAGCCCCAATATTTCAAAAGCAAGAAATCCTGACTATTGGTAATATACTCAATAAGAAACTAGCTACTCTAATATGTAATCAAAGAGTATCTGATCCCTCTGGTTTCCTAAATAAATACCTTCGGAGAGAACACTGCCACGACTTGCGACGTATGTTTCATAAAAAGGAAAAGCTGCGCACACACTACGGCACCCAGAAGCTTGATTACGTAATACCAGACCTCTTACACAAACACCCTAATGCATCGTCCCTTATCGAAAGCAGCACTTCTGTCCACGCCCTGAAAGAAACTATGCATACCTACCTATTATCATTTCAGTTGGGACGGACTATGTAGGCAAATGATCACCTTTGTTCTACGGAATTGTTCTCATGTTTTCAATCGTCTTCAGTACTTGGTTACGAAAATAAAGTTCTCGTCAGGAGCTGGCTTATTACGAAGTCTAAATATAACATACTTTGTTTTTTATGTTTAATTCTTAACTGTTAATTTTAAGCTATTTTCACAGTTCCTGCAGCAAATCGTTAGCCTGATCATGTAATGGTCTTAATTCCGTGCCGGAAAAGAAAGCGCTGGTGTCGGCGGCATATGATGTTAAATGTGGCGTGTGTTCCGACGATTTACGTTCCGACGTCTGTGCCTCTTTTCATGCGGATCTTCAATGCACCCATGCCGGTGTACTGAAGACCTCTGCATGCGTACGGCTTTGATACTACTGGCGAGGGATGTACCACTTCGTGTAGTGTTTGTATAGTTCCTCTTGAAGTCATCATATTTTACATATATTGTGTATCCTTGCAGTTATATGTGGTTTCCGCTACCTTTCTAACTTTTTAAAATATGAATTGCCGTTGTTTGACTGTTCCTTTTTTTGTTATTATCTAGTAAAGCAATGAAGGGGGCTAGTTGGTGGACGTTAATGATTATATTGCGCTTAGTGTTACACTTACGATTTTGTTACACTGATTACACTGACGAAACTCGTCAGTGTAACACTAAGCGCAATATAATCATGATTTGTTATTCTCACTGAGTGTTTGTGCGTATGGGTAGGTGGCATTTTGTCAGGCATTTATTTGCATATTCGCCAGCGTCCACGGAAAATCTCTACATGATTGTCCGTAATAAACAAACTTCAAAAAGAAATTGAAAAAATAAATGGCGAGCAATCACTATTCGAAACAGAACAGCGCGTATTTTGACAGGGACAAGGAGTGAGACACGGCACGGACAAGCGCTGAGCTGCAACTGAAGTTTATTGCTTGAAACGAGGAAAATATACCAGCTCCAAACGACAAGAGAACCAAAAAAAAAAGACATTCATAGTTTCACAGTCAATCATACATGCCGCACTGAACCAAGGAAACAACTGTAATCATCATATATCCCCTCGCTAAAAATGAAGTTCTTTGGATGAAATCGATAAGGATGGGCTACTGATGCATGCGTCTTTTGATCTGGCGATGTGCGCTGCTTCTATGATTTCACGCGTCAGTTAGTTACTATGTGTACTTAAAACCTGTGTTCGAGCGAAGTCAGGCTGGCAAGCCTTGCTGCCGCAGTCTCTACAGTGGATGCCAAGGTGCCCTTTTACAGTATTATGCAACATTGTTGTTCTGCTCCTTCAGGTGTTCATTAAGGCCCCGTCTAACCGACATAAAGCCTGCCACAAGAGAATAGCGTAGTCAACACCCTCTTTACAAGAGACGAATTGATTTTCATGTTGGACATTGCAGCCTCTTTGAACGAATTCGTTATTAACCTACGAGGAATAAAAACAGCGCTACACAACAGGACGAGTGACGGGACACAGACAACAGCGCTGTTGTCTGTGTCCCTTCACTCGTCCTGTTGTGTAGCGCTGTTTTTTATTGCTGGTAATCATGAACCAACCAGCCCAAATGCGTACTCTTCTGCGGTATTAACCATTTTTCACATCTTCCCAAGCTTATACGGAGCCGAGAAAACGACTTTGACATATACTCTCTTAGCTATCTTTTTTTATTCTGTGGGAGACATGATGAATATAGGGCACTACAGTGGTTTTATCTTCTTCCTTTGGTGTAACCGAATCTACACGTTGTCCTTTTCTGTTTTTCCTCAAACTACTGCGGGTAGTTTCTGACACTGACACAAGCAGCTGCTTGGGATAACCAGCCTTTACCAGTTCAGTTTTATTATTGAAGCTATCTTGCATGGAGTGCATGCAAGATTTGTTAAGGGCGATGTGATAGCATGATTTGGCCACGGCTCGTTCAACCAGCTTATTATGAGATGACGTAAAAGGTAGCAATGGCTTATTGCTTCGTGGCTCGTAAGACCAACACGTGTGATGTTGCATTAATCTGAGTTTGATATCCAAAAATCTGCCGACTTCGTTTTCTGGCACTTCAGTAGTTAGTATGAGTGGATAAAGGCACTGAAGAAAGAGCTTTGATCTGCCTAACACTGCATTAAATTTTTCCACACTTGTGTCTATATGAACAAGAAAGTCGTCTACATAGCGAAAACACTGTGAAACATTTGACCCTTTAAATTTATCTTGGAGCCTCCTACCCTTTTGTGCTAATAAGAAGTCACTAAGCACAGGAGCTATGCATGAGCCGATGCAAACTCCCCATTTTTGCAAGTAAAACTCGCCGTCCCAGAAAATTAATGCAGAACTTAAGTACACTTGAAGTAGTTCTAAAAAAAATCGCCGGTGAATGCACCGGCTTTGTTTTGGGATTCAATTGATCCTTGTCGGTCAGTACATTCCGATATGGTCGAGAAAAGCTCATTATGCGGTAGTGAATAATATAAGTACTTAATGTCAAAAGAGCAGGCCATCAGTCCTTTGTTCTTGTTAGTTTCTAAAAACTGCTTTACATCCTGCTAATTTTTTCCCAGGAACAGATCGTCTAACGTGAGCGAATTAAAAACTTCTTTAGGAAAACAGCTACAGTTTTTTGCCAAGTGCCTTTCTCAGATACGTCACAAGACGCCAACGAACACTGACACCAAGGATAACTTGTTGGAAATTACTTGTGCTTAATAAATGAAATAAAGAAACGATAAATCAATGGAAATGATTGGAAATGAAAGTAGATGAAAAAGCAACAAGCCGCAGGTGGGGACGGAACCCACGCAAAATGCAAATCACACACGAAATGCAAAGGTTGTGGGTTCGGTCCCCACCTGCGGCAAGTTGTTTTTTCATCCGCTTTATATTCCTCGTTCCAAGCAATAAACTTCAGTTGCAAGTCAGCGCTCGTCCGTGTCGTGTCTCCCTCTCTGTCCCTGTCAAAATACGCGTTGATCTGTTCAAAATGGCTTACCAACTTGCCCAAATGTCCGTTTTAACGAGGAATCACTAGCAACCCCTTACGGCCATCAGGTAGGTTGTTGCGGCGGTACAGGAATCCTCCGCGGGTGGCAAAGTGGCGAGCAGTGCGACGAAGCGAGCGGTCAGTGGTGCGAGGTGACGGTTGACATAAATACTCTAGAAGAGAGGCTATCCAAGGATCCCTGCGTTGCTCTGCTGGCATTTCGGCGAATGTAAGAGACGAAGAATCGTAGCTGGAGATAAACGGGGTGCTATGCTTATCGGGTAGGGGTGAGCGAGAAAGAGCGTCGGCATCCGGATGCTTATGGCCTGACCGCTACACAGCCCGAATGTCATAGTCCTGCAGACGAAGCGCCCAACGAGCTAGATGACCAGATGGGTCTTTTAATGGCGACAGCTAGCACAGGGCCTGGTGATCGGTCACGACGTCACATGAACGGCGATATACGTAAGGTCGAAATTCGGTGATAGCCCAAACGATTGCAAGACATTCTTTTGTCCTTTGTGTCCTTTGACAGTCACTCGCGCTGTGCATCGTCCTGGTGGCGTAATGAGGTGGCCCCCTGCGGTGCGAATTTGTGGGCCATCCCAGGCGGTCGTGACTTTGTTCAGCTGCGCAGCGAATGTTCCATTCATCACTGAGTAATCGGCTCCTGTGTCGACTAGCTGTAACTTTCCGGCCGTCGATAGTCACTTCTAAGTTGGATGTCTTGGCTCTTGCATTGCGCGTCGCGCTCGGCATCGGGTTACGGCTTCGTCGCGTATTCGAGTCGTGGGTGGGGCGTATCGTCGAAGCTTTCCTGGGTTGTGGCGTCGTTTTGAAGGCAGTTCGGGTCGTGGTTGTCATTCTCTGCGGCGGCGCTGCAGCGAGTGGAGCTTATTCATGCGGCGTAGCGGGTGTAGCGTCTTCACCGAGCGTGGTCGGTGGAGGATCTTCGGCGTTTCGCTCGTGAGCCACCTCACCTCCAGGGGTGGCTGTCTTTAGTTTTCCCTACGGGGGCTGCGAGACCTTCCCCGTACCGCGCCTGCGTAGCTGTGGCGTGGCGACGCAAAGCGGGAGGTTGACGGCGATGGTGAGCGCGAAAGGCGGTTCGGCGTGTACTCCTCTCGGCGCAGGTACTCGTCGATTTCCTGCGGACGTTGGCCGAAGCGTGGTCGTGGAACGTCAACGGCAAATCCTCGAAGACCGATACGTCAGTAAGGGCAGTGACGAAGAATATGGCCGGCTTTACCGCAATGGAAGCACAACGGCCGGTTGTCGCAAGTCCTCCAGGCGTCGCATTTCCTGGGGCTTGAGCGTTGCTCGTAGGCTGGGCGGGCGGGGGCAGGGAGGCGGTATTTGGGAACAAGTTGTTCATGTCGGACAGGATGTAGTGGTTGTCGTTGGGGCTGAGGAGTGCGTACTACAGTGCGGCCTGGGGTTCTGTGGCCGTCGGGGTTCCAAGTGCCTGTTGCACTTGTTTCCGTACCATATCCATGGGAGTTGTTGCTTGCGGCTGTGCGGAAGATGGCACTATTCGGCGTAGCTCCTCGCGAACAATTTCGCGGATCACTTCCCGCAAGCTGTCGCTGGTGGTCGTGTCCGGACGGGTTGCACAAACAGAGGAAGGGCGGTCGTACTGCCAAGCCCGGACGTCGAGGGTCTTCTCAATCGTGCTGGCTTCTTGCATGAATTCCTCGGCTGTTTTTGGCAGCTGGCGGACGAGGCAGCCAGAGTTGTTCTTTTACGCCGCGTATTAAAAAGTAAACTTTCTTTGACATGGTCATCTCGGGGTCGGCGCGGCGAAATAGGCGCTTCATCTCTTCGACGAAACCACGGGCGGGTTCATTTGGCAGCTGGATCCTGGACTCGAGGAGTCGTTCGGTTCTTATTTTTCTCATGACACTGCAGAATACCTACAATAGTTCCCTCTTGAATAGCTCCCATGTCGTTAGGGACGACTCGTGGTTTTCGTACCACGTGCGTGCGGAGCCCTCCAATAAGAAAAATACTTCTCCCAATTTTTGCCGCATTATCCCACTTGTTGAAAGATGCCTCGCGCTCGAATTCGTCCAACCATTCTTCGGGGTCTTCGCCTAGGGATCCATTGAAGGTTGGTGGCACCCACGGCTGCTGCAGTATGATCGGTGTCGACATCTTCGGCGAGGTTGCGGTACTCTTAGCGGCGTCTTTTCGCTTTCTGGTGCAGTCCGGCAGGGTCCCGAACTCAGGATCCTCTTCCTGGAGACGTCGGCTGGCTCGCTGAGCTGCTGGCTCGTCCTCGAGTGCGAAGCGCTGAGGGCTGGCTTCACGACTTGAAGGAGGCGCCCGGAACATGGAAGGCTACCCCGCCCCTCCACCATGTGTCACGTAGTGGTGACGGCAGTCGCAGGCGCGATGAACACGGATAAAAGTTCTTCAACAGAAAACTATTTATTGGGCTGACTTCCGCCCACAATGGACGGAATAAATGGGCGGCGGCGAAGCGACCAGCGTGCTCGCCAGTCGTCGAACAGAATGCCCGCCGCTGTCGTCCGCGCTAAATTTAAAGCTGATAGCGAGCTTTCTAGATAAAGTGTGCAAAGTTACTAGAACAATCTGGAACAACTTATGGTATCTTCGACTGGTCGCCTGTATGCCCCGAAGCAGAGTCGGGTAGATCGATCGTTTCCCGAGTTCAAAGGTAGGGGACAAGCGCGCAAGCCGAACGTGCGACTGGCTCTCGGAGGAGGAAATTGCTGATGCGAAATCACGTGACTACTGCCAACGTCCGATGTTTCGCCTATCCAAAGCTCCCGGCGCTGCCCAAAAAACCGGCGGACGTGCCGGCGGGACGAACGTTCGTCGAGACGCCAGCATGCAGTGGCCTAGGTTGCCAAGGTTACGGTGGGCCGTCGCCAACAGCAGCGACGCGGCGCTGCGATGACGTTTCAATCTCGATGACTGCTCCGACGACAGGGCTCGGAGCGCCTCAGAGCGCTCCAAGATACAGGAGAGCAATCGAGAAGAACCAGCCGAACGCAGGGCGCGCACCCTCTTTCAACCAGTCGAAGACAACGCCGCTCGCGAGAGCGCTCCAGAGTGCTCAGAAACGACCAGCCGAAGATAGCATTAGAATCAGCGCTGGCTGGATGCTATCAATCGAGATAAATCTGGGCACGTCTTGCGTCGCAAACAAAGCGATAAAGCGGTGTGGCGGCAGATTTGAAGAATGAACAAACACTGCAAAGATTCGCGGCAATAGAAAAAAGATATTCTTGTTACAGAAAAAAGCGATTGGACGTATCGCAAGCGCCCAATACGACCCCAATACGAGTGAATTGTTTGGAAAATGTAAAATTTTAATAATCCACCAAATACACAGCTTTAACCTCATCATAAAATAGAAGCGAAGCTTGATATCCTACATTGCTTAATTTCTTAAGTTATGCAACCTTAGGAGAAATATGAAATCGCGTTATAATATTAGGTGAAGGCATTCCTTGTTTGTGCCTTTCTCTCGCACTAAGTGTTAAAGAAAATTGAACGCTACATTCCTGTTTGCTCAAACTGATTAGAAAATAGGAACATGGGAATTTTTAACATTTTCAAAAATGAATTCAAGTTTCAAGTTAGAAACGACGGCATGTAGTTCTTTTTTCTACATAGTTTGTTACGCTACTATGTGTTTTACATTTTCACACAAACTGCCCATGTAAGAGGCGTCCTCGAAGCCGTCTTGGAACGCGGGCGCCGATCGGTGGAACGCCGGATCACTTTATGCGTGCGCGTTCATCGAAGCACTGGTTGCGATCGATGCCAGGCCACAGTAACAACTCACGTTCCGGAGCAACTAGCACCGAAAATTAATGGCCCTTTATGCTTCGTTTCACAAGCCATTTGCAGCGCTGTGGAAGGTTGGGGCCTCTTAGCCAATCAGGGCTGCAGGAGCACAGCAAATAGTCCGTCAAATATATGAGCAGTTTAGGACTGTATTTAAAACATTAAACACAAAAATTTTAAACAGTTTGGCGTGACAAGTTTGAAGTATAGAGGGCGCTTTCAATCAGTCGCGAAACCGATAGCAATGACCCGCACGAACACAGCTCCTCAGAGGCCTGTTACAAGGTGGTCAATCGCCGTCTTTCGGCAACATGGCGTCGCCCGATTCGGTTGTGTCCCCTGTGTGCCGTCTTTCGAATGTGCGCTGTTTCCCAAGCTGGCGAAGCAGATAGCTTTAAATGTTTCTCAAGGGCTTCGCGTCGAGTGCGGAGGCAGTTCAAGGTTGAATTCACTTATCAAGAGGACTGCAAAACTCACCCAGGTGAGTGAGCGAGCGCTCTACCAGTGGACAACGGAGACGGACAATGCGGGCAGAGTGTTGTCACCGAAGATGCGTTGTGGTTGAAAAGGAGAAGGAAGCTGGGCGATTTTGACCTGAGCGTGTTGCGAAGGATGTTACACAACTGCTTCCAGGGAGGGTACATTCCGACTCTCGCCAAGGTGATGCACCGTTTCAGAGAGGACCACCCGCTACCGACTATTTCCACAGCAACTATGTAAAGCATGCTGAAGAAGCTCGGCTTCCGGTACAAGAAACGGTCTCGGAATGCGCTGCTCTTCGAAGCGACGTACAATGTGTAGTGTAGCCACCGGCACCTGCGTCAGATAGCGGAGCTGCGACGCAAGGGTAGGCCAATTTTTTTCACCGATGAAACGTCGCTCAACGCCGGCCACACGCGTAGTCGGGTGTGGATTGAAGGCACCATCCAGTCTGCGCCCGAAGCACTGGACTCTCGACTGGTCTTCAGTACCCCAGTGGCAAAGGCGGTTGACTGGTTGTGACGCATTGCGGCTACGAGCGCGGTTTTGTCGAAAACACTGCGGAAGTCATCGGAGCTAAAAAAAAAAAAAAGCTCGGGTGACTATCACGACGAAATGAACGTGGTTCTCACAGGAACTTCTCCCACAACTACCACCAGATAGTGCTATCGTCATGGATAACGCACCATATCATTCTTTGAAGCAGCATAAAGTGCCGCGCATGAGAAGCTTCAAGAAGGACATACGGGCATGGCTGTCGGGAAAAGGTGTTGCGTGGAGTAGCGACATGGTGAAAGCGGAGCTCATGAAGCTTGAAACACAGGCGGGGAACGATATCGTGTAGACTGCATCACTGAAGCTGCTGGTCACCTCGTTGTGCGCCTGCCACCCTGAAATGGTCAATCGAACCAAATAGAGCTTGTTTGGAGCGACGTCAAGGGCTTTGTGACGAGTGGCATTGAAACGTCAAGACGTGGAGCCCCTGGTTTGGCAAGGCATCGCGCAAGTGACTGCTGACAAGCGGAAGAGATATGTGGAGCATGTTCTCAATCAGGAGGATGAGATAACTTCACTACAGAATCGATGATGCTGTTGACCAAGGTCCTGTTGTGAGCAACCTGGTAGACGAAACAACCAGCGGGTCTGATCTCAGTTGTGACGAGGACGACGAATTGTGAATCCCTCTGACGGGATAACTTGATTCATTTCTTGTGGGCACACAAGTCGAGATCATTCAGTACCGTCGCAGTGAGAGCAGCGAAAATGAGAACGAGAACTTCTCCAATGAGCTATAGCAGACGCCGTAGTGGAAGGCTCCGGATTAATTTTGGCTGCTTGTGTGTAGAAAAAGAAATGGGGCCAGTACCTTTCGAACGGGCGTCGCCCGTCCAAAAAGAAAACAAAAGAAAGATAGAAAGACAGGATTGCCGCATTCTACAAAAATAAACAAGCTAAATATTAGTACACTTGAGCAGAACTTGTTGCTGGGCGAGTTGGTTGGGATCTAATGAATACATTGTTGCGCCAAGAAAGGACATAAAGACTTGCGAGGGAGAGTACGAAACGGCAGAGTTCAGAGCTCAATCTGTCGTTTCGTACTCTCCCCAGCCCCGAACACTCTCAAGTTCAAGAAATGGCCACAGAGGGCGAAACATTCGAGCGCGCGCCGCTGCTAATAAAATAAGCATAGCAGAAGCACTCAAAGGCTGCCCGAGTTAGTTTCAATATCTCCCTCTAGGGGCGCCGTAATAAGCGCCATTTTTTCTTACAAGCTTTCTCCTACAGTCACCGAAGTATCTTTACTATATAGAATAGGCCATAAAATTGTCATTGCCAATTAGATACTGTACTTTTCATTAGTAAGTTTAATGTTTTTTGTCATTATAAACGCTAATAGCGTTCATCATCATCGATCTTCCACGTGACCTCTGGCCTGGATTAAAAATTTTTACCGGTATTTTCGAGTGCATGGCGGCTCGGATCCATTCGTTCGTACACTTAGACTGGTTGCTTCTTTGTTGCTAAAACTAGTTTATAGCGCTTCGATGTCTCCCTTTATTTAACTTGTGGTGAAGTGACGTGTTTGCAAGCGGACATGTAAGCCCGAAAGCTATGTTTCGGTCGTGAGCCATGCATCTGGATCGAAACGGGAACCATATTCTGCGACTGAGGACAGCAGCACCGGTGAGTTCTTTGATATCGCTGCCTGAATCCAATCAATCAATCAAAGTTTATTTCACCAGAAAATTCTGGATGGTCTTCAGGGCTAAAGCTGCTCTAGGCAGCTTGACTGAGTCCCTGAAAACCCTTACATCGGCAGCATGCGACGTTCACAGCACATATATGCATATCGGATCATAATTATAACATGTGAGTAATACTGTAACAAGTTTACGTAAGGATCACTTGAAGTTAAAATACAGAGTTTCAGTAGGATTCGCATCAATTGTTTTATACAGCATAAACATCATCGTATAAAGACTTTTGACTTCAAAAAATAAAATAATAGTATATAAAAATGAAATTCCGTTAATTTTACAAGTTTCACAAACACTAAAGAGTAAAAATAGCACAGATAACAGACATCGCGCAACGATGACAAGACCAAAACAGAATGCAATAAGTACAGGATAGGCAAAAGCCACGTAAACAAGACACACGCACGCCTTTCCAAAGATAACTATGCGACATCTATTTACAACATTGTTGTGAAGAACTGACATAGCTGCCGTTGTCTAGCAGTAGTTAGTTCAGGAAATTCGTTTAGAATGGGGATGGTAAATTGAAGTGGAGTGCCTGTTAGTTGTAGGTGGTCCGGTAACGAGGAACAGACCATGTTAATGTATGTCGCGTACGCCTATTAGGGTAATTAGGTGTTAGGTTTGATATAGTTACAAGGAATTCTTTATAAGTGTTTGAAAAGAAGAAAGATCGCAAAATCCGAAATTTGTATAAGTGCTGTACCCGTATGATACCATATTCCTGAAAGACCGTTTCAGTTGAAGCCAGGTAGGAAATGTTTGCAACATGACGAAGAATCTTTTTTTACGAAGGTAAGATTATATTTAAGTTCCGTTTAGTTGTGGTAGACCAGATTAGACTACAGTAGTTAATGTAGGACGCGAATAGTGCGTAATACACTTGAAGTTTTACCTTCGAGGGGAGTGAGCGTTGACATCGGGATAATGCTCCAGTAGTTGATGACAGTTTCCTACATGCGAGCTCCAACTAAGGTGAGCGGAAAACATAACGCCGAGTATCTTGTGTTCGTTTACTACAGCGATGTTCAGACCTTTATATACAACAGGGCTTAACCGTGAAACTACTTTACTCCTTGCACGAAATATAATAATTTTAGTTTTTAGAGGATTAATCTTTATTTCTTTAAGGCTTGACCATGTCGATAACTTTGAAAGTGTGTTATTACATTGAAGGACAAGATCATTCATGTTTGGCACAGAAAATAGTAGGCTACTGTCATCGGCATATATGAGAAGATTTGCTGATTTTTCAATATCTACGTGGTCACTGATATACACATTGAACAAGAGGGGACCCAGAATGCTCCCTTGTGGCACACCTCTTGAAATTCACGAATTCACGAAAGACAAATCGAAATCGGAACGCGCGTCACACTTTTTATCTCGTTGTAGCCGTAGCCATGGGTGACAGAGTAGCCTTATCAATGTATTTTCTTTCCGAGTCCGCCTGCAAGTTCTTTCGTCCAAAGAACCGAATAACCTTTTCATAAACTGAAGCTAAAGTACTGAATTTAATGTATCAAACAGTTTCACGCATGATAATTCCCCCATATTTCGTAACTGTTGGTTCCAAATGTTCTGTCTGTTCAGTTTGGTTTACGTGAGGACATTTATTTTTGTAGTAGTGAAGCGGTGCATCACGATCATGCAGAAAAAGAATGCATCATTTTTAATAGCTCCATGTCTTTCATACATTTGCTTGTGAAACCAGCAGTGTGATCCCTTCTAGTGTATAAATGAGCGCACAAATGTTCTCATTTGTGATCTTAATAATACTTAAGCTGTTGACATGTATTGTAGTTATGCAGACATCAATTTTATGGAGAGTAGCAATACTTATTTACAATGCAGCTAAGCACCCTAGAACAAACAGTAAATATTTGCATGTGTTCTGTAGTCACAAACCATTACAATGTATCTCACACCTTTTCGCATTTCATATTGCAAACTTGTGCTAATTAAATTTCTGATGCAGCCAAAATTTCTGTTCCAGACATGCAGTAATGAGGACGGCACCAGTATAAAGCAACAAACTCCGCGCACTAAAGAGAAGTTGCTGCCTGCTACAACAAGGTCATTGCGTGGACTTTGGCTGCTACTACAAGGTAAACAACACCTGGTTCAGAAATAAATATGCTTGATATATGCTGTATTCACTTGCTAGTCTTGAGATACATGTAATATGTTTGTAGCAGATGATATGAACGTTTGTTCGTATTTACCGTTCAGCATAATTTGTTTGAACATAAAAGAAAACACTACATGAGTTTGGATAATCTCTGCTGTATCTCATGTGTCACTGTACTGCCCCAACAGAGTCTGTGCCAAGCACATCTTGGTCATCACGGGAGCACCCATCTACACCAACAGGAACGGGCTGGAGCCCAATTCGCAAGGCTTTACACCACGAACAAAGAAGTCGTTCCAGAAGTATTTGGATGAGATATCAAGTCTACAGACAACTGTGTCAAGAGTGAAAAGAGCCTCTGCCATCATTCCACCAGCACGGATATTGGCCGAGTCATCCAGGTACCTCAGCAACAAAAAATGTGTCGTTAGATGTACCTGCAACCTCTGCACAAATAAACACGACCCTGGCCAAAAGAGTTCTGTCAGCTTGTCATTCCTTAATGAGTTTCCTGGCTTTGTCAAATACCATTTGTGCCAAATATAATTTTTTTTCAATGAATGCAAGCTTTTTCATTCCACATTCTTGTTAAAGATCATTCCTCTTCCTCTTCCAAACATTAAAGGTCAATCAATTATTTGCTCATACTTAATACCAGTTACTGTCTAGTAGCATAACATATGTCTAGCAGTATTTTCTAGTGTACGTTGCCATGTGCAATTCCTCTCCTGAAATAGCTGATGCGGCATTGACGTGTGTCTTGCATTAACATTTGCGCTGTGGGCTATGCAGCATTGAACTTTTCCTAATGTTATTGGCTTTCAGTGCTTGCAAGGTAGAGTGGCTTCTTTCTTTAATGCAAGCTTTCTCATTCCCATATTTAATTTCTAGTCTCGTTCAGAATTGCTATTCTTGTTCGACAGCCTGTGTTCTTGCGCAAGCTACATTGATATATTGCGGAATCTTGTTTCGCTGCTGTCCGACTTGGTACTCGTCACCGTGTTACGTTTCTCGTATGTGGGAGCCTGGTCAGTTGCATTGGGAGACAGTCTCTTGGGGCAAGCCCCGGCTCCTACAGTCCGCACAGCAACGTAGACTACGAATTTACACGCACCGTGATTGGTGCTCCCCATTCCGTCCTTTCCTACTGCTGCTTTGTGCAAATTTTGCTTGTGGCCTTCCTCGGCCATGATTTGGCGTCAACGGAGGCTATTATACGTAATTGCATGGCCCGAAGTGTATGAGGTTGATATCCACATGGGTGGAAAGGACTGAAAAATGGCGATTCCCAGAAAACAGACTATGTCCATATTGAGAGCAGGTGGTGCACCAAGTGCGAGCAACACATTAGAGGCCACCGAAAGAACAAAAGGAAACGTGCAGACTGGAAAGCAGGTAACGCTAAAATGCCAGGTAGTCCATGTCGCTGCCTTGTCTATGGCAGCAGATGCGTGCATCACCCAATTGATTCGCAATGCCACTTACAGCGACTGTCGATGCAAACAGGTGGGACACTGTCCAATCTGCTTCTGCTGCTTGTCACTCGTTACTAGACCACCATGTGTGACGAAGGCAAGCACTGTGCCTCAAGTCGGATAGCTGAATTTTCTGTAAGCGACCCGTAGTGCGTGAATGCTCACGGTTGTCACGCGGATCTTAGCCAATGTACAGTGTATTGTCTGAACCTTATGCGGTGATTGAATGCCGAGTCTCATTTGATCATGATTGCCGTGTTATATTTCTTGGATGTGGCGACCTGGTCAGCCGCATTGAGCAACAGTCTCATGGGGTAACCATCTGCTCCTGCAGTCCACACAGCGACAATGACTCCCAGTTGACACACACCGTAATTGGTGCTGCCTGTTCGACCTTTCATGCTGCAGCAGTGGGCAAATTATGCTTGTGGGCTTTCATCAGACGTTATGTGGCGTGAACGGAGACCAGCATACGTGATTACATGATACGAAGTGTACGAAGTTGATAGCCACATGGGTGGAAAGGCCTCTGCAAAAGTGGCTTCAAAATGGTGATGCCCACAAAACCGACCATGCCCATATTGAGAATGTGAGCTACGAAGGTCTATTTACACATTAGCGGCAAGCGAAAGAACAAAAAAGAAACGTGCAGGTCGGAAAGGAGGTAACGCTAAAATGCTGAGTAGTCCATGTCGCTCTGTTGGCCGGCAGCAGATTCCGGTGTCACCTGATTGCTTCGCAATGCAAGTTAGGGCGACTGTCGATGCAAACAGGTGGAGCACTGCAATTTGCTTGCGCTGCTGATTGTCGCGCGTTACCAGACCGCCATGGGCGACGACGTGAGTGAGTTTCTCAGCGCATCTCGAGATGCAAATTTTATTCCTGCTCTTGTACGAGAAGGTGCACTGCTTTTCTTCTGCCAATAAAGTTGCACGTCCTGTTCACTCACTTGTGGGTTGTTTGTATGGGTACAATGTACTAGAATAGGCGCAGTGTGTTCAGACGGCGGACGCGCCGCGCACTGCTTTGAAGCAGGGAGCGTAGACAGGTCCCGGATGTATGCGGCGGCACTGCAGTCGCACGGGCTGTACGGACGCGTTCCCCGTGTGTTGCAGCCGGTGGCAGCGTGCTTGCTCTGAAGGACTCGGAAGGAATTCCTCTGAAGGAATAATTTCTGGTTACGTGGCAGCGTGGCTCAAAACAAATTTAACGGCTTTACGCCACTACTTGGGTGTCTGCAAAACCTTTGCTGTCAGGTTAATAAATCCGTCTAATGGGCGTTGAGATGCGCTACGAGTGCACATATAATTCATCTCATATATGAAGTGAGTTTCGGGGATGCATCTTAACATCCGCCGAGCATTTTCACGTCTATTTGACTGCGACAGAAAATGATTATCAATATATCAACATGCAGCGCTGGCTCTGCACCATCCGTTCCGTACTGGATGGATGGATGGATGGATGGATGGATGGATGGATGGATGGACGGACGGACGGACGGACGGACGGACGGACGGACGGACGGACGGACGGACGGACGGACGGATGGACGGACGGACGGACGGATGGATGGATGGATGGATGGATGGATGGATGGATGGATGGATGGATGGATGGATGGATGGATGGATGGATGGATTTCATGAGCGTCCCCTTTGGAACGGGGTGGTGGGGTGCTCCACCAAGCTCTTGTTATTATACTGCCCAATGTCCTTCCTAGGTTAAACAATAAAAAAGAAAAAGAAAACACGATGAACTCGCACAACCAAATTTTCTTTTCCCCTATTGCGAACTACCCGCCGTGGTTGCTCAGTGACTATGGTGTTAGGCTGCTGAGCACGAGGTCGTGGGATCGAATCCCGGCCACGGCGGCCGCATTTCGATGGGGGCGAAATGCGAAAACACCCGTGTACTTAGATTTAGGTGCACGTTAAAGAACCCCAGGTGGTCGAAATTTCTGGAGCCCTCCACTACGGCGTGCCTCATAATCAGAAAGTGGTTTTGGCAAGTAAAACCCCATAACTTAACTTAACTATTGCGAACTGTGCTTTTGTACGCCTCCGTTTTTTGTCGTTTCCCTAATTTTCTTCCAACAATCCTCCAATCGCCTCTTACTAATCCCTATTACGGACATGTGTACTTTTCCACTGCTGCCGCCGAACCCAAGGGCTTCAAGCAGGCCAGTGGTGCCTAAATCGACCGCTGGGTAGACGTCTTCATATTGTAATAAAACATGCTACATAGTTTCCCTAGCTTTACCGCAGAAAGCACATGCTTCTTCTTCCTTCTTATATCTCGCTTTATAGGTGCGTGTTCTAAGGCATCTCGATCTGGCATCAAAAAGTAATGAGCTTCCCTTTGAGTTATCATAAATTGTTTCTTCCCTGATTTCGTTTTTTTCGTCTTAAGTACTTACTCATGGCAGGTTTGTTTTCCATTGCCGCCACCCATGAGATTATTTCTGAGCCTCTCTGACTTTCCCCTTGACGTTCTTGCTGCGTTGCCCACCCTACAGGCCGCATACTTGCTGGTAAGCTTCCTAGTTCTCTTCCTCCATTGAGAATCACTGTTTTTGCTGTACAGATACCGCAACACTATCCCAATCCATTTACTTTCTTCCGTATTGCTCAGTCGTTCTTCAAACTCAATTTTACTGCGAGCTTCCCTCACTTCAAAACTTCTCCAGCCCATATCACCCTGCACAGCTTCACTTGCAGTCTTTGCGTGAGCGCCCAATGCGAGGTGACCCACTGACTTTTGGATCCCATCGAGTCCTGATTGTACCCCTGATTTAAAGCAGACAACTGCGTTTCCAAACGTAAGGCCTGGAACCATTACACCTTTCCACATACCTCGGAGCATCTCGTACATATTGTATCCCCATAGCGCTCTGTGCTTCAATAAGCCTGCGTTTCTCTACCCCTTCACTCTTATTGTCTTTCCTGTGTTTCCATATATCTCTCGCCCTCGTTCATCCATACACCTACGTATTTATATCTCCACTGTCTGTTCACTGTTTTCATTGAATACCACAGCACCTGATTTTATAACACTTGAAAGGGGGTTTATTGCAGCTCGTACGCGGGATCGCAAGTAGCGCTTGATCGCGAGTCCTAGGCGTTCGCATCAGCAGCCCGAGCTCGGGTCTCGTGCCGCAGCGGTGGTAGACCGCACAGCGCCACATGCATCTTACCCACTACAATTGCCCCCGCGGCGAAGAGGAGCCATCCTGGCGACCTAAGGTGATGACACGATAAGGGGGTCGTGGTACGGCTTCAGACGGCTGACGTGAACCGTCTCGCGGCCACGGCGGCGTTTGTCCGACGATGGCGTCACCCGTTCGACCTCATAATTTACAGGCGATGTACACGCGACGACCCTGTACGGACCCTGATATTTCGGAGCAAGCTTTGGGCTAAGGCCTGGAGATTGGAAGGGCAGCTGAAGCCAGACGTGAGAGTCCACGGCGAAGGACTGTGTGGGCTGCCCGTTGTCGTGGCGATCTTTGTGAATTCCTTGGATAGCCGACGTGAACGAGCGAGCCAATTGGCGGCACTCTTAAGCATGGCGAGCAACTTCGAAAAGAGGGGGGAATTGAGAGGCATCCGGATGATATGGTAGCACGGTGTCGAGGGTAGTGGATGGTTCACGTCGACAAAGAAGGACAAATGGTGAGAAGCCTTTGGTAGCCTGAACGGCGGTATTATACGCGTACGTCACGAAAGGGAGGACATCGTCCCAACTGGAATGATCAGACGCAACATACATGGTGAGCATGTCACCAAGAGTGCGGTGAACCGTTCCGTTAGACCATTAGTCTGTGGGTGATACGCCGTAGTGGTGCGGTGAATAGTGCGGCAAGCGTCGAGTAGCTCATTAATAACTTCGGACAAGAAGACACGGCCTCTGTCGCTGAGCAGTTCTCGCGGTACGCCATGCCGTAAGATGAAATGCCGTAACATGAATGCGGCGACGTCGCGAGCAGCAGCTGAAGCAAGTGCAGCAGTTTCGGCATATCTTGTTAGGTGGTCTACTGCGACAATTATCCAACGATATCCTTTAGCAGTGCATGGAAGAGGCCCATAAAGGTCAATGCCAATCTGATCAAAAGGACATGCAGGACACGGTAAAGGTTGCAGGGGGCCTGTCGTACAAGGAGATGTCTTGCGTCGCTGACAGGCTACACATGATCGAATGTATTTGCGGACATAAGAATACATGCCGCGCCAGTAGTAGCGCTGGCGGAGTCGCTCGTAGGTTTTCAGGACGCCAGCATGAGCTTGTTGTGGGTCGGTGTGGAAATACGTGCATATGTCGGAGCACAAATGGCGAGGGATGACTAGCAGCCATTTGCGACCCTCCGGCTGATAGTTTCGGCGGTACAAGATGGCGTCCCGTAGCACGACATGGGTGGCTTGGCGACGAAGGGCTCGAGGGCATGTAGCCGTTGAAGAACTGTGAAGAATGTCAATGTGAGACACAATCCACGGATCTTTCCTCTGTTCAGACGGCATGTCAGTAACAGCAAGTGTAGCAACCGGGCACTCTATGGATGAGGGTGGCGTTTCGTCGGATCGCATGGGCGATCGGGAGAGTGCATCTGCATCAAAATGTTGGCTCCCGAATCGATAGATGACGCGCATGTCAAATTCTTGGAGCCGAAGAGCCCAACGTCCAAGACGGCCTGACGGGTCTTTTAGTGACGCAAGCCAGCAGAGCGCGTGGTGGTCTGTCACAACATCGAACGGATGGCCATACAAGGGCGAAATTTGTTTAACGCCCAAACTATAGCCAAGCATTCTTTCTCTGTGACAGAATAATTGGTTTCTGCCTTCGTGAGGGCACGACTCGCATACGCAACCACATATTCCGGAAAGCCAGGCTTGCGTTGCGCAAGGACGGCTCCAAGACCAACGCCGCTGGCGTCCGTATGAACTTCGGTCGGTGCAGTCGGATCATAGTGGCGTAGAACAGGCGGTGAGGTAAGCAGGCGACGCAAAGTGGTGAAGGCGTGGTCCCATGACCGGAGTCCAATCGCGAAGGTCACCAGAGCCAGCCAGGAGCTTCGTCAGGGGAGCGATGATGCAGGCGAAATTGCGCACAAAGCGTCGAAAATAAGAGCAAAGGCCGACAAAACTTCGGAGCTTTTTCAGTGTAGCCGGCCGCGGAAATTCTGCGACAGCACAAAGTTTGTCAGGGTCGGGAAGGACGCCGTCTTTGGAAACGACATGGCCAAGTATGGTCAGCTGGCGGGCTCCGAAGCGGCACTTTTTCAAGTTAAGTTGAAGGCCGGCGGTGGCAAAGCAAGTAAGGACTTCGCGTAGACGAGAGAGGTGAGTGGTGAAATCAGGGGAGAAAACTACCAAGTCGTCTAAATAACATAGGCACGTCTTCCATTTGAGGCCTCGCAGAATATTATCCATCATCCTTTCGAATGTCGCGGGCGCATTGCAGAGGCCGAATGGCATTACAGTAAACTCATACAGGCCATCAGGCGTAATGAAAGCTGTCTTCGAGCGGTCGGATTCATCCACTGGCACTTGCCAATAGCCCGATCGCAAGTCCAAAGAAGAAAAGAATTCAGCACAATGTAGACAATCCAGGGCGTCATCTATGCGTGGTATAGGATAGACATCTTTTCGTGTAATCTTGTTGAGGCGACGATAGTCCACACAGAAACGAATCGAGCCATCTTTTTTCTTAATGAGTACTACGGGCGACGACCAAGGGCTGCAGGATGGCTTGATAACACCACGGTCAAGCATGTCTTCAACTTGCTCGGTGATGACACGACGCTCGATGGATGACACGCGGTACGCACGCTGGCGTAATGGTGCGTGATGTCCCGTATCAATGTGGTGAGAGACGGTACTTGTGCGGCCTAATGATGCTTGGTTCCAGTCAAAGGAGGCGGGAAAATCATTTAAAAGAGTTATTAGCTGCTCACGTTGTGCCGGCTCGAGGTCACCGGCAATGGAGCGACAAAAAACATCTGGTGGTACTCGGTTAGATGGCACATGGGGTGTCAGTGCTGTTACGTTGGCAGTATCTACGTCGTCGGCAATAGGGAAATGCACAATAACGTCAGCGTCCACAGACTCGATGGTACCAATAGTCTCTCCACAGTGCAAAGCCAAAGTGTACGAGTTTGGGCTTGAAATCTGTATTTCTGCAGCACCATGGTGAACCGTGAGGAGGGCGAAAGGCAACAATATAGGCTGGCGGGGAATGAAGACGGCAGCGGGTGTAAACATGAACGTCGCTTCGGCAAGCGATGCGCATAAAAGAGGGACAAATACAGCACTGAGGAGGAAGGTCAGTATCTGAAGCTACACAGATCCTGCTAAGATCCTGAACTTGAAAGTCGTGAGATGGCAAATCGCACAGAACGGAGAACTGAACCTCAGCACGTGCACAGTCAATGACGGCATGATGGCGCAACAGAAAATCCCAACCGAGAATCACATCGTGGGAGCAACAAGTTAACACAAAGAAATCAATCGAATACAAGATGTCTCGAATCAGCACCCTGGCAGTGCACATAGCGACTGGCTGTACTTTTTGTGCACTGGCTGTTCTAAGCAATTGTACCGAAGGCTTCATGGTCACTTTCCGTAATGCACGACAAAGCTTCTCACTAATCACGGATACAGCAGCACCTGTATCGACGAGTGCAAGAGATTTGATGCCATCAACGGAGACTTCAATAACGTTAGCGGGGGAAAAACGAGGACTTTGATGTTCTGACAATGACGCAGTTCGTGCCTCAGGAACTGCGGAAATCAGTTTTCCGCCTCAGTAGTACTGGCACTGGGTCTACGACGCATGGGTGAGAGTGAGCGCCGACGAGGGGAAGGCGAGCGACGAGTGCCGTAGAGCTGTGACTGCGGTGCCGGTATGTCATCAGCAGCGTAGACTTCCGGTGGTTGTCGTTGAGGCATACGGAAAGGTCGGAAGTCGGAGCTGGGTCGTCGCGGGCTGCCCACGAAGGCCGGCAAGCGCCGGCGGCAGAAGCGCACTACATGACCCGGGGTACCGCAGGCATAGCATATTGGGCGGTTGTCAGCAGTGCGCCAAGGATTTGTACCCTGCTGCTGTGCACTGAAAAAGGGATCCGCCGGCTGGCGAGGCGAAGGCGGAGGAGAGAACCCCGGCAGACGAGGCGCCCGTGCAATGGCTTCAGCATACGTCAGAGGCGCGGCCACGGGAGCCGGCTGACACGGAGGTGGAAGAGCTTCGGTCACTTGCTCTTGAATTATCTGTCGGGTCGCTGGAACCAAACATTGAGAAGGATTATCCGTGGTCGGCAAAATCGAAAGCTCTCGTGCAACCTCCTCGCGCACAAATTCTTTTATTTGCGTCAGCAAAGTTGTGTGGTTGTCGCCAATAATTAATGCTGCTAACGAATCTTCCGTAGGTGGTGGGCGCCAAGCTAAGATGCGTTGTTTCCTTAGCTCGTCAAAACATTGGCACAAATTTATAACTTCAGCCACGGTACGCGGATCCTTCGTTAACAACATTTGAAAGGCGTCCTCATCAATGCCTTTCATAATGTGTTTTATCTTGTCCTGTTCTGACATGGACGGATTCACGCGCTTACACAGGTCAATGACATCTTCGATGTAACTTGTGAAAGTCTCACCGTGATGTTGCGCACGCCCCCGTAAGCGTTGTTCTGCGCGAAGCTGGCGCACAGCGTGGCGCCCGAACACATCTGCGAAACTTGTTTTGAGTGCGCTCCATGTTGCGAAATCGTGTTCGTGGTTTCGGAACCAGGGGTTCGCGATGCCGGTTAAGTAAAACAACACGTTGTGCAACTCGGTGACGTCGTCCCACTTGTTATGCTGGCTCACCCGTTCGTAAGATGACAACCAATCCTCCATGTCATGATCATCGGTGCCGCTAAAGATGGCAGGATCACGCTGGCGCAACACACCGGAAACGATGACCGCCGGAGGCTGTGGTGCATCTTCCTGGGTGGTTTCGTCAGGCATGGTCGCAGCAGTAGGTAGCATCCGGCTTCGGAGTTCCAGTTTCCGAGGTCTACCCCACAGCTCCACCAAATGAAAGAGGGTTTATTGCAGCTCGTACGTGGGATCGCAAGTAGCGCTTGGTCGCGAGTCCTAGGCGTTCGCGTCAGCAGCCCGAGCTCGGGTCTCGCGCCGCAGCGGTGGCAGTCCGCACAGCGCCACATGTATATTACCCACTACACACTACATTTAAAACCTAAATTGTTGCCTTCCAGTCCACAGATATTAGCCAGACGTTTCAAATCACTTTGCTTGTTAGCTAGCAACACAATGTCATCCACATAAAATAAACCTGGAAGCTGCGGCTCTACTACTGTACCCGCCTGTTTGTATGAAAGCTTAAAGCCGATATTACTTTCTTCTAGTGCCCTCTCCATCCTCACCATGTACATCATAAACAGCAGTGGGGTTAAAGAGAACCCCTGCCTCAGTCAATTGTTGATATAAACTTTCTCCTCTCTCCTCATCCTTTCTCATTCAACGCAAACGGTGTTTCCTAGGTAATTCTCTCTGAAAAGCTGTAGACAATCGTCACCTAAGCCTTGACCTTTCAGAATATCCCACGAAATGTTGCGGTCTACGTTTTGTCATAGGCTTCTGTAATGTCTAAAAAGGCCACATATAACGGTCGGCTTTCTACTTTCGATATTTCAATACACAGAGTAAGAACAAATAAGTTATCATCCAAACGCCTAGCTTTTCTGCAGCCATTCTGAAGTTCTCACAAAATGCGATTATTCTGTGCCCATGCTTGAAGCTTTAATTTGATTGCCTGCATTGCTAGCCTGTATATTACCAATGTTATGGTCAACGGTCTCTACGAGTGAATTCTACCTTTATCCCCCTTACCTTTATAAATTAAACTAATTTTACTCTGTCGCCAACTGTCTGGTAGTCGTCTATCTCGTAAAGTTTCTTCCACTGCTTTCACCAGAGCTTCCTTACTTTTTGGTCCTAGTTCATTAATCAGCCTAACGGGAACCTCGTCTAGCCCTGTGGCTGTGCGCTTAGGAATTTTTTCTTCGGCTTTCTTCCAGTCGAAATTTGTCAGCACAAGCTCCTTTTCCACCTGGGTCTCTTTTATGCTATTTTTTTCTTCAATTACAACCTCGTCGTTGCGTTGGAAAGATTCGGCTGTTATTTTTCTGATGTAATTTACTGCCACTTCTCCTTCCAGTCTGTTTCCAGCTTCGTCTAGGATACGTTGTCGTATTGTTGTTGACTTCCTGCCTAATAATTTCCTGTGGTTCCAAAATATTCTAGATGCGGCCTTCTTTTTCTCACGTACTTCTGACAACCAACGTTCACTTTCACCTTTTAATTTTGCTTGCACCACTATTTGAGCCATAGACTTTTTCTCCCGGTATATTTCCCATTTACTGGTTACTTCATCTTGCGGCAACTGCACCTTCTTTGCCTGCCTGTGCTCTCGGGATGCTTTCTGTCGTTGGGCGATCGCTTCTCGTATCTCCCTGTTACCCCAGCTTTTCGGTTTTTTTTTTCCTTTCCAACGAATATGTTGTTTCTCTTTCCGTATGTCTGTAGTTATTACACTTAGAAGCTCACTATATTTGCACTCTTTATTTGGCCATTTGCAAGTTCTTCCTCGACTCTAGTGACTCTATATTTGTTATATGTTCAGCGTTCAAATTTGGACTGGCCAGTTTGCACTCCTTGCTCTCTTTCCCAACTACATATCCCATGTTCAAGATGATGCGTTTATGGTCTCTCCCTATGCTGCTATCCCCTTCCTCATCAAGGCCATTGCTCTCAACTTATGATGAATTCCTTCTGTCATGAGACAGTAATGAATTGTTGATTGCCGGTTTTACACTTCCTACGTTATATGTCCTTCACACTTAGGCCCGGTATTCACGATAACAAGATTATGTTGCTCACAAAGGTCCAGCATTGACTTCCCGTTGTTGTCGGTATAGCCATATAAAACCTTCATGTGGGCATTCATGTCAGCTAATAGGATAATTTCAGCACCATTCGCGAAACCCTTAATATCATCGCTTATGCATTCCGCTAACTCTTTATTCTTCTCGGTGCAATTATTTCCGGTCCACAAATACGTAATGCCCAGCCAAGTTTTTTTCCCACTCATTGTACCTGATAACCAAAGATGCTCTTGACATTTCGAATTTACTCTTTTCCATATGGCTCCCTGATGGATGGGCATTCCGACTCCCCTTCCCTATCTTTCTGACTTAGTTCTGTTGTACCCTTCCCAAACATAATTCTCGATCACTGGCGGCTCTTCCGAGTCTCTAAGGTGTGTTTCTGTGACCGCATACACCCCTATTTCTTCTCTACTTAACTGCTCCTCAGTCTCTGCCCACTTTTCCTTTCTCCTGCCGCCCGGCATGTTTATGTAGCCTATTGCATGGCGAACTTTATTCCTTGCTTTCCTCCTTTTTCTGTTATCGACGGTGATGCTCTTCTGAGGTTCCCCTAGGGGACCTTCTTCATACTACCTACTCTGGCCTCATGAGGGCCCGTTTTCCTCCTAAAAAAGCAACAGTGCGTCCACCAAGTCGCCAGCCCACTTCTCGTGCAAGCCTTTTACTGAAGTTCATCCCGTCTCGTTTAAAACCATCACACCTTCTCACTTCCCTGTTTACTTCGACAACCTCGAAGCTCTCGGGTGATTTTCCATATCATCTCATTAGCAGCCCCTACTGCTCTTTGTACGTGACTGTCACGTACAGGCACCTCCGGCACCGCGCACACCACGATTTGCACCTGAGGGGATAGCTTGCGCAAGTCGTCCTCGCCCCCCCCCCCCTTTCGCCAAGCGCTGGGCTAGTCCTGTACCTTTCTTGTTTAGGACGTCATTTAGCCCACCTGCTACTATGACATGGTTGCGCACGTAGGCATATTGCGCGAGCTTTTCTTTGGGGTCCATGTTTCTCGGTAGGGGGCTAATCTGCAATGTCTGGCGAACGCTGTCTGGGATGCAAGCTGCCCGATCCTCTATTCCGTCTGTGTTATGCCCTATTTTTTTTTCAGGAGCTTGCGGCCGGCGGCAGTCTGCTGGAGCCTGGCGATCTGTACATCGAGGATCTTCTGGATACCGGCACACACCGTGATAGAGGGCAACTCAAGGGTGGACAGCCTAGTTCGCGAACTCACGCACCGAGCAGAGCAGTCGGAAACCCTAGACGCCCCCTTAACGGTGGAGCCGACAAATGCAGAAATACTTAACCGCTACAGAGGAACGAGACTTAAATACCCCCCCCCCCCCCCCCCCCCCCACACACGTCGCTCACACAACACGAGGCAGTCAACTGGCGAAGACTGCAAGCAGGCACGTTCTTCAACCTGCACACACTACACAAAATGTTCCCTACTCAGTACAGGGATACATGTCTGTGGTGCGGGGCAACCCCCGCGTTATACAACATCACGTGGGAACGCAAGCGTAATTTCGCATTCCATAAAGTAAATAACCCAAGTGCGGAACAATGGGAGAGTCTGCTCACCAGCAGCGAGCTCACAGCCCAACGGGCAATTGTGCAGCACGCCTACGAGGCTCAGCGGTGCCCTGGAATAGGGGCGCCGACCCTGTGAAGCGGCCAGGACTCAAGACACGAAGACACCGGCCCACCGCCAATCTCTTTGAGATAAAGAGCAGTAAAGTTTTTCCATTCCATTCCATTCCCTTTGCTCGCTCCATGACAGAACCCAGTGTCCGCCTTGGAAATGTCCCTACCGCCCCTCTTTTATCGCCTTTCACCCTCTCTACAATTGCTTCTGAGAACCTAGTCAGGTTTGAGTCGCCGGCGATAATCACCCTTTCACTCTCTCCTACCTCTCCCTGCTTCTCTTTGTCCGTCTTCGCGTGATTCGGACTCGACAATGGACTCGACAGCCCATGTTCTTACAATGCCATCTCGTGCTATCTCCATGAAGCGCCCCAGCGGCGAACGCTTCCTGAACACACTGTCCCTATTCTAGTACACTGTAATATGGGCATCAGTAGAGTCTCTTTGGTCTCCTGGCAATTAGAACACACCAGCTACGCGGCAGCCTAGACAATGAGGCATGCCGCATTGGCAGCAGGGCGAGCACCATGACGCGTACCAAGCGCACACCACCGGTGGGAAACGGCCATATTTGAATTTACTCTAAAAAAAACTGCACTTCCGCTTCCTGGTTGAGCAACGCGATCTGGCGTCCGCCCCGTTAACTTCCACGCGCTGCCGCTGCTTATTTTCGTATCACTGTGGAAGGTACAGTTTCCCTTCTCTAAAGTTGGCTCTTTATTCTATGCTCTCCATCCCAAGTGTTTATTTTTCTTCTTTTTTTTGGCGCAACAATGTATGTATTAGTATACTTCTTTTAACATAGATGGAGCCACCTTTCATTACTATCAAGGAGCGACAGGCGCGTAGGAACACAGTTTTCTAATGCGCTCCATCCTGATTGGCTAAGCAGCCCCTACCTTCCATAAAACAGCTTGTGGAATTAACTGTAGCATTCACGCCTACGTAGCCGGCAGAGAAGCACGAAATGTAAAGGTGCTAAGCCGCGACGCGTAGGAGTTCACCACAAGAGAAGCACAAACATAAAGAAATGAAGAAATAACTTTTTCTTTATTCTTGGCTCAACGCAAGGAAACACTGCATTTTATAGACATGGGTAAATGATTCCATAATGCGATCGCACAGGAGGACTATCAAGATTTACAGAAATTATTAGGCACGAAATGCTTTTTGCGCCGGTTGCCGGCCGCCTTCAAGAGACCTTGAGCCAAAAGCCAGGGCTGTTATTCAGGCACTGAAGACGAGAACGGAGCGAGACAATCCAGCCATCGTTGCGTGAACAAAACGAGATCATATGGGCGAGTAGTCAAAACAAAAGAAAACTCTGGCTCCCGGCCAGAGTTACTGCCCAAACAAGTTACGAAAAAATAGTTTCCGAGTTGTTCCTTAAGTTTGCTCAAAATATCAGTCAAGCTGCAACTTCTACTAAGCTGATGTATTATTTATCATTTACAATAGCGAACGTTCAAAAGGCAGATACTGTGCCCCGTACACTTGACTGTCATCTTTTGGCGCTGAGACAGGGTTTGCTATGTTCTTTTTAACGCCAGCGGTCCGTGAGTTTTGCGGCGTTGGTCTTGCGCCGCCTCCTTCCAGAGATGGCGCCACGCTGCGTGACCAGGTCAGCAGTGTCCGGCGCGCCGGGAATGGTTGCGAGATGGTTTTAAGTAATTCTCGTAATTGCTCCAACCAATCTGCTTCGCCGGTAGCCACTTGTTGCTTACAGCTACTCTCAATTATGGCACAGACAGAATGTTATAAACTTCTCGAAGCAAAAAAAATTATTAGCTGAAATCTAAGTGCACTTAGTACACTCAGAATGAATAAAATTATTAGAAAGTTGATTTCACAGTAACACAGACTGAAACAAGTTATTAACAGTCAAGGTATCGTTGCAGAGAAGCAGGGTATTGGCGCTGCCATTGAGAGAACTGCAAAAAATAATCTGAATAGAGGGATGTTGCAAAACCTGAAGTGATGAGAAAGATTATGTTGATATGTATTCCCCCATGATATGATGCCATTATTAGTATGACTGAATATGTAAGCGAAGTAAAGAAAGAAAATGTGTATGATAAGAAAGAAAAATGAGGGTGCTTTTAAGCGCTCGTCCCGTGTTCCTGCTTCATCTTTGTGTCATTCTTGCGCTATGTATCCCAGTTTGTATGTATCCCACCAACACGCCCAAACTTCTTCCCTGCTAAAGTGCTTTTAAGCAGTGCCCGAACGCCACAGGCTGAGATATTTGTAATGCCAGCAATACGGTTAACAAACATAACGATGGCATCAACATGAACGTCAAATGAAGTCCAGTAATGTGGAAAGTTCACCTAGTTGGTGATTGATCATCATACCTTGCTGGTGAAGCAGCGCACTGACACGGACACAGTGAAGACACACAAGAAAAGCAGCGAGTGTCATGTTTTCTTGTGTGTCTTCACTGTGTCCGTGTAAGTGCGCTTCTTCACCAGCAAGGTATGATGAAGGACGTCAATGATTGGTCCACTATCACTGACACTAAGAAATGCGAGTCAATTGGAATGCCCAGTAATGAGGTTAGCTTACGTTGACGTGACATAAAAACAAGAAATTTTAATATATTCCAATAATTCTCCTTGCACCTCTTGGACCCGCTACAAAGAACAGCATTGCATTCAGTAGTGACAGCGTTATTGCATGCTTTACCAAACGAAATAGTACCACCGGCATTAAAACGCAATGAGTACTGTCAGGAAGATCATTTATATTAAACAAAGAAAAGAAATATTGTACCAAATAGTCAACCTTGAGTCACTCCTTGACTGAGCAACTAAGGTTATATTGAACGAAAATGTTTGATCCGCTTTTAAGAGGAATTGATCATAACACGAAAGTAACACGTGTATCTTAAACAATCGTGCTAGCGTCGTCGCACACTAACAAGTACAAGTCGATAAAAGGGCACAACATTCTATCAGATCTCGCAAACGTATTCGGGGAACCTAATACGTCAATAGACGTTAGCGCTGTACCCTCCATAACACTACAAATGTTGAAGAAGTTATCCAAAGTAACTTACGAGGCGCGCTGCCGAAGTGTGCTTTCTTTCATGATACAAAATTTCCGTACAAAAGGAACAGAGAAAAATGACGAGAAGGCTTTACGGTATTCACGCAAAGAATAAGGAAAAGCACGTAGCGACACCATTTGTAAAGTTGACACACAGATTTTTATCATGTAAGAACTTGTGTTCGTCTTCCTTTCCGTTGTGCCGTCCCGTTGCGCTATATTTCAAGGCGGTTTTGATGTCAGAACGGCCGTATTTGCGTCCATTCCTTTCGTCTACTTTTGGGCTTATTCGTTCTTGCGTGTTTCTGTTTGTGTTCCCATGAATTGTACAACGAGTGCAGCGGCAAACAGGGCCGCCAATTGCTTCTACGCGCGAAGTACACAAACCATGTCTGACTGATCGCAGACGGTCTTATTGTCGCTTAAATTAAGCATAGCATTCTGACTTGCTAGGGTCTGAAGCGTTGCCGGTACGCTAAGGGGCCCGTTCCACCATTTCATTCTTCTCATGAGCTCTGGCTTTCCAAACCTGCAGAAAGGTCGAAGACACCTAGGCGCTGTCAAGGTCGCCTGTTTTACGCGCGGCTCAGAACCACATTGTTCTGGCGGCCCGTCTCGCCACTCTTAGTATTTGCCCGGGAGCGAAAGTTTTGGTGTAAATGCAAGCCACAGCTCGGAAACAGCCGCAAAAAGCAGACAGACGCGACAATAGGTGGACGTGGGCCTCAGGGCTTCCCGCTAAACGTTGATTTTTTTTTCCTTTTTCTTCCTTTCTTTCACACATGTTTTAACTGCTGTTCAAGTTCGCCGAAAATATATCAAGTACCTAGCCACGCTCATGGCCGCCTGCGTACGTGAGATTCCGGAACCACGATTTCAGAACTATTGAGATATGACAGTATATAGTGTCGGATAAATCAAGGGCTCTTTAAAGCATGTAAGGCCCTCTGGAATGGAGTTTTGTGTGATAAGTTAGCCTCGCCGCTTATAGGGTTATCTGAATGAGCTATGTCGGAAGCTCGGTTGCCCTAGTCAGTAGTGCGAATCTTCGTATGAAAAAATATATTTTTCTTTATTTTTTACGCTGAGGATGGTAAGCTCGAATTTCATCTCCGCCAGTGTACTACATCTCAGGCTTGGAGTGGCGCCTTACAACGGCAAAAGATGTCGAAAGTGAGTGCGGCTATACTAATCCAGGTACAACGAAATTAGAAAGGTCCACTAAGCTTCAACAACAGACGCTCCCTCACCTGAACAGGAACTGGCCTGCCTGGCGCAGTATTCTGCCACTGCCTCCCAATGGACTCATTCGATCAACCAATGGCCCTTAGCTGCGGAGCAGCAGACCAAGGCGGCGGTCAGACCTGTAACGCAGCAGAGGGTGCTAAGAATCTCTGGACTTGGACAGGATACCAATGGAAACTGATCCTAGCAACCTTTAACACCCGAACTCGAGTGAGGCTAGCTTAGCGTGAGTCTTTTAGGAACTATCAGGCATTGTTTGAGATATTACTGGCATTAGTGAGATTAGAAGAACTGGTGAGGCTTATACAGTTTTGGCTAACGGCCATGTATAGAGGTCTCCCAGG
The DNA here is from genome assembly GCF_023375885.2 of Dermacentor andersoni. Taxonomy (NCBI): domain Eukaryota; kingdom Metazoa; phylum Arthropoda; class Arachnida; order Ixodida; family Ixodidae; genus Dermacentor; species Dermacentor andersoni. The sequence goes on from NC_092818.1 coordinate 2,209,569, forward strand.
TAAGATGCAATACGGGGTAGGATTCCTTATCCATAACGACATAGCGGGTAACACTGACGAATTCTATAGCATTAATGACAGGGTAGCAATAGTCGTAATCAAACTTAATAAGAGGTATAGATTAAAGGTAGTACAAGCCTACTCTCCAACATCTAGTCGTGACGATGGTGAAGTAGATCAGTTTTATGAAGATGTTGAATTAGCAATGAGAAAAGTGCAAACTCAGTATACTATAGTAATAGGCGACTTCAATGGAAAAGTGGGGAAAAAGCACGCTGATGAACAAGCAGTTGAAAACTACGGCGTCGATTCTAGAAACGCCATAGGAGAGATGCTAGCAGAATTCACGGAAAGGAATAAGCTGCGAATAATGAACACCTTTTTCAGGAAGCGTACCAACAGCAAGTGCACCTGGAAAAGCCCTCATTGTGAAACAAGAAATGAAATTGATGTCTCCTTTCTGCCGATTCCAGCGTAGTGCAAGGCGTAGAAGTGCTAGGTAGGGTAAAGTGCAGTGATCATAGGCTAGTGGAGGCTATGATTCACGTCAATTTGAAGAAAGAGTAAAATTGGCCAAGAAGAAATAGGCCCACCTAGATGCAGTAAGGGTAAAAACAGGCAAATTCAGGTTGTTACTTACAAACGATATGCAGCCTTATAATTGAGAGAAGAAGACGACATAGAGGTAATGAATGAAACCGTAACTAGGCTGGCTTCAGAGGCAGCATGTGAAGTGGGAGGTAAGGCACCAAGGCAACCAGTAGCCAAGCTTTTCCAAGTAACAAAGGATCTAATAAAGAAACGACAAAAAAGGGAAGGGTCCCAGAGATCAGATAGATTTTCCGGAACTGTCAAAGCTGAACAACAAGGAGAAAATAACAAATATTCAAAATTATAACGTGAGAAAGACTGAGAAAGCAGTAAAAAAAATGGACAGAGCCTAAAATCAGTGAGAAGAAAACTTCGCATAGGACAAACCAAGACGTATGCAATGAAAGATAAGCAGGGTAATACCATCAGCAATGTCGAAGATGTAAATGCAGCGAAAAAATTCTATACTGACCTGTGCAGTACCCAAACCAGCCCTGATACCTGTATTCGAAGCAGTAGTGAACAGGTTGCAGAGGCTCCTTTTACTAGCCATAGGCTGGAAGGGCCTTGCAAGACATGAAATAGGGAAATGCGACAGGAGAAGATGGAATGACAGTCGATGTAATAAAATCTGGAGGAGACATGTTTGAAAAACTGGCGGCTCTTAAGAGGAAGCTTTAGCTCGGGCGCTCCTATCTAAATGCATGTAAAAGGAGAATTCGTTTTTCTCGGCAACCAATGCACCAAATTTGACGAAGTTTGTTGCATTTAAAAAGAAAACTTAGTCTAGTGACTGCTGGTTTCGAATTTCTGAGTTAGGTTGTCAATTTTTTATTAAAAATTGGCAAAAATAAAAAATTTTCGGAGAATGAAACTATAAAGTTTACAACTCTGTAACTCAATAACTCTGTAACTCTGATGATATTGCCTTGCTTAGTAACTCAGGGGACCAATTGCAATGCATGCTCACTGACCTGGAGAGGCAAAGCAGAAGAGTGGGTCTAAAAATTAATCTGCAGAAAACTAAAGTAATATTTAACAGTCTCGGAAGAGAACAGCAATTTACAATAGGCAGCGAGACAAAACTTGGCTGGGCGTTACGTATTTGTGGACCGGAAATAATTCCACCAAGAAGAATAAATAGTTGGCGGAATGCATAAGCGATGATATTAAGGGTTTGGCGAATGGTGCTGAAATTATCCTATTAGCTGACATGAATGCCCACATGAAGGTTTTAGATGGCTATACTGACAACAACGGGAAGTCAATGCTAGACCTTTGTGAGCAGCATAGCCTCGTTACCGTGAATACCGAGCCTAAGTGGGAAGGGCATATCACGTGGTAAGTGGAAAACCGGCAATCAACAATTGATTACTGTCTGATGACAGAAGGAATTCACGATAAGTTGAGAGAAATGGTCATTGATGTGGAATGGGATAGCAGCATAGGGAGTGACCATAAACGCATCATATTGAAAATGGGATATGTAGTTGGGAAAGAGAGCAAGGAGTGCAAACTGGCCAGTCCAAATTTGAACGCTGAACATATAACAAATATAGTCACTAGAGGAGAGGAAGAACTTGCAAATGGCCAAACAATGAGTGGAAATAAAGTGAGCTTCTAAGTGTAATAGCTACAGAAATACGGAAAGAGAAACAACATATTCGTTGGAAAGGAAAAAAGAAACCGAGAAGCTGGGGGAACAGGGAGATACGAGATGCGATCGCCGAACGACAGAAAGCATCCCGAGAGCACAGGTAGGCAAAGAAGGTGCAGCTGCCACAAGATGAAGTAACCAGTAAATGGGAAATATACCGGGAGAAAAAGTCTATGGTTAAAAATATGGGGTTTTACGTGCCAAAATCACTTTCTTATTATGAGGCACGCCGTAGTGGGGGCTCCGGAAATTTGGACCACCTGGGGTACTTTAATGTGCACCTAAATCTAAGTACACGGGTGTTTTCGCATTTCGCCCCCATCGAAATGCGGCCGCCGTGGCCGGGATTCGATCCCGTGACCTCGTGCTCAGCAGCCAAGTCTTTGGTTCAAATACTGGTGCAAGCAAAATTACAAGGTGAAAGTGAACGTTGATTGTCAGAAATACGTGAGAAAAACAAGGCCTCCCCTAGAATATTTTGGAACCACAAAATATTATTAGGCAGGAAGCCAACAACACTACGACAACGTATCCTAGACGAAGCTGGAAACAAATTGGAAGGAGAAGCGGCAGTAAATTACATAAGCAAAACAACAGCCGAATCTTTCCAACGCAATGACGAGGTTGTATTTGAAAAAAAAAAAGAGCATGAAAGAGACGCAGGTGGAAAAAGAGCTGGTGCTGACAAATTGCGACTGGAAGAAAGCCGAAGAAAAAATTCCTAAGCGCACAGCCACAGGGCTAGACGAGGTTCCCGTTAGGCTGATCAATCAACTAGAACCAAAAAGTAAGGAAGCTCGGGTGAAAGCAGTGGAAGAAACTTGAAAAGATAGACGAATACCAGACAGTTGGCGACAAAGTAGAATGAATTTAATTTATAAAGGTGAGGCGGAGAATGATAAAAGTCACTCGTATAGAAAGAAATCGAGGGTTCGACGGAAGCCCGTCTGGTCGGGATGAAGCATTGAAGAAATAAAACGAAGGACACCGACCAACAGAAGTGCTAAAAATGAATAAATCTAAAAGACGTTTCGGCTTCGCTACGGTAGCCTTGTTCACAATGGGATGACGGAAGGTTCATGGAAGCTTATGAATACTACAGAACGTGACGTAAGCAGCGCGTGTATGACGGGGGGAGGGTTCCCTCATTCCGATTGAGCGTGTGACGTGTTTTCTGTATCTCCAGTGATTCCAGATACAGCCGCGATTTTAGGTTTATTTCTTGGCCGATGATTCTCGAGCGATCCCAGTCGATATTGTGGCCCGTTGCATCCGTGTGCTCGGCAAGGGCATTCGACACTGTACGGTTCTTTTGGACATCTTTCTGATGCCGCCTCAGTCTCTGTTTGAAATTGCCCGATTCACCGATGTATGCGTAGTCGCAATCTGCGCAGGGTACCTTATCTTATGTAGCATACAGGGTATCTGCGCAGGGTATCTTACGTTCTGTAGCATACATAAGCTTCCATGAACCTTCGGTCATCCCATTGTGGACAAGGCTTCCGTAGCGAAGCCAAAACGTCTTTTAGATTTATTCATTTTTAGCACTTCTGTTGGTCGGTGTCTTTCGTTTTATTTCTTCAATCACTCGTATAGACCGTTGACCATTACATCGGTAATATACAGGGTAGCAATGCAGGCAATCAAATTAAAGCTTCAAGCATGGGCAGAGAATAATGGCATTTTGGGAGAACTTCAGAATGGCTTCAGAATAGGTAGGCGTTTAGATGATAACTTATTTGTTCTTACTCAGTGTATCGAAATACCAAATGTTGAAAGCAGACCGTTATATGCGGCCTTTTTAGACATTACAGGGGCCTATGACAACGTAGACCACAACATATCGTGGGATATTCTGGAAGGGGAAAGCTTATGTGACACTTGTCTCAACAGCTTTTGAGAAAGATTTACCTAGAGAATACCATTTGCGTAATGGGAAGGGACGAGGAGAGAAGAGAAAGTTCATATCAACAGGGGACTGAGGCAGGGGTGCCCTTTATCCCCGCTGCAGTTTATGATGTACATGGTGAAAATGGAGAGGGCGTTAGAAGGAAGTAATATCGGGTTTAATCTCTCATACAAACAGGCGGGTACAGTAATTGAGGAGCAGCTCCCAGGTTTATTTTATGCGGACGACATTGTGTTGCTAGCTAACAAGCAAAGTGATTTGCAACGTCTGGCTAATATCTGTGGGCAGGAAGGCAACAATTTAGGTTTCAAATTTAGTGTTCGAAAATCAGGTGTTATGTTATTCAATAAAAACACTGAACAGCCAGTGGAGATACAGGGCCAGGAAATACCTCGGGTAACAGAATATATATCCCTTGGTATATGGATAAACGAAGGCTATAGATATATGGAAACACCGGAAAAAACAATAACAGTGAAGGGGAAGAGAATTGCAGCCATAATGAAGCACAGAGGGCTATGGGGATACAATAGGCACGAGGTCCTCCTAGGTATGTGGAAAGGTGTAATGGTTCCAGGACTTACTTTTGGAAATGCGGTTGTTTGCTTTAAATCAGGGGTACAATCAGGACTCGACGGGAACCAAAGGTCAGTAGGTCGCCTCGCATTGGGCGCTCACGCGAAGACTACAAATGAAGCTGTGCAGGGTGATATGGGCTGGACTAGTTTTGAAGTGAGGGAAGCTCGCAGTAAAATTGAGTGTGAAGAACGGCTGAGGAATATGGAAGAAAGTGAATGGGCTGGCAGAGTGTTTAGGTGTCTGTACAGGAAAAACATTGATTCACAGTGGAGGAAAAGAACTAGGAAGCTTACCAACAAGTATGCGGCCTGTAGGGTGGGCAACACAGCAACAAAGAAGGTCAAGCGGAAAGTCAGAGAGGCTGAAATAATCACATGGGTGGCGGCCATTGAAAAAAACCTGCCATTAGTAACTACTTAAGAGGAAAGAACGAAATTAGGAAAGAAACAATTCATGATAACTCAAATGGAAGCTCATTACTTCTCGAAGCGAGATCGGTATGCTTAGAACACGCGCCTAATAGCGAGATATAAGACGGAAGAAGAAGCACGTGCTTGCTTCGGTAAAGCTAGGGAGACTATAAAGCATGTTTTATTGGAATGTGAAGACGTCTACCCATTGGTCGATTTAGGCGCCACTGGCCTCCTTGAAGCACTTGGGTTCAGCGAGAGCAGTGGAAAAGCAAACATATCCGCAATAGGCTTTAGTAAGAGGGGATTGGAGGATTGCTGGAAGAAAAATAGGGGAACGGCAAAAAACGGAGACGTACAAAAGCACAGTTCGAAATAGGGGATCAGAAAATTTGGGTGGGGTAGTTCATAGTGTTTTTTTTATTGTTTAATATACGTAGGACATTAGGCTGTATAATAGCAAGACCTTGATGGTGAAACCCACCGCCCCGTTTCAAAGGGGACGCTCATAACATCCATCTATCCATCCATCCATCCGACCGTAAGATCTCTAATTTGCATAGACTTGGGGAGGGAATGGAAGAAGGTGGTACATAAGAAGCCGATCAATGAGCTAGCGGTAAGAGGGAAAATAGAGGAATTTCGGATCACGCTACAGAACAGGTATTCGGCTTTAACTCAGGAAGAGGACCTTAGTGTTAAGGAATGAACGACAATCTTATGGGCATCATTAGGGAATGTACCGGTAAGCTATCGCAGGAGACGAAAAAACGCCAATGTATGAAAGCCTCTAACCCTACAGGCAGAATAGAACTGGCAGAACTTTCCAAGTTAATCAACAAGCGTAAGATAGCTCACGTAAGGAAGTATAATATGGATAGAATTGAGCATGCTCTCAGGTACGGAGGAAGCCTAAAACCAGTGAAGAAGAAACTAGGAATGGGCAAGAATCAGATGTATGCGTTAAGAGACAAAGCCGGCAATATCATTAATATTATGGATCAGATAGTTCAAGTGGCTGGGGAGTTCTATAGGTTTATACATTACCAGTGGAACCCACGATGATAATGGCACAGGGAATACACTGGACGAATTTGACATCCCACAAGTAATGCCGGAAGAAGTAAGGAAAGCCTTGGGAGCTATGCAAAGGCGGAAGGCAGCTGGGGAGGATCAGGTAATAGCAGACTTGTTGAAGGATGGTGGGCATATTGTTCTAGAAAAACTGTTGTTCTAGAAAAGTTCACACGTACTCGGCTCTGAAACATCAGGTCCCGGAATGCCTTTGGCAACATCAACTGAGGCAGCTCCGGGCAAAAGGTTCCACGGAGCAGCACGTCCTATCCAGCCACACAAGTAGCAAGGCCCACATTCCGGAAGGACTTGCCTTGACAGAAAAAGTGCGTCAAGTCTTCCAGCGAGGACCTAAATTCGCTATGGAAAGCAATGAAGGGGGCTAGTTGGTGAACGTTCATGGTTATATTGTGCTCAGTTCTGCACACATGATATGAAGGAAGGACAGGACGTGGACGGACGTAGCGCAACTAGCGAACGTAGCGGACGGACGTAGCGCAGTCGCGCTACGTCCGTCCACGTCCTGTCCTTCCTTAATATCGTGTGTGTAGAACTGAGCGCAATATAACCATGATCGCTATGGAAGCTAACACCACAAAACTGGAGCTACTCTCTGTCGTGCGGCAGATCTCCAGACGTGCACCGGAAGACGAAGGCGTGACGATGAACTCTGAAGGCGTGGATGTCCTGAACAAATGTAAGCTGCAATGTTCGAAGTTACCACTGATACGCGTTGTTTCGTACTTTGTTGAAAATGCACTGTCTGCCCTACCTGCTAACAAAGAAGGACACTTTACATTATTTTCACATGGTGGCTACAACAAAAATCTAATGAAGCAATAACAGCCGTGTTTAATTAACACAAGGAAATTTCCCTGGCGAAAGTTAAGAGCAGAGCTGTCGCGATGTGCAGAGGCATGAACCTAAATAAAGTATTGAAAGCAAAAGGAAAAAAAGCAAGAATGACAGTCTCGATGTATTTTTTAGCGCGAAAACGCAGAAAGAAGGTACACCGTTCAGGGTAATAGTATCGGAGAAAGGCACATGCCAGAAATCTATTGCAGTCCATTAATTAGACAAACTTAACCTACTCGAGATTAGAGATTCGTTCATCACGAGAAATTCCGAGGAAGTTTTATTCTTTGTAGAGGCCAACTGTAACGTGGGACTGTATGTCAAGGACCTGTATTATCATTTGCCCCAAAATGAATTGTTAAGTTGTGTTCAATCATGTGTAGATGAATTTGGGGCTGTCAGATCTAGTACGAAAGCGGGCACAAGCGTTCAATATTTTTAGAACTTTTAGATTTTTACATGAAGTCAACATTTGTGCAAAGAAATGACATTCCGTGTCTTCAAAAACAAGGTGTCTGTATAGGATCCTGCTTAGCGCCAGTTTTAAGCGAACTGTACTTAGCTAAGATAGACAGTTCACGCATCAATGATACAAAAGTTGTCAAAATATTTAGATTTGTTGACAATTTTTTAGTCTTTGTCAATGTTAAGCTAGACAACTTTGACACAGAGTGTTCAACTGTTAGTAATATTAGACGTGAGCGCCTTTGTCCAGTACAAATTACGTTCGAAGTGCCGATGAAACAAAGGATCAGGTTTCTTGATGTTAAATTTACCTTCGCGGATGATCTAACTTGCTGGTGCTACAGTCCCAGGACAAATAAATCGTTGTTGTCATATCATACAGCCCATTCTAAATTGGCGAAAAGAGGAATTGCGAAAATGTATTTTACTAACACACTTACTAAATCATGCCATCATTGCACTGACGAAGCGTTCAGACAACAGGCCATGCGGCTACATGGAGCAGGTTATCCCAATCATGTTCTGGGATCAGTTGCAGAGGGAATACTTAGGCAAGTGCAGCAATCTGGGACTTCTGAACGTGCGGATATAAATAGTAACCGCCTGGAAAAAAGACCAACAGTGATAACCTATATCCACCGGTTATCGCACAACTTAGAATTGCCTGCCGAGGTAACACTGATGTGTTTTTTTTCTGCACCTAACAAACTAGTCAGCTTGTGCAGGTAAACTAAACAAGAAAAGAAAGAAAGTGCTTCTGGCTGCTAAGTTAAGCATAGGAACAAGTTTAGAGATTGTAAGACATCAATTATATATCGTATACCCTTATCATGTGGGAAGTATTTATTACATCGGACAGTCGGGCAGATGCATTAACGATAGACTGCGCGAACACAAAAATAAAGTCGACAAAGTTGTATCAGATGGGTTTCTCTCCCTTCATTGTAAGTAACATAAGTGCTCCCCTCTCTTCGCATCAACAACCATTACTGGTAGAAATAAGTGCGAACTCACTAGACTTATAATAGAAGCCGAGCAGTTTGATGCCCTATAGGGGATTCATGTATCAGCAAACCCTCATTGGCTCCCTTTGAAAAACTACTGAAATTTTTGCGTACGACTTAACGTATCACTTACAAAAATGTTTCGCTCTGATTGATTGTTTATCTGTTCACGTGGCTGACTCATGTTTGCTGAGTGTATAAGTACGACCTGGTTCTCGATAAACATTGTTGGAAGTTAGCGCTGTGTGTGTCCCTGTGTGTCTTCTTTTGTCCCTTCTTTTAATCGCGCTACCATACACCCCTTCTATGGTGGAGTTCAGGGTAAAAAGTTGCGCGTAGGCAACTTGACCAGCCCAAAAACCCACGAAAGGCAACAGCATTCAGCGGGCACTCCCATGTGATTACACAAGAGGGTACAGTTACTCGGAGGGAACCCTGATCATGAGAAGGAAATTCACAGAAGAATAAAAATGGGTTGGAGCGTATATGGCAGACATTCTCAGCTCCTGACTACAAGCTCACCATTATCATTGAAAAGGAAGGTCTACAATCAGTGCATTTTACCGATGCTGACATATGGGGCAGAACCTTGGAGACTGACAAAGAAGCTTGAGAACAAGTTAAGGACCGCGCAAAAGAGCAATGGAACGAAGAATGCTAGGCATAACGTTAAGAGACAGAAAGAGAGCAGTTTGGATCAGAGAACTAACAGGTGTAGCCCATATTCTAATTGACATTAAGGGAAATAAGATGGAGCAAGCCAGGTCATGTAAAGCGCAAGTATGATAACCGGTGCACCATTAGGGATACAGAGTGGGTGCTAAGAGGAGGGAAGCGTAGTCGAGGACGTCAGAAAACTAGGTGGGGCGATGAAATTAAGAAATTAGGGAGAGCTAGTTGGAATCGGTTGGCGTAGGACATTGTAGATCGTAGGGAGAGGCCTGGGTCATGCAGTGGACATAATATAGGCGAAGGAAAAAAACCAGTCACAAAACACAAACGACAAGAAGAGTGGTTCACACCACAACGACGGCACTATCAACTGAACTTTATCAGAAACGGCGTAGTCCCAGCAAGGCCAGCAGAGCATGCGCAACAACAGCATCCTTAATCACAGAGCATGAAACAGTCAAATCACAGGTGAAAACAGTCAAAGACGGGGTCCTGAAGACATTCTGCCGACCAACGACAGAAGTTGTGCGTTTGTAATCACCGTGATATACCGGTCGTGTCTAACAACGAGTAAGAGTTCGATGCCAAACGATCGAACGATTGGTTCGTTGAAATTCACCCCCACCGTCGGCGCCCGAGACGCACCGTCAGAGACAGTCTGCACAGGTGGCTCAATGGGTGACTTAGGCTCGAAGGACAAATACGCTGAAGTAACGAACGAACAAAAACTTGTATTTACAGATAAAATTACAAAGTTCGGTTACAAAAGTGCATAGTTTCAACAGTACATCGGTTACAAATAGCTACACTGGTTTGGACCACATAGGGCGACCCTATTTCGGCAGAGCCGATGGTGCTTAGCACCGAAGCCAGGTCCAGAACTCTCCATCGCAGCGCTGCGGCCGCGTTTTGTAGACGCAACGCTCCGCCCACAATATTTGCTGGCGAATTACCGCCGGGTTGCGTCTCAACTGGACAATTCGTTCACCAATCACTGCGTTCAGCAGAACTTGCGTGCGCGATTGGCCAGTCGAACAACCCTCAATCTAAGAACATCTTTTTTTTTTTGTACGGTTCACAGTGTAGAACCCTCACCCGAAATACACAACATACAACAACAAAGGGGTGAGGGTCATGCCAGCTGTACACACAGCAAGTTCCGAGCACCGGCTCACGAGCACAGCCGGCGCAACAAGCACTGACCAACAAAATACATTCCCAAAACCCAAAAGCCTGGGAACGTCGGGACCATGTTTTCAGTGCTCGAACACGTGCGCGACGCGACCGGTTTACAAGAAACCGCAGGCCATGCGGCGCCATAAACAAGCGATTGTTTGCAAGTCAAACTGTCACAGAGGAGCACGGGATAATTGTCCACCCGCCGAGGTCGGCCTCGTGTCCGGGCCGTAAGCCGAAGAAGACGTTCCCACGGCGCCTCGGAACCGAGCCAAAACCGCAGGCTCTTTTGCGGCTCAAAGAATCCCTACGCCGGTCAGCGCGCGGTGCAAAGCCATAAAAAGTAATGAGGCTGGCGCGCCTGCTTGAGGCCGCGCGATCTCCGTTGCCCGCGGCCAGACCCGAACCAAGCACTCTTCGAGGGCACCCATCAGAGCACCGCGGAAGTCAGACGCGCCCGCCCGTTGCGGCGTTCGACGCCCAGTCGGGGAGACCCCAGCTGGGAAGGAGTTTACCCCCGCCAGCCGGCCGCGCGCAAGGAAAACGCCTGCGGGGATTCCAAGGAAGCGCAATGCGACGGGCATCCGAAGCTCCCTTTTTTACTGTGATGCGCGACCGCTAATGTGGCGCTGCTGGTCCTCTCCGCTCCCCGAACTGTGCGGCAGCCATGGGTGCCGACAGTGTGGTTACTCTGCTTGCTTGCAAGGCCCCGCTCTGTGTCAACCGTTTACAGCCATTACTCAAGTGTGCAAACAATCTCGTCGAGACGTATGCCCCCTGCCCAGATGGCCCGCGTCGTCCTTTTGGTTTTGTCTTGCCGCTGCCCACAGCGGGGCTTACACCCCCCACCCAAGACGAGACAACAACTCGCTTACAGTGTTGTCGAAGCAGAAACCAAAAAAAAAAGCACGCCGCGTGTAAACTTGTACACACGCCGCATCTGGAGATGAGATACAAAAGTTACCAGCCAAGCTTAGGCAGCGCGTTTTAACGATGGTCTGAGTTCGCATACGTAGGAAATGCGTGAGCCGTGCCTTGCTCATGACAGTAAGCAACGAAGAACAATGTACAGCGCTGGCTCGCTTACTGAAACAACACAACTAAATGCCAGCGCTTTATGATGGGCGCTGTATGTGGCACATTCCGTAGAGTGTTAACACAAGAATAAGTTTCATCGTAAAAAAAAAGTACAACCAAGACACACACAAAGCAAATACACAAACGAAACAAATAGTAAGGCTTCCCTGATGCAACAGGGCTCGCTTCGTGAAACTATAATATGCAGTATCGTACAAATATGAGCCGGAAGGACACTGTCAGCCTCTAGTTTGGGATGAAAACATGCAAACATGCATCACTGCGCTTAGACGACGACACTCGCCGAAACAAACACACTAAAAGAACAAGGTACACACAGAAATGTGGAAGCATGAGTTCATCGTCCAAGGTCGTCTGTGTGGTTACCGCAGTCATATCACATCACACCACACTTGTTCCCTCGCCTCCACTGTCCGTCACTGCGGGTTCCCTGTCTTCTACATTCTTTCCCCAGCAATGGTTGGTCAGACGCGAAAGTGCGTCGGCGTTAGTATGTGCGATTCCCTTTCTGTGTCGCACCGCTACATCATAGCGCTGTAGCGCTAAAGCCCAACGCGTCCGTTTTGCACCCTGAGGCGTGGACTGAGTGAGGTACGTAAGAGGGTTATGGTCGGATTCGGATACTACCAATATTTTCGAGCCAAACACCCACGTGTCAAACTTTTTGAGACCCCAAATGACACCAAACGCCTCGCGTTCAATCGTAGACCATCGCATCTGAGTGGGCGTGAAGCGGTGACTGGCAAAAGCAATGGGGTACTCTGTGCCATTGTCGGTCATCTGAGCTAGACATGCCCCCACAGCAATTGCAGAGGCATCGGTGAACAGCCAAAATGGCTTGCTCGAGTCTGGAGTCGCCAGATCTACGGCACTGCACAGAGCACCTTTGAGACCTTCGAAAGCCTCGTTGGCCTCAGGAGACCACGGAATGCGATTGGGAATGTGCTTAGCAGTCATCTGCGTGAGCGGCTTCGCGATGGCCGCGAAATTTGAAATGTATCCCCTGTAATAACCACAGAGGCCGAGGACGCTTCTCAATTCCTTTTTAGTACGCGGCACCTGCAGTCCCTTGATGGCTGCGAGCTTAGTAGGGTCCGGACCATGCTTGCCGGAGCCTACCACATGCCCAAGATAGCGGATAGATCCACGGGCCACCTGACATTTTTCGAGGTTCGCTACCAATCCCACTGATGTCAGAGCTGAGAAAACAGCGTGAAGGTGTCGGATATGTTCCTGTATCGACCTGCTGAAAACAGCAATATCGTCCAAATATGCGCAGGCGTAGTCCTCGCGCGGTGCTAACAGCTGATTCATGCTCCTCTGAAAGCTAGCTGCAGCGTTCCTGAGACCGAATGGCATCACCCTCCAAGCGAATTGACCCAAGTGTGACACGAACGCCGCAGCCCGCTGCGAGTCGTCCGCTAAGGGCACCTGCCAATAACCACGACGGAGATCAATAAGGGTAATATGGCTAGCCTGCCCGACGTTCATTATTAAATCCTGTGGGAATCCCATAGGAAATGCGTCTGGCTCGGTCATCGCGTTTAAGCTTCTATAATCAACACACAGTCTCACTGTGCCGTCTTTCTTGGGGACGCACACCAACGGATGTGCAAAGGGGCTTTCACACCTATAGATCAGGCCTAATTCTAGTAGTTCCGATATTTGTTTGGAGACTTCGCTCTTCAGGGCTACCGGAATGCGATAGGGGTGGCAACGCTTTGGCGCGGCTCCTTCCATCAGTTTTATGCGGTGCTCGTTCACCCGCGCTATCCCAATATCGGCAGCAAACAAGGCGGCATGTGTCTGAAACACTTCATTCACTAACGCTCGCTCCGATGGTTCCAAATGTAATATGCTCTCTGCCGGCAGGAGGGCCGTAGTGCCGAGAACCCTGCCCGGACGCGGCGTGTACTCCACCTCTCCAAACTCGCGGTCGTCGTGGAATATAACGCCTATGCTAGCTACGCGAGATGTGTACGGTCTCAAGTGGTTCGCGTGAACGAGCATGCGCCTTCCTTCCGGGGTTTCGATGTAATAAGAGTGCTGCCTGTACTTCTCCTTGACCGTGCAAGGTCCTAGCCACTTTGGGTACATCTTACCAAGGCGATTACTATCGAACGCAAGCACCTGGTCCCCTACCTGAAATGCCTTTTTTTTCGTGCGGAGATTGTACTGAGTGGCATATGCCCTCTGCTGGTTGGTCGTAGTCAAGTCGGCCGCCTCAGTTGCTATCTGCAGCTGCCTTTTCAATTTCTGCATGTACTGCGAGGGTCTATCTGCGACCAAAGCGGGCACCTCCTACTCCCCTGACCACGTTCGTTTTAATATGGCGAGTGGGCCGACTGGTTCTCTCCCATACATCATACGGAATGGCGACACGCCCGTAGTATCGTGCGGGACTTCTCTGTAGGCCCACAACAGGAAGGGGACAAACTTATCCCACTCTCTCCCCTGTTTGCTGATCACGTGAAACAGCATGTTTTTGAACACTCGGTTCCACCGCTCCACCGCTTCGTTGCTTTCCGGGTGGTCAGGCGTGGAAAAGCGAGGTGAACAGCCGAGGCGCGAGAGAAACTCATTGGTGACTGAGGCGGTAAAATTCGTTCCGCAATCGGAACAAACTACCTCTGGTATCCCGGTTCTGCTGAAAACTCCTAACATCGCGTCGCAGGTTGCCTTAGCTGTTAATGATGTGAGGCACACGACCTCAGGCCAGCGGGAGCAAAGATCTATAATGCACAAGGCGTAGCGATGGCCGCGACTGCTAGGGGGATCGATCGGTCCTATAACGTCTAGGTTTACCTTCTGAAAAGGGTACTGCGGCCTTACAAGAGGCGTGATGGGCACTCGATCTGATTGTCTTTTGTCTGCTCCGATTTGACACCCGTGGCAACTGTTGCAGAATGCCTGAACGTCTTTTTCGACGCCTGGCCAAAAGACACTAAGCTTAATCCTCGCTCTCGTCTTGCGACAGCCAAGGTGGCCGCCCCAGCTTGACTCGTGGGCGAGACTAAGTACCTCCGCGCGCCGCGTCGTAGGTAAAACTAGCTGCTTTACCGGCTGTCCCAATACGTGGTCGCGGTGGTAAAGCAGACCATCAATCACGATCATGCCACCCCTTCCTTCTTCCGCATTTTTCCAGGCCCTGCTGAGAGTGGCATCACTCTTTTGTTCCTCACGTAACGTCCCGGCATCCCCCTTCACTGTATCGGAGCTACTATTGGATTCTTCTTGTGCCCCTTCCTCGTTTGGATGGAGCGCATCGGCCTTGCTCGCACCGCTAACCGGGTTTTCGTGATTAACCTGTCCCCCATCCAGTCCTACGGCTGTAACCAGCTCTTCGCTGCTGCTCGGCGAGAGTTTTTTGGTGGGCGGCTCGCAAGCCTCGTCCCGACCCTGCTGGAGTGCGCTCCAGTCCTCTGCTGAGAGCAGGCAATCCGCGCTCCCGCTCAGCCTATCCGTGAGTGCGCACAATACTGGCGTCGCCTCCTCTACTTTGGAAAACACGGGCTGGCCCTGTTTTAGTGTCAGTGGTAGCGCCACGAGTTTTGCTTCAACTCGTTCGCCAAAAGCTGCGCGGAGACTTACACTGCCATGCGACGGTGCTAATTCCGGTGGTACAGCACTTTCGCGAACTACAGTTATCTCGGCACCCGTATCGACTATCGCCTTCATTGTTCGGCCCCTACAATTGAGAGCTACACACAACAAGCGGTCACCCGCAGCTGGGTTCGCTAGCGCGACCCGAGCGGTGAGCCTCTCTGGCTGTTCCTGCTGGGCGGCCGTCTGCGCCAGCCTTTCGCGGATGCGCGGACAATTTGGTCTAATGTGCCCGGCCGACCCGCACTCAAAGAAAATTGTTGGCCTCTGCTGTCCTGCGGGTGGACACGGGGATTTTGGTTTTGTCCTCTGTCCTTGGTGCGAAACCAAACCACTGCTGCTGCGGTTCTCAATTGTAATTTCTGGGCCCTTACTGCTGGCGCCCCGGGGTTGCCCCTTAAGTAGGTCCACGCGGCCGTGAGCGTCCTCAAAAGTTTGCAAAAGTCTAGCAATTTCGGACGCCTTGTACCACCCTGCACCTTCTCGCAGCCTGACGTACCTGAGCGCCTCTTCCGACAACACTGTCTTCAGCTGGTCAGCCACCAAGAGTTCTAGCAGCTCCGTAAGATTTGACACGTCCCTAGATGCCACATAAAAAATTAGGTAACTGGCAAGACGTGTCGTGAAACTCTTCCACGTCTCGGTCTTCCGCTTCCGTACACCGAAAAACCTTTTTTGATATTCAAGGGGAGACAACTGCAGCTCATCAAGGACGACTTCTTTTAAAGCTTCATAATCACGGTGCTGTGCGGGGGTCAGACGTGTTGACAGGTACTCAATGCGCTCCGCTAGGAGCGGAAAAACTATCTGACCCCAACAGCTTCGCGGTACCTCGTAGGCCTCCAAGGTGTACTCTACAGATTCGAACCAAATGGGAACCTCGGCGTCTGTGGGAAATTTGGGGAAAGCACCAACTAATAATTTTGAATATTTACGCCATTCCGTGTTTCTGTCATTCTCAAGTGCTCTGCCACTACCGTCCCGACCACTCGATGGTGACGCTGTGCGTGCCCTGGCGAGCTCCAGTTCAAGGGCAAGGCTCTGGCGACGTTCCTGAGCCATCTTTAATCTAAACTCCATCACCCGCTCAGACAGAAAGGGCTCGCTTTCACTATCACTGCTACCCCTCTCCCTCTGACCATCCTCATCGTCCCTGTCGTTCTGCATCATGATTACTTCGAAGCCCCGCAGTGACTGAACAGTAAGAGTTAAGGAAACTCACGTTTCAGCCGAGGATCACTGTTGGACGAGGGTCGAGGTTTTCCTGCGTCGCTCTCGCTCGGGCTGCTTCCTTGCTGGGATTCAGTCAGCGCCTCGACGTCTCACTCGCTGAGGTGCGTCGCCTAGCGATGTCTCGCTGTTGGGCTTCCTTCTCCAAGGCTTGAGTCAATTGCAGACACCGGAGGTGGGGCTAGCTCTTGGGATGCCACTCTGGCAGATGTACCACTGTCTTGATAGCGTTTAGCTTGTCTTCCGAACCTATCCTGTCGACTGCGCCAGTAAGAGTTCGATGCCAAACAATCGAACGATTGGTTCGTTGAAATTCACCCCCACCGTCGGCGCCCGAGACAGTCTGCACAGGTGGCTCAATGGGTGACTTAGGCTCGAAGGACAAATACGCTGAAGTAACGAACGAACAAAAACTTGTATTTACAGATAAAATTACAAAGTTCGGTTACAAAAGTGCATAGTTTCAACAGTACATCGGTTACAAATAGCTACACTGGTTTGGACCACATAGGGCGACCCTATTTCGGCAGAGCCGATGGTGCTTAGCACCGAAGCCAGGTCCAGAACTCTCCATCGGAGCGCTGCGGCCGCGTTTTGTAGACGCAACGCTCCGCCCACAATATTTGCTGGCGAATTACCGCCGGGTTGCGTCTCAACTGGACAATTCGTTCACCAATCACTGCGTTCAGCAGAACTTGCGTGCGCGATTGGCCAGTCGAACAACCCTCAATCTAAGAACATCTTTTTTTTTAGTACGGTTCACAGTGTAGAACCCTCACCCGAAATACACAACATACAACAACAAAGGGGTGAGGGTCATGCCAGCTGTACACACAGCAAGTTCCGAGCACCGGCTCACGAGCACAGCCGGCGCAACAAGCACTGACCAACAAAATACATTCCCAAAACCCAAAAGCCTGGGAACGTCGGGACCATGTTTTCAGTGCTCGAACACGTGCGCGACGCGACCGGTTTACAAGAAACCGCAGGCCATGCGGCGCCATAAACAAGCGATTGTTTGCAAGTCAAACTGTCACAGAGGAGCACGGGATAATTGTCCACCCGCCGAGGTCGGCCTCGTGTCCGGGCCGTAAGCCGAAGAAGACGTTCCCACGGCGCCTCGGAACCGAGCCAAAACCGCAGGCTCTTTTGCTGCTCAAAGAATCCCTACGCCGGTCAGCGCGCGGTGCAAAGCCATAAAAAGTAATGAGGCTGGCGTGCCTGCTTGAGGCCGCGCGATCTCCGTTGCCCGCGGCCAGACCCGAACCAAGCACTCTTCGAGGGCACCCATCAGAGCACCGCGGAAGTCAGACGCGCCCGCCCGTTACGGCGTTCGACGCCCAGTCGGGGAGACCCCAGCTGGGAAGGAGTTTACCCCCGCCAGCCGGCCGCGCGCAAGGAAAACGCCTGCGGGGATTCCAAGGAAGCGCAATGCGACGGGCATCCGAAGCTCCCTTTTTTACTGTGATGCGCGACCGCTAATGTGGCGCTGCTGGTCCTCTCCGCTCCCCGAACTGTGCGGCAGCCATGGGTGCCGACAGTGTGGTTACTCTGCTTGCTTGCAAGGCCCCGCTCTGTGTCAACCGTTTACAGCCATTACTCAAGTGTGCAAACAATCTCGTCGAGACGCATGCCCCCTGCCCAGATGGCCCGCGCCGTCCTTTTGGTTTTGTCTTGCCGCTGCCCATAGCGGTGCTTACACAACGGAAGACGCCAGACGGGGAGGGTTCGGTGCGCGTCGCCATCGTGCGGCCTGACTTTTCTTTCAATAGGGAAGTGAGCCTTCCTCTCTTTTATTGCTCTTAGTTTGAATGTAGCGGCTGGCCCGAGGCTCTGCTGGATGCATTTCCACGCATGAGCGCACCTGAGATAATTTGCTCAAACCCCGGCTCTAACTTTACAGCCCAGCTGACGCAGGGGTTCTTAACTAGGGTACGTGCGATCCCACGATCTTTGACTACTGACCACCCGCAGAGCGATGGTCTTGCTGAAGGCTTTGATTGTATCTTTAGGAGCGTGCTTGTCGACGTAGTGCGTAAGGATGGCCGGGACTGGCAAAGACAGACACGTGCCAATTCTTCTTTATGCCTATCGTCAAGACCCCAGCGCAACTACCGGAACTGCTTCACTTGAGATTTTGGGAGGGCACCTGTGGGAACGTTAACGATACGACAGAAAACAGGTCAGGAGAGTTGGTAGTGCCTGAGGGCTTCAACCATTCCGCCAACTGCGTTGATGAAGACATTGAAGAGGAAGCCGCTAATGAACAGGCAGAAAAACTATCGGCTATAACACAAGCGAATCATGATGATAATAGTACTACAACTAACTGTGAAAATATTATAATAATATGAACAGCAATTGTATACTTTTAATTTTCATTATTTCTGAAAAGCGCAGTGTATTCACCAGGCCTGCCAAAAACGCAATGGGCTTGACTGGCAGAGCATGGCAGGCAGCATAAAAACTCTTACAAGGCAAATATCAGTAGGGGGTGATAATGGAACAAAAAGGAACAATAAAATGCGTATAAATCCGCATATGTACGGCAATACGGAAGTAATGCACACATTTACATACATGTACGCACATACACAATTATACATACATTTACGAAACATATCTTGCAAAGCACATTCGCCCGTACAATTCTCCCCATACTACCTAGTTTACATGGTACAATAAAAGGAACTACATGGACATTATAGAGAAGGGAATAAGTTGAAAGACTGAAAAGGCTCGATAGAACGAGACATATAAACAGCGAAAACTACAAAAAACGCTGAAGCAACATTTGCACAAGCATTGTGATCACGTTTTTTTACCATCACCCCCCCCCCCCCCCCCCTGCAGTCATAATACAGTGAATCTACTTTTTCATACGCTGCAGCCGCTCGAATCTACACCCTTTGCTGTATATTGAGCTTATATTTTGTAGTGCTTAGAAGAACTTCTTGTTGGGCGAGTTGGTGCATATGAGCAAACAGTTTTATAACTGCGCAAACGAACAACCACAGACAGAGAGCACACAAGAACAAGCGCCTGTCCTTGTGTGGTCTCTCTCTGGGGTACTTCGTTCGCGTTGTTCTAAAACTACTTTGTTGTGGAC
This sequence comes from Dermacentor andersoni, assembly GCF_023375885.2. NCBI lineage: Eukaryota > Metazoa > Arthropoda > Arachnida > Ixodida > Ixodidae > Dermacentor > Dermacentor andersoni. Next base: position 2,229,001 of record NC_092818.1, read on the forward strand.
TGCTGCACATTACAAGCCAAAGGATTGAACAGCACCGAAACATAGTATTCGCTCATTCAAAATTTAACGGTATTTTGTTGCACATCGTGGTAATTGATAGCGCCATTTTGTTTTGAGGCTGCGTGAGGCTACATGGGGAACTTTAAAACGGTTGTCCCAGAAATCTCTCACGGCCATTATATGTAGCAAAACTGAAATAAAGTACGACATTCATAATGCTTTCAAAATATCAGTGTTCCCTTCCAGACACAACTCATAACCAATCACGTTTAGAAGGAAGCGCATTACTTAATTACCGTATTTTTGCTTTTAAATTTACCTAGAATGAAATTTACGCATTTTTACCTGTCGAATTTCGAAAAATTTCACAGTAATGTCGGGGCGCAGGCTATATGCACGGACACTGAGGTGTGGCTTCACGGGCTCACGCTGCCGTGAAGCACACCTAGGTTCTCCGTAATTCAAGATTTCGTTATCCCCCCCCCCTGGTGCCTGTTTGCTTCCTCCCCTTTGTAGCTCGGCGAATGGCGCACGCGGCCCCGGCTCGTACACGCCAGCCGCGGCGAGCCAAATCGCCGTCGTCATCTTCGACTCGGTCGCGTTTGCTTCATGCGAGGGCTGCTCCGTCCGCGCGGTCGTCTGCTGTTATGTGAATGCTAGCTGCGAAAATTACCCGAACCACATCACTTATTACGTGATTGATTCGTCCGGAATTACGTCCTGCGTGTGAATTCAGCTTTGTCAGCACAGCCGAAGGATGGCAGGTCGAAGTTACGACGTGAGTGAGTTGCGCATCCGCGAATGGAGACTATTTTCCCCAATATATTAGCGTTTTTTATATGCGCTTATTTCCACAGATTATACGCGCGGATATTTTTCTTTCTTTCCGGGATCTAGTAATTGGGGGTGCAGGTTATACTTGGGAAAATACGGTAATTAATTTTAGCCAACGAAGAGCGCAGTGAGCGCACGCAGTTAACTCTATCGAAGTGCACTGTAGGATACCGCAGGCGCTGTGGCTTACTGATATTTGCATGGGGTGACGGACATCCTAAAGTAAGCACAGCACTGAGAGAAGTCTATCACAAACATACAAGACATGCGAATTCCATGAATGATCGCCGTCAAAATGCAAGCCGACGCATTTTACGGATGCGCAGTCGATAGGATCGAAAGAACAAGGATTACAATTAGACCTATGTAGTATTATTTCTTTAGTAGGGTGAACGTTTTTAAAGGGGTTCGAAAGCACACGAATTTCGTTTTAATACGCTAGTATCAATTCAATTCGTTGCAAACCAGTCAATCACCTTGATTTCTGATTATTGTACGTGAGAGCCTGCATAAGAATATTGCTTTGCATGAGAAACTAATGCTGCATCGTCTACATACTGAAATACAGTTAAACCTCGACCTAACGAAATCTAATTTTACAAAGTTCCCGACCTAACGAAGAAATTTCCATTCCCCGGCAGGTACTCATAGTGTTCAGTGTATCATCAACCTGAATAACGAAATTAACTTGGCCGAACTCGCTATAACGAAGTTCTTTCCGAAATGAATGAGTGCGAAAGAAACTGTGCCAGCATCTAATCAATGTAAGCTTCACACAAGTGAAACGCCTTCGTGAATTTGGGTACCGTAACCGCATCATCGTATCGGTAGCTGAAGGATTACTGAAGCAACTTCATCAATAATTCTTTTTGGGCGAGTTGGTTCATTTCGAAGCATATGGTTAACAGCGCGAACAGACGGCCACAACAAGGGAGACACGTACACAGAAGCGCTGTGTGTTTACGTTTCTCCCTTCTTTTGGTAGTCGTGTTTCCGCTGTTACCCATGCGCTTCAAGCAACTTCAATGGAAAGTATTCTCGCCAGTGTGTCCGAATGCAGAGAAGAATAGGGTAGTAATCGTACCGTACATGCGTGGATTGTCGCATCGATTCAAGAAAATGGCACAACGCAATAACATGCCCTTGGGGTTTTCATCGCCTAACAAATTATGGAATGTCGAAAGACCAAGAAACACCAAGAGGTACAAAGAAGACGACCTGCGAAAAGAATCACCGGAATGCGCTTGTAGGGTGTATAACAGGTGTTGTGTACCAGATACCTACAATCTGCGAAGCTTGCTACATCGGCCAGACCAGGTGGGGCCTGAGTGATAGGCTAACAGAGCATAATAGCAATTTAAACAAAGAGCAGGTCGATGGTTTTCTTGCACAGCACTGCAAGAGATGCCGCTGCCGGCCCCTCTTCAAAGATAGTGATCCTAGGAAAAAGCCTTAACAAGAGGACCTGGCTCGCCACTGAAGCATATCACATCGCCACCTTCAGTCGGTCTTGTATCAGCAAACGATCCATGTAATTATCAGGAAAAGAGGTGGAATTTATGCGCTTGTCATGATTCTTTAAGAAAGATTTGCCATTCTGCCGCAAGAGACGCTATCAGGTTGCTCGAAGCACGTGTTTTGTGGCAGGCGGGAAAAGGGGATATATAGGGTGTTCAAAATTCTTGAGGGTTCGTTACAGCGCAACACAAGACAAGGACAAAACAAGGTATAAAACTACGTCTGGCCCAACTTGACGTCTTGATGTTGTTAAGAACGGCCCGCTGACGTGCAAGTTTTGCCAACCAGTTGCGACCACGGGCGTCATCTTTTCCTGGAGCGTCGCCGCAAACCTCTAGCCACGGCGTGACTAATTCGACTGTGTGTCGAGAAAATACGCGCGTCATCCACTCTCCGTCGTTGGAGCCGAGTTCGACGAAGCAGGCTTTGTGCCAGCACTCGCCACCGCCGCCCTGGTCTGCCGCGAGCGGGGAAGCGCCGCGGGAACGTCGATGGGGACCCCTTCCCACGCACCGTTCTTGCAGTAAGCCCCGAATTCTACGAAGTCCGCGTGACGTCGGTTCCGGACCATGAACCTTCGTGTGTGTGTGCGTGTGTGTGTGTAAGTCGTCCCGCAGAGAGGCGGCGTGTTTACGATGACTGGACGAACGTTTCCGCCACCTTGGAATCGGGGGAGAACCGAGTGTTTATAAACCGCTGTTGTGCGGATGCTCAACACAATCTCTCAAGCAGTCATCTTAGACTGACGTACTTTCTCTCGCAGTCATGCTAGACTGATGAACTGCATGTAAATACTGTAAATAAACCCATATTCCTCGTCCTCGATGAGAAGCAGTCCTTCCCTTCACCAACGTCCTCAGCGTGGATAAGTTGGACGACAGCATGGGCCAGCTACCTTCTAATTCATGCCGGACTCCAATCTCGACAACGGGTTACGAGCGATGGGATTGAGCCCCCAATCCTAGCAACTGGCTGACAGCGGTGAGATGGACTTTGCGACGTGGTGCTGTGACTGCAGTGAGTGCTTGGTTCTTGCTTTGACTCTCTAGGCTTCATTTTGTGGTTGTTCTGTTTAGAACAGTAAAGAAGCTAGATTGCTGAGTGTTAGCTAAGTTGTGTTTTCCTAGCTAGATTTAGCGAGCAGGACCAAGGCAGTAAAGCAGCAATCATGGAGTTAAGGACACTGCTGAGAGACGAATTGTTGATTGTTTGTGAGGAACTTGGCCTACATATACGCAAGGAAATGCTAAAATCAGAAATGTTGGAGCTAATTTCCGAACAGGCCAGTGAGGAAGAAATCGAAATGGGGTTGGAACTTCTGAAAAAGAGAGAAGAACGAGAGAGAAAAGAACAAGAGAGAGAGGAACGCGATAAAGATCGCGAGTTAAGAAAAATGCAACTTGAACTTGAAAGCAAACGTTCGGAGTTGTCTCAAGGAAGTGAAGGGGCTCTGGGACGTTGAAGTGAGGCAGAATCATACCGCATGGACAGGCTATTAAAGCCATTTGAGGTCGGGACCGACATAGGCTTGTTCCTATGCAATTTTGAAAGGACTTGCAAGAAGATGAACTTCGGTCCGAGTACATGGCCACAGCGGTTGCTGTGTATGTTGCCGTGTGAGGCGGCGGAAGTAATCGCCAGACTCAGGGCACAGGATGCATATGATTATGCAAAAGTTAAGGCTAGTCTCCTGAAGAAATACCGCCTTTCAGCCGAAGCTTTTCGGCAAAGGTTTAGGAGCATAGGCAAGAAAGATAGCGAGGGGTATCCGGAGTTTGCATACGGCTTAAAGGCCAACCTAGTCAAGTGGCTGAAAAGCGCGGAAGCGTACGACAGCAGAGACAGGATCATTGAATGCATGTGTCTAGACCAGTTTTACGAAAGCCTCCCCCAAGCTGTGAAACTGTGGGTGCAAGACAGAGGGAATGTAAACACTGTGGAAAGGGCGGTTGAATTAGCCGAAGAGTACGCAACGCGTAGAAAGTTGAACGCCGAGGACGGAAATTGCGACGGTCAAAATGGACAGCGGAAACCATTTCCGTGCAAAAAGGGTTCGCAGACTAGACGACCGGAGCATGTAGACGGGGAGGAAAAGTCCGCAGAAAAGAGCGAAGAGAAACTTAACGGGTAATCCGCACAAAATGAACAGAAAAGAAGATTGGCATCGTTTAGGCCGATCCGCTATTATAAATGCCACAAACTGGGACATATAGCTGTAAACTGCAGGAAGCCTAGCGTAGTTTTCTCCTATGTGTATGAAAAGGACGAGAATATGGAGCTTTTAAGCCCATATCTTCACGACCTGCAAGTTAATGGTAAACCATGCCGGGTGCTGCGAGACAGTGCCGCCACGATGGACATTGTCCATCCGTCTTACGTGACGGTAGATGACTTCACCGGAGAAGTAGCATGGATCAAACAGGTTGTAGAAGAACACAGCGTGTGTCTGCTCATACCCAAAGTCAAAATCAGTGGACCATTCGGGGAGCTAGAGACTGCCGCAGTTTCCAAATCTTTGTCACTGCAGTACCTTTACATCTTTTCGTATCGTTCGAATCAGTTACTGCGTGACAAAGGGCTTAAACTGGGAGAGGGCATAGTACAGGCATTGACCCGAGGTCAAGCTCGTAAAATGGCGTCGCTTTCGGAAGAAAATGCACAAGCTGCTCCAGAGGAAGCAGAAAAGGGGATAACTTCAATACCCGAATCCGAGCTAGGCCCGAGGGACAAAAGAACGGTTGAGGAGAGCCTGTCAGCTGACCAGCTCAATGAGAGCGTAGCACTAGAGTGTCAAAGTTCAAGCCTGCAGGAAGAGCAAGCTGACGCAATCGCAAGCGAGACAGGGTCGTTATTATCACCGGCCTCAAAGAACTTTCATCAGCTCTTACGTGTGGATAGAGAGTCACTGGCAGCCGAACAAAAGAATGATGAGAGCTTAGCTAAAGTACATCAGACAGCTAAAGAAGGCATTGCTAGGCGCAACGTGACGATAGGAGGATTGTTGTATCGGCACTACCGAGATCGAAAGGGTAGGATTTTAGATCAGTTAGTCGTGCCTACTAAGTACAGGGAGGACCTTTTGAGTCTCTGTCATGGAAATGGGTGGTCCGGCCACCTAGGCATAAACAAGTCAAAGGAAAGATTGCTTATGGAATACTACTGGCCTGGCTATATCAAAGACGTAGAAAACTTTGTAAGGTCATGCGACGCCTGCCAGCACTCGGGTAAACCAGGAGAGACATGGAAAGCTCCACTAAAGGTAGTGCACTTAATAACAGAGCCTTTCAGGCGACTTGTGATAGACACGGTAGGGCCTCTACCAAACACAAAATCGGGTTACAGGTACTTGTTTACCATGCTGTGTCCGGCTACGAAGTTTCCAGAAGCAATCCCTCTGAAAGAGCTCAGCTCCACCGAAGTAGTAGACGCACTTTTGACAGTGTTTGCACGAGTTGGGTTTCCAGCCGAAATTCAGGCGGATCAAGGGTCAGTATTCACCAGCGCACTGACTTCCAAATTCTTGAAAAAGTGCAGGTTAAAGTTAATACACAGTTCCGTCTATGACCCTCAGACAAACAGTGTAGAGAGGTGGCATTCAGTGCTTAAGCGAGTTTTGTGTGCGCTCTGTTACGAGCACAAGGAGGACTGGGAGAACTATCTGCCGGCAACTTTGTTTGCTTTGCGAACGGTTCCACATGAAGCGACAGGGTGCTCGCCAGCAGAACTAGTGTATGGGAGGACACTCCGTTCTCCGCTAAAAATGTTAAGAGAAATGTGGAAGGAAAGAGGAGAGAGTCCTACAGTGATTGAATACGTGCTAAATCTGCTGGAACGGCTAAGCGCAACCCAAGAACTAGTCGGAAAGAACATGGGAGTAGCTCAAAAGAACGCCAAATTCTATTACTACAAGAATGTGAGGCTTCGTACATTTAACGCCGGAGACCAGGTAATGATCCTCAAACCTTCAAGAAAGAACAAGCTTGAAGTTCACTGGGACGGGCCCGTTAAAGTGTTGCACAACCTTTCAGATACTAACTATGCTGTGAAAATGCCCAGTCGCAGGAAAGAGGTGAGGATATCTCACTGCAATTTGATGAAGCCGTATGTAGAGCGGAGCGGAGTCGTTAACTATACCATCAAAGAGCAGGATGGCACTGGTACCAAGTTTAAGGAGTATAGGGCGACCTCCAACTCTGAAATCAGCCTAGAAGAAGTAGTAGCAATTTTTTCGGACAGCTGGGAACAACACGTATCGCACCTCAAACAGGTGTTCTCATGGTTGAGGGAAGCTGGCTTAAAGATGAAAGCGGAAAATGTAGATTTGGTTGTTCACAGGTTACTTATCTGGGCCATGTTGTCGGCCAGGGCACGAGACGGCCGGCCGAGCTGAAAATAGCTATGATTGGAGAATTTTCTCAGCCGCGTACGAAAACAGACCTTCGTTCATTTTTGGGACTTGTGGGGTGCTATCAACGGTACATTCCGAATTACTTGCAAATGGCAAGTCCATTAACGGACGCCCTCCGAAAGGGAGCACCGAGTAGCGTACACTGGGATAAGGACAAAGAGAATGCTTTCCAAAGTTTGAAAACGCTATTGGTTTCTTGTCCTGTGCTTCGCGCGCCAGTCTACACAAAGGAATTAATAGTTTAATGCGACGCAAACGACAGAGGTATGGGCGTGGTACTTAGTCAGGTCGACGACGATAACGAGGAGCATCCTATCCTCTATGCCAGCCGTAAACTAAATGTGAGAGAGGAAGCCAGAGCGCTTAGGAGAAGGAATGCGCTTGTTTAGTTTGGGCCGCCCAGAAGTTGTCGTGTTACTTGTACGGAGCGAAGTTCATCGTCGAGACCGACCACTGTCCTCTGACGTGGCTCAATCAAATGTCACACAAAAATGGCCTCTTGCTCCGATGGAGTCTCACTCTCCAAGAGTACAACTTCTCCGTTAGATATAAGAAGGGAAAGTTGCATAGCAATGCGGATGGTTTGAGCAGACTAATTTGAATTCTGCGTTTGAGGGTCCCGCCTAAATTTTAGGTTTACTAGTGTTAACGTTGTTAAGCCAAGAAGATTCCCTCTCATTTAACAGTATTCCCTCCATGACTGCTGAATTTGTCAGCAAGAAATTGCTTCAAAAATTGGCATAGCGAAATGCAGCAGTTTTTGTTTCTGCACTTATATTTTCTTTGAAGCCAAGCGCGTCTAAAGTGAAAGCCAAGGTACGTCATCTCGACGCAGAGTCGTGTTGTGGGGTTCGTTTTGCAGTTGCCTGTCCTTGTTGGATGTTTTGGGGCGGTGACATCATTACACAAGTGGTCGCTGCGAGCCAAGGCATCACCCCATGGCCACCAGCCGTTCTCTTCCTGCCCAGCGGTTGTCAGCGCTGGACAGTCGAGATTTTCCGGGCCATGGAGGCGCTGTCAAGAACGGCCCGCTGACGTGCAAGTTTTGCCAACCAGTTGCGACCGCGGGCGTCATCTTTTCCTGGAGCGTCGCCGCAAACCTCTAGCCACGGCGTGACTAAGTCGACTGTGTGTCGAGAACAATACGCGCGTCCTCCACTCTCCGTCGTTGGAGCCGAGTTCGACGAAGCAGGCTTTGTGCCTGCACTCGCCACCGCCGCCCTGGTCTGCCGCGAGCGGGGAAGCGCCGCGGGAACGTCGATGGGGACCCTTTCCCACGCACCGTTCTTGCAGTAAGCCCCGAGTTCTACGAGGTCCGTGTGACGTCGGTTCCGTACCATGAACCTGTGCGTGCGTGCGTGCGTGTGCGCGCGCGCGCGCGTGTGTGTGTGTGTGTGTGTGTGTGTGTATGTGTGTGTGTGTGTGTGTGTGTGTGTGTGTGTGTGTGTGTGCGTGTGTGTGTGTGTGTGTGTGTGTGTGTGTGTGTGTGTGTGTGTGTGTGTGTGTGTGTGTGTGTGTGTGTGTGTGTGTGTGTGTGTGTGTGTGTGTGTGTGTGTGTGTGTGTGTGTAAGTCGTTCCGCGGGGAGGCGGCGTGTGTACGATGACTGGACGAACGTTTCCGCCACCTTGGAATCGGGGGAGGACCGAGTATTTATAAACCGCTGTTGTGCGGGTGCTCAACACACTCTCTCAAGCAGTCATGTTAGACTGACGTACTTTCTCTCGCAGTCATGCTAGACTGATGAACTGCATGTAAATACTGTGAATAAACCCATATTCCTCGTTCTCGATGAGAAGCAGTCCTTCCCTTCATAAACGCCCTCAGCGTGGATAAGTTGGACGACGGTATTGGCCAGCTACCTTCTAATTCATGCCGGACTCCAATCTTGACAACGGGTTACGAGCGATGGGATTGAGCCCCCAATCCTAACAATGTTTAAAATTAAGCTTTGTGGTTTTGTTAAAATTAGGCACTGTGAGGCACGCGAAGACCACCCGTGCGAATAAAACATGTGGCCAAGGGACGGAAAGTGATATAATAATTATCGCTGTCAGCAGCCCAATTACCTGAAATTGAATAGCTCACTTTTGGTTAGAGGCAGTCGCGCTTCTACACACTATCAGGTGCAAGAATTCTTCAAGTTTGTCTGTGCCCCAAGATATCCGACTCCGAATTTGAATTGTCTTTCGCGTGATTACGCATGCAAGGGAGTTAGGATCGACGCAAAGCTCCTCCCTGATTTGACGCGGGTGTTGCACGCAGCATTTAATCTGACAACGGGGCAGAGGCATTGGCAATAATGATTCCAGTGGCATGTTAGTTTCTGTCAAAAAAAAAAAAGAGCGGATACTATAAGTTAAAGCGACGGAATGGTCCCAATTATTCCTAATGCAACATATATTGAAATGGCTTATCCGCAAAGATTTTCTCAGTCTATACTTCTGCCACCAAATGACTAATTCATGGCCTGAGGAGTGTGACGTGATGAAGACAGCTTGAAGAGCACGGGATGTTGGTAAAGCCTGTGCACTGAACAGATCCTTAAGTGCACATGTCCGTAGCCTTGCTGAAGGGCACGAGTATGTGAGCGCCGACGATGAGCCTGCCAAATGCAAATTGTAATGTTCAGCATTTTTAAAGAGTCTCCCACTGACTACAAGTGTCTACAGTTGCAGCACGATTTTTAAGCATCAGAGGAGACACGAAGCGGCAGAAGCATGGCCTGACGCTCGTGACGGGGTGAATGCAGCTTGCATTATATGTTGCATTGTTTGCAGCTTGCAGTCTCGCATATGGCAGATTGCAGCCTTGCATATTGTCACGTAGTAGTGGCAGTAAAGAAAACAGAAAAACTGAGAATGACGAAACTAGCGTTTTATTGGGCGAACCTGTGCCCTCAAGAACACGATAGAATCAAATAACGGCAATAGTTGTGAACACAATCAGAGATCGTCGAAAATCTTATCAGTGGGCCAAGCGTGTCAGCTTCTACACATCTGTCATCGAAGGTTTCAGAGTATTCCCTAGGACCCGCGTATATTCAAGAAAGTTCGGCACCACTCGCGTCGCGTGATGAAATCAGGTTACGCAATGTTCGGTGACAACAGATTACGGAACGGATAGACAGCGATCGAGGCAACCTGAGGCTGGGATCTTGCGAACATCTTCTGAAGTTTTTTCCGCACGACCGCTCTGGTCGCGTCGACCGCAGGTCGTCGTTGGCCAGTGATTGAACTCCGGCGTAGCTTATCGAGTTCGTGCGGCAGTTGAATTCTCGGTTCCGCATTTCCAGGTTTTCTCGATGGTTGTTGCTTCGGAAATACATTCAGCAACAGTACTGGGCGGGTGGCGCATCGATCCGACGAAGAGCTCTTGTTTTATCCCACGCATGAGGAAGCGAACTTTTTTCTCCTCAGGCATATCCAGGCCGGCGTGGCGGAAATATCGAGCCAACTCTTCGGTGAAGATCGCTGTGTTCTCGGTGGGTAGTTGTACTCTATTTACTAGCATAACTTCGGCCCTTTCTTTGGGCACGACGCTTTTAAATGTTCGCAGGAAGCCGCTTTGGAACAGATCCCATGTTGCCAGGGTCGACTCCCGGTACTCTAACCACGTTCTGGCAGCGTCTTCTAAGGCAAAGTATACATGCCGCAGCTTGTCTTCGGAGCCCAGTTGTTGAAGGTTTCGATTCGTTCAGAGGTCTCCAGCTAGGTTTCTGCGTCTTCAGACGATGATCCATAGAAGGTTGATGGGTACCGTGGCTGTTGCAGAAGAATGGGGGACGCTGGGGCAGCCATTGGGGTTGCTGACTTGGGCTTGATCTCTCTGGTCTTCTCGGGAAGGGGTCCATATTCAGGTAGTAGTCCTTGCTGCCTACGGCTAGCTCGCTGGTCATTGGCGACGTTGGCGTTGTAGAGTTTCGGGCTGGGATCGCGACTTTGCGGAGGCGTCCGGTACATGAACGTAAAGCACCTCCACCAGATGTTACGTAGTAGTGGTGGTAAAGAAACGGGCAAAACTAGAAATTACGAAATTTAATTGGGCGAACCTGTGCCCTCAAAAACAGGATACGCTCGAAGAACGGCGATAGCGGTCAACACAGTCGGGGATCGTCAAAAATCTGATCAACGCATCAACCGCGTCGCCTTTTATACATCAGTCATCGAAGGTTCGAGAATAATCGCTGGGACCCGCGTGTCTTCAAGAAACTTCGATACCATTCGCGTCGCGCGACGAAATCAGATTACACAAGGTTCGGTGACAACAGAAAGCGGATAGAACCATGGATAACTTTCGAGAAACGTCTGATACGTACAGGCGCGTCCAGCGAGCGCTGTGCGATAAAATTTGTTAGGCAGTGAAACGCGGTCCCCCGATAAAGGTAAACAAGTACACGTGCCAATATGTTGCCGATCTCAATCTAAGAGCTAAATATTAGGAGTTACACGCGCAGGACCCAGGTTCTCGTGCAGGAGTATCTGGGTCCTGGAGAACGATAACAAGAACGATTAGAACGATGATGAAGCAGGAGAACAATGACACAGGAAAGCTAGCTTCAAAATCAAGAGGACAGGCAAGTTTGATTGGCCGTGAAGGGCCGTATGCATACCTAATCGAGCTAAATGATGGCACCTGATGGAAAATTATACCACTAAGATGCATGAGTATATAAAACTAGGCTAAGCTCTGTGAGAGTCACATGTGAAACCGATGAATAGTTTTATAAGGAGCCAGCGTTGCCGAGGAGCACAAAGGGAGAAAATAACTTCTACGCTGAAATAGATCACTTACCAGACGCTCCGATACAAGAGCTAAGACAGCTCATAAGTAGCTACTCACAAGGTTTTGGACATAAACCAGGCAGGTGCAAAGCAGACGCACACAGTATCCGCCTAAAATCAGAGTGAGCCCAAATGAGCCTAGAACTATCGTAAAGGATCTTCATTAGGGAAAGTACGCGAGTACAACGTAAGAGAGAGCAATAACTTCTAACAAACTTTATTCGAGAAAGTGCCGCAAATATTGGCACGCGCGCTTGTTTATCTTTTAAGGGTGAGTGCTTTTCAGCCTCTAACGAATGTTATCGCTCAGCGCGGGACGCGCCAACATGGATCGGAAGTTTCTCAAATGTTATCGATGCTTCTGTTGTCACCGAAGCTTGTGCATTGCGGTTGTATGTGATTTCCCTCTTTACTTCCCCTTTCCCTTCCCATAGTATAGGGTAACAAACCGGAGGCTTTAACTCTGGGTAACCTTCCTGCCTTTCTCTTTTTTGCACCTCCCTCCCTTCCTCCTCTCTCTCTCTCTCTCTGTTTGCAAGTGCGACGCGAATGGTCTAGAACTTTCCAGAGACAAGCGGGCACCAAATATTACTCTGAAACCTTTGATGACTCGTGTATAAAAGCTGACGCGCTTGACCGGCAGATTACATTTCTTGACGATTGCTCACTGTGTTCGCCGCTGTCACCTTTCTTTCAGTGTAGCCTGTTTTTGAGGGCGCAAGTTCACCCAAGAACAGGCTAGGTTCGTCATTCCCAGTTTTCCTGCTTTCTTCACCGTAACAACTACGTGACAGCTTCTGGAAGTGCTAGCGCGTTCATGTACCGAACGCACCCACAAAGCCGCGAACCAAGCGTGAAACCCGAGGACAACACCAACGTCGCCACGGATGATCGAGCTAGCCGTAGGCAGCAAGAAGTGCTACCGGAATACCGACTGCTTTCTGAGAAGACCAGAGTGATCAAGCCCAAGTCAACAACCCCAATTGCTGCCCCAGCGTTCCCCATTCTGCTGCAACAATTTCGGGACCCACCAACCTTCCATGGGTCATCGTCTAAAGACCCTTAAACCTGGATGGAGACCTATATATTGACACGTGTACTTGTTTATGTTTATCGGGTGACCGCGTTTCACCGCCTAACAAATGTTATCGCTGAGCGCAGGACGCGCCTATATGTATCGGAAGTTTCTAGAATGTTATCGATACTTCTATCCGCTGCCTGTTGCCGCCGAACCTTGTGTAATTTGATTGCATGTATGCGCGACGTGAATGCTGTAGAACTTTGTGGAAGGCACGCGGGTCCCAGTGATTACTCTGGAACATTCGATGACTGACGTATCAAAGCCGACTCGCTTGACCCGCTGATCAGATTTCGACGACCGCCGATCGTGCTGGCCGCTATTGCTCTCGATTGAGTGTAACTTGCTTTTGTGGGCACAAGTTCGCCCAATAAAACGCTAGTTTCGCCATTCACCGTTTTGCTTTCTTCACCGTCACTACCACGTGACATCTTGTGGAGGTGCTTTACGTTCATGTACCGGACACCCCCGACAAGCCGTAATCCAAGCCCGGACAGCAAAGACAACACCAACGTGGTCCCGGAACATATACCAAGCCGCCGGCTACAGCAGCTGCCCCCGGAACATGGACTTCTACCAGAGACGACGAAGAAGATCGTCCAAGAAGATCGTCCAGAGGCGACCAAGAAGACAGCCCCAATGGCAGCCGCAGCGGCCCCAATAGTTCTGCAGCAGCCCAGGGAGCCACCGAAATTCCGCGGTACCACATGTGAGGACACGGAAAGCTGGCTGGAGACGTATGAGATGGTCGCTACGTTTAACAGCTGGAACAGCGACAACATGTCTATTTCGCAATGGAAGTTGCGGCCAGGACGTGGTTCGAGAATCGAGAAGCCACCTTAACGACGCGGGACTTGTTCCGACCCGGCTTCCTGCAAACATTCACAAGCGTCGTACGTAAAGAGCGCGCCCAAGCGCTACTTGAAGCCCGAGTACAGCTTCCCAATGAGACCATAACGATCTTCACGGAGGAGATGGCCCGTCTTTTTTGGCACGCCGACCCGGAAATGTTGGAGGAAAAAGAAAGTCCGCTTCCTGATGTGGGGAGTCAAGCAAGAACTTTTTGCCTGACTGATTCGCAACTCGCTGAAGACCATAGCTGAGTTTTCTGCAGAGGCATCGACGATCGAGAAAACTCTGAAAATGCGCACGTGGCAATATAACCGCCAAGTGCTCACGCCGCAGTGCGCCATCCAAGGACTGGGTTCAAACGACCTTCAAGAGACCATCAGGACCATTGTGCGCGATGAACTGAGCACAATGCACCACAATGAATTGCACCACAATGCATTGCGCGCGAAGAAAAAGGCGCCAACACAACTCCGCAGACGGCGCGCGACTTGGCGAACGTTGTGCGCATGCTCCGAAGATAGTAGCCGACGGCGGACGCGTTGAAGTATATAGGGGATGGCATCTCGGCTGGCGCAGCGCAACCGACGTAGCGTGACTGACCGCGAACGACGCTCGCCCGCGCGCCGATAACGTCGGACTATAAACGGGCCTTTAGGCGGCTTACGACAGTACTAGAGGCCAACAAGTCATCAGGGCTCAGGGCTCACTCTGAAGCTGGAAAAGTGCCGCTTCTTGTACGACGAGCTTCTGCTCCTGGGCCACGTCATCAGCGAATCTGGAGTGCGCCCTGACCCGCAGAAGAAAGCTGCCATCGCAAAGGTCCCGCAGCCCATCTACAAGAAGGTAGTGCGTCGATTCCTTGGCATGTATGCATACTATAAGCGATTTGTCAATGACTTTTCACGCATCGCGGAACCAGTAACAGATCTAACCAAATGCGATGTCGAGTTCAAGTGGGAAACACCACAGGCCGACGCATTTCAAGAACTCAAACCGCGCATGCAGTCGCTGCCCGTACTTGCACACTTCGACGAGGACGCCCATACCGAAATCCACACTAACGCTAGTAGCCTAAGCCGCAGTACCGTCCTTGTCCTTGGAAACGATGGACTTAAACGAGTGATAGCTTACGCTAGCCCGTCGCTGTCAAAAGCGGGAGGTAATTATTCTACGACCAAAAAGGAATGCCTCGCCATCATTTGGGCTACAGAAAATTTCTACCCTTGCTTATATCGCAGGACATTCAAAGTTGTCAGTGACAATCACGTGTTGTGTTGGCTAGCGAACTTAAAGGACCCTTCGGGACGGCTGACGCGGTGGAGCCTCAGAAAACAAGAATGTGACGTCACGGTAATCTACAAGTCCGGACGAAAACACTCTGACGCCGACTGCCTATCACCTGCCCCCCACCCGCCGCCGCGACATGACGAGGATGACAGCGCCTTTCTTGGAATAATAAACGCGGAAGACTTCGCTGAACAGCAACGAGCAGACCCGGAGCTGAAAAGCCTTGTCGATTATTTGGAAGGGCACACCGACGTTGTCCCTAAGGCATTTAGGCGAGGATTCTCTTCGTTCACGCTACAAAACAACCTGCTCATGAAGAACTTCCCATCAGTCCGCGCCAACTACCTTCTTGTTGTTCCCTCAGCGCTGCGTCCAGAAATACTGCATGCCCTACATGACGATCAGACTACTGGGAATCTAGGATTTTCCAGGACGCTGTCGAGGATACAGGAAAGGTATTACTGGCCGCGTCTGACCACCGACGTCACCCGTTACATCAAGATGTGCAGAGACTGTCAGCGACGCAAGACACCGCCGACAAGGCCAGCAGGACTACTACACGAGGGTTGCGATCTGGGCTTGTTGGTAATGCCTATTCAAGGGGTGTACGGTAGCGCAATTAAAAGACGGGACAAAAGAAGACACACAGGTACACAAACAGCGCTAACTTCCAACAATGTTTATTATCGAAAACCAAGCGGTACTTATGCACTTAGCCAACATGAGTCACAGCCACGTGAACAGATAAACAATCAATCAGAGCAAAACATTTTTGTAAGTGATATTGACACGTGTACTTATCTTTATCGGGCAACCACGTTTCGCCGCCTCACAAATGTAATCGCACAGCGTGGGACGCGCCTGCATGTATCCGAAGTTTCTGGAAAGTTATCGATGCTTCTATCCGCTGTCTGTTGTCGCCGAACCTTATGTTATCTGATTTCATCACCTGACGCGAATGGTGTAGAACTTTGTGGAAGGCACGCGGGTCCGAACGATTAGTCTGGAACATTCGACGACTGTTCTTTAAAAGCCGACGCGCTTGACCCGCTGATCAGATTTCCGACGATCGCCGACCGTGTTCGCCGCTACCGTTGTACTATAAGTGTAGCCTGTTTTGTGGGCACAGGTTCGCCCAATAAAAGCTAGTTTTGTGTTCCACCGTATTGCTGCTTTCTTCACCGTCACTACCACGTGACAATATTATTACGATACGATTCCGCGAGAGACGAGCAGCCGCGAGAACGACGAAGAAGTTGGTCGGTGCCCTCGGCACGAGCGAGTGTCAGCCTGGCTACCTGGCTCCAGTGTAAATAGCGTGTAAATAGCATCTCTCGTCTGTGTCTTTCCACGCGTAACATTTCTGGTGGAGGTCAGCGATCCCCGTCCTCACCACGGAACTCCGAAGTGGTCGGCACACCAAGCTTGTCACCATGCCTCCTGGTGACGAACCCGCCTCCGCAACGGCTTCGGCTTGTCCGACTGCTCCAGTCGTCACGGTTGCCCCACATCGTGACCCAGGTGTGTTCTCTGGCCTGGAGGGACAGGATGTCGACGACTGGATCAAGCTCTATGAACATGCCAGCGCTAATAACAGGTGGGACCCAACGATTATGCTCGCCAATGTCATCTTTTATCTCGGCGGCACCCCACGCGTGTGGCACCAAACACATGATGACGAAATAACCAGTTGGGACAGTTTCAAAGAAAAACTGCGGGAACTGTTCGGCGACCCCATTGCGCGCAAGGCTGCCGCGAGAAAGGCTCTTGCATCTCGTGTTCCGTCACCTACAGAGCCATACGTTTCCTACATCCTCGACGTCTTGGCTCTATGCCGTAAAGCTGACGATCATATGTCCGAAGGAGATAAAGGGGCTCATGTGCTAAAAGGCATCGCCGACGACGCTTTCAATTTGCTTGTTTTCGGCAACGTGTCGACTATCGATGCCATTATAAAAGAATGCCGTCGCCTTGAACAGGCTAAAAGCCGCCGTATCTCAAACCACATTGCGCGCCTACCCAACACTGCTGCTACGTCGACATGTGACGGTCGACCACGTCAGACCACCACCTGTGACGACGTCACCCGCATTGTTCGCCGCGAACTCGAGGCCGCCTCCTTGCCAGCCTTCTCCACGCCGCATCCCGATCCGCCAGCAACCACCATTGCGATGATTCAGGCTGTCGTCAGACAGGAATTTGAAAACATGGGTCTGAACACCGTGTGTTCCACGTCTCGACCCAGCGTTCCCCAGTTATCTAGCGGCCCTCCTCGTCCCCGGCAGTCCTTTTCTGCCACATCTCGCCGCAACCCGTCCGAATGGCGTACACCTGATGACAGGCCGATCTGCTTCCACTGCTGTCGCATCGGCCACGTCGCCCGTCACTGCCGCAACCGATGGCCACCACCTCCTCGGACTTACGCCCCCACTTATTCCCGCACCTTTGGACCTTCTGTACCCTATGCCACCCGCCATGAACCTACTACTGCTGATGTCCCTGCTCCGAACCTTCGCTACAGCCGCTCGCCCTCACCTCGACGCCACCAGTCTCGTGCGCCCCAACCCCGCCGCTTTTCTTCGCCGCCTATCGCCTCCCGCACCCAGCCGGAAAACTAGGCACTGCAGCTTCTGGAGGTGAAGCTGCGTTGTCGACCCTGCCCTCAAATCCTCTGCTCACGTTACCTACTAACCGAAACCTTCTTGACGTTGACGTTGACGGCTATCCTGTCACTGCACTCCTCGATACAGGAGCACATCTTTCTATTATGAGTGCTGCCTTCCGACGACGACTGAACAAGCTCCTCAGCCCAGCGTCGGCACGTGTCGTCCGCGTTGCGGATGGCGGTACTGTGCCTATCATCGGCATGTGTACGGCACGTGTCAGCATCGCCGGCCGCCACACTCCTGTACTCCTCACTGTAATTGCTCATTGCCCCCACGACCTTATTCTCGGCCTCGATTTTCTCTCCGCCCATTCTGCCCTAATTGACTGCTCTTCCAGTACCCTTCGCCTCGAGTTGCCGATGCCCGCAGAACCTTCTGACGCACCCCACTGCCGCTTACGCTCCACCGGCTTTCTTCGCCTGCCGCCAAAGTCCATAGCCTACATTGAGCTGTTGTCTTTCCCACCAGTTCCTGATGGCGAGTACCTTGCCACACCTCTGCCCGACATCCCAATACAGTATGACGTCACTGTGCCTCACAGTATAGTTACTATTACTACGAACCACATTCGCATGCCTGTCAGTAACTTTGGATTGGCAAAGCAAATTCTACCGCAAGCTATTTGCCTTGCCACCATTGATTGTCTCGGCGACCAATACGTGGCAGCGTTATCGACCGATGGTTCTCGCGACCTTAGCATGCCCATCGCGCCAGCCTCGGGCGTCGATCCCAACATAAAGAAAATGGTTGCGACGGACCTGTCCTCTACGCAGGCTGAAGACCTTTGCGAAGTATCATCGTCCTACCGCGATATTTTCGACTTTGACGATCGCCCTTTAGGCCAGACGCTCGCGGTCAAGCATCGCATTCTTACTGGCGATGCTGTGCCTATTCACCGACGACCGTATCGAGTTTCTGTGTCGGAACGCCGATTAATTCAAGATGAAGTGAACAAAATGCTCGATAAAAACATCATTGAGCCTTCATCGAGTCCCTGGGCGTCACCTGTGGTGTTGGTTAAGAAGAAGGACGGCACGTGGCGCTTCTGTGTTGATTACCGTCACCTGAACAGCATTACAAAAAAGGACGTCTACCCGCTCCCACGTATAGACGACGCCCTTGATTGCCTGCACGGTTCCAGATATTTCTCGTCCATTGATCTTCGTTCGGGATATTGGCAGATTGCTGTTGACGATATGGACAAAGAAAAAACCGCGTTCATCACACCTGATGGCCTATACCAATTTAAAGTAATGCCGTGTGGATTATGCAACGCCCCTGCCACCTTTGAGCGTATGATGGACACCTTGCTCCAAGGTTTCAAATGGTCCACATGCCTCTGCTACCTCGACGACGTCATCGTCTTCTCGCCAACGTTCGACACTCACCTTGAGCGTCTCACAACTATACTTGATGTATTTCGAAAGGCGAAGCTGCAACTTAACTCATCGAAATGTCGTTTTGGCCACCGACAAATTACTCTTCTGGGCCATCTAGTTGACGCTTCCGGAGTACAGCCTGACCCCGACAAAACTCGCGCTGTCCGAGAGTTTCCGGTTCCGAAGACAGCCGCAGACGTTCGAAGTTTTGTAGGGCTGTGCTCGTACTTTCGTCGTTTTGTTCCAGATTTTGCGACAATTGCTAGGCCCCTAACTAATCTTTTGAAGAAAGGCATACAATTCTCGTGGGGTACTGCAGAAGCCGCCGCCTTCTCTCGTCTCGTCACCCTTCTAACCTCACCACCCATTCTCGCCCACTTCGACCCTGATGGCCCTACAGAATTACGTACAGATGCCAGCGGTCATGTCGTAGGTGCCGTCTTAGCCCAGCGTCAGCGTGGCAAGGATCGCGTTATTGCATATGCGAGCCGCCTCCTAGCACCATCGGAGCGCAACTATTCCATTACGGAACGCGAATGCCTTGCTGTTGTCTGGGCGGTTGCAAAGTTCCGTCCTTACCTTTACGGTCGCCCTTTTTCCGTAGTCACTGACCATCATGCTCTTTGCTGGCTCTCATCGCTAAAAGATCCTACAGGCCGGCTTGGTCGATGGGCTTTGAGGCTACAGGAATTTTCATATTCCGTGGTGTACAAGTCTGGCCGCCTGCACCAAGACGCTGACAGTTTGTCGCGTTACCCTGTTGACGACTCTGACTCCTCCAATATTGCCAGTGCTTCTTGGGTATTCTCGGTATCCCAGCTGCTTCATTTCGCCGACGAGCAACGCCGTGACGCCTACATCAGAGCACTCATCGACCGTTTTGAACACTCTCCGGCCGATGCTACTCTACGCCTCTTCGTCCTCCGCGACGGTACTCTGTACCACCGTAACCTTTATCCAGACGGCTCTGAGTTCCTGCTTGTAGTACCTAAACACCTCCGCTCCACCGTTCTAGAAGAGCTTCACGACGCACCAACGGCAGGACACCTCGGCGTATCTCGAACCTATGACCGTGTACGTCGCCGTTTTTTCTGGCCGGGCCTTGCCCGTTCCGTACGACGTTACGTCGCCGCTTGTGAACTTTGCCAACGACGCAAGAAGCCTTCCCAGCTCCCCGCTGGTTACCTGCCGCCGCTCGACATCCCTGCCGAGCCCTTCCATCGTGTCGGCTTGGACCTTCTAGGCACATTTCCGGAATCTACATCAGGAAACAAGTGGGTTGCAGTCGCGGTGGACTACGCGACCCGCTACGCCGTAACCTGTGCTCTTCCGACCAGTTGTGCAACTGATGTTGCGGACTTCCTGCTACATGATATTATATTGATGCATGGTGCTCCGCGTCAATTGCTTACAGACCGCGGCTGCACCTTTTTGGCCAAAGTCATTGAGGACATCATGCGTGCCTGCTCAATACAGCATAAATTTACCACCTCCTACCACCCCCAAACGAACGGCCTCACTGAGCGTTTGAACCGCACCCTTCCAGACATGCTATCCAAATACGTTTCAGACGACCACCGTGACTGGGACCTGGCTCTACCTTACATTACCTTTGCATATAACTCTTCCCGTCTCGAAACTGCTGGCTTTTCCCCGTTTTACCTCTTGTATGGCCGCGAACCGACGCTACCACTGGACACTGTGCTTCCGTCCGCCACAGCTTCAACTAGCGATTATGCCCGTGATGCAATCGCCCATGCTGACCATGCTCGCCAACTTGCGCGCGCTCGTCTACAAGTGTCTCAAGACAAGCAGAAACAACGCTACGACCTCCGTCACCGTGATGTCCATTTTGTGCCCGGAGCCCTCGTGTTGCTTTGGTTACCATCGCGTAAAGTCGGCCTTTGTGAAAAACTGCTTTTCTGTTACACAGG
Organism: Dermacentor andersoni; assembly: GCF_023375885.2. Taxonomy (NCBI): domain Eukaryota; kingdom Metazoa; phylum Arthropoda; class Arachnida; order Ixodida; family Ixodidae; genus Dermacentor; species Dermacentor andersoni. Next base: position 2,249,739 of record NC_092818.1, read on the forward strand.
CCCATATCGCGTGATACGCAAAGTGACCGATGTCACCTATGAAATCGTTCTAGCTACGCCCACGACGTCCTGCGCTGTGACAACCCGTGACATTGTCCACGTTGCCCGACTCAAGCCCTACAACTCTCCATGCCCCTTGGATATTTAACAGCACCGTGACGGTGCTTTTGCCGCCGGGGGGTAATATTACGATATGATTCCGCGAGAACGACGAAGAAGTTGGTCGGTGCCCTCGGCACGAGCGAGTGTCAGCCTGGCTGCCTGGCTCCAGTGTAAATAGCGTGTAAATAGCATCTCTCGTCTGTGTCTTTCCACACGTAACAATATGTTAACCCATACGCAAAAATTTCAGTTCTTTTTTAGAGAGAGTCAATGACGGTTTGTTGATGCATTATTCCCCTAGGGCATCAATCTGCTAGGCTTCTATTAAAAGTCTAGAGAGTTCGCACTTATTTCTACTAGTAATGGTTGTTGATTCGAAGAGAGGGGATCACTTATGTCGCTTACAATGAAAGAAGAGAAACCCATCTGATACAACTATGTCGACTTCATTTTTGTGTTCGCGCAGTCTCTCGTTAATGCATCTGCCCGACTGTCCGACGTAATACTTCCCATATGACAAGGGTTGTTAGATACGGACCCTTTTCCTGGCATCACCTAAATTCACCAGACCACATCGAATCGCCGTCGTACCCAATTAAGGTGCGCAGAAGCGCGTCTAACACGTTCCCGGACCTGTCAGACAAGTTGGCGAACCCCCACCCAAGGCGCCGCAGGTCCAGACAAGTTGGCGGCCCACACCTCGTGCGCCGCACGTGGAGCTATTGTCCAACTGCTTGACTCTTCCCGAAAGTGCAACGGGAGCCCGCACGGTTCTGGGTAGTTAATCCTGGTCGCGAGCAAGGCTGTTTTGTAGCTCGGAAAGCTCGTTCGAAAACAACGCGTCTCCTCCAGCTGAGCGCTTTCAGACGGGGATGCAACACCAAGGCAACGCCGGCTGTAAGTCACCGTGCAGCCCTCGAAGCCATACCATCTGCCGATTGTGACGGCAGTTGCAGATCTGGAGGCCATACCGGTGGCAAGTCATCCCTCGAACATTGCAGCAGTTCGGGTGGCCCCCTCAGCCGAATGTGACTGCACTTGCACGGGGGCCTTCCATTGGCCGCAAATGGCGACACCTGAGCGGGCTCGACGATTCGCCGAAAATGGCGTGACCTCGAGACACCGAAGGGGTTAAAAGCCAGGGACAGGGAGCAGAGAGAAGCATTCCTTCATTCATCGCTTTCGGGCTTCTTGCCACGGGCCGCAGCGTCCGATCTGCTGCCGGCCATCAATGACTTTATGAATGTTAATTACTTCATGTTTGTACTGTAAATAATGTAAATAAACCTCCAGTTTTCATCTCAAAATCCTCCTCAACGTCGGCTAACTTCCGCACTCAACGGCAAGATCCAATAACTGGTGGCAGCGGTGGGATGAACCTTCGTCCAACGAATTCCTGAGGATCTGGGAACAACGAAGAAGAACGAGCTAGAGAGTCCGGAGGAACCAGGAACAACGAAGACGAATGAGCCTTCGTCCACAGAAGTCCTGAGGAACTGGGAACAGCGAAGAAGGACCAGGCACCGACCCAGTCAGTCCTGAGGAACCCGGACCTCGAAGAATTCGGACTGTGCGCGTGAGACAGCGATCGACACCAACGAGTTGTGCGCAGATGCACAACGTGAGCTGGGCATGCAGTAGAGGGCAGTTCGCAAGAGTGCGAGTTGCACAGCTCGAGTAAAAACAGCTTCATTGTTCCAGAGTCGGTTGAACTTTGCGCCAGTCGAGGCAAAGCGAGAGTAGATTTAAAGAAAAATCACACAGATTGTGCGGGTAGGAAAGCAATCCAAGCCGACGATATGTGTACCGGCCAGATGGAGGCGAGAGAAGGCGGCATGAAAGGGAGTTCGAGGAAAAAGTACCGTACGAAGAAGCGCCGTAAAGATCGGAATGCGGTGAATAATGGAGTCATCTTAAAACTTTTTGTGCGCAAACAAACAGGGACAAAGAATAGGGACAACACAAGGACGAGCGCTTCTAACAACTGGTTTTATTTTTTAAGAACCACCTGCTTATGTACCCACAGATCTGCGCGATCTAGTCAACAGAGCACGCCTATAGCGCACATGATACCCGCAGATCTGCGCGATCAAGTCAAGAGAGCACGTCAATAGTACATATAACACTTGTGATAAAAAGACGTGGACAAAAGCCACCCGGTCAACATAAAAACAGCAAGGTGCATAAAACAACCACTTAAAATAAAATGCGTTACAGATGTGATGATAGAAGCGAATTTTCTTTATCCAACAATGAAACAGAAGGATGGCTGATGCATTTTTCTTTTTGTTTTTCAATTCAGTGTGCTTCCACAATTTCTCTAGCCGTTTGATTCCTATGCCTATACAAAACGTCTGTGCTACTAAGACAAGGTGAGCAATCATGTTCTTGGCAATGCATTGCCAAATGCGTACTAGGGCGACCTTTCAGACTAGACAAGTGCTCCCTTAACCTCGTGTTAATGCATCTCGCAGTCCGCCCTACGTACACATGACCACACGTCATAGGAATCTGATAAACGACGTTCTTCGCGCAATCAACAAATTGGTTCTTGCGCGGATGTTTAACACTACATTCTTTCTTTACTTCATCCTTACTTTCAAACTTCTTTTTAACCTTAGAACAAACACTACCTATATTGTTTTTTGCCGAAAATACCACTTTTACTGCATAACTACCAGCCACCTTTTTAAGTCTGTGTGAAAGGCCGTGCACATACGGAATCACTGAAACCTTGGAAGCTACATACTTCTGGTCTTAATGAGTAAATTGGCGTCTTTTGTGAGTAAACTGAAGCGTTCAGGTCATCGGTGAGAGGCCTGTAGTAAGGCGCGTGTGCATTAGTTAACCTTCTTTATTTTTAGAATTGTTTCCGAAATTTCTAAGGTTAAGCCCGCAGGTTTTCAGTAAGTGCATAATTTGTACTGAGAAGCGTTCTTAGTTCCATTAGCGCGTGTCCTTTGCGGACAGAAGGAAGCAGAATGTTTATGACTGGGTCGCTCGTGTGTGTTGAGGACGGCCGCGTTCTGACTTACCTAGTAAGTGTGAGTGAAACTAGTTATTAAGAGACGCATGGTTTTAAGAGTTCTGCGGAGTGCGTAAGTTACGCAAGTTTAGTTGTTGTTTAAGTTACGTGTCCTGTATGGACTAGAGGAAGAAACGTGAGCAGGCGTTACGAAACCTTTGCATACGACGCAAGTGCGCGTTCTGAATAGGGACCACAAGGCTAGCGCGATTGTTATTACATATCTTTGGAGTGGACCAGACTCTTTAGTGGCACCAGTACGTGCTATAGGTACGCCACTGCGATAGGGTACGAACAGTCTGTTCGTGAGGTTAGGCCGCTTTAGTTATGTTCGTTTGTTTTCCTTAATTGTTTAACTTTCTCTCGTTTCGTTTGCAACGACAATATCATTCTGGCCTTGTCGGCATTCGATGAAATATGGAAAGCTGTTTAGAAAAGGGGTTGGAACTCCTTTATGAAAATTGGGGAAAGAAAAGAACAGGGTTCATTTTGACATAGTAATAGCCTGGCGAGTCAGGGGTGAAGAGCCTGCGTTTGCACGTGGTGCAGCGCTGTGTTGTTTCGTTTGTTTTGCGTACGTTCTCCAGAGCCCGGGATCCCGAAGTCGTCAGATGAGGCTCGTCACAAGTACCCTACATGTTCTATCAGCGTTCCTCATGGCCAGCGAATTGAGTTCACCGGCCATTCCGAACTTTCGGGGCGAGGAGGAGCTCTTAGATACGGACCCTTTTCCTGGCGTCACTCGAATTCACCAGACCGCATCGAATCGCCGTCGCACCCAATTAAGGTGCGCAGAAGTGCGTCTAACACGTTCCCCGACCTGTCGGACAAGTTGGCGAACCCCCACACGAGGCGCCGCACGTCCATACAAGTTGGCGGCCCCCACGTCGTGCGCCGCACGTTGACCTATTATGCCACTGCTTGACTCTTCCCGAAAGTGCAACGGGAGCCCGCTCGGTTCTAGGTAGTTAATCCTGGTCGCGACCAAAGCTGCTTTGTAGCTCCGAAAGCTCGTTCGAAAACAACCCGTCTCCTCCAGCTGAGCGCTTTCAGACGGCGATGCAACACCAAGGCAACGCCGGCTGTAAGTCACCGTGCAGCGCTCGAAGCCACACCATCTGCCGATTGTGACGGCAGTTGTAGATCTGGAGGCAATACCGGTGGCAAGTTATCCCTCGAACAGTGGAGCACTTGGAGCGACCGCTTGAGCCGAATGTGACTCCACTCGCACCAGCGCCTACCATTGGCCAAAAATGACGACACCTGAGCGGGCTCGACGATTTTCCGAAAACGACGTGACCTCGAGACACCCAAGGGGTTAAAACCCAGAGACCGGGAGCAGAGCGAAGCATTCCTTCATTCATCTCTTTCGGGCTTCTTGCCACGGACCGCAGCGTCCGATCTTCTGCCGGCCATCAATGACTTTATGACTGTTAATGACTTCATGTTTTTACTGTAAATAATGTAAATAAACCTCCAGTTTTCATCTCAATATCCTCCTCAACATCGGCCAGCTCCCGCACTCAACGGCAAGTGGGCAGTACAGCAGCGACGCCGGAATGTTGCTTAAACGCTGCCTGTTTTTCACGCAGTTCTTGGGATGCTACCATGGATTCTTCTGCGGGGAAGCTGTCTTATCTTCCGCGCTTCCTTTTCACCGGCACGTGGATGCGGTCGATGGTGTGCCCATGGACAGCCCTGTCACTCCTGTTGGTGATAGCCCTGGCATGCCCCTTGGCTTTGCCGACGCCCTCCCACGTGCTTCGCTTCTGGCTGATGTCACCGTCGTTCTACCAGTCACCGCTAAGCTGCGGCCAGCGACGTCTACACCGCATGATATAAAGTTCTTGGGATGCTTCCATAGTTTCTTCTGCGGGGAAGCTGCCTTATCTTCCACGCTTCCTTTTCACCGGCACGTGGATGCGGTCGATTGTGTGCCCATGGACAGCCCTGTCACTCCTGTTGGTGATAGCCCTGGCATGCCCCTTGGCTTTGCCGACGGCCTCCCACGTGCTTCGCTTCTGGCTGATGTCACCGTCGTTCTACCAATCACCGCTAAGCTGCGGTCAGCGACGTCTACACCGCATGATATAAAGTTCTTGGGATGCTTCCATGGACTCTTCTGCGGGGAAGCTGCCTTATCTTCCGCGCTTCCTTTTCACCGGCACGTGGATGCGGTCGATAGTGTGCCCATGGACAGCCCTGTCACTCCTGTTGGTGGTAGCCCTGGCATGCCCCTTGGCTTTGCCGACGGCCTCCCACGTGCTTCGCTTCTGGCTGATGTCACCGTCGTTCTACCAGTCACCGCTAAGCTGCGGTCAGCGACGTCTACACCGGATGATATAAAGTTCTTGGGATGCTTCTATGGATTCTTCTGCGGGGAACTGCCTTATCTTCCGCGCTTCCTTTTCACCGGCACGTGGATACGGTCGATGGTGTGCCCATGGACAGCCCTGTCAATCCTGTTGGTGATAGCCCTGGCATGCCCCTTGGCTTTGCCGACGGCCTCCCACGTGCTTCGCTTCTGGCTGATGTCACCATCGTTCTACCAATCACCGCTAAGCTGCGGTCAGCGACGTCTACACCGGATGATATAAAGGTCTTTGCAACGGCACCTTCCTTCAGTGGGCAGTACAGCAGCGACACCGGAATGTTGCTTAAACGCTGTCTGTTTTTCACGCAGGTATGTTATACTCAAGGTGCCTATAGCTACCGTTCTGATGACAGCTTTTTGCTGCTGCTGTTCTGCCCGAACAATGTTGTTACTTCCTGCTTTCGCATTTTGCACTGTTACAATAGCCTTCTCTTGAGTGGGGATGTTGAACTTAACCCTGGACCTAGAGGTGTGCCTTCAGCAAGTACATCAAAGTCAAGCGAGGCTCATAACACTACTACAAGTAGCAGTCAGTGCTCCACTATTTCCCCTCCAGAGACGGCTAATCTTCTCGCTCAATTGTTGGCTGGCCAGAAACAAATTGCACTTGACATTGCCGATATTAAGGAATCTTTTAATTCCCGCTTCGAAGCCCTTGAAACACGTGTATCTTCGCTCGAGTCTTCTACAGGAGCTGTTGACTGTAGTGCAATGTATGACAAGCTTAACTCCGAAATAGTCTCACTTAGGGAATCTATCACTAAACTCACTTCTAAATCCGATGAGGTGGAAAACCGGTCACGCCGGGACAATATCAGACCTACATCAGACCTCTCAGACCTTCAAGCCAAAATTGACGACTTGGAAAATCGTTCCCGAAGGTCAAACGTAATATTCTATGGAATTGACGACGGGGGACAATTTGAAACATGGCAATCGTCTGAACGCCTTGTGCGTGACTTCTGCACGAACCGACTTGGCGTTTCGATTTCGTCACTAGCCAGGGCTCACCGCATAGGTCGCTTCCCCTCAGATAAAAAGCGCCCCATCATCGCTAAACTTTCTAATGACAAAGAAGTCGAAACCATTCTGAGCAAAGGCTTCAAACTAAAACATACGCCCTTCAGTGTCGCACGGGACTATACTGAGGCTGTGCGGGACAAACGCAGGAAGTTGTTGCAGTTTTCGAAAACACTAAGGAAGGTAGGTGATCGTGTGCGTCCTATTTTTGACAGGCTGTGCCTAAATAACGTCACTCACATTTGGGACACAACTTCTAATTGCGCGGTGTGTGTACCACGCACCGACACACGCTCAGCAATGACCCCACCTACGTGACGTGCCCCTTCTAAGCGTCAAGCACATGTAACCACCCCATCTCGTTCAGACGAAAAGGTCTCTACACTAATAACAGAAGTGTTCTTTCTAAAAGTATTGAACTATCCTCAATTATCGACTCAAGTTCTCCTTCCATCATCGCACTAACAGAAACGTGTCTGAACGACACTGTTTTCGATAATAATATTCTTGTCAGTCAAGTAGATTTTAACTTCTTTCGCTGCGATAGAAAGGATCGAAGAGGTGGGGGTGTGCTTATTGGAATTTCTGAAGATTTCTTTGCTATACTTATCTTTGTTAACTCATTTCTTGAAAGCCTATTTGTGCCCCTGAAGCTTGGTTCCACTGACCTCATTGTTGGTGTTTTTTATCGCCCCCCAGACATGAATGCGACCTTCGAAGGTGAATTTCATCGCGTTGTTGTTGAAATATGCGGGAGGTTTCCAAATGCGGTTCTTATAATCTTAGGAGACTTCAACTATCCCAATATTCAATGGTCCACACTATCTGTTTCAGCCAACGATACTCAGGCACACGAATTTCTTGATTCTTGCCTTGATTTTTCGTTGTGCCAGCTTCTCGAAAAACCTACACGTTGCTCGAGCACATGCGCAAACATTCTTGACCTAATTTTAACTTCTCGACCTGACCTGTTTACTGACATAGCCCATCTCGATGGTCTTTCTGATCATGACATAATTACAGGAAGCTTAACTTGTTGACTTAACAAAAAGAGAGTTGCTGGAAAAAGTATCAGGTGCTATAAGCGAGCCAATTTTGATGCAATATGTATCGAATTATCCCATTTCACGGATCATTTTTTAGACGCCCACTTGTCACGTTCCATTGAAGATAACTGGAGCCTTTTTAAACATACTCTCTCAAACTTAATTGACAAATACATTCCAGTTATGACCATCAAAACAAGCAACATTTCTCCATGGTTCAATCAGCAATTACGTCGACTTAATAATAAAAAGAAACGACTTTTCAGAATGGCAGACAAAAACAGCTTATCGGCTTTGTGGTGTCGCTATAAAAAGTGTGACAAGGAATATCAACAGCTTTTAAAAACTACTCGTCGTCGCTTTTTCAGTCGTGATTTGCCATCTTTGCTAATAAATAACGCTCGGCGCTTTTCGCGCACAATAAATCCCAGCAACCACCCCGATGTAACTCTTGCTAATACCAATGGTCCTCCTGTTACTGAATCCGAATGTACTAAATTATTAAATGATTCATTCTCAACAGTTTTTACTCTTGAGGATATTACTACATGCCCTAGCATTGATGTTGTTTCCGGTATTAATATGACTGAAATAATAATTGACGAAAATGGTATTTTATCTCTACTTGGAAACTTAAAAACGTCATCTGCATCTGATAATAATGGCTTCAACAACAAAATACTTAAACATATTTCTTCTGGTATCCATCGTTGCTTGGCAGCCATCTTCCCTCTATCAATATCGTCAGGCACAATTCCTCAGGACTGGCTAATAGCAAAGGTAGTGCCCACATTTAAATCAGGGGATCGCTCGTCTCCACTTAACTACAGGCCTATATCTTTAACTAGTACCATCTGTAAACTCTTCGAACACATTATACACTCACAAGTAATTACATATTTAGAGGAACACAATATCATCTTCAAATACCAGCATGGTTTCCGCAAGGGCTTCTCATGCGAAACACAACTTGCAGGGTTTACTCAGGACTTACACTCATCATTGGACGCCGGCATCCAAATTGACGCCATATTCCTTAACTTCTCAAAAGCGTTCGATCGAGTTCCTCACCACCGGCTCTTACTAAAACTTAGACAACTTAATATTCACCCACTTGTTCTGGCATGGGTGCAAGCCTTCCTCTCTAATAGACAACAGTTCACGTCGGTCAATAACTTTGACTCTCCTTTCGTCCCAGTCTCATCCGGTGTTCCTTAAGGAAGTGTGCTCGGTCCATTGCTTTTCCTAATTTATATAAATGAGTTACCCTCGTCCCTCAAATCTAGAGTTAGGCTATTCGCTGATGATTGTGTTATTTACCGCAACATCTCTTCTGAAGCTGACCGCCAATCTCTGCAATCTGACCTTGACTCCTTAACTTCGCGGTGCACAACTTGGCTAATGACACTAAATCCTTCAAAAACTAAGCTGATGTCTTTCACTAAAAAAGCTTCTCGAATTCCAACGTCTTACTTGCTAAATAATACTTCAGTGGAACTTACGACCGCGTACAAATATCTTGGAGTTAACTTTCAGTCTGACCTGTCCTGGAATTACCATATTAACGTCACCCTTGCTTCAGCAAACCGCTCACTTGGGTTTCTTAAACGTAACTTGAAACACACCCCATCGCACTTCCGTAAACAGGCTTATATCACTTTAATCCGTCCTAAAATAGAATATGCCTCAGCCATTTGGGATCCCGACCAAGCCTACAATATTAAAAACATTGAAGCCCTGCAGAACCGTGCTGTGCGTTTTATTTTTTCGGATTACTCGCGTCACACCAGCGTCACTTCATTGAAGACTCGTGCTGAACTGCATGTGTTATCATGTCGCCGCAAAATCGCTCGCTTATCACTTCTTCATAAGCTCTATCATCATGCATCACTTCGCGAGGACTTCTTTAGACCACACCCTGCCATCTTTCCCCGCCGTGATCACCCTTTTAAAATCGGACGCTTCACCTGTCGCACACTAACTTATGCCAAATCATTCATACCACGCACCATAACCGAGTGGAATAGCTTGCCATCACACATCGCAACCGTCACCGACATAAATGAATTCCAGAAACTACTAATCCTTAATGAAAGTGCGTAAACCTTTCTTGTGTCATGTCCCCCCTCCCCCCCATTTTTTTTCCCACTACGAATGATGTTAAAAAATGTTCTTGTCCTCTATGTAACATGCATATTTTTATGGTAATTGTTCCTATTTTTATTGCGGTGTTTTGCGTTTTTCTTTTTAGTTTACGTGTTTCGTTTACTGATCTGTTATACATTAATGGTCCGAGTGCTTTCTATGACCCAGATTACCCTCCATTTTTTGTGTGTTTGTGATATGTATTCTCTTTTTGTACACTTCTGATTATTATTACTACCACAATAATCTTATTGGTCTTGTATTATTATCTTTTGTGATAATTGTTCATGAGTTCCCAATTTTTGTTTTCAACTTATTACTCATTTATTACATCTATATGCGTTACTGCACCCCCCCCCCCTATGTAATACCCTCCTGCGAGAGGGCCTTTAGGGGTATTCTGAATAAATAAATAAATAAATAAATATATAATGGATGTCTTACAATCTCTAAACTTCTTGCTGTGTTTAACTTGGCAGCTATAGAAGCACTTTCCTTCTTTTCTGGTCTTGTTTTCCTGCACAAGCTGATTAGTTTGTAGGCGAAAAAAAGAACTACATCAGTGTTACCTCGGCGGGCACTTTTCTTTATGTTGTGCGACAACCGGTGGATGCAAGGTATCACTGTTGGTCTTTTTTTCTCGCGGTTACTATTTCTTTCCGCACGTTCAGAAGTCCCAAATTGCTGCACTTGCCTAAGTATACCCTCTGCAACTGATGCCAGAACATGATTGGGATAACTTGCTTCATGTAGCTGCATGGCCTGTTGTGTGAACGCTTCGTCAGTGCAATGATGACATGATTTATTAAGTGCGTTAGTAAAACACATTCTCGCAATTCCTCTTTTTACCATTTTAGAATGGGCTGTATGATATGACAACAATGATTCATTTGTCCTGGGACTGTAGCGCCAGCAAGTTATATCATCCATGAAGGTAAATTGAACATCAAGAAAATTGATGTTTTGTTTCATCGGCACTTCGAACGTAACTTCTAGCGGACAAAGGCACTCACGTATAATATTACTAACAGCTGAACGCTCAGAACCTTCTTCTGAGATTGCGCTCCTGCAAGCGCAACTTCTCAGGGCCCACTTCGGCCCACAAGTGCGCTGTAACTACAAGCCTAGTGTGCCGAAATACCAAGTTCACAGGTACCCGGCTGTGACACATCAGGTCACGGAATACCTTTGGCAACATCAACTGAGGCAGCTCCGGGCAGAAGGTTCCATGGAGTGGCACGTCCCATCGAGCCACACAATAGCAAGGTCCACATTCCGGAAGGACTTGCCCTGCCACAAAAAGTGCGTAAAGTCTTGCAGCGAGGACCTAAATTCGCTATGAAAGCTAACAGCACAAAACCGGAGCTACTCTCTCTCGTGCGGCAGATGTCCAGACGTGCACCGGAAGACGAAGGCGTGAGGATGAACTCTGAAGGCGTGGATGTCCTGAACAAATGTAAGCTCCAATGTTCGAAGTTACCACTGAGACGCGGTGTTTCGTGCTTAGTTGAAAATTCCCTGTCTGTCCTACCTGCTGACAAAGAAGGAGACTTTGCATTATTTTCACATGGTGGCGACAACAAAAAAGCTAATTAAGCAATAACAGCCGTGTTCAATCAACATAAGAGAATTTCACTCGCGAAAAAGCAGAGCTGTCGCGATGTGCCGAGACATGACCCTAGATAAAGTATTGAAAGCAATAGGAAAAAGCAAAAATGACATGAAAGAGCGTAGGTTTGGGCATGTTGGTACTCCATAACTTTTAGGTTTGTAGTGCACAAAAAGGGGAAGAGAGACAGAGGTACTACGCGGACACAGCGCTTACTTCCAACAATTGTTTTGTTCTACGAAGCGGTATACATATATGTGTACCGCTATACACTACTATATGTTTTTTCTACACCTCTGTCTCTCGTCCCCTTTTTGTGCGCTAAAAACCTAAAAGTCAAGAATGAGTCTCGACACATTTTTTTTGCGCGAAAACGCACAAAGCAGGTGTTCCGTCCAGGGTAATAGTATCGGAGAAAGGCATATGGCAGAAATCCATTGCAGTGTATTTATTATACAAACTTAACTTACTCAAGATTAAAGGTCCCTTCATCACGAAGAATTCCGAGCCTTTGTCTCTAGAGGCCAACTGTAACGCGGGACTAAAGGACTTCTCAGCAGATGTGAAGGACCTGTACTATTCTTTGCCCCAAACTGAATTGTTGTGTTCTATCATGCATAGATAAATTTGGGGCTGTCAGATTTAGTACGAAAGCGGGCACAACCGTTGAATATATTTTAGAACTTCGAGACTTGTATATGAAGTCAATATTTGTGCAAAGAAATGACATTCCGCATCTTCAAAAACAAGGGGTCGGTATAGGATCCTGCTTAGCGCCTGTTTAAAGCAACCTGTACTTAGCTAAAAAAGACAGAGACCCGTGTTCACACATCAATGATACAAAAGTTATTCAAATATTTAGGTAATTGTTTATGATTTTTTAGTGTTTGTCAATGTTAAGCTAGACAACTTTGACACAGAGTGTTCAGCAGTTAGTAATATTATACGTGGGTGCCTTGGTCCACTAGACGTTACGTTCGAAGTGCCCATAGAACAAAAGATCAAGTTTCTTGATGTTAAATTTACCTTCGGTGATGATCTAACTTGCTGGTGCTACAGTCTCAGGATAAATAAACGGCTTTTGTCATATCATTCAGTCCATTCTAAACTGGTAAAAAGAGGAATTGCGAATATATGTTCTACTAGCGCAGTTACTACATCATGCCATCATACACTGACGAAGCCTTCACACAACAGGCCATGCGGCTACATGAAGCAGGTTATCCCAATGGTGTTCTGGCATCAGTTGCAGAGGGAATACTTAGGCAAGTGCAGCAATCTGGGACTCCTGAACGTGCGGAAGGAAAGAGTAACCGCGAGAAAAAAAGACCAACAGTGATACCTTACATCCACCGGTTGTCGCACAACTTAATGAAAATTGCCCGCCGAGGTAACCCTGACGTTGTTTTTTCAGCACCTAACAAGCTATTCGGAACTGCGAGTCGGCCTAGTTGGAACAGATTCACCTTAAAACTTTTTGTACGCGAACAAACAGGGACGAAGAATAGGGGCAACACAAGGACAAGCGCTAGACGAGGAAAACGATCGGACGAGCGCTAGACGAGCGCACAAGGATGAGGAAAACAAGACCAGAAAAGAACGAAAGTGCTCCTAGCTACCAAGTTAATACCCTCCGTGGTTACTCAGTGGCTATGGTGTTGGGCTGCTGAGCATGAGGTCGCGGGATCGAATCCCGGCCACGGCGGCCGCATTTCGATGGGGGCGAAATGCGAAAACACCCGTCTACTTAGATTTAGGTGCGCGTTAAAAAACCCCGGGTGGTCAAAATTTCTGGAGTCCCCCACCATGGCGTGGCTCATGATCAGAAAGTGCTTTTGGCACGTAAAACACCATATTTTAAGCTACCAAGTTAAACACAGGAAAAAGTTTAGAGACTGTAAGACATCAATTATATATTGTCACGTGGTAGTGACGGTGAAGAAAGCAGCAATACGGTGAAATACAAAACCAAATTTTATTGCGCGAACCTGTGCTCACAAAAACAGGCTACACTTATAGCACAACGATAGCGGCGAACACGGTCGGCGATCGTCGGAAATCTGATCAGCGGGTCAAGCGCGTCGGCTTTTAAAGAACAGTCGTCGAATGTTCCAGACTAATCGTTCGGACCCGCGTGCCTTCCACAAAGTTCTACACCATTCGCGTCAGGTGATGAAATCAGATAACATAAGGTTCGGCGACAACAGACAGCGGATAGAAGCATGGATAACTTTCCAGAAACTTCGGATACATGCAGGCGCGTCCCGCGCTGTGCGATTACATTTGTTAGGCGGCGAAACGTGGTTGCCCGATAAAGATAAGTACACGTGTCAATACCCCCCTGTGAAAAAGCATCGTCCCGATGCTAGAAATATAAGTGAAACACAAAAGGAGACTTATTAAACACAAGTAACAAAACAACGAAAAGAAACAAAGTCCAAAAGTGAGTTACGCGAAGCCCCAAAGTTCATTAACGCTGGTAGTACGGCTTGAGTAGCACAACGTGGACTATTTCAGGTCGTGAGCGGCGCCGCTGTGATAGCGAAATGCCTTCTGGCACGACCTCATAGTCCAGTGCGCCAATACGTCGGATGATCTTGTACGGTCCGAAATAGCGACGCAAAAGCTTCTCGCTGAGTCCTCGTCGGCGTATAGGGGTCCAAACCCAAACACGGTCACCGGGCAGGTACTCGACGAAGCGTCGTCGGAGGTTGTAGTGTCGGCTGTCGGTCCTCTGCTGGTTCTTGATTCGCAGGCGGGCCAGCTGTCGGGCTTCTTCGGTGCGCTGGAGATAGGTAGCGACGTCAAGATTTTCCTCGTCAGTGACGTGCGGCAGCATGGCGTCGAGCGTCGTCGTCGGGTTCCTGCCGTAAACCAGCTTAAATGGCGTGATCTGTGTTGTTTCTTGCACCACCGTGTTGTAAGCGAATGTTACGTACGCCAGGACCGCATCCCACGTCTTGTGCTCGATGTCGACGTACATTGCTAGCATGTCGGCGAGGGTCTTGTTCAGGCGCTCCGTGAGACCATTCGTCTGCCGATGGTAGGCAGTTGTCCTCCTGTGACTTGCCTGGCTGTATTGCAGAATGGCTTGCGTGAGCTCTGCTGTAAAAGCCGTTCCTCTGTCGGTGATGAGGACTTCTGGAGCACCATGGCGCAGCAGGGTGTTCTCGACGAAAAATTTCGCCACTTTGGCTGCGCTGCCTTTCGGTAGAGCTTTAGTTTCAGCGAAACGGCTCAGATAGTTCGTCGCCACGACGACCCACTTATTTCCGGATCTTGGTGTCGGAAACGGTCCTAACAAGTCCATCCAGATCTGCTGAAAAGGTCATAAAGGAGGCTTGATCGGCTGTAGTAATCCCGCTGGCCTTGTCGGTGGTGTCTTGCGTCGCTGACAGTCTCTGCACATCTTCATGTAACGGGTGACGTCGGTGGTTTGACGTGGCCAGTAATATCTTTCCTGCATCCTCGACAGCGTCCTGGAGAATCCTAGATGCCCAGTGGTCTGATCGTCATGTAGGACATGCAGTATTTCTGGACGCAGCGCTGAGGGAACAATAAGAATGTAGTTGGCGCGGACTGATGGGAAGTTCTTCACGAGCAGGTTGTTTTGTAGTGTGAACGAAGACAATCCTCGCCTAAATGCCTTAGGGACAACGTCGGTGTGCCCTTCCACATACTCGACAAGGCTTTTTAGCTCCTGGTCTGCTCGTTGCTGTTCAGCGAAGTCTTCAGCGTTTATTATTCCAAGGAAGGCGTCGTCATCCTCGTCATATTGCGGCGGTGGGTCAATGGGGGCGGGTGATAGGCAATCGGCATCTGAACGTTTTCGTCCGGACTTGTATGTTACCGTGATGTCGTATTTTTGAAGTCTGAGGCTCCACCGCGCCAGCCGTCCTGAAGGGTCCTTGAAGTTAGCTAGCCAACACAACGCGTGATGGTCGCTGACCACTTTGAATGGCCTGTCATAGAGGTAAGGGCGAAATTTCGCTGCCGCCCAAACGATGGCGAGGGATTCCTTTTCGGTTGTAGAATAATTGCCTTCCGCTTTTGACAACGACCGGCTAGCGTAAGCTATCACGTGTTCATGTCCATCTTTTCTCTGGACTAGGACGGCACCGAGGCCTAGGCTACTGGCGTCAGTGTGTATTTCGGTATCGGCGTGCTCGTCGAAGTTCGCAAGTACGGGCGGCGACTGCATGCGTCGTTTGAGTTCTTGAAATGCGTCGTCCTGCGGCGTTTCCCGCTTGAACTCGACGTCACATTTAGTTAGCTTTGTCAGCGGCTCAGCGATGCGTGAAAAGTCCTTGACAAATCGCCTGTAGTAGGCACATATGCCAAGAAATCTACGCACTGCCTTCTTGTCGATGGGCTGCGGGAACTTTGCAATGTTGGGGCGGACTCCAGACTTGCTGATGACGTGGCCTAGGAACGGAAGCTCATCGTAAGCGAAGCGGCACTTTTCTGGCTTCAGAGTAAGCCCTGATGACTTGATGGCCTCTAGTACTGTCGCAAGCTGCCTCAGGTGCTCATCGAAATTGCCGGCGAAAACGACGACGTCATCGAAGTAAACGAGACTGGTCTGCCACTTCAATCCTGCTAAAACCGTGTCCATCACGCGCTGGAACGTTGCAGGCGCCGAGCACAGTCCGAATGGCATAACCTTGAATTCGTAGAAGCCGTCTGGGGTGATGAAGGCCGTCTTTTATTTATTTTATTTATTTGTTTATTAGATACTGCCAGCTTGAATGTCAAGCTTTTGGCAGGAGTGGGGTACATAACAATACAGCATGTAGGAATAGAATGTACATTTGGTCGAGCAAGTACGGCATGAGAAGAACCCACATAAGCTATACAAAGCGGAGTACAAACAATATGCCACGACAATGTGAACTATCGTTAGCTATTGTGGAATACACTTAAGAAAGAAGACACCGTCGAACCCTCAACCACATTGGCAGGTAGGTTATTCCATGTGCGAATTGGGCTCGGGAAAAATGAGGCTTTGAACATGTTTGTTCTGCACAAGAACTCGCTCACCTTCTTTGAATGGAAAGAACGGGTTTGTCGCTGGGTAATTCAATGAAAATATGCATTTTTATTTATTCCAAGTTGGTTATGGTAAATTAAGTAGAACATTTTTAGTTTGTCCTGGTGTCGTTTTACCTGTAGGGTCTCTAAATTAGCGGTTTGCAAAAGGGCTGATGGGGATTTTTTCCAACTATAACAATTATATATGAACCTGACGCATTTGCGTTGGACATTTTCAAGTTTGGTAATATTGCACTTTGTGTGTGGATCCCAGAAAATTGCTGCATATTCTAGAATTGATCTAATGAAAGTTTTGTACACGAGTAGTTTAATTTCTGTGGAGGATTTACTAGGGGTTCTTGTTAAATATCCAAGTTGTTTCATTGCCTTATTTACGGTGTACGTTATGTGGTCATTCCATTTCAAATCTGATGTAATTATGACTCCTAAGTATTTGTATTTTGTAACATGAGACAAGGCGTTGTTATCGATGGTGTAGCGGAACTTCAAAGGATTAACTTTACGTGTCACAGTCATAGCTACTGTTTTTTTATAATTAATGCACATTTGCCAAGTTGAGCACCAGGCTTCGTCCTAATTCCTCATCGTCGTTGCACAAAATCTCATGGTGAAGTATGCAACCATCGGCAAACACACGTATTTTAACTGATATATTGGCTGCAATATTATTTATAAATACTAAGAAAAGTAATGGTCCCAGGACGGAGCCCTGAGGAACACCGGACTCTACAGGGGCAGGGTCCTAACTGATTCCATCAATATATACTGTTTGATGCCTGAATGATAAGTATGCCGCTAGCCATGCGAGCAATGTATCATTTTTCATAATAGGCTTAAGTTTCAAATGCAGCTTTTGGTGGCACACTCTATCGAAAGCTTTCTCGAAATCCAGAAATATCATGTCTATTTGATTGCTCCTATCTAATGCTGCTGCGAGGTCATGGACAATCTCTAGTAACTGCGTTACCGTGGAATGTTCGCGACGGAAACCATGCTGTCGGCTATCAATAATGCAGTTTTCCTCAGCAAAAGTGGAAATATGCGGGAAAATAATGTGCTCGAGTACCTTCGCACATGTACATAATAAGGAAATAGGCCTGTAGGAAAAGACAAGAGACCGGTCGCTGGTTTTGGGTATCGGTGCGATTTTAGCATGTTTCCAATCGTTCGGAAGTTCAGCACAGGACAATGATTTATCAAATACCAAGCATAAGTACTTTGCGCACCATTCAGCGCAACGGAAGAGAAAAGAAGCAGGAATGCCGTCAATTCCCGGCGACTTTCTGATATCTAATATCTTTCTGATTTCGCGATCTCTTTCGTCGACTTCTATTTGCCAATAGCCAGACTTGAGGTCAATTGACGAGAAGTATTTAGCGTTGCAGAGCCGATCCAATGCGTCGTCTATCCGTGGGAGGGGGTATACGTCCTTCTTCGTGATCTTGTTCAGACGACGACAATCGACGCAGAAACGCAGAGTTCCGTCCTTTTTCTTCAACAGGACAACAGGGGATGCCCACGGGCTTTTCGACGGCTGGATGATGTCGTCGCGCAGCATTTCGTCGACTTGTTCTCTTATAGCTTTACGTTCTCGCGGCGAAACTCGGTAAGGGCTCTGGCGGAGTGGTCGAGTGCACTCCTCGGTGATGATGCGATGCTTGGCGACTGGTGTTTGTCGAATCCTCGATGACGTCGAAACACAGCCTTTGTATCGTCGGAGCAGACTTCTCAGCTGCTGTTGCTTAATCACGGGGAGACTTGGATTAATGTCGTAGTCTGGTTCGGGAACCATGGTCGTCGGGGTAGGTGCGGCGGAATCCGAGAGGACAAACGCGTTACTGCTTTCAAGAATTTCCTCGATGTACGCGATCGTCGTGCCCTTGTTGAAGTGCTTGAACTCCCGGCTGAAGTTTGTCAGGAACACTTCGGTTTTCCCTCCATGCAGTCGAGCGATCCCTCTTGCGACACAAATTTCACGGTCTAGCAGTAGACGTTGGTCGCTTTCGATGACGCCTTCTACGTCAACGGGTGTTTCGGTACTGACCGAAATAACAATGCTGGAGCGAGGCGGGATGCTTACTTGATCTTCGAGCACACTCAAGGCGTGGTGACTACGAGGGCTCTCCGGCGGCATTGCTTTATCTTCCGACAGCGGTATTGACTTCGACTTCAGGTTGATGATTTCGCCGTGGTGGTCCAGGAAGTCCATACCGAGAATGACGTCTCGTGAACACTGTTGGAGAATAACGAAGGTGGCAGGGTAAGTCCGGTCATGAATGGTTATTCTTGCCGTGCAGATCCCAGTCGGCGTGATGAGGTGTAATTCAGGAGAGCACGTTGTTGGGCCAGTCGGTCGTACATACTTAAAGAAGAGAATTGTGCTAAAAAAGACACGGACGAGTCAGGACATGGACGGGCGCAACGTGCGCCCGTCCATGTCCTTACTCGTCCGTGTCTTTTTTAGCGCAATTCCCTTCTTTAAGTGTGATGAGGTGTCCTCCAGCGGTGCGAATTTGAGGGCCTTCCCATGCGGTCTTACCTTCCTTCAACTGGGCGGCGATATGTCCACTCATTACGGAGTAATCAGCCCCTGTGTCCACTAAGGCGGTAACTGCGTGGCCATCGAGAAGCACGTCGAGGTCGGTTGTTCTTTGTCTGGCATTGCAGTTAGGTCTTGGCGTTGGATCACGGCTGCGTCTTGTTGAACTGAAGTTGGAACGTCGCGTCGTCAAGTCGTCTTTCGTCGGTGTAGTCTTCGCTTCCTGACTTCGTCGGGACGGCGGCGTGTCATTGCTATGCCGTCGAGATGGTCTCTTCGTCGTCTTCGTCGACGGCGGAGGATCTTGGTCAGTTCGACGAACAGCAACCGCACCTCCATCGGTTGCTGCTTTTAGTTTTCCGGATATGGGCTCGCAGAGCGGCCCCGGGCTGGGCCGGTGTATGGTCGGCGCTGCGGCGACAGGTAACGGCCTGGTGACGGCAAACGGGACGGTCGTCGAGGGTTCCACTGAGTGGCGGCGAGGTAGTCGGCGATGTCACGAGGGCGCTCACCTTCCCAAGGGCGCGGTGCATCGACGGCAAACCCTCGCAATCCCAGGTCGCGGTATGGGCATCGGCGGTACACATGGCCGGCTTCGCCGCAGTGGTAGCAGAGCGGGCGGTGGTCGGGGGCTCGCCAAATGTCCGTCTTCCTCGCGTAGCTGCGCTGCGCGGCGGGTGGGCGGGCTGTCGGCGGTGGCGGTGGACGATGGAATTGCGGCGTTACAGGGCCCTGGCATTGTCGCGGAGGAGGAGCTTGACGGCGGGCGACGGCGGCGTAGGTCATCGCATCCGGCTGAGGTTGCGGTGATCGTGGTTGCACCTCAGGGATTCCAAGCGATCGCTGAACCTCTTCTTTGACGATTTCAGCGATTGGATCCACTTGAGACTGCGACCTTGGGTAGAACATCTGCAGCTCCTCCCGTACGACCGCTCTGATAGTCTCGCGTAGATCGTCGATAGCCAGTGATTGAACCCCGGCGTAGTTTGTAGAGTTCGTGCGGCGATCGAATTGCCGGTTTCGGATCTCGAGTGTCTTCTCAATGTTCGTCGCCTCACGAAGAAACTCTTCGACGGTCTTTGGTGGGCTTCTTACCATTCCGGCGAAAAGTTCCTCCTTTATACCACGCATCAGTAGGCGGACTTTCTTCTCCTCGGCCATATCCGGGTCGGCGTGGCTGAACAAACGGCTCATTTCTTCCGTAAAGATGGCAACGTTCTCGTTTGGTAGCTGCACTCGGGTGTCCAGCATAGCTTCGGCCCTTTCCTTGCGCACGACGCTTGGAAAGGTGCGCAGGAAGCCGCTACGGAACAGGTCCCACGTTGTCAAGGTCGACTCCCTGCTCTCAAACCACGTTCTGGCGGCGTCTTCTAAGGCGAAGTAGACATGCCGCAGCTTGTCGTCGGAGTCCTAGTTGTTGAATGTCACTATGATTCCGAGTCTTCAGTCGCTGCTCCATGGAAGGTTGGTGGGTCCAGAGGTTGTTGTAGGATAACGGGGGACGCTGGGGCAGCCATTGGGGTCGTCTTGACCACGATCTTTGTCGTCTCAGGTAGAAGTCCGTGCTCTGGGGGCAGTCCTTGCACTCTGCGGCTAGCACGCTGGTCTTGGGCGATGTTGGTTCTGTCCTCGGGCTTCGGGCTTGGATCGCGGCTTTGTGGGGGCGTTCGGTACATGAACGCACAAGCACCTCCACCAGATGTCCCGTGGTAGTGACGGTGAAGAAAGCAGCAATACGGTGAAATACAAAACTAACTTTTATTGGGCGAAGCTGTGCCCACAAAAACAGGCTACACTTATAGCACAACGATAGCGGCGAAGACGGTCAGCGATCGTCGGAAATCTGATCAGTGGGTCAAGCACGTCGGCTTTTAAAGAACAGTCGTCGAATGTTCCAGACTAATCGTTCGGACCCGCGTGCCTTCCACAAAGTTCTACACCATTCGCGTCAGGTGATGAAATCAGATAACATAAGGTTCGGCGACAACAGACAGCGGATAGAAGCATGGATAACTTTCCAGAATCTTCGGATACATGCAGGCGCGTCCCACGCTGTGCGATTACATTTGTTAGGCGGCGAAACCTGGTTGCCCGACAAAGATAAGTACACGTGTCAGTATCGTATACCTTCATCATCTGGGGAGTATTACGTCGGACAATCGGGCAGATGCATTAGCGATAGACTGCGCGAACACAAAAATAAATCCACGAAGTTGTATCAGATGGACTGAAGCGTAACTGCAAGTCGGCCTAGTTGGAATAGATACATTATCTAAAAATATATTGTGCGCGAACAGACAGGGACAAAAAAAGGGCAACACAAGGACGAGTGCTTTCTAACAACTGGTTTTATTTTCGAAGAACTTCCTGCTTAAATACCCATAGATCTGCGCGATCTAGTCACACAGAGCACGCCTATAACTCATGAGATAAAATGCCGTGGACCAAAGCCACCCCGTCAACATAAAAACATGAAAGCGCATGTAACAAGAAATTATGATGAAAATACGTTATAGATGTGATGACAACAACGAATTTTGTTTATCCAGCAATGAAACAGAAGCATGGCTGATGCATTTTTCCTTTTGTCTTTCAATCCAGTGCGCTTCCTCAATTTCTCTCGCGGTTTGATTCTTATGCTTATACAAAATTACGGTGCTATTA
Source organism: Dermacentor andersoni (assembly GCF_023375885.2). NCBI lineage: Eukaryota > Metazoa > Arthropoda > Arachnida > Ixodida > Ixodidae > Dermacentor > Dermacentor andersoni. The sequence continues at coordinate 2,271,315 of NC_092818.1, forward strand.
AGACACGGTGAGCAATCGTGTTCTTGACAATGCATTGCAAAATGCCTTCCAGGGCGACCTTTCAGACTGGATAAGTGTTCCCTTAGTCTCGTGTTGATGCATCTCAAAGTCTGCCCTACGTATATCTGACCACACGTCATAGGAAAATCATAAACGTTTTTCACACAATCAACAAATTGGTTCTTACGCGGGTGTCTAACGCTACATTCATTCTTGGCATCATCCTTTCTTTCGAACTTATTTTTAACCTTAGAACGCACACTACCTATCTTGTTTTTTGCCGAAAACACAACATTTACTTCGTAACTCCCAGCCGCCTTTTTAACTCTATGTGAAAGGCCTGTAACCTTCGAAGCCAAATCCTTCTGCCTTTGGTTCTTTGTGCCTTGTTCTTTATCCTCTTTCAGTTTTTTCATTAGTCTATCGCATGACACCAGCATCACAGTGAGCGGGTACCCAGCCTTTCTCAACCTATCAACTTGCTCAAGAAACGCGAAGTTTACAGTGTGGTGACATGACTTCATCAATGCTGACCGGAAACATGAAAGGACTATCCCATTCTTCACAAGCCTGGAATGGTTTGAGGCATTGTTCATTAGCGGTTTTCCAGCTCGGGGAGAGAATGACCAACACACATGTTCCGGTAGAAATTCTAACTTGACGTCAGGAAACTGTAGCTTATTATCTACCGGTACTTCCGGTGGCCAAAGCTTCGGTAAGCGATAGATCCAGGCCTAATGTTGATAGGACTGCTAAATATTTGGTTGAGAGCGATCTTCGTGTGGTTCAAGCAGACAAGGAAGGCTTTCTGGTGGTTGCACCGCAGGATTGTTATTTAGAAAAGGCTTTCCTAGCGGTGAATAAGTGCTTTAAGAAATGTGATGTAAATGTAGAAAGCGCTAAAAAGAAGGCGGTGGAGCTATTGAAAAAATGTGACCAAGAAAAGCTTTCGTCACATATAAAGAACTCAAAAGGAATGAAACTAGAGATATCTTTTACGGCAAAAACGCACAAGCAAGGAATTCCTTTTAGGCCATTTGTGTCCGAGCGAGGATGGTGGCAGGGTCTGGTAGCGGGGTTCCTGCAGAAAATGTTGAATTCCTTAGAAGCACAGGATGCGTACTTGTTAAAAAACTCTGAAGGCCTAGTGAATTTTCAGGAATCGGATAGTACAAGTCGCAGCTGGGGATTCAGCATAAATGTTCAAGATTCCTGACCGCATGAGCCCCTAATGTGCAGTGTAAAAGACTGCATAACAAACGAGAATGACGAGGTGTCATTGCGCAACACGTGGGGGATGGTTATTGAATCCGTTCTTGGAATTCTGCATTTTTACTTAGCGAATACACATGTAGGATTCTTTGGTGAATCGTATCTACAGGCAAGGGGTGTGTGCATTGGGTCAAAGGTAGCTCCCATCCTTAGTAGCATTTTTTTATGAAGCATAGACAGAGAACTGGCAAAAGATTTGGAAGGTGTAGTATATAAGGTATACAGATATGTCGATGAATACATTATTTTAGGCTTTCACGTAGACAAGTGTGCTCTCAGGAATAGGGTACTAGAAGCCTTTAACTCTCTGGGCAAAGGCTTGACATTTACTTCGGAAGTACCGGTAGATAATAAGCTACAGTTTCTTGACGTCAAGTTAGAATTTCTACCGGAACATGTGTGTTGGTCATTCTCGCCCCGAGCTGGAGGAAAACCGCTAATCAACTATGCCTCAAACCATTCCTGGCTTGTGAAGAATGGGATAGTCATTTCATGTTTCCGGTCAGCGTTGATGAAGTCATGTCACCACACTGTAAGCTTTGCATTTCTTGAGCAAGTTGATAGGCTGAGAAAGGCTGGATACCCGCTCGCTGTGATACTGGCGTCATGCGATAGACTAATTAAAAAATTGAAACAGGATAAAGAACAATGCACAAAGTCACTGAGCACGTGCTGGTGGGCGAGTTGGTTATGCACGATTACAAAGAAGGCGCCAAATAAAACAACAGAGGAAGGAAGGAGACACGAGACACGTAGGCGCACTAACAACAGAGTATTTTATTTCTTGACATGGGAATATATAGCTGCTGTCAAGGATCAAAACAACGAGAAGAAACAGGGCCGTCATCTGCATCGCGCAAGGAAGCCATGATACAGAATAACTTCTAAGTGTCGCTGCCAAGATACGCCAGTTCTTTTGTCAAAAAAGAAACTGAGGCTTCACTGATACAATCATCACCACGCTTCTTGATCTCAAGCGCTTCCAATATCACCCTTGTCAGTTGATCATCAGCTCTGTTCAAAACACACGTTCTATCAAAATCTGGAATGCACTTGTGAGCCTTACGATGCGCACTTATATGACCGGAGAGCTGGTTTTCCATCTTATATCGATGCTCATGCAATCTGTCATTCAGACATCTGCCCGTTTGGCCTACATATGATGAACCACATGACAAGGGAACCGAATAAACTACTTTACACATCCGACATATTTCTGCCCATGTTTTTTTGCGCACACCTGTTTATATTCTCGATGCCCTGCGTTCACCTTGGCACACATCAAACGAAGACGTTTAGGAGCGGAAAATAAAATCCGAACACCAGCTCGTTTACCTACTTTTTTTCAGATTGTGAGATATACCGTGAACATACGGAATGATAGCACACCTGGTTTCAGAAGGGCCTGCTCGACCCTGGTTTACAACGTTAGGTTGCTTGAGCTGTCTGAGCATTTTTTCTGCAACAGATACGATCACATGGTGAGGATAACTTGCCCCTTTTAGGCAGCTGACCTGACATTGAAAACTGCTTTGCAGCCGATGCAAAGCCGATGCACTGCTTTGCAGCTTTGCAGCCGAGCGGCTGCAAAGCAGTTTTAGCGACACTTAGAAGTTATTCTGTATCGTGGCTTCCTTGCGCGATGCAGGTGACGGCCCTGTTTCTTCTTGTTGTTTTGATCCTTGACAGCAGCTATATATTCCCATGTCAAGAAATAAAACACTCAGTTGTTAGTGCGCCTACGTGTCTCGTGTCTCCTTCCTTCGTCTGTTGTTTTATTTGGCGCCTTCTTTGTAATAATGCACAAAGAATCAAAGGCAGAAGGATTTGGCTTCCAAGGTTACAGTGATGCCGTATGTTCACGGCCTTTCACATAAACTTAAAAAGGTGGCTGGGAGTTACGAAGTGAAAGTGGTGTTTTCGGCAAAAAACAAGATAGGTGGTGTGTGTTCTAAGGTTAAAAATAAGCTCGAAAGAAAGGACGATGCAAAGAATCAATGTAGCGTTAGACATCCGCGTAAGAACCAATTTGTTGATTGCGTGAAAAACGTTGTTTATCAGATTCCTATGACGTGTGGTCAGGTATACGCAGGGAAGACCTCGAGATGCATGAACACGATACTAAGGGAACACTTATCCAGTCTGAAAGGTCGCCCTGGAAGGCATTTTGCAATGCATTGTTAAGAACACGATTGCTCACCGTGTCTTAATAGCACCGTAATTTTGTATAAGCATAAGAATCAAACTCCGAGAGAAATTGTGGAAGCGCACCAGATTGAAAAACAAAAGGAAAAATGCATCACCCATCCTTCTGTTTCATTGCTGGATAAAGAAAATTCGTTGTTGTCCTCACATCTATAACGTATTTTCATCGTAAGTGCTTGTTACATGCGCCTTGATGTTTTTATGTTGACCGGGTGTCTTTGGTCCACGGCATTTTATCTGGAGAGTTTGTAGCGGCGCGGCGATGGAGCTGCGCACCACCCCCGCAGCCATAGACAACTCCGCGGGGCGTCCCGCGGGCCTCCCGTAAGCGGACCTTCGCGACTGTTGGAAACCAGGCACACGGACACATGATCCGACTCACTGTGCCGAACGTCGTGCGCGAGCTCCCTTTTCTTATTACTTTGTTTACTGCTTTCCTTTCGCACTAGGTCCGCGCACCGCACTTCTCTATGCTCCTTTTCCCTCTTTTCTCCTCTCTCTCTCTAAAGCCCTCGCCACTTCCGGCGCGCTGCGCGCGCCCGCTCAGTTCTCTTTTTGGACAGAATAAACTAGACCTTGTTACCGAAAAGACGTGTGTCCGTCTCGTTTACCACGGCTCTGCAAAGGGGTGACCCGTAGTTTTCTTCGCGGCACTGCCGAAGTTATTGTGGAGCCATGCACAGCAACGAGATGCAACCAGACACTGAACTTACGGGCACGACCGAGCAACAAGACGTCTCTGCGGTTTCCATCCGACTCCCACCATACTGGGACCGCAACCCTGCAGTTTGGTTTCTTCAAGCGGAATCGCAATTTATTCTCTCTGGAGTTCGCACGGAACAACGCAAGTACCACCTAGTTGTTTCGGCACTGTCGCCTACTGCTGCAGAAGAAGTTGCCGACCTGCTTTCTGGACCGGCTTCCGCCGCTCCATACAGCGATCTTAAGGCTGCACGTCTCGAGCGCACAACAACATCGCAGCGAGCCCGCATGCAGCAGTTGCTCTCCGCACAGGACTTGGGAGACCGTCGGCCAAGCCAGCTCCTTCGCCGTATGCGACAGCTCATGAGCGGCAACACAACAGTAAACGACGACCGCCTCCTTCGGGAATTGTTCATGCAGCGCCTTCCAGTAAACGTTCAGATGATACTCGCTACAGCCACGGTAATGGACCTCAACAGCCTGGCCAGCCTGGCGGACAAAGTCATGGAGGTGGTGACGCCAGCGGTGTGCAACGTAAGACCATCAAGCACCACTGCGAGTTCAGTGCCGCAAAGATCCTCCGCCGCTTCTCCCATCGACATGCTCTGCAATCGCCTTGAACAATTAGTTTGTGCTGCGGAGCGTCATCGCACTTCACCCCGTCACGGAAGGTACCGCAGCTCGAGTAGATCACGGCGTCCAAGAGAAGAACGCTCCCGGTCTCAAACGCCACCACGGGTATGCTTTTATCACCGCCGCTTCGGGCACGAGGCACGCCACTGCCTCCGTCCTTGTGCATGGCAGGGAAACCAGCCGGCCGAACTTTAATGGCGACAACCGGTCAGGGCCAAAGCAAAAGTCGCCTATTTCATGCCATGGACAGAACCACAGGCCAGCAATACCTGGTGGACACCGGGGCGGAGGTCAGCATTATTCTCGCGCAACGTTCCGACCGAACTACACCGCCGACCTCCTACCTTCAAGCTGTCAACGGTGGCAGGATACCTGTTCACAAGTCGCGGTCCCTCACCCTGAACCTTGGCCTGCGCCGCGTGTTCCGTTGGGTTTTCCTCGTCGCTGACGTTCGCCGTGCTCTTATTGGCGCTGATTTCCTGGACCACCATGGACTGCTGGTCGATGTGAAACGCCAACGCCTGCTGGACACTGCTACGTTGCTCTCTGTTCATGGCGTCGTTTCCTGTGACTCGCCTATAGTCGCCCCAACCACAACAATTGCTGGTGATCCTTTTGCTTGCCTCCTTCAAAAGTTCCCCAACCTCACGCGACCACCCGACTGGACAACATGATGTACGTCATCACATCCTAACAACTGGTCCACCTGTATTTGCTCGCCCACGACGACTCGCCCCAGACAAACTCAAGATTGCCCGAGCAGAGTTCGAACACATGTTGGAACTTGGAATTATACGACCATCGTCCAGCAGCTGGGCGTCTCCGCTCCATCTGGTCCCCAAGAAATCAGGTGACTGGAGGCCATGTGGGGACTGCCGATCCCTGAATGCAAAAACCATTCCGGACCGGTACCCACTGCCTAACATCCATGATTTCACGTCGGCACTGGATGGCACTATAGTATTTTCCAATATTGACCTAGTGCGAGCCTTTCACCAAATTCCTGTCGCACAAGAAGACATTCCAAAAACAGCAATTACCACTCCATTTGTCCTCTTTGAATTTTTGAGAATGCCATTCGGGCTCCGAAATGCTGCACAGACATCACAGCGGTTCATCGACACAGTCACACGTGGTCTGCCGTTCGTTTTCGCCTACGTTGACGATTTGCTTGTGGCAAGCTCATCCCACGAAGAGCACCTCCAACATCTCCATCATCTTTTTGAGCGCCTATCAGCAAATGGTATCGTCGTCAACACTGCCAAGAGCGAGTTCGGAGTACCATCACTTGATTTTCTCGGCCATCGCTTGGATAACAACGGCATCCGCCCTCTTCCTCACTAAGTGCAAGCCATCATGGAGTTTCCCAAGCCAGCTTCAATCACTAAGCTGCGCCAGTTTCTAGGCCTGGTAAACTTTTACCTCCGATTCATTAGAAACTGTGCTATGCTGCTGGAACCCCTCGCGCGTTTGCTCTGCGGCAAACAATCGTCAACTGCACTGCCCTGGGACAGCACAACAGATGAAGCTTTCAATTCCATCAAGCACGCTTTGGCCGATGCCACACTGCTAGCTCATCCCAACCCCAGCTATCCGTTGTCGCTCATGACGGATGCCTCCAGCTCTGCGGTCGGAGCGGTACTGCAACAAAAAGTAAACGGTGGGTGGCAGCCCCTTGCCTTTTTCTCAAAACGCATGACCCCCGCACAAACACGTTATAGTGTTTTCGGCCGTGAGTTGCTCGCCATATTTCTTGCCGTGAGGCATTTCCGGCACCTACTTGAAAGCCGCTCGTTCACAATCTTCACTGACCACAAGCCTCTCACCTACTCAATCGGCCGCTCTGAATCATTATACTCTCCACGTGAGGTGCGCCAGCTCGCCTTCATCTCAGAGTTTTCAACTGACATACGCCACGTCAGCGGCGTTGACTACTCACCAGCTGACGCTCTCAGTCGCGTGGATGCTATCACACGCAGTCGCTCCAGGAGCTCTATCTCAACATCATTTCCTTTCAACCTCCAAGAATTGGCTACAGGACAAGCTAGTGATTCTGAGCTCCGTCACCTACGTGACGCGTCAACATCTCTTCAGCTTGAATCAGTTACCTTTGAAGATGTGCCAATTGTTTGCGACACCTCCACGGGCACACCTCCGCCTTACCTAACCACCTCTTTCCGCAAGCAAATATTTGACTCATATCACACTCTTGCACACCCAGGCATTCGCGCATCTCAAAAGCTTGTCTCATCACGCTTCGTCTGGCCGGGCATGAACGCAAATATCAGGGACTGGGTCCGCTCGTGCGCACCTTGTCAGCGCGCGAAAGTTCAGCGGTACCCTGTCCCCCCTACAAAGCCTTTCTTGCAACCCGACGAACGTTTCTCCGTTGTGCCCGTCGACATTGTCGGCCCGCTACCCCCATGCCAAGGCTATCGCTATCTTCTGACGTGTCGACCGCTTTACCCGCTGGCCCGAAGCGACACCTATCCCCGACATGTCTGCAGCTACTGTCGCCGCAGCTTTTGCGTCCATTTGGGTATCCCGATTTGGCTGTCCAACGAAAGTTGTCACTGATCGAGGCCGGAAATTTGAGTCGTCCCTTTTCACGGAGCTACTTCAACTTCTCGGAACAGCACGCTTGCGAACTGCCTCCTACCACCCTCAAACAAATGGCCTCGTCGAGAGATTTCATCGCCATCTCAAGGCAGCACTCACAGCGCACGGCTGCCCAAACAAGTGGGTTGACAGACTTCCGCTCACGCTTCTCGGAATTCGATCTGCCTTCAAAGAGGACCTCTCCTGCGCTACTGCGGAGCTTGTTTACGGCACCTCGCTTCGCCTGCCAGCCGACTTCTTCGAAGAAAAGACCCTCACCTCCTCTGTAACAGCAAGCGAGTACGTCGACCAGCTTCGCGATGTGTTCCGAAACCTCCGTCCGCAGCCTACACGTTTTAACAAACCCCGTGCAGTGTATATCACTTCAGACTTGCAGACAGCCACACATGTTTTTGTGCGTTACGGCCCCGTGCGCGGCTCGCTTCAGCCCCACTACCTCGGGCCATTCCCCGTTTTAGAACGTTTGCCTTCTAACTTCGTCGTTGACGTAAATGGGACACGGGATACGATCGCGCTTGAGCGACTCAAGCCAGCATTCAGCGAGGCACCCGCGCTTAATTATCTCGCCTTCCCGGGACATGCGGACTCCGCCTTGCAAGTGCGCGGTTCGTCACCTCTTCGTCGCGTGCACTGGGCTGCCACTTGTGCATTGTGAGCATCGTTCTTCGCTTCCGCTTCCTCTCTAAGGGGGGAGCAATCTGTAGCGGCGCGGCGATGGACAGAATAAACTAGACCTTGTTACCGAAAAGACGTGTGTTCGTCTCGTTTACCACGGCTCTACAAGTTATATGCGCTATAGGCGTGCTATGTGGGACTAGATCGCGCAGATCTGTGGTTATCTAAGCAGGAAGTTCTTCGAAAATGAAACCAGTTGTCAGAAAGCGCTCGTCCTTGTGCTGCCCTTTTCTTGATTGATTTGATTGATTATGGGGTTTTACGTGCCAAAACCACTTTCTGATTATGAGGCACGCCGTAGTGGAGGACTCCGGAAATTTCGACCACCTGGGGTTCTTTAACGTGCACCTAAATCTAAGTACACGGGTGTTTTCGCATTTCGCCCCCATCGAAATGCGGCCGCCGTGGCCGGGATTCGATCCCGCGACCTCGTGCTCAGCAGCCTAACACCATAGCCACTGAGCAACCACGGCGGGTTGCCCTTTTCTTTGTCCCTGTCTTTTGCGCACAAAAAGATTTTAAATAATGTATCAGATCGGTTTCTCTCTCTTTAGTGTAAGCAACATAAGTGCTCCCCTCTCTTCGAATAAACAATCATTAACGGTAGAAATAAGTGCGAACTCACTAGACTTATAATAGAAGCCGAGCAGATTGATGCCATAAGGGATTCACGTATCAGCAAACCGTCATTGATTCTCTCCGAAAAAGAACTGTTTCACTCTGATTGTTTATCTGTTCACGTGGATGTGACTCATGTTGGCTGAGTGCATAAGTATGACCTGGTTTTCGATAATAAACACTATTGAAAGTTAGCGCTGTGTGTGTACCTGTGTGCCTTCATTTGTCCTGTCTTTTAATTGCGCTACCACACACCACTTGAGGATTACTACAGCAGATCGAACCTCCTTGCCGACCATTTCAGCAGATCGGGGATCTGCGGCGTTTGTGAAAAGCGCTAAACACCGTTCTTCTGCCTTTTATAGCGACACCGTCGACGTCGCTGCTGAACCTGTGGGGATCTTGGGCCACGAGCTTCGTACTGCGGCTGTGATCTGCGCATCGTAAATCACGGTACACCGACACAGCTGTCTACTGTGATCGCTAAGGACGGCGCTTGCGTCGACTTCTGGCTCATGTGATACCTGGTTAGCTCAGATGGTAGAGCGGCTGCCCCGGAAAGGCGGTGGTCCCGGGTTCGCGTCCCGGACCAGGGGGAATTTTTTTTTCAACTGTGACGCTTTTCTTTCGAGGAACCCGTAGGGGTTTACTTTGTAGCAATTGCTACGAACGGGTGGATGTCTGATTTTTCCTTTATTAATTACTTCTCTCAACCTTGCGGGTATCCGCAGAACTATTACGATACCAATATATAAAACCGGCGACAAAAACAAGCTAGCAAATTATAGGCCTATATCCCTTACGTCTGTTGTATGCAAACTATTTGAACGCGCGTTATCTTCTCAAATCATGCAGTGCATGGCTAGCAACCACATTTTATTTGCAAACCAGCATGGTTTTCAACGAGGCCGGTCATGTGAATCCCAGCTTCTTGAACTAACTACAGACTTTCACCTTAACTTTCACTAACTTATACGAACTGACGCCATATTTATAGATTTTGCTAAAGCCTTTGACTGTGTGGCTCGTAACCGCGTAATATATAAAAGAAAGCTCATGAAAGCTGACGGAAAAGTAATAAACTGGGATAAGGAATATTCAAGTAACAGACCACAAGCTGTCGTAATTAATAATGCCCGTCCGTCATTTCAACCTGTTCAGTCCGGTGTTGCCTCAAGGTTCCGCTTTGGGACCCACTCTATATTTAATTTATATAAATGATATTCGTCAGGGTATAGACTCAGAAATCCGGTTATATGCCGACGACTGCGTTCTGTATCGGCCATTGAAATGTAAGTCTGACTGTGATAAATTACAAAATGACTTGAACAGGATTGAAAGATGGTGGTCAGACTGGTAAATGAGTGTAAATACCTCAGAAACTAAACTTATGAGATTTACTACTTGCAGTGAAATTACGAAACACACATACTTTCTTAAGGGTGAGGCTCTAGAAACTGCAGAATCATTTAAATATCTAGGTGTTCATCTTTCCCCGACTTAGTCTTGGGAGAATCATGTGGGTTGTATTGTTTCCGCTGCATGCAAATATCTTGGCTTCATTCGTCGAACGCTTCGTCACGCTAATAGTAATGCCAAGCTTCTTGCATATACCACCGTACTTCGTTAAAAGCTTGAGTGTGCCTCATTTATATGGAACCTGCACCAAACGCATCTTGTTAACAAATTAGAATGTTTTCAGGACAAGGCAGCGCGACATATTAGAGGTAACTATTCACAACATTCAAGCGTCACTAAAATAAAACATGACCTAGGGACTCATCCCATTGCGGACTAGAAGAAAGATATCTCGGTTAACTTTCTTCAATCAGCTTTTTCATCACGCAAATATCTTCTCTCAGGCACACATCTTACCAGCCAAAAGGAAATTCCCAACAATTAATCACGAATTTAAGAACGAACAACCATTTGCACGTACTAAACTATTGCAGTTTCCATGTCTGCACTTAGCCATTTTGGAATGGAATCATCTCCCAAGTAATATAGCCGAAATAACTGACCATATTCTATTCAAACAAGCACTTAATGAAACATTCGAAAATTAGAAACACTAACATTTCTTCCTACATTTCTTCAGATGTCAAGATTATTGTTTGTAAAATGTAAGAATTATTGGCGTATAGGATAGAAATAACATTAATAATGTGCCCGCAACCGACGGTTTAACGCTGGCCAACGCTGACGCTGACGCTGGCCAAGCGTCGACTCGGGGTTATACGTTACTCTGCACTACCCCAGTCGGGCCCGTTTGTAGTGGGTCATGAGGCTTGTGCTTTTCGAGCGCGCCCCGGGCCTCCTGGAGGGCCCATAGTTGTGTGTCCTTTTATGCAGACTGCAGTGCACCTTGAAGTTCGGGCAGGTAAGTCCTGGAAGTAGCTGCTGTCGGGAACCTGGCACAGTCCCACATGATCTGCCATTGGTCCGCCGGACAACAAACACCGCACAGCCCACTTGCTCTGGGTGGCTCTGGGTGAAGCACGTGCAGCATTGCGGGCGCAAGGAGTGACGCGGTCTGTATTTGCCTTAGGATTACGGCCTCCTCCCGACTGAGTGCCGGGTGGAGAGGCGGCATTGTCCGTTGAGCTAAGCGGTAACACTTGGTTACTTCGGCATAGCTGGTCAATCGGTCCTTGGTTTCGAACCACCACACGGAGCGGTCACTCTCGGGGACGCGGAAGGTTAGCGCTCACGCCGCCGAATGGGCCGTCTCGTTGTGGTTATTTTATTTATTTTATTTATTGAATACTGCCAGCCGCCATTTGGTAGCCAAGGCAGAGTGGTACAAACATACATCGCTGTACAACGCGATGCAACAAAGCGACGAAGTTGAAGAAGAAGCGGACGAAGAAGAGGAAGAGCGACGAAGAGCGACAAAGCTGGTGAGGATGCACCCTCGCCAGCGTGCGCCTGGAACCACTTGACACGGATGGTGCTACCGCGGTCACGAAGTAGGAGCTTGCCGATGATGGCGGCCGCCGGCGCGCATATTCGTCCTTTGGCAAAGTTGCGCACGGCGTTCCTCGAGTCGCTGAGCACGGTGCGACACTCGGCCTCGGTGATCGCCAGAGCGATGGCAACCTCCTCAGCGTCTGTGGCGTTCGTGCACCACACGCTCGCTGCCGTTGTCTTGGTGCCAGTAGCCGCCGCAACGACCACTGCCGCGAAACCTTCCCGCTTGTATTCCGCTGCGTCCACGTACCGGGCGTGCGGGTCTTGGGCGTGTTGTTCGGTGAGGGCCTTGGCCCGCGCCTGCCGCCGTTCTTGGTTGTACTCTGGATGTATGTTCTTCGGGATGGGGTCCACGTAAATATGGGCCCGCGCCTCCTCTGTGATCTCACACGGTTGCCGGCTGGGAGCTTGGGGGTTGTAACCCAGGGACGTTGGTATACTGCAGCCCGTCTTGGTGGTAGAAAGGCGCTCAATTTGCGAGGTGAGCAGCGCCTCGGCTATTTCTTCTAGGATGTTATGGACGCCGAGCTGCAGGAGCCGAGCCGTACTCGTGGTCTCCATTAAGCCCAGCGCCGTCTTGTAAGCCCGTCTGATCAGCGTGTTGATCTTGGTCCTGTCAGTGACCTGCCAGTTGAGGTAGGCTGCAACGTAGGCGATTTGACTGATCACGAATGACTGGACAAGGCGCACGCGACTGTCCTCACGCATGCCCGCCCGTCGTGTAGAGACTCGGTGTATGAGCCGGATGGCGTTCATTGCCTTGGTGGTAAGCTTGTTGATGGTCTCGTCGTTGCGGCCGCTCTTCTTGAGCAGCAGGCCCGGGACCCTGATCTTGGGAACTTCGGGGATGCGTTGCCCCGATGCAGTAACAATCTTGATGTGGTCACACTCCCGAAGGGGAGCGCGCTTCCGTCGCAGTCGAAGCGGTGTGAGGACGAACAGCTCGGATTTTGCGGTCGAGCACATTAGGCCTGTGCCTTCAAGGTGCTGCTCGATGGCGGTAACCGCCGCTTGCAGCTGTTGCTCAATGCTGGCGCCGGTGTCGCCGGCCACCCACAGGGTAATGTCATCGGCGTGGATCGTATGCCGGACGCCGGACCCCGCTACTGCCCTCGCTACCCCGATCATGACGAGGTTAAAGAGCAACGGCGAGATGACCGAACCCTGCGGAGTACCCGTACTGCCGAGCTTGTGTTCGGGGAGCTTGAGGTTTCCGGCGTGCAGTTCCAATGTGCGGTTCGTCAAGAAGTCTTGAATATAATTGTAGCTCGTTACCCCCATGTTGGCGTTACCCCCATTATTGGCGTATGATGTTGTCGAATGAGAAGCGATGTAACGGTTGCATAGCCTGTACGACTTCATATAAGGATATTCGACTTACTTGCACGTTACCTGATACCTTTGTATATCAATTGTTCTCCCCCCCCTCTATGTAATGCCGAAGCTGGGCCTTCAGGGTAAAGAAATGAAAAAAAAATTGTCGGGACGGTTTCCGACATCAACATCCCGAAATAAGTGGATCGTCGTGGTGACGGACTATCTCACCCGCTTCGCTGAAACTAAACCTCTACCGAAAGGCAGCGCAGCCGAAGTGGCGAAATTTTTCGTCGAGAACATCCTGCTGCGACATGGTGCCCCAGTAGTCCTCATCCCCGACACAGGAACGGCCTTTACAGCAGAGTTCACCCAAGCCATTCTGCAATACAGCCTGACAATCCACAGGAGGACAACTGCCTGCCACCCGCACACGAATGGTCTCACGGAGCGCCTGAACAAGACCCTCGCCAACATGATAGCAATGTACGTCGACGTCGAGCACAAGACGTTGGACGCGGTGCTGCCGTACGTAACCTTTGCCTACCACACGGTGGTGCAAGAAACAACACAGATCACGCAGTTCAAGCTCGTTTACGGCATGAACCCAATGACGACTCTCAACGCCATGCTGCGGCACGTCACCAACGAACAGAATCTTGACGCCGCCACCTATCTCCAACGCGCCGAAGAAGCCCGAGAGCTCGCCCGCCTACAGATCAAGGAGCAGCAGCGTACCGACAGCCGACAGTACAACCTCCGACGACGCTAGGTCCAGTACCAGCTTGGCGACGGTGTTTGGGTTTGGACCCCAATACATCGACGAGGACTCAGTTAAAAACTATTGCGATGCTATTTCAGACCCTACAAGATCATCCGACATGTTGGCGAACAGGACAATGAGGTCGTTCCAAACGGCATTTCGCATTCACAGCGGCGCCGCGCACGATCTGAAGTGGTCCACGAGGTGCGCCTGAAGCCCTTTTACGTACGCTGGCGAACTTTATTAGTTTGTTGTTTCTTTGCCACGGGTGTTCTTGTTTATTACTTTCGTTTATTTGCCGCATCCGGTCGATGCTTTTTAGGAGGGGCGGTATTGACACGTATACTTGTTTATCTTTATCGGGTGGTCCCGTTTCACCGCCTAACAAATGTTATCCCTCAGCGCAGGACGCGCCTACATGTATCGGAAGTTTCTAGAACGTTATCGATGCTTCTATCCGCTGTCTGATGTCGCCGAACCTTGTGTAATTTGATCACATGCATGCGCGAAGCGAATGGCGAAGAACTTTGTGGAAGGTACGTGGGTCCCACCGATTACTCTGGAGAATTCGATGACTGATGTATAAAAGCTGACGCGCTTGACCCGCTGATCAAATTTCGACGACTGCCGATCGTGTTCGCCGCTATTGCTCTCCATTGAGTGTAACTTTCTTTTGTGGGCACAAGTCCGCCCAATAAAACGCTAATTTCGCCATTCACCGTTTTGCTTTGTTCACCGTTACTATCACGTGACAATATTGTCACGTGGTAGCGACGTTAAAGAACGCAGTAGCAGTACTGTGAAAGACAAAACTCGCTTTTATTGGGCGAACCTGTGCCCACAAAACAGGCTACACTTAAAGCACAACGATAGCGGCGAACACAGTCGGCGATCGTCGAAAATCTGATCAGCGGGTCAAGCGCGTCGGCTTTTATACTGCAGTCGTCGAATGTTCGAGACTAATCGTTCGGACCCGCGTGCCTTCCACAAAGTTCTACACCATTCGCGTCACGCGATGAAATCAGATAACACAGGGCTCGGCGACAACAGACAGCCGGATAGAAGCATCGATAACTTTCCAGAAACTTCGGATACATGCAGGCGCATCCCGCGCTGTGCGATTACATTTGTTAGGCGGCGAAACGTGGTCGCCCGATAAAGATAAGTACACGCGTCAATACCCCCCTCTTAAAAAGCATCGTCTCGATGCTACAAATATAAGAGAGCGAAACACAAAAGGACACTTATTAAACATAAGTAACAAAACAACGAAAAGAAACAAAGTCCAAAGGTCAGTTACGCGAAGTCCGAAAGTTCATTATCGCTGGTAGTACGGCTTGAGTCGCACAACGTGGACTATTTCAGGTCGTGAGCGGCGCCGCTGTGATAGCGAAATGCCGTCTGGCACGACCTCATAGTCCAGTGCCCCAACACGTCGGATGATCTTGTACGGTCCGAAATAGCGACGCAAAAGCTTCTCGCTCAGTCCTCGTCGGCGTATAGGGGTCCAAACACAAATACGGTCACCGGGCTGGTACTCGACGAAGCGTCGTCGGAGGTTGTAGTGTCGGCTGTCGGTACGCTGCTGGTTCTTGATCCGTAGGCGGGTGAGTTGTCGGGCTTCTTCGGCGCGCTGGAGGAAGGTCGGGACGTCAAGATTCTCTTCGTCAGTGACGTGCGGCAGCATGGCGTCGAGCGTCGTCGTCGGGTTCCTGCCGTAAACCAGCTTAAATGGCGTGATCTGTCTTGTTTCTTGCACTGCCGTGTTGTAAGCAAAGGTTACGTACGGCAGGACCGCGTCCCACGTCTTGTGCTCGACGTCGACGTACATTGCTAGCATGTCGGCTAGGGTCTTGTTCAGGCGCTCCGTGAGACCATTCGTCTGCGGGTGATAGGCAGTTTTCCTCCTATGGCTTGTATGGCTGTACTGCAGAATTGCTTGGGTGAGCTCTGCTGTAAACGCTGTTCCTCTGCCGGTGATGAGGACTTCTGGGGCACCATGTCGCAGCAGAACGTTCTCGACGAAAAATTTCGCCACTTCGGCTGCGCTGCCCTTCGGCAGGTCTTTAGTTTCAGCGAAGCGGGTGAGATAGTCCGTCGCCACGACGATCCACTGATTTCCGGATTTTGACGCCGGAAACGGTCCCAACAAATCCATCCCGATCTGCTGAAATGGTCGGTAAGGAGGTTTGATCGGCTGTAGTAATCCTGCTGGCCTTGTCGGTGGTGTCTTGCGTCGCTGACAGTCTCGACATGTCTTGACGTAACGAGCGACGTCGGCGGTCAGACGCGGCCAGTAATACCTTCCCTGTATTCTCGACAGCGTCCGGGAGAATCCGAGGTTCCCAGCGGTTGGATCGTCGTGTAGGGCGTACAGTATTTCTGGACGCAAGAAGGTAGCAAGAAGGTAGCTGGCGCGGACTGGTGAGAAGTTCTTCACGAGCAGGTTGTTTTGTAGCGTGAACGAAGACAACCCGCGCTTAAATGCCCTAGGGACAACGTCGGTGTTCCCTTCCAAATACTCGACGAGGCCTTTTGGCTCCGGGTCTGCTCGTTGCTGTTTAGTGAATTCTTCCGCGCTTATCATCCCAAGGAACGCGTCGTCGTCCTCGTCGTCTTGCGGTGGGGGATCGATGGGGGCGCGTGATAAGCAGTCGGCGTCGGAGTGTTTTCTTCCGGACTTGTATATTACCGTGACGTCACATTCTTGTAGTCTGAGGCTCCACCACGCCAGCCGTCCTGAAGGGTCCTTTAAGTTAGCTAGCCAACACAACGCGTGGTGGTCGCTGACGACTTTGAATGGCCTGCCATAGAGGTAAGGGCGGAATTTAGCTGTAGCCCAAATGATGGCGAGGCATTCCTTTTCAGTAGTAGAATAATTGCTTTCCGCTTTTGACAGTGACCGGCTAGCATACGATATCACCCGTTCAAGTCCGTCTTTCCTCTGGGCTAGGACGGCACTGAGGCCTAGGCTACTGGCGTCAGTGTGGATTTCGGTATCGGCGCCCTCGTCGAAGTGTGCAAGCACCGGCGGCGACTGCATGCGTCGTTTGAGTTCTTGAAATGCCTTGGCCTGCGGCGTTTCCCACTTGAACTCGACATCACATTTGGTTAGATGTGTTAGCGGCTCCGCGATGCGTGAAAAGTCCTTGACAAAGCGCCTATAGTAGGCACACATGCCAAGAAATCTCCGCACTGCCTTCTTGTTGGTTGGCTGCGGGAACTTTGCGATGGCAGCTGTCTTCTGTGGGTCGGGGCGTACTCCTGATTTGCTGATGACGTGGCCTAGGAACAAAAGCTCATCGTAAGCGAAGCGGCACTTTTCTGGCTTCAGAGTGAGCCCTGATGACTTGATGGCTTCTAACACTGTCGCAAGCCGCCTAAGGTGATCGTCGAAATTTCCGGCGAAGACGACGACGTCATCCAAGTAAACGAGACAGGTCTGCCACTTCAATCCTGCTAAAACCGTGTCCATGACGCGCTGGAACGTTGCAGGCGCCGAGCACAGTCCGAATGGCATAACCTTGAACTCGTAGAGGCCGTCTGGGGTGATGAAGGCGGTCTTTTCGCGATCTCTTTCGTCGACTTCTATTTGCCAGTAGCCAGACTTGAGGTCCATCGACGAGAAGTATTTAGCGTTGCAGAGCCGATCCAATGCGTCTTCTATTCGGGGGAGGGGGCATACGTCCTTCTTCGTGATCTTGTTCAGACGACGATAATAGACGCTGAAACGTAAGGTTCCGTCCTTTTTCTTCACCAGGACAACAGGAGATGCCCACGGGCTTTTCGACGGCTACGCAGTTACCGCGTTAGTGGACACAGGGGCTGATTACTCCGTCATGAGTGGACATATCGCCGCCCAGTTGAAGAAGGTTAAGACTGCATGGGAAGGCCCTCAAATTCGGACCGCTGCAGGACACCTGATTACGCCGACTGGAATCTGCACGGCAAGAATTACCGTTCATGACCGGACCTACCCAGCACCTCCACCAGATGTCATGTGGTAGTGACGTTAAAGAACACAATAGCAGTACTGTGAAAGACAAAACTCGCTTTTATTGGGCGAACCTGTGCCCACAAAACAGGCTACACTTAAAGCACAACGATAGCGGCGAACGCAGTCGGCGATCGTCGAAAATCTGATCAGCGGGTCAAGCGCGTCGGCTTTTATACTGCAGTCGTCCAATGTTCCAGAGTAATCGTTCGGATCCGCGTATCTTCCACAAAGTTCTACACCATTCGCGTCACGCGATGAAATCAGATACCACAGGGTTCGGCGACAACAGACAGCCGGATAGAAGCATGGATAACTTTCCAGAAACTTCGGATACATGCAGGCGCATCCCGCGCTGTGCGATTACATTTGTTAGGCGGCGAAACGTGGTCGCCCGATAAAGATAAGTACACGCGTCAATATGAACAAATTGCGACTTTCAACAAGTGGGAACCCGATGACAATCTGCGGCGTGATACTTCGCCTCAGAAGATGCCGCCAGAACATGGTTTGAGAACCGGGATTCGACCCTGACAACGTGGGACCTGTTCCGTAGCGGAAGGCAAGGGACGATGATATGCTAGAAGCTCTTCCCAAGGTCACAGCCTCGAGTGGCGTAAATCGCCGACATCATCAAAGATCACGTTAAGCGATCACTAGCGGCTACTGAAATGTAACCGCCGTCGCCGCAGCCCGTAGCCTGAAGCGATCGCATACGCTGCCGTCGCTCGCCGCGAGACGGGGGATCCCCCTTCGCGCTCGCGCCAGGGCCCCATGACACAGTCATTCCGTCGCCAGACATCATCGCCGCCGCCGCCACCTCGCCCACTTGTCGACCAGCGAAACGCCCCGAGCAAGACACATTTGGCACACCCGCGACCACCGCCCGCTCTGCTACCATTGCCGGGAAGCCGGCCATGTGTACCTCCAATGCCCAATACCGTGACTTGGCACTGTCACCGTCAACGCGCCGCGTCCACAGCTTGGGGAGCGCCCTCCTGACATCGCCGACTACCTCACCACCACTCAGTAGAGTATTCGACGACCGTCCCCTTCGCAGTGAGCGGGCCGCTACCTGTCAGACAACAACGACCATGCACTGGCCCAGCCCGAGGCCGGCCTGTGAGCCCATATCCGGAAAACTAAAAGCAGCAACGAATGGAGTTGACGAAGATCCTCCGCTACCGACGAAGTCACCGAAAAGACTATCTCGATGACATATCAACGAGACACCGCCATCCCGACTAAGCCTGGAAGCAAAGAATACGCCGAAAAAGACCTGACGATCCAACATTCCAGCCACAGCTCAACACGACGCAGCCGTGATCCAAGACCTAACTGCAACGCAAGACAAAGAACCATCGACCTCGACGTGCTTCTCGATGGCCACTCAGTCACCGCCTTAGTGGACACAGGAGCCGCCTACTACGTCATGAGTGTACCTATCGCCACCCAGCTGTAGAAAGTTAAGACTGCATGCAAATTCGTACAACTGGAGGCCACCTAGTAACGCCAACTGGAATGTGCACAGCAAGAATTATTTTTCATTAACGGACCTACTCTGCCACCTCCTTTGTCCTCCAACAGTGTTCACGAGACATCATTCTCGGCACGGACTTCCTGAACCAACACAGCGCAATCATCGACTTGAAGTCAAAGTAAATAACGCTATCCCAAGGTCAAGCGATACCCCCGGAGAGCTCTCGTTGTCACCACGCGTCGAGTGTGCTCGAAGATCAACTGAGCATGTGCCTCTCTCCAGCATTGTTATATACGTC
Organism: Dermacentor andersoni; assembly: GCF_023375885.2. Classification (NCBI taxonomy): domain Eukaryota; kingdom Metazoa; phylum Arthropoda; class Arachnida; order Ixodida; family Ixodidae; genus Dermacentor; species Dermacentor andersoni. The sequence goes on from NC_092818.1 coordinate 2,290,858, forward strand.
GGCACCGAAACACCCGCAGACGTACAAGGCGTAATGAGGGTGATCAACGTCTACTGCTCCATCGTGAAATTTGCGTCGCAAGAGGGACCACTCGACAGCATGGAGGATAACCGAAGGTGATGCCGACCATCTCCAGCCACGAGTTGAAGCACGTCTACAAGGACACGACGATGGCATACACCGAGGAAATTGAAGAAACCAGTAATGCATTCGTCCTCCCAGACTCTCACACATTTACCCCAACGAAGATAGTTCCCGAAACAGACTTCGACATAAATCCAAGTCTAAAAATAAAATTAAATTATGAGGTTTTACGTGCCAAAACCACTTTCTGATTATGAGGCACGCCGTAGTGGGGGACTCCGGAAATTTCGACCACCTGGGGTCCTTTAACGTGCATCTAAATCTAAGTACACGGGTGTTTTCGCATTTCGTCCCCATCGAAATGCGGCCGCCATGGGCGGGATTCGATCCCGCGACCTCGTGCTCAGCAGCCCAACACCGTAGCCGCTGAGCAACCACGGCGGATATAGAAATCCAAGTCTCCCCGTGAGTATGTAGCAACAGCTCTGAAATCATCAGCGACAACACAAAGGCTACTTTTAGACGTCATCGAGGATTCGACGAAGACCAGTTGCAAAGAATCGCATAATAACCGAAGGGTGCGCTCGGCGAAGCCGCCAGAGCCCTTACCGAGTTTCGACGCGAGTACCGTGAGGCTATAAGGAAACAAATCAACGAAACGCTGCGCGACGACATCATCTAACTGTCGAAAATCCCGCGGGAATCTCCTGTAGTCTTGGTGAAGAAAAAAGATGGAACTCTGCGTTTCTGCGTCGATTATCCTCAACTGAACAAAATCACGAAGGAGGTATACTTCCTCCCACGGATAGATTACACACTGGATCGGCTCTGCAACGCTAAATACTTCTCTTCGATGAATCTCAAGACTGGCTACTGGCAAATAGAAGTCGATGAGAGGGATCGTGAAATGACCGTCTTCGTCACGCCAGAAGGCCTCTATGAGTTCAAGGGCAGGCCGGTCGGACTGTTCTCGGCGCCTGCAACGTTCTAGCGCATCATGGCCACGGTGTTAGCAGGATTCAAGTTGCATACATGTCCTGTTTACTTGGATGATGATGTCGTATTCACTGAAAATTTTGGGAATCACCTTTGTTTATTTATTTATTTATCTATCTATTTATTTATTTATTTATTTATTCATTGATTGAGTACTTTCAAGGCCTAATAGGCACAACAGAAAGGATTGGTGAAACTATACAATATTCGGAGTACAGGGCAAGAATAGAAAATCAAACTGCAGGGCACTTTGAACGGTGGTCTTCAAGTTAGTGGAGTCACAAATTGAGACTGTGGAGGCAGGAAGGAAGTTCCATTCAATGGCTGTTCTTGGCAAAGAGGAAGAATGGCACAAATTAGTTCGACAAGATAGCACTTGAACTTTAGGTGGATTGCGACAGAACTAGCGGTGGTCAAGTAATCGGGGCTGACTCTGAAGCCGGAAAACTGGCGCTTTGCTTCCGATGAGCTTCCGTTCTTGGGCCTCGTTATCAGCAAACCTGGAGTCCACCCCAACCCGCAGAAGAGAGCTGCCACCGCAAATTGTCAGCGGCCCGTCGACAAGAAGGCAGTGCGAAGATTCCTTGGCATGTGCGCCTACTACATGCACTGCGTCAAGGTTTTTTTCACGCATAGCTGAGCGTCTGACACATCTAACTAAATGCGATGTCGAGTTCAAGAGGAAAACGCCGCACGCCGACGCATTTCGAAAAGTCAAATGACCCACGCAATCGCCACCGATACGGTAATATACACTGACGCCAGTAGCCTCGGCACCGTCCTAGTCCAGAGAAAAGATGGACTTGAACGGGTGGTAGCTTACTCTAGGCGGTCGCTGTCAAAAGCTGAAGGCTATTATTCTGCAACCGAATAGGAATGCTTTGCCATCATACGGGCTGGGGCATAATGTCGCCCTTACCTATATGGCAGACCGTTCAAAGTCCTAAGCAACCATCACGCTTTGTGTTGGCTAGCAGCCTGAAAGGACCCTTCAGGACGCCTGGCACGGTTGCGCCTCAAATTGGAATGATACGACATCACTGTAATCTACAAGTCCGGACGAAACACTCTGACGTCGACTCCCGTGGACACGCCGCCCCAAGATGACCAAGACGACGACGCCTTATTAGGGGCCATAAGTGCAGACGACTTTGCAGAGCAGCAGGGTGACCGAAGCTGCAAAAAACGCCTGAAGCAAACAAGACCACAAGGCCGACCAAGACGCGGAGTGCACAAAGCTGCCCAACAACACTGACCCCGGTGGTTTGTAACAGAAGACGAAGAATTGGAGCTCAGTGACTTTCCGGAGCTCCCTCAACGGCAAGAGGGGACCCCCTTCAAACTCAGGCAAGCAGGAACATCGAGATCCAGATCGAGATTGCGTACCAGGCGGCGGAGTCGTCAGAGATCTAGGTCAACATCCTGGGCACGTAATGTCAAGCCTCTAGCCCCCAAACAGGAGAGGGCTCCGCAGGCTAAACATCAGACGGCGGCCATCGCCACACAACAGGTAAGCTGGGCGCGAATAGTGTCTCCCACTGCCGATCCAGTAACTCAGAGTCCAGCCTATCAAAAAATCTTAGAGGAGAACAGAATTCGAAAGGACAGTCCTGAGGAAATTCTAAGGGAGCTAGCTGATTTGAAACAAAGGAATGAGCCCCACACGAACAAAGCCAAGCCAGGAGAAACCAAGAACGCGAACACACAGGTGACAGGAAAAGACGATAAACTGGATACCATAGCCTAACAAATCCAACTTCTTTTCGCAGAGCTGTACAAGCTCAAACGACAGATAGAGGACTCGTCTTCTCAAGCCACGAAAGAGGGACCGAACAAACGAAAATGTGCCAGCCCAGGAACTCCTCCACGCAGGCCTAAAGAGAGAGAGCTGACCGACAGCGAAAGTACTATAGATGGCTAATCGCCACACGAGAGTAGCCGAAAACCTCGAGGTCTGGCAGTGGAACTGCAGGACTCGTAGAACTAAACACGCAGCACTTTTGAGTTTTATAGATGCGACGCCTGTTCCCCCGGATATAATATGCATACAAGAACCAGGCAAGAAGATATCGAACCTCAGAGGATACAAAATGCACACGCACCCTGACCATCCTCAGATAGCAGCACTGACACGGGCGGACATAGCGGTGAGCGTGGACTACGTCCCTAACTGCGGTGTCCAACATCAGGTTCTCATGGTCTGGCCATGTAGACGCTGCAGTTATTGCCAACATCTACAGCCCACCTAGAGATAGGAAGGCAAAGTTCGACGTGCTAGTGACGGTCGCATTGTTCAAAGTGAAAAGCAACGACCGGGCAATTATTCTAGGGGACTTTAACGCTCCGCACTCTGATTGGGGCTATGATCGAGGCACTCCTAAGGGCCAAAGGCTAGCCGACCTCGCGGAGTAGCATGAGCTGGTCCTGCTGACGCGACCGGGTGAACCAACCAGAACGGGAAACAGTGTAGTCAAAGATACCACGCCGGACCTAACTTTCAGCACCCATGACAGAGGTGTTACCTGGACCAACCTAGGCGAAGACGGCAGTGATCACTGCATTATTAGTGTCTCAGTTAACACGACGTGGTTTCACTTTAGATTAGGAAAAGCCACCATAACCAAATGGACAGCTTATAGACAGAAGCAAAGGTGGGTCACACCATGCGATAGTGTTACAGCATGGACGGAATTCATCAGGAGAATACACAGAAGCACTACACGGGAAATATCGACAACAGTCGAAACACCGGCAGTAGACAGGCATCTACTACACCTGTGGGAAGCACGCAGAAGTCTTACCAAACGTTGGAAGAGACAGAGACACAACAGAAAACTCAGGATCGGGATAGCCAGGCTTGCGCAGGAAGCCAGTGAGTACGCGCAGCAGCTGCAAGACACCAATTTCCTTCAGTTTTGTGATGTACTCAAAGGAACGCCTAGCACAAAGCGAACATGGGCTATTCTGCGCAGTATGATAGATCCGACAGGAACACGGACCACCACAAACACAACACTGATATTAATTGAAAATGAATACGATGGCACGGCCGATGCCCTCATTGAGGACCTTAAGAGCGTCTACATAGGAGTACCGGACATAACATCGGTGCAATACAACTATGAGGGACCAGACAACGCGGAGCTGGATGCACCCATAACAACGGCAGAGCTCTATGCAGCCGCACAATCTTTCCGGAAGAACACCGCACCTGGACCGGACCACATTACAAATGCGATGCTGCGCAGCCTGAGTCAGGAATCACTGCGGCAGCTTGCGACCTATTTCAACGATGATGTCTGGCCCGACAACGGGGCACTGCCACAAGAATGGAAAGAGGCTACTATCATACTGATACCGAAGCCGGCTGAACCCAGAGATCTGCAAAACTTGTGACCAATATCGCTCACGTCGTGTGCAGGGAAGCTTTTTGAGAAGGTGATCCAAACACGACTGAGCAACTACATCGAGCGGAATGAACTTTTTCCCCTCTCTATGCTCGGCTTCAGGCCACACGTCTCGGCACAGGACGCCTTTCTTATGCTTCGCAACGAAGTTTTGGACCCGCCACGAAGCAAAGAAGCCAGGATAGTTGTGGCGCTCGATGTAAAAAAGCATTTGACACGATCTCTCACGAAGCAATCCTCGAAGGTCTGGAAGACATAAGTTGCGGAAGAAGGGTGTTTCGGTACATCTTTACCTTCCTTCGCGACAGGAAGGCAACGATTGGGTTGGACAGTACGCGCTCTGACGTCTTTGCGATGCCCAACCAAGGAACTTCTCGGAAAAGTATTGATGTGCTGTTCTTTTCCCATTTCATTGTAATTTCACTCCTGCTTGGGCCACATTGGCCTGCAGTATTGTGAAATAAATAAATAATAAAACTCCACAGGGCTCAATCTTGTCACCGCTTCTTTTCAATGTCGGGATGAGGCGACTGGGCCTAGAACTCGAGCAAGCATGGGACATCGGATATGCGATTTACGCCGATGACATAACGTTGTGGGCACACCAGGATTCCTACGGAGAAAAACAAGACCTATTAGAGGAGGCCATAGACAAGGTAGTAAACTTCACCAAGCACGCGGGTATCACGTGCGCACCCGAAAAATCAGAGTTCATGTGCGTACGCAGCAAACGTCATAAGAAAACTGCCACACCAAGGATAGACTTACATCTCGACGGCAAGGCCATTCGTGAAGTCGCCCAAATGAGAGTGCTCGGCCTACTTATCCAAGAGAATGGCAACGTCGATGCCACAATTCGGAGCTTAAAACCAACCGTTAAGAGTGTGGCACGTATGATATGGCGAGTTGGACGCAGCCGCAACGGACTCGCGGAAGAAGAAACTATTAGGCTGGTGCAAGCATTTCCGATTAGCCGCATTACTTACGGCCTGCCGTTCCAAAAACTTAACCAAACTGAAATGAAGAAGGTGGACACCCTTATCAGAACGGCATAAAAATCTGCTATGGGACTCCCGAACACAGTCAGCACGGAGCGCCTGGAGCGGTGGGGTATTTACAACAAACATGAAGAACATGCCACTGCAGTTCTGATATCGCAAAGAGAAAGGCTGAGCTCTACGCCCCAGGGCCGCTCTATTCTCCAAAGACTGGGATACAACGCTCGACCCCTGTTCTGCGGAGACAAAACAGACTTGTTGTCACGAGATTTGAGGGAGCACGTCCATGTCTCACCTACACCAAGAAATATGAGTGCCAGGTACCACGCAGGCCACAGACAGGCCAGGACGAGGACTCTGCAGAAGCGATTCGCCAAGGATCCGGCCGTCTACTACACGGACGCGAGTGCAACCACTCGCAGGCACTTCTACGCGATCGCCGCAACCAATAGAGTCACCACGATAACCGCTACGGTTAAGACTACATCGGCATGCACAGCAGAGGCAGCGGCAATAGCGCTGGCAATACGAGACGCCGACTTTAAGGGTCAGTCGGCTCATGTGCTTACAGACTCGCAGGCAGCGTGTCGACTCTTCATGCGGAGAATGTTACCGCGCAGCGCCCAAAGAATACTCGGCTCACGGCTGGACCTGGACCACGGCATTACATGGTGCCCCGCGCACAACGGACTCGACGGGAACGAAAGGGCAGACCGCATAGCTCGAGGGAGCAACGACCGAGCAGCGGCCAGAACCCTAGAGGAACCACTGTCCGCAGTGCGCGACATATTAGAGAATCAGAGGCGAGAAAGACGGACCTACGGCCCTCCGCACTGCAAACTAAATAGAAGACAAGCCCAAGACTGGCGTGGCATACAAACCAATTCATACCCACACCTAAACCTCTTACACAAGAAGCACCCGACATATTACGCTGACACCTGCCCGTGGTGCGGCGCAAAACCCACGCCGGCCCACATAACGTGGGAATGTGCAGCTCGGCCAACCAACGTCAATTCACCTTTTCTAAGCGTCACAGACTTCGTACGGCAGTGGGAGGCACTACTCGCAAGCGAAGATCACGGGAGCCAATTGACCCTCCTGGACCAAGCTCAGTGAGCCGCAAGAGCCAGTGGAGCGCTGGACTGAGGGCCCCACCCAGACCTGCCATAACTCCGATTAACTGAGCAATAAAGTTTTTTTTTCTCTCTCTCTCTCGCGCGACTATGGCTTCCGCACTATGATGACGAGCCCCAGATACCCCAGGCAAATGGGGAAGCAGAAAGGATGGTCCAAACAACTACACGGCTGATTATAAAAGCTATGGACTCCTATCTTTCGCTGCTAGCGCAGAGGGACACCCCAGGACCACTTGGAAAAAGCCCTGTAGAGCTTCTGATGGGCAGGCGGCTACGCACAATAGTTCCTGTCCCTCCCAAGAGCCTTCTGCCCCAGAGGGTGAGCTTGAAAAAGTTCAGAGATAGCGATGTAACCATCCGACAGCGGCAGCGTAGGTACTTCAATAGTCGTCATAGGGCTCTTCCACTGCCAGTCCTGAAACCAGGAGCGGAAGTACGGGTGACAGACTGCAAAGTGAAAGCGCTAGTCTCGCGTCTTGCACAACGTGCGAGGTCGTATGTAGTTAGAATTTCTACTGGTGTAGTTCTAGAAAGACACAGGAAATTCCTGGTTCACTTTGTTTCCCTGCAGAATGACTGCGAGGAAGAAGGACGTAGCTATGAGTTTCCGCAGGCATATGATAGTAGGGTAGAAATGGAAAGGGAAACTAATCCATCTAAAAACAAGGCACCTGCCGATCCATCTATTACTCCCTTGCCACGAACTGACCCTCCTGGATATAGAACGCGACTTGGCCGTCATGTCCGACCGCCAGACCGATACGGGTTCAGTAACTGACTGTTATATTGTTCTGAGCATTGGTTGCTTCCATTAAAAAGTGTTCATCTTTTGTTGGATGCAGTGCTAAGTTTCGTCGCAAATGCCGCTGTATCTTTTCAGAAAAAGGGAAGATGCGCTGATAGCGCCTGTGCCGCGTGTCATTTGTCTGCGTTATCGGGCACCCTGATGCCTGACACGTTGTCTGTCCATGACGTCACTTGTCACGTGAGTGCTTGCTATATAGATATGCTGCTTGCGTGAAATAAAGGTGGTTGTTATCGTGCCGGGATCGGAGCCAGGCTCAGTTCCTTCCTGCCCGCTGCCCGGCTGCGCTCGGCGTCCGGCTAGGGCCGAAACACCACAACAAGGCCAGCGGAATTACTACCGCCGATCGAGACTCCCTGTCAACCATTTCAGCACATCGGGATGCACTTGTTTCCGACGTCAACAACAGGAAATAAGTGGATCGTCGTGCCGACGGACTACCTCACGGGCTTCGCTGAAACGAAAGCTCTGCCAAAAGGCAGCGCAGCCGAAGTGGCGAAATTCTTCGTCGAGAACATCCTGCTGCGACATGGTGCCCCAGAAGTCCTCATCACCGACAGAGGAACGGCTTTTACAGCGGAGGTCACCCAAGCCGTTCTGCAATACAGCCAGACAAGCTACAGGAGGACAACAACCCACCACCCGTAGACGAGCGGTCTTAAGGAGTGCCTGAATAAGACCCTCGCCGACATGCTAGCGGTGTACGTCGACGTCGAACACAAGACCTGGGATGCTGTCCTGCACGGCAGGCACCTGACGATTACTCTGGGCGCCATGCTGCCGCACGTCACCGACGAAGAAAATTTTGACGTCGCCATCCACCTCCAGCGCGCCGAAGACGCCCGACAGCTCGCCCGCCTGCGGATCAAGAACGAGCAGAGGACTGACAGCATTACAGACTTCGACGACGCCACATGGAATACCAGCCCGACTACCGTGTTTGGGTTTGGATGCAGACGAGGACTCAGTGAGAAACTATTGCGACGCTATTTCGGATCCTGCAAGATTATCCGACGCATTGGCGCACTAGACTATGAGGTACTGCCAGATTGCATTTCCCAATCGAAGCGGCGCCGCTCGCCGACAGCGTTAAGGAGCTCGTGTCGCAGAAAAGCCGGTGTCGTCGGTGTCGGCGTCGGTGTCGGCCTCGGTGTCGACGTCGGCGGCGTTGGCCGTGAGCGATAAATCCCAGCAGGCACTTCATGAATAAAAAACAACTTGCAAGATGGGCTGGGTGAGAATCAAACCAGGGTCTCCGGAGTGTGAGACGGAGACGTTACCACTGAGCCACGAGTTCGATGCTTCAAAGCGGTACAAAAGCGCCTCTAGTGAACGCGGTGCTGCCTTAGAAACGCGCTCAGGTGTGCGTCGCTTGCTCAGGCGCACATTTCGTTGTCGCGCCGAACGCTGCGTTGCTCGACGCTCACCGCGTCCGACGCGGGGTGCGTAGTCGCTGCGCCGTAGCCCATTGTCTTACACCCCTTGGCGGGTCGACGAGAACGCTGTCGCGTTCCACTCTTGAAGGCGAAGCTTAAGCGTCCTCCAATTTCCGCTCTCCCGTTATGTTTGCGGCAGCTCGGACGATCGTATTTAAGAGGGGGGTTATGATAAGGTTACTTGTTACCTTTATCGAGTGATCGCGTTCCACCGTCTAACAAATGTTATCGCTCAGCGTCGCACGCGCCAGCATGTATCGGAAGTTTCTCGAACGTTGTCAAGGGTTCTATCCGCTGTCTGTTGTCACCGAACCTTCTGCGATCTGCATAATTGCATGTATGTGCGACGCGAATTGCGAAGTACTTTCTGGAATACCCGTGGCCACCAGCGATTATTCTGGAACCTTTGATCACTCGTGTATAAAAGCCCCACAGATCAGATTTTCGACTATCGCCGACTGTGTTCGCCGCTATCGTTGTTCTTTGAGTAATTTATTTTCGGGGGCACAGGTTCGTCCATTAACGCGCTGGTTTCCTAATTCAGGTTTACTGCCTTCTTCACCGTTACTACTACGTGACAGTATAGTCCAGCCAAATGGGCCACAAGCCATTGAAAGGGATACGCGACTTCTTTGAAATCTACACACCGTGGTTGCTCAGTGGCTATGGTGTTAGGCTGCTGAGCACGAGGTCGCGGGATCAAATCTCGGCCACGGCGGCCGCATTTCAATGGGGGCGAAATGCGAAAACACCCGTGTACTTAGAATTAGGTGCACGTTAAACAACCCCAGGTAGTCGAAATTTCCGGAGTTCTCCACTACGGCGTGCCTCATAATCAAAAAGGGGTTTTGGCACGTAAAATCCCATAATTTAATTTTTTTTCTTTAAAATCTCGGATATATGAAAGCGCACCTATGGTCTATGCAGTATCCATGGTGGCACTTCAGAGATGACGATAGGTTGGAAGCCTGAGGGAATGATATGCTTATGAGTAGTGAAAACACGGGGAAGGCGGGAGATGGAAATACAAAACGATGAGTAAAACGAGAACAAAGTGAAAGCAAGAGCCAACGTTTCGACAAGTCCACTTGTCGAAACGTTGAGTGGTGAGACATCTTGAGTAGGTGCAGCTTGGGCGGTTTCCTTGAATTGAAGACAAGGGATGGTGCGTTTGTCGAGTGTGTCAGAAAGTGCGTGCCCACGCCCCTCTCGAGTTGGCCGCCATTGCCGCCGCAGCCGCAATGCCGCTTGCACGGCGATGGGGAACAGGGCTCCCCATTGTTCCCGGACTCGCCGGAGCGTGATGAGGGACGAGGCGGTTCGGCGAGCGGGGAGAGTGGTTTGGAAGACGGAGCAGCGTGGTCGCGCACCGGGAGACAGCTGAAGATGTGGTCAGCAGGCTGAAATCTCCAGGCCGAAGTCTTCGCCGGTCGATCGACAGACGGTGCAAGTCCGTCAAGATCTTCGGCAGCGAGGTACCACCAACCTTTGACAACTGGCGTCCGCACGACAGGACTCGCTGATCGCGATCTTCCGTGACCACGAGACAGAGCGGGTGGAACAGACGCGCAGCGCCTAGAGTGGGAGAAGGCCGAGAAGGCTGATGGACTGCTCGATGAATTGGAGCGCATCGTGGCTTTCGGGAGGTATATGGGCCTTGAGGGGCCAGCGCTCCGGGAGTTTTTGCGCGACATGCGCTCCAAAGAGGCAGATCGTCGTGAACGCAAGAAAGCGCGAGAATTGCGACAACGCGAGGCCGACGAGTGCGATGCGGCACGGTCTTCCCAGCGCGTCCTCGAGTTGGAGATGGAAATTGCGCTCTTGCGCGCGGAGGACCGTGTCGAGAGCATTCGTGACTCGGAGGGGCTGCCGGGCTCGACCGCCGCCGCTCTGAAACCTCATCCCTCTGGAGTGAGCCTTGCTCAGGTTTGTACCCAGCCCGTATCCTCCCTCGTGCCTCAGCCCTTGGGTGCTGGGGCCTTCGAAGCGAACGAGAGGCCGTTGCTTCGAGAATTTGGCGGTGTGGTGGGTGACGATGGTCAGAGGCCGCCCAGGAGAAACGTCAGTCGCTGCTCATGCAAATGGTGCCGACATCGCAAGCCAAGAGAGGCGGCGAAATGTGTGGCCCGGCGGAGGCTGGCGAGTTACCACACACCGCGGGGGCACGAGGTACAGACCACTGGAAGACTCCGGAGAGTGAGGAATAGGCCGCGCAAAATGACGCAGAGGTCACGGAGGCGTCGACAGAGCTTGGCGGTCGCGGAGCGTTGCTCGTCTCCGTCAAAGAGAGCCCGAGCGAGATATGCGGTTTATCTGCGACAGATGCCATTGAGCCGCGACCTTCGTAGCACCCGGTTGGTCAGGCGCTGCGCGTAGGTCTGGACCGGGCAGGGTTATGCGAAGCATATTACGAGAGCTCAACCCAGCTCCTCAGGCGCGGTGGTGTCGCCTTCAATACCACGTGACACCGTGACGTCACGACAGAGGAGAAACGGGGCTCCAATTCGCGCCGTCGCTCGCGGCGTCATATAAGCAGCTGCGCTTGCCTCTGCTAGACACTCACGAGGTGAGATGCCTCCTGGAGACAGAGCTGCTCGTTGGAATGAGAAGCGAAGGTTGCGGCGTGCTACAGAGACTGATTTTCTAGGTGGCTTTGGCTCAACTCTTGCAAGATGGGCTGGGTGGAAATCGAACCAGGGTCTCCGGAGTGTGAGACGGAGACGCTACCACTGAGCCACGAGTACTTTTTTTTTTCTTTATTTGATGTTTCAAAGCGGTACAAAAGCGCCTCTAGTGAATGCGGTGTTGCCTTAGAAACGAGCTGTTTCTAAGGCTCAGGCGTGCGTCGCTTGCTCAGGCGCACATTTCGTTGCCGCGCCGAACGCTGCGTTGCTCGACGCTCACCGCGTCCAATGCGGGGCGCGTAGTCGCTGCGCCGTAGCCCATTGTCTTACACCCCTTGGCGGGTCGACGGGAACGCTGTCGCGTTCCACTCTTGAAGGCGAAGCAGAGTAACGCATGAGTTGTTTCTTCGTCTAGCCGAACCAAATATAGCGAAGCAACAGCAGTTCACCAGGCTAAACAGTGGTTCAACAACTAAAATAAAGGCTAGTATGCTTCGCATCCTGGGCTTAACCTTAGCTAAGCCACAGCCATTTTTTATGTGTGACTGCGTTTGTTGTTTGGTCTTCCTGCCCTTCAATTCACTGATCTGAATTCAATGAATTCACACGTGCAAACCGAAGCTGAGGGACTTGTTCGGCCGTCCTGCCGGGCGGGAGAGCACCGCTAATAACTAGCGACGCGCAGACGTCCACAGAATCATAAGTCTGTTACAGCGAGGACGTGCTGGCTTTGTGCCGTAAGGCCGACAGCGATATGGCTGAGTCAGACAAGGTTGGGCATGTACTAAAGAAGATCGCTGACGGTGCTTTCAACCAGCTCATGTGCAAAAATTGGTGAACAGTCCAGGACATCATAAAAGTGTGTCAACGCTTTGAGCAGACCAAGAGCCGCAGCTTTGCAACGCCGTTCACACGCCTGCCAAACACAGCTGCGACATCCTGTTGTGACGACAGGCTAGGAGGGCAGCGACCATCATCACCATATGATCTGACAGATAGTGCGGCGAGAACATGAAGCCTGCAGCCCCTTTTTCCCGCCCCAGTGAGCCGAGCTTGCAATTTGTGCAGGCAATAGTCGGCGAAGAAGTCTCAAATTTTGTAGTTAATTCTGCACGTGCCGTCGCCTTTTCACAGCTGTCTCATACTCTAGCTCCATCGACTGGTCTGCCGTGTCCTGCACGCTACCCAAATCCAGCTGAGTGGCGAATCGCAGGCTATCGGCCAATCCGTTGTGCCTGCCGACGTATTGGTCACGTTGCTTGCCACTCTGACAACCGTACGGTCTCCTCCACTCTGCGACCGCCATTCGCCAATTATTATTGCCCCGAACAGAACGAGCGTCGTTACCAGCCTCCATTGGCACCGCAACAACGTGGGCACCGCAATGTTGTGCATGTGTCCCGGCTGAAGCCTTAAGTTGCCGCGACTTCACGTCCCGTATAGTTGACGCCGAGAGGGCGCCTTTACCGTCGGGGGCTACGTTGCGGCGCAACCAAGAGTGGCGCCAGTCAGAAGAGAATTTGACATGTAGAGGTGGAATCTGCCTCGACAGCTATCCTGCTTATGCATCGTTCTCTCTCTTGTAAATATTGTCAACACAACTTTATATGTAACTTCTGCAATGTATCAATATTTATATATACGCTGCTCAAAGTGAGACAGCCGTCTTCTTAGCCCTCTTGCATTCCATTCTCTGCATATCATTCTCTGCCATCCCTCCAAGCCGAACTAGAACTTATCAAACATAACACCGTTCATACAGCACGCATTACAGATGACACTGAGGTACGTTTGGATGACGCCGAAAACAGGTCGCGACGTAACAATCTAATTTTCAACGGCCTTCCAGAAGCCAAGCCATCTGAATCGTATGCCGAATCTGAGCAAATAATCATTCGACATTGCCGTGACCACTAAGGTATAGATATTAACCCAACAAAAATCAACGATGCGCATCGCTTAGGCCGCCACACAGGCGGGAGATGTAGGCCGATCACAGCGAAATTCGCGTTCCACAAGACGGGATCCCTTCAAATGGACGTAAGTTGAAAGGAACGCCCTATAGCTAGGTGAGGATTTCTCACACAGGTTTCAGAACGCCAGAAGTCACTTGGTCAAATTTGCAAGACAGAAATCTGTTACATTTTCCCTACGCTATAAAACACTTCACATCGGCTCGAAACGCTATCTATTCAATGAAACCTCAAGAACAGTGCAAGAAATCCAGTAGCAACCATATTGGCGTCAAGCAGTTATCACCTGCTTTCACCTTAGACCAAAAACTAACCTTTCTTTTTCCGTATTCTTCACGAACATTCGAAGTTTTATATCTAAACGTGAGCACCTGTCTCATTTTGTCAAGTCTTCAGATAGCAGTATTCTGATACTAACCGAAACATGGCTATCAAGTGATGTTGCCGACGCAGAAGTACTCGCCGTTTTTACCAAATTTCAATGTCTATCGGAATGACTACAAGAGCACTCGCGAGGGAGGTGTTCTCATTGCAGCCAGTAAACAATTACCATGTTCTGTAGTTAACATTGGCTCCCGTTTGGAAAATTTATGGGTATTATTTCAAGCTTTACCACAATCTGTATTATTGGGTGTTTGCTATAGGCCCCCCATATAACTCCAGCGCATTTTTAATCTTTCCGTCCCCTTTCCCTTTCCCCAGTGTAGGGTAGCCAACCGGGCTCAGTCCTGGTTAACCTCCCTACCTTTCATTTATCATTCTCTCTCTCTCTCCCGCGCATTTAATAATAATCTAAACGAGCTTACCTTGACATATCCTAAAGCCGATCTCGTTCTTTTTGACGATTTCAATTTTCCTGGTATTCATTGGAGCGAAGAAACTGCAACGGCTAACACAACTGAAGCTAGAGATTTTTTTTTATGTTTGCCTTGACTATAATCTAACGCAGTTAGTAACTCAGCCAACGCTTGTCACTTGCGATTCCTCTAACATTTTGGATTTAATACTGACAACCCATCCCCATGGCCTGTCTTCGATTCAATATCTCCGTGAAATTAGTGACCATAAAGTTATTCATGTAGGTTTAAGTTTTTGCCCTACTGCCAATCCCTCGCACAAGAAAACTATAACCTTATACAATTGGGGAAACTATGATGCCATAAATAACGAACTTTGCACCTTTTTCCCGACATATGAGGGCAATTTTTACCATTGTTCCCTTCAGGAAAACTGGCTCACTTTTAAGCAGAAACTAACCGCGCTAATACACATGTTCATCCCTAAAACTACTATCCGTGTAAACAGCCAAAAACCATGGCTTAACAATATTTTGCACCTCCTAGACAACAAGAAAAAAACGTTTATTCCGGAATGCCAAACTTAAAGCGGGCGCCCAAAACTGCGAGAAGTATTATGCAGCTGAAAAATTTATCTCACGGGAATCCGTAACGCCAAATTCACTTTCTCTAACAACGATTTGCCTAATATTGCTACGGAACAGCCGCCACAGTGTGGCTGCACTGAGGAGGACGAAGACGACGTGTGTGCCGGTTTGATATAGCGTATCCATTATCTATTATTAATTATTATTGTAATTATTATTATTATTTTCTTATACTCGGTTTTCATCTAATTATCTATTTTTTTTTCTCCAGACACAAAACGTTTACTTTTAAGCTCACACGCCCAAATTGTTAACTCCCTTGTTTCATTATTATTTTTAGGCACCTAATTAAACCGCCCGATTCTTGACCAATCCCCCACTGTGGGTATGTGCCACGGCCACATAGGACAACAACAACAACAACAGCGTCGCCATTTTGGCCTCCGTGAGCTTACCTGTAAATAAATTGTAAATAGTATTCGGCTTCAGCTTCAAGTAACATTAATTTGGTGGAGGTGGACGTTTCCCGTACCCGTCATGGAGCTTCGCAGCGGTCCCAACGGCGACAATGCAACTTCGGCTCCTGCTGGCGGCATTTCATCTACGCAAGCGTCTCCGCCTGCAGCCCCGACCTACGTCGCCGTTTCCCCACCTCGGGATCCTGGTGTTTTCAACGGAGTCGGCAGTCCTGATGATGACGACTGGCTCCGCTTATACAAACGTGTCAGCACCAGTCACAGGTGGGATCCGACTATTATGCTTGCCAACGTACTTTTCTACCTCGACGGAGCTCCATTGGCGTGGTTCCAGACTCACGAAGAGGAGATCTCGAGCTGGGATCTCTTCAAAGACAAGCTACGCGACCTTTTTGGCAATCCGTTTGGTCGACAAGTCAACGCCAAGAAAGCCCTTGCCACACGTGTACAGACGTCGACCGAGTCCTACGTGTCGTACATTCTCGACGTGTTGGCCCTTTGTGCCAAGGCTGACCCGAACATGACTGAGGACGATAAGGTTAACCACGTCCTCAAAGGCAATGCTGACGACGCCTTCAATTTGCTGGTGTTTACGAACGTCACCAGCATCGATACCATCCTCAAGGAGTGCCGCCGTCTCGAGCATGATAAAAGCCGCCGGGTATCCCAGCACATCACGCGACTTCCCAACACAGCTGCTACGGCATCCTGTGACGACCTCTTCCACCAGCCGTCGCGCTGTGACAACTTGACTCGTATCATTCGTCGTGAAGTCGAAGCGGCACAACCGGCGGCCCTTTCATTCCCGTTATCTGATCATTCTCCGGTGTCAATCTCCTTGATCCAGGCCGCCGTCCGTCGAGAGTTGTCCAACGTCGGCGTGCAGTCCATTCGGTCCGTACGCTCGGAACCTTTGTCTCCACGCACGTCCGCACCGCGCTCTTCTTACTCCTCTTATGGACAGCGCAACCCCTCTGAATGGCGAACCGTGGACGACAACCCGATTTGTTTTAGCTGCCGACGCAATGGACATGTCGCTCGCCACTGCCGCAGCCGCTGGACTTCTCCGACGAGCTATTATCCTGATTAACTAATAACCCCCCAAGTTCTGGCAGATAATTAACCCCCAAGCAGTGGCTTCTAACAGTCTTACCAACGACTCTGGAGAGGTTATTTCAGAAGCTGAATGTGCCGATGCTTTTAACAAGGCCTCTTCGTCTGTCTTTATTAAAGAAGTAGACGTTTCCTTATCTATGTTTTCATGTCGTATCACATCTCCCATGCCTGAAATCAGCTTTTCTGTTTATGCTATCTCATCCCTTATCGAAAAGATCAAGTTGTCATTGTCATCTGGACTGAACGACATTCACGCTTAAATGCTGAAAAATATAGGTCACATTGCTTCGGCTTATCTTGTCATGTTATTTTCGCAATCTCTTTCAACAGGTATCATTCCAGATGACTGGAAAGTGGGAAAGGTCGTTCCCGTCTTCAAATCCGGTAACAAAAACTCACGTCTGAACTACCCACCAATTTCGTTGAACAGCGTATTTCGCAAACTCATGGAACACGTCATTTACTCTTACATCATGAATTTCCTCTACTCTCATAACTTCTTTCACCATTCTCAATATGGGTTTCATAGGGGTTTCTCTTGCCAAAATCAAAAATCAGAAAATCAAGATCTTTATTCAGCATTCTTCCGCGTATGACAAAAAGAATGCTGGGACAGGAGCAAAAAAGCTGCTACAAGCAGCTTGACGAGGCCCTTGCCCCTGTTTGACTGGCAGCGCGAAGGTTTTACACTCATCGTAAATACATATTGTTTACATATATGCGTTGCATCTCACAGAACAAAGCAAGACAAATGTATTCGCGTACAATAGCATCCCACGTACAGGCCAACTTATCTGAAAACATATACAGGAAAAGGAAAAAAGAAACGCATTTCTGGTCCAATTTAGACCATTTTCACTCAGGTCGTACAGACAATAAAAGAATCATACAAAGTTAATACGAAAACAAGTGACCTGCAAAATAAGAAAAAACGTTTACATTACATTTTTTTTTCTTTCGCCTTTTTTCCTTCTTTTTCAAGTTGAAGACCGTCGTTTGCCATTAAAAATTCTTTCCATTGTTATCTAGTGATGGTCCTCGGATCTATATGCCTCTTTTCCAGGCTATTTAGCAGGAATGGTACACGATATTGTAACCTGTTAAAACCATTATTGGTTCGGAAAAATGGCAAATCCCATATTTCTCTTTGCCTTACGCTGTACGGCAGCTGCAAGGATTTTTTGAGGCAGCTCATCCGAAGAAAATGCTCATTTGTGTGTTTTAAGGTGGTCTTGTATTTTAAGAACAGGTTAAATATGAATGCATGCCTGACAGAAAGGACATTAAGTGACTGAAACAAATCCCGCGTATGGGAATCGTATGGGGCATTTGCGATATGGCGAATAACTTTTTTCTGTATTACAAGTAATTTGTGAATGTTTGTTCGAGATGTTGTCCCCCAAACAAGGTTACAGTAGTTTATATGCCGGAGGAATAAGGCCTTATACAGAAGAAGCTCGAGTTTCAGTGGAATCGCCTGTCGCAATCTGCAAATCATTCCACATGCCCTCGCCAACTTTTTAGCTACAAGGTCAACATGAGCGTCCCAAGTTAAATTTTCGTTAAAAATGACTCCTTGTGTTTTAACCTGTTTCGCAAGCTCGATTTTAGAATTGTCAAAATAGATATCCAAGCAACCATTTATTTGCTTTTGCCCCGGCGCAAATAAAATACATTTGGTTTTCGCTGCGTTTATTTTTAAGGAATTTACTGTGCTCCATTGAAACAATCTATCAAGGGTAGTATTTGCTAAGCTTGCGAGTTCCTTAATATATTTGGACTGAAAGAAAATGCTGGTATCATCTGCATAGATAACAAAATATGCTTGATCACTAATGCTTATTAAATCATTAATATAAAGATTGAATAAGATCGGTCTCAGTATACTGCCCTGTGGAACCCCAGCCTTCACATGAAGCAAAGATGAATATTCGCCTGAAATAGCGATGCACTGTTTTCTTTGTTCGAGATATAATTTTAGTAATTCTAAAGGTATTCCACGAAACCCATAACGTGATAATTTGCATAATAAAGTAGTATGATTAATCCTGTCGAACGCCTTCGAAAAATCTACAAATATGCCAACGATTAACTTCCTTTCTTCAAATCCATTAAGTATGTACTCTTTTTGCGACAGTAGAGCCAGTTCGGTTGACACCTGCTTTCGAAAACCGTATTGCTGAGACGTTATAATCGAAAACCTATTACCAAAGCGTTGTCACTCTATTACAAACAACTTTTTCCAGACCTTTTGAAATAACAGGTAATATTGCCATTGGTGGGTAACTGGATAAATCATTTCTGTCTCCAGACTTATACAACACCGAAACTTTTGCGAGCTTCATTTTGTCTGGAAAAACACCTGTAGGCAAACAAGTATTAAACAGATGGGTAAAAACTGGTACCAGGAGATCGAGCACAAACTTAATAGGTCCTATTTGAAGTCCATCTATATCACGCGCTTTACTGTTTTGTAGCGATGAAAATACTAAGAATATTTCCTCCGGAGATGCCGGCTCAAAAAAAGTACTGTTCGTAATCTGCATGTCCAGGAAGCTCGTGGCAGTGTCACCTTGGACGCTATCAACCAGATTTATGAATTATTCATTAAACTTGTTCGCCAAATTTTGCTCGTTAAATGCTTCATCACTAATTATTATTTCAACCCAGCTGGCCATCTTTGTTCATGACCTTCATGCTAACCTTGATGTTAACGTACAAACTGACTCCTTATTTCTTGGCTTCGCGAAACCCTTTGATAAAGTACCCCACAAACGCCTAATTTTAAAATTATCCTTCCTAAACTTGCACCCAAATGTACTAAATTGGATAAAAGATTTCTTCACTAACCGTTCACAAGTAGAGTTTACAAATAACAAATTATCCAGTCAACTTCCAGTGTCATCGGGGGTGCCTCAGTGCTCTGTCCTCGGCCCTCTTCTGTTCCTAATATACACTAACGAGCTACCTTTGCATGTCTCTTCTAATATCCACATGTTTGCTGACGACTGCGTCATCTACCGAATCATTACTAGCCCACCTGACCATATGATTCAACAACAAGATATCGACCACATAGTACAATGGTGTGATGACTGGCCAATGTTCCTAAACCCTACTAAATGCAAGCTCATTCCCTGTACTCGTCGTAAAATTCCCCTTCACTTCACTTATAGCATGGCTAACGTCCCTGTTGAATCAGTAACCACTTATAAATACCTTGGAGTTACCTTATCTAACAATATGTCTTTGAACACGCACATTGCTAAAGTCACGTCATCAGCTAACAGAACTTTGGGTTTCTTAAAACGTCATTTAGGTAACGCTCCGAGACACGTAACACTACTTGCTTACAAATCATTAGTGAGGGCAAAGTTAGGGTACGCATCTCCCATCTGGAACCTACGGGAAGGAAGTCTCACTAATACCCTAGAATCCGTTCAAAATCGTGCTGCTAGATTCATTCATGCTTCGTATTCATATGAAATCAGTGCTTCATCCTTCAAAGCCGAGTGTAACTTCTAACCTTTGTCCTGCCGCCGACGCATTGCAACCCTCTCTCTACTTCGCAAATTCTTTCACCCGCCACTTAGTTGCGCTCCTTAGATTATGCCTGTAGCTCACATATCTCATCGCACAGGTCATGCGTTACAAGTTTCTCGCCCACGTTCCCGCACTAAAACATCTTCTGCTTCATTTTTTCCCAGAGCAGGAAAAAACTGGAACGGCCTTTCTCGTAACATCGCCACTATCACCTCATCAAGTCCATCAAGCTTCATGCAAAGCATATCAAATATAACATCGCACTGATCGTTGTCAACAATATTCTGTCTAACAAAGAAAACCCACCCATCCTGTAATGCGCCCTCGGGGGGTCTTTAAGGAAATAAAAATAAAATGAAATGAAATTTATTTCTTGAGTTACCTCACAGGTTCCCAAAGGAGTATTGTATGAGAGGAGGATACAGGGAATTAGCAAAAAAAAAAGGAGTACCTGAAATTATACATTGTTAGCTCAGAAACCTCAGCATTGCTCAGTAATGCAATGAAATGCATTATAGCAGATGCGCGTACACGCTCTTCAAATGAGTTCGCCCTTCTGTCTTAGGGAAGCGCTGCCCGAAGCGATTCCAGCACGTTGAGAACTTGGACTGCTGCCTTGGCAGCTGGCGTATGCAGCTCACAAAGAATTACACGTATTGCCTTTAGCACGTTCTTCAGCATGCTCTGGATCTTTTCATAGTCTTGCCTATCGTTTTCAGCCATCTTTGGAGACGCAGCCCATGATGTAGTCTTGCTCACTGCTATAGATGGTAGCGAAGGTCAATCTACCTCTGAAGCAACTGAGTGCGAGGCTGCTCCACTTTGCGATTCCCTTGGACGGGGCGCAGTTGCGACAGTTGTAACGGCTTTACGCTGGATTGGCAGGGCCTAATGGGGTGGTGCAAATCCTTGTGTGGCATATAATCCATCACTCCGGTAAACACTGCGGCTGCGCTGGCGTCTGCGTCTCGAACGTTGTCTGTGACGGTGGATAGATTAGACAGCCTCCCTGTGGGTCGAATTGTCCCGTAACATCTTCCGCAGGATGCGCTTTTCTCCCTTTGTCTTCGGACGATCTTTAGATGTCGCTTCATGTGCCACGGAGCAGTTTCAGCATTTAAGCAGTGCAGAAGCGTCGCAGTTCTCCATTGTGTGAGGTCCGCCGCACCGCTAGCAAGTTATTCCGCTTTTGCACACTGCACTGACGTGCCCCAGCTTGCAGCAGTTGTGATATTGCAAAAGCCCTGGCACGTAAGGAGGCACAGCATGTCTGACATGTCCAACCTTTACGTAAGCTGGTAGATTCTCATAATCAAATACTAGCTTAATACATCGAGACTGTCCTAAGCGGTGTATGGTCATGATTGGAACTGTCGACGTTAAAAGCTTCTGTAGGCTGGTGTAATTGATGTCAGCATCCACGTCGTATACTACAAAAGTCGCCGTTCCTCGACGGACTTCAGCGTCTCGAGGGTAGTCTTCTTTATGCAAAAAAGGTGAGGCGTGCTGACAGGACACAAGAGAAGAGAAGTAGACAACACGAACGCCAATTCTCTGGTGTCTTGTCTGCATGCCTCACCTTTTTGCGTAATGAATCCTTACCAACTAGCTCAGCTTTCTGTCATTCTTAGTCTTCTTCGTCACGTTCACTGACAGAATATTCTTCCTGCCCTTAAAGGGAATCTCATTTACCTGCGCAGGAGCGATTCGCTGAAAATATTCAATTAAAGACTGCCTGTTAAGAGAGTTCAATTTGTCTGTCGTGGTTGTTGCCACGTAAGAGATCATAACAGATTGCTTGCCGTTATACGTCTCGGGCTGTGAATCTCTTGAAGTTCACGTCCTTCGCAGGTTCCTTTTCAAACGACGGGAGGTGAACGTTGTAAAATCGGCCTCTGATTCCACCTCTTTCTCCGATGAGTTGTCGGAGGACTCACTAGCAATGGATGCGACGTCGACTCGTTGACCCATTTTCGGTCCATCAACAGGCGAGCCGTCAAAGTCCACGGTGCCTTTGGGTGACAATTCCCAATCATGGAGGAGGACGCCCTCCGCTTGGTTCAAAATTATCAAAATTAGGACATAACAGAGAGCGATCCAAGTGTTTTTTTATCTGAAGGTTGGAAGCTCGAATTCGCTTCCTTCAGTACAATACATCTTCCGGCTTGGAGTGGCGCTTGACACCGGCAAAAACACCGAGAGCAAGTGGTGCTGTACTAATTAGGAAGGCTCAAATTAGGAAGGCCCACTAAGCTTCAACAAAAGACACTCCCTCACTAGTACAAGAATTGGCCTCCCTGGTCCAGTATTGGCCATTCTCACTCAAATGACTCATTCGATAACCAATTGTCCTCAGTCCCCAGCAGCTGCGAAGCACCTCACCAAGGCGGCGGTCAGGATTGTGACGCAGTAGGGTGTGCTAAATATCTCTGGACGCGGACAGGCCGCCAATGCAAACTGACACTTGCAACGTTTAACACCCGAACTCTCTCGAGTGAAACTAGCCTAGCAGGAATCTTTGAGGAACTAACAGGCATTACTTGGGATCTCACTGGCCTTAGTGAGGTTAGAAGAACTGGTGAGGCATATTCAGCACTGACAAATGGCCACTTCCTCTGGTATAGAGGGCTACTAGATAAGAAGCAGTTCAGAATAGGATTTCTATTCCATAAGGACATAGCGAGCAACATTGACGAATTCTGCAGCATTAATAAGAGGGTAGCAGTAGTAGTAATAAAGCTGAATAGGAGGTATAGAATAAAGTTAGTACAAACCTACGCCACAAACTTAAGTCACGATGATGCAGAAATACAACAGTTTTATAAAGATGGTGAATTAGCGATGCGAAAATTTGAAACTCAGTATACTGCAGTCATGGGTGACCAACGCAATAGTGGGTGGAAAGCAGGCTGGTGAACAAGCAATTTGCAACTAAGGCGTGGAATCTAGGAACACTCGAGGAGATGTGTTGGTAGAATTCGCGGAATGGAATAAGCTGCGAGTAATGAACACCTTCTTCAGGAAACATTGGAACAAAAAGTGGACCTGGAAAAGCCTAATGGTGAAACAAGAAATTTTATTTATGCAATACTGCGGACAAGAATCCCAAGCAGGGTGGGCGAAATACAAGAGATTATATACACAGAAGAGCAAGATGAAACAAGTGTGTAACACGTTTTTCACAGAAATTGTTGGTCATATGGTAGACGATTAACAAAATTTTGAACTTGATTACAATAACTATAATTAATACGCGAAATAAGAAGAATATTTACACGAATGGTGTACAGCTCACGGGCGCTGGGGGGTATGCTTCAGTTAGTTTATTCTAGTCATGTATTGTTTGTGGAAAAATGAGTACCGGAAAGTGTCAGTCCTTGCGAAAATTGGTGTTAGAGAATGAGGGTAGTGGTGTCGAGTGGGTCTGCTTATCAAGGGGGATACGTATTTTGCGGTGTCTAAGGCTAGCCTATGATTAATTAAGTTCGAAAGAAACTCTAGCCGACTTTTCTTTCTTCGAATTTGTAATAGTTCAATGCCGTTATCGGTTAGTAATGCAGTGGGGGAGTCAGTAGTCTTATGTTTACTGTAAATAACTCGTACTGCTTTTCTTTGAATTCTTTCTAGGTTCTTGATGTTAATTTTTGTGTGAGGGTCCCAAACTATGGAAGCGCACTCAAGTTTTGGCCTAATTAAGGAAAAGTAAGAGAGTAGTTTAACACTAGGCGGAGCAGTCTTGAGTTTTTGGCGCAGAAGGCATAGTTTTCGGAAAGCGGCAGAGCAGATGGTATTTATGTGCAAGTTCCATGATAAGTCACTCGATAATGTTAAGCCTAAATATTTATAGCCGGCTACTTTCAGTAAAGGCACTGCAGCCAAATTGTAAGTGCAGTCTAAGGGGACTTTCTTGCGCGTTATGGGGAGATAGACACACTTAGTTGCGTTAACAAGCATTCCCCATTGCTCACACCATTTCAACACATTGCTTAAGTTAGAGTTAAGCTCACATTGGTCAGTAATGCAGGTGACTTCTCTAAACAAAACACAATCATCAGCAAATAGACGAACTTGAACTGGGGTGTTAACCACACTGACAATATCATTAATATATAGTAAAAAAATAGATGGCCAAGTACGCTCTCCTGCGGAACGCCAGAAGTTACCGGAAGGCCGCCAGAGTGTTGTCCTCCAACCTGAACATATTGGTTTCGGTTGTTCAGATAGACCGAAATCCAGGAAATGAACAATTCTCGTATGTCAATTATCCGAAGCTTAGTAATTAGTTTATCTTGTGTAACTGCATCGAATGTTTTGCTGTAATCTAGGAATATTACATCAATTTGACTGTTCTTATCTAGACAAGCTGCAAAGGTGTTAACTATAGTAACCAATTGTGTTGTAGTAGAAAATCCGCTTCAAAATCCATGTTGATGATTTCATAAAACTGCGTTCTCTTCTAAGAATTTGTGTAATTTGTGAGCTATTATGTGTTCGATAAGCTTACAACATGAAGATGTTAAAGAGATCGGGCGATATTTTTGTAGTGATAGACGGTCGCCTTTCTTGAATATAGGCACAACTCGGGCTGACTTCCAGTCATCTGGCAATTCCGCTGATAGCAGAGAGACACAAAAAATAATGACTAAGTATTTAGCAACAGACTCGACAAAGCGGCCAAGAAATATGCTGGGTATATTGTCGGGATCGCAACAAGCTTTAGTCTTAGAGTCAAGCAACATAGCAACGACGCCAGGATAAGAAATGAAGTTTACATTTACAGCATGGTCCATGTTTCTGGTGGATAGACAATCACTAGGGCTAGAAAATACACTATGGAAATAGTCATTGAAAAGTTGAGCAATGGCGTGCTGATCAGATACCATTGAACCATCGACAAAAACCTGTGATATGGGCTTCTTTTTTTCGCTGATATAGTTCCGAAACTTCTTTGGATCATTTTTTATGAAGTTTGGGAGTGACGTATTTAAGTAGTATTCTTCGAAGTAAGTACCGCATGTGCAAGGTTATTTAGAGCGTCTGATATAAGTTTGGGATCAGCATACTTTTTCTTTATTCTTTTCGCTTAACGCTTGAGGTGAATGATGTTTCTTGTCATCCATGGTGTATGTTTATGCACATTCTTACGTTTAAACAGTATAAAATTTTCAATGCAGTAGAAGCATACGCGTTTAAATTGGTCGCACAAACTGAAAACATCGCTATCAACAAAATCTATCGGACAAGTTTCCAGGTGGTCGATAATGCGTGCATCACGGGCACGTGTATAGTCTTTCACATAATGAAAGGACGGGTTCATAGTTTGCGAAAGCAGCACCAGAGGAATAGAGACTGAGACAAGGCAGTGATCAGACAGCCCTTGATCAATTACAACGGTGGATGTACCGAAATCACGAGGAATCAAGACCAAATCTAAAACAGATTTACAGGCACCTTGATAATGCGCTAGTTCATGAACAAATTGTATCAAATTATGTGTGAGCATTTATGTCAAACACAGTACTTGCATGATTGGTATTGGTTGAAAAGGTCTCAAAACCTTCCAAGTCTACTCCAGGCAGATTAAAATCGCCAATCAAAAGAACTTTGTTTTCCTGGTATTTAGACATGTGTACCTTTAATTTTAGTAAGTAATCAAGAGTTGAGTGAGGCGGTCTATATAATGCGTATAAAATTAATGAGCGGCCCCAAAAGGTTACCTTAACGCATATACATTCAAGTTCCGGTACGCCCTCCAGCAAGACAGCGTCAAATACGTGTTGGATCAGAACGGCCACACCACGTCCCCTTGACTGTCTGTCCTTACGAAAGACCGTATACGAAGGCGGCAAGATGTCGTCATCATTCACTTGTTCATGTAACCACGTTTCACGGTAATGTGAGGATCGTACTGCAGCAGCAAAATTTCAAGGGGCTACGTTTTATTCCTAATACTACGGGCGTTCAAATTGAAGAGACAAAGTTGCTTGTCGTGCGCATGCAAATTACGTCAAGTTTTTGACGGCTTAGGGGTGGTGCTTTTGTAGTTGGTCATTTTCACCCGCCTGTCTTGCACTTCGTCCCAAAAATACATATCCTTATTGATCTTAAGTTTGCCGTGTATCAGGTTGATTCTTTTGCCTTGTTCTATCTCGGCCTTCGCGCTGTTCCAGAGCAGACTGCGTTTTCTTAACGTTGATTTAGAATAAATATTCTTAATAAAGATATTTGAGCCCTTATGTTTGTTTGCGTTTTTTAGTATTCGTTTTTTTTTCTTGAAGTCTTGCAGGTGTACTATTACAGGCCGATTTCCCACCTACTTATCAAGTCGATGGATACGCCCAACAGATTCCCATTTAACCTCAAGTTTGTTGTGAAAAATACCCTTGACAACTTTGATCTTTAGTTCTTCTGAATCTACGGAGGTCCCAGGTATACCATGAATAATTAAATTAGAGCGTCTGCTATGGTCTTCGAGGTCTGTTAGCTTTTTTGTTTGAAAGGACATCACGTGTTCAAACGATTTCAATGTGGCTTGCATTGATCACTATTTTCATGCTGCACTAAGCGCTCAGACAACATATTTTCCACAGTACGCCTAAAGTCGTGCATCTGTTCTTTCAGTTCAGCAAAATTAGTTTTTATTTCTAATAGTTCCTTGCAAATTTCTCTCTGACCTTGAAGAAGTTGCTCGTACAGTTCCTTCTGGTTTTACCCAGTAAGGGTAAAAGTAGACCATTTCCGGTGGGAACTTGCAAACAAGTATGCAGCCTTACAACAGAGAGATTAAAAAGACATAAAGGCAATGAATGAAATTGTAACTGCGCTGGCTTCAGAAGCAGCAATTGAAGTGGGAGGTAAGGCACCAAACCTGTAGGTAAACTCTGCCAACTAACAAAGGACCTAATCAAGAAACGATACAGAATGAAAGAGATCAGATAGAATTCACGGAACTGTCAGAACTGATCAACAAGGAGAAAATAAGGGATATTCGAAATTATAACGTGAGAAAGACTGAGGAAGCAGTAGAAAAAAATTGCCGACGATTACGTTACTTACTAATGCGAAATATGAGCGCAGCTCTTCAGCTGTTCCGACTCTTCAATATATTCAGGCAAATAATTTGAGTAAGACATGTATGTCTAATAAATATCAAGGTACACATACTTCTTCATCCAAGGAACTGCGAATGCATTTTGTAAGCATGTGATCAGTAATTGTTTATCGTTCTTCAGATACAACTGTGTTACTGATTTTGTAACCCATACACATGTATTTCTATCTTCTGGTGTATCGAATGTTTCTTCTTTTTTTTAGTCTGTATTATCTAGTCTCTATATCAGAGCGAATTGTGTTAGCTTTGTTAGTAACCCTTACACGCATACTTCCACTTTTCTGATGTATCAAATATGTTTTTTCTCTTAGTCTCTATATTATTTTCGGTCTTGTTATTGTGCATCTATGTAATTAATTTATTCTGAGTCTCTAATAATGTTACGATTTTGATGCAACCACCATGTATATCTTGTAACGGACCATCGGCCTAGTCAAGCTGTTTTTCCAACAGCTTTTAGCCTTTGGTATCCAACAGAACATTTGTAATTCTGGAAATAAAAGTAAGTTGAAATTGAAATTGTACAGTTACAGACAACTTTTTATTCTTCACACACATTCCTTCTTCCAGAAACACTCCACTCCAAGTTCTTGATTGCCAGGAACGAAGCTTTGTGGTCGGAGAACTACATGGATATATGCTCGACTTGCTGCACCAATGCCTGGTATCGCGTAGCGCCCCTCTGGATTCTGGCGGTGACGGCGCCTCTGCTCTGGCAGCTCGTTTAGCAGCAGCGGCAGACGAAGGACTTTCACCGCTTGCCTCGCTCATGGCTCAGAACTGGCTGAGAATAAGCTATTTATCTAGGCGGATTATGTTATAAAGCGTCTGTGAGTCTCGGACGATCCATCCCGTGCGGAAAATTTCGCACCAGCCGCCGTAAACGGAGCGCAGCTTGGCGCAACTGGCTCGCGTATCGGGAGGTCGTGGGAGGTAGCGCGTAGGCGCATAGGAACGATGTCCAGCGGCCTTGTGTTTCGGCTTGAGGAGCGCGCACTGCTGATACCAAGCCGGCGATTCCGGAGAACAGCGCTCGCTCTCGCGCCGCCACGGCTTGCACGCTGTGGCGAACGGCGGCATCGTTCGGGCACATCGTCGAGATCAGCCTGATTGCCGGAGCAAGGCTCGCGCCGAGAGATGGCTCCACGAGTGCGTGCAGCGAGAGCAGGCTACGGCGAGGGTTACGGCGAAACGCAACAACGGGCGCCAAAGAGCTGCGCTCTCAAATGGACGCAGCATGACATCAGTGAGAAGGACACTTGCCATAGGACAAACCAGGATAAGCACGGTAATATCATCAGCAATCTTGAAGATATTGTAACTGCAGCGGAAGAATTCTATACTGACTTGTACAGTACCTAGAGCAGCCACTATACCTCCATTCGAAGTAGTAGGGAACAGGTTACAGAGGCTCCTTCTGTAACTAGCAATGGAGTTAGAAGGGCCTTGCAAGACATGAAAAGTGGAAGAGCGGCCGGAGAAGATGGAATAGCAGCCGATTTAATCAAAGATGGAGGAGACATAATGGTTGAAAAACTGGCGGCCCTTTACAGGAACTGTCTATCGACTTCAAGCGTCCCAGAGAACTTGAAGAATCTCAACATTATACTAATCCACAAAAAGGGAGACGTTAAAGAATTGAAAACTTATGGGCCCATTAGCTTACTTTAAGTATTATATAAAATATTGCCCACTATAATCTATAATAGATTGAGGGCAGCACTGGGCTTCAGTAAACCAAGGCAACCGGGTGGTTTCAGGGAGGGATACTCTACAATAGATGACATCGATGTCATTCGCATGGCATTCGCATATTTTAAAGCTCTGGTAATGTGAGCAGGGAGACCCTGTACATACTAATCTTTGGCCCGTAGGCCGTGTAAACATTTTGGCCAGCACATGCTTAACCACAACCAAAAAAGATAGAAAGAAAAAGCGGCGCGGTTGCCTATTAGTGACTAAATAGTGGATATGACGTTGGGCTGCTTAACTCGAGCTCACTGGTTCCAACCACGTCGTGGAATTCGATGAGAACGAAATGGAAAAACACTCGTTTACTTCTGTTTAGGTGCACGTTAGAGAACCCCAGGTGCTGAGAACTCTACAGGGTGCTTCATAATCGTATCGCAAGAGGTAAAACGCCAGAATTTGTGTAATTAAAGAAACATAAAAGTAGCTGCGTCCTTCGCCTTCTTTTCTAGGCGTGTAAACAAAATAAAGTATTCTCGAGTCTGATTTCTGAGAAAAGCTTGTTACACTTATCTTATGTAATGCCATTCCCGATTGCACGTCCACGCAACTAAGCAGCTTCTGTATTATAAACGGCTGCTTTAAGTTATGTGGTGCACTGTCTGTAGAAGCGCGAAACATAAGGAAGGAACGACGATAGACACCGAATGAAAAGAGCGCTGACTTCCAACAGTTTATTATAATGTCATGGGTATGGATATCATACATACGAAGCGCCAGCAGGAAAGGCAAGAAAGAGAAGAAAGGAAAGAACAACAACCAGCATGAGTGGCACAAGGTGATATCACCATGCTCCTAATCACCAACCATCTAAAATCCGTAGCTCTCTTTTGGTCAATGTAAGTGATGGCATGCTTACACGCCCCTCTCCTCCACGAGGAATCTTGACCACCTCGATAATATCTCTGATGCACTCATCCTTGTATCTAGAAACTATCCCGCTTTTTCCGAAACTCGGTCACGCAGCGCTTGGTACGATGACGCGTAGACTTATCGAATGTATGGCAGCGTAACCTTAGGTGGCCCTAATTACCGTTACTTATATTCTTGTCGTGGTCTTTTAGTCTGGTGTTTATGCGTCTGCCAGTCTGTCCAATGTGTTCGCGTCCGCAAGACAACGGCAAGCAATAAACATCCTCGTCGCAAGAGACACAATGATTTTGGTGTTGAATCTAGCATGATTTTTTCTCTTTACTGTTGCACGGGTTTGTTTTCCTGCACAGGATTGAAAGTTTTAACGAAGCCGAAAACACATCAATGCCCACGCGTTCTCCCATTTTTTTTTCTTTCTTTTTTTTTTTTTTGAGGCTGTGGGAAGCCTGGTGGATATACGGAATAATGGCTATTTTCTTGCGCGCAACCGGACCTGCGACATGTTGCTTCTCAGATTGTCGCACTGTTTTCATTTTTTGCCACGAGCCCTCGGCCACAGAAACCACAAGGAATTGTGGGTACCCTGCGACAGAGAGCCGTCTAATTTGAAGTGCGAGGCTTTCTTCCAGCATATTGCCGCAGGGAAATCTACACATGCCAGTTACGAGCACTCTCGCGAAATACCTCATTGCTAAAGTCCCTTGGCATTACTGATTGCGTCGCCATTAGAAGAGCGCCAGGAACGGCTAGCGCATGGCAAGCCAGCACGTGTCTCTCGTGCACGCGACAGCGCCCAAGTCCGCCATCCAATGATGAGTCACGGCGTGGGTGCTAGTTTTCAGGGCGCATGAAAGTGTGTTCGGTTTAGAGACGTTGTTCACTGTTGATTATGCTCCTGTTAACTTTTCTTGTAAATTGTGAGTTTGCGGGCACAAGTTCGGCCCACATTAAGCCAGTTTGTTTATTGTGCCTCATTCAAGAGTGCTACATTTCTGGTGGAGGTGTGGGGTATGATTAGAAGTCCCCAGTTCGTAACACAGCGGAGCCCCGACACTCAGCGATTGGAACCCCGAGAAGTGACTACAGTACACAAGCGCACAAGCCTGGAGACCCGCCCGAGTTCGGACGGCTTCCTGTTGCTGCAGCAGTGTAGGCAACTGTTACCAGCGACGGTGCAACCATGACCAGCCCCGTTGCATTGTCCCAGCTCATCGTGGACCCGCCGCGCACGCTTGAGTCCATCCACGGCGATACGTTCGGAGATGTGGAAGACTGGTTAGAACACTTCTAGCGAGTCGAAGATTTCAATGGTTGGGACGAGGCACGGAAGCTTCGCAACGTGTACTTCGGGTTAGATGAGTCAGCGATGACATGGTACGGGAAACATGAAGCGGCGCTATCTTCATGGGAAGAATTTCGGCGACAGTTGCTTGTCCCGTATACCAGCACCGATCGGCGAGAGAAGGCAGAGCCGCTCTACAATCCAGAAATCAGCGCACTAATGAGAGTGCCAGCATGTATATCGAGGCCATGTCCCTATCTCTTCAAGCGCGCTGATCCAAACATGACCGAAGAGAATAAATTGCGCCATCTGATGCGTGGCGTTAAGCAAGAGCTGGTTGCAGAACTCGTTCGCAACTTCGCATCCCACCACACAGTTTTGCTGAGTTTCGCGCCGAAGCGAGGACTAGAAGGCGCTGCAGCAGTGTGCCCATCACTGCACTCGTGATGTCAACAGCGCACCAGCCCACCTCCTCCCAGCAGACACCAGGCCGTAACACCGAAGTGCCAAGACAACTGGTATGATCATTAGCAACTGCAGGCCACGCTGAAAGTTTCAACTCTCGGCACCGTCATTCAGGATGAAGTGCGGCACGCCATTATGCAGCCAGAACTTGAGGCACCGCCTGTGCATCTTGAACCACCCCACCGGTACGTCGCGGGCCGGCGTACGCTGATGTGTTATGCCAACCGACCGCGTATAGTGCTCCACTCGCGACCTCCAGCAGCCACTAGCCGACTCCGTGCAGTGGACCCCTTCTAGCAGGGCTGAGGCCACGAAAAAGCGACGTGTACCCGACTGAACGCCACTCTGTTTCCACGGCGGAGAAGCTGGACACCTCTACAGACCATATCGCGGAGCAGGTCTTCGTGGCTTTCCGATAAAAGCACCTTGTCCCCATAATGGTGAAAAACCCATCGAAATTGAGGACTACTTGACCAGACAACAAGACCCGGCTGCTGCATACCAACACCAGCCACCATTGCCAGCGTTTACACGCTACCGATCACCAAGTTCACCGCCATCCTGGATTTCACCAAGGCATCGTTCCCTGAGCCCACGTCAATAAACCTGAAGTAATCGACCTGTAGAGGCGAGGCCGCTGACGTTCGAAAAAGTCAAGATCCTCCGTCAAGTTTGCCGAGGAGCAGCGATGGACAGGAACAGAAGAATAAGTTAATGGAGAATTTCTTCAGACTTGCGTATTGCCATAGACGGTCGTGAATTGAGCGCATTATGACCAATGTTAGGGCCCTTCTGTGTGCATTAGTTGACACATGTGCCGATTATTCTGTCGTAAGATATGCACTCACCAAGGAACTGAAAAAAGTTTTATGCCATGGAGTGCCATACGTACGGCTTGTGGCCACCTCATTACACGCCTGGGAGATGTACAGCGAGAATCGGAATTCAAGGTTTTTGTTACGTCGCTGATTTGGTCGTACTACCGGAATGTTCGAAGGATGTAATACTCGGAATGGACTTTCTTCTAGCAAATTGTGCCATAATGAACCTGCAGAATTCTAGTGTGTCCTTTTCTACAAAGCAGGCTATAAACATGCAAGAGTCGGAGGAGCGAAAGCACGTTGCATTGCGGGTTAGCGACGATGACAAAACCGTGCCACGACAATGCAGCATGCTGGTTCGCTTAAGAAAAGAAGCATTAGACGACTCGGAAGGTATATCGGACGCCAACGTCGAGTTACTGTTGAAGAAAGGTATTTGCGTTGCACGTGGAAATGTTCAACTACGCGTAGGGTGTGCTGACGTATTGCTGTCGAATTTCGGAAGTGAATTTCAGCATGTCGCAAAGCACACAGCCATTGCCTTCCTGCAGAGCGTTACTGCAGTCAGGGATGTATATAGTTTACCGCCAAGGCTGCTTGCTGTGCAAACTACGCATGAAGCCGCAACATCAGTTGCAATCAACCTAAGTCTGTCGCCAGCACCGAAAAAAGAACGATGGAGAGCTTTATAAAAGACTTTGCAGAATGTTTCGCCACCTCGTAAAAGGTACGGAGCACACCGATTATTAAACACCGTATAATAACAGACGACGTGACCAGGCCAGTATATGGACGACCAACTTGGACGAACAAATAGCCCAACATTCAACTCTTCCAGTATACCAACATCCGTGCCGAGTATCACAGGTTTTACCAGAGGTCACAAAAAATGTTTTCCTTGCCTGAATGAAGTTAGCATATTTACAGGAAGCCCCAAAACGGGGAATTTATGTTTAATGACAACTAGGAACTTGTTCGGCAGAACCCATTAGCATCCGTGCGTTAATTCTCTCATGAACAAGGCCACGGCTCTCGAGCAGCACAATCATTCGGAATAAGAGTCCTCACTTGCAACTGCCCCTCACTTTCGAGACTTAAAATTGCTGTTATGCGTTAATTTCGAATGGAAACGGCTAATGGATAATTTTTGATATTGAATTCTGAAGTCGAATGCGATCTGAATAGAAAATATCATTGGATCAGGCTATATGTTTCTACTTCATTTCGCATGCTGGCACGTTGAAGGACATTGCCAGACAAATCACCGAGATCACATTGGTAAAGGCACACCGAGAATTAGGTCTGAGTACACAGGCGATACCTTTTCCCTAACACTGTTGTTGATATTAACGTGCAATAATTGCATTGATTGCTTTTCTCGGAAAGTCGATTGGTTCACCTTGCGCTGGTCCAGCGTTTAAAAGAAACGCGCTTATTCTGGTTGGCAATTCTCACTTTTTCATTCAGTTCATTTAGAATATTTGATAATGTTTCTTTTACAGAGTATGTCGTGGATATGTATGTCTATGTACCCATAGATTTACCTAGAAGCGCATTGGTCTTCTGCATATTTCCCTATAGTATTCTTTTCTTTGATCATTATCCAAGACCAATATTCCACAAGCAAGAAAAGTGCGTAAAGTGACACGATATCAATCCCATTTTCTTACGTGGGTTCATGTTCCAGATAGGCGGCTTCCGTGGCAAAAAATTACGTGCTACTTTTGGAAAGCAATCTTAAATATAGCAGTTCGCCTGGCTAAAGCTTCAGTTGCTACCAGCTGACAAGTGTCGCGAGCGCACCAAAGCATGTAAAACCATAAACAAATTTTCCTGTACAGACTTCCTGCGAGAAAAACTGGGGGACTGCCAGCGTCCGCTGCAACGAACGCGCGCTCGCTATAGGAGACGACGCAGTCGACAACGACAACAGAATTGAAGACGGTATGTTGTAATACCCATCATTATTCAAAAGACTAGCGCAATATAGCAGGGACAGAAGACGACAGGACGAGCGCTAAACATCAACTGGTTTTTACTGCGAGCGAAGGTACATATATACATTTCGTTGGTGCATGCGCACACAGTGTTAAAACAGTACAATCACATTCTAATCAAAATGCGGCAGATTGTTCTGTAAGTACATTTTTTCTTTTTTGGACAAGGCAAGTGAAGCCGTGCTGAATTATTTATCACCTTCCCTGTCAATGAGATATGCCTCACAAATCTCGCGCCCCCACCTTGTGCCTCCCCTGCCAAGCACATACGTGGTGTCAAACGCAGGCACGCACCCGCATCGCTCACAGTGCATGACCAAATGGCCGCCCCCCGCTAATGGAATCTACCAGCGTTCGGTGCTCTCCTAGCCGTTCATTTAGGCAGCGGCCAGTCTGCCCCACGTAGCATCTACCGCATGAGAGAGGTATGCAGTATACGACCCCAACAATGCAGGGTACAAACTTGCATGCATGTGGGGCAGACTGGCCGCTGCCTAAATGAACGGCTGCGAGAGCACCGAACGCTGGTAGATTCATTAGCGGGGGGCGGCCATTTGGCCATGCACTGTAAGCGATGCGGGTGCGTTCCTGCGTTCGACACCACGTGTGTGCTTGGTAGGGGAGGCACAAGGTGGGGGCGCGAGATTTGTGAGGCATATCACATTGACAGGGAAGGTGATAACTGTCTCAGCACGGCTTCACTTGCCTTGTCCAAAAAAGAAAAAAATGTACTTACAGAACAGTCTGCCACATTTTGATTAGAATGTGATTGTACTGTTTTAACACTGTGTGCGCATGCACCAACGAAATGCACATATTGTCGCGGTACAACGCGGATAGAACACAGGGAGACGTTCTTCACGAACAACAGGACAATCTGTTCAAAAACAAACAGAGCAGAGACACGTCTTCTTCGTCACCGACCAATCTCACTCTGACCCACTATAGGCGGAGTCCGCTAGTGCTCCCATCGTCGTCGTCGTCTGCATAGAATACACGCGTCATTTGCCCCTCCCTACGAGAGCATCGTCCCGATGCTAAACAAGAGATGTCACTTGCGGAAAGTAAAGGCCGCTAGCATAGTCATTCGCTCACATACGGCTTCATGCGCACAACATGCACAAGTTCAGGACGGTGTGTGCGGCGCCGCGTACAGTTGGGATTATCGGGAACGACCTCGTAGGTGACATCACTGAGGCGCTGCAATACCCGATATGGTCCAAAGTATCGCCTTAACAGTTTCTCGGAGAGGCCTCGTTTCCGTATGGGTATCCAAACCCACACTCTGTCGCCGACTTCATAGGTAACTATTCTACGGTGAAGATCGTAGCGGCCTGCGTCGTAGTCTTGCTGCTGGCAGATCCGCAAGCGCGCGAGCTGCCGAGCTTCTGCGCGTTGCGTAAATACATCGGCTTCCGTATCAGTGTCGTCAAAGTCGTGTGGAAGCATCGCATCCAGCATCGTTCGTACATCCCGTCCGTGAACAAGTGAGAACGGAGTCATGCGCGTCGTCTCTTATTTCGCCGTGATATATGCAAAGGTGATGTAAGGTAGGATGTCGTCCCAATTTTTATGATCAACATCCACGTACATGGAGAGCATGTCTTGAATTGTTTTGTTTAAGCGCTCTGTTAACCCATTGGTTTGTGGATGGTAGGCGGTGGACTTTCGATGGGCCGTTCCACTTAGTAGCAAGACGTGATCTAAAAGTGCAGCCGTAAATGCGGTTCCTCGGTCGGTTATTACGACGGTTGGCGCACCGTGTCGCAACACCGCATGCTCAATGAAAAAGCGCGCTACCTCGGCTGCTGTGCTGCTCTGGATTGCCTTTGTTTCAGCGTAACGTGTGAGATAGTCGGTTGCGACGATAACAAAGCGATTGCCTGCAGTAGAAGTAGGGAGTGGGCCCAAAATATCCATTCCGATTTGGTCAAATGGTCTTCGAGGGACCTGGACGGGTTGTAGGAGGCCGGCTGGTTTCGTCGGAGGCGACTTGCGCCTCTGGCAGTCGAGACAAGTGCGAACGTGATGTTTCACGGCGGTGGTAAGTCTCGGCCAGTAGTACCTTTGCTGCACTCTGGCCAATGTTCGCGTGTAGCCTAAGTGACCAGAAGTCACCTCGTTGTGGCAAGCTTGAAGTACTTTCGTACGAAGAGCTGCAGGAATGACAAGCAGATAGGGGGACCCGGTCGAAGAAAAGTTTTTTTGTAAAGGACCTTGGCCCGTAAACAAAACGACAACAGTCCTCTTGTGAAAACTCTAGGTGGTTTCGCAGATCTTCCCTCCAAGTAATTGATTAGTTCAAGCAACTCAGGGTCGTCCCGTTGTTGCGCGATGGCGGATGTATCCATAACACAAAGAAAAGTTGAGTCTTCTTCTTCGGGCGGAGCAGGTGACGCTATCGGCGATCGAGACAAGCAGTCGGCATCCATATGTCGTTTCCCCGACTTGTACGTGACAGTCATGTCAAACTTTTGCAGCCTTAGGCTCCAACGCGCCAGTCGTCCAGAAGGATCTTTAAGGTTTGTCAACCAACATAGTGAATGGTGGTCGCTGATAACGGTGAAGTGGCGGCCATACAAATATGGGCGAAATTTCATAACCGCCCATACCACGGCGAGGCATTCTTTCTCAGTTGTGGAGTAATTAGCCTCCGTACGTGAGAGTGTTCTACTTGCATAGGCAAGCACTCTTTCTGTG
Source organism: Dermacentor andersoni (assembly GCF_023375885.2). Taxonomy (NCBI): domain Eukaryota; kingdom Metazoa; phylum Arthropoda; class Arachnida; order Ixodida; family Ixodidae; genus Dermacentor; species Dermacentor andersoni. Next base: position 2,327,837 of record NC_092818.1, read on the forward strand.
TCCTCTTGCCACTGCACAAGAACAGCTCCCAAGCCAACATTGCTGGCATCAGTGTGGAGCAATGTAGGAGCGGTCTCATCAAAGTGAGCAAGCACTGGAGGTGTCTGGAGACGTTGCCGCAAGTCGTTGAATGCACCTTGCTCTTCGTCGCCCCATACAAAAGCAACGTCGTCTCTCGTCAGGCGAGTTAACGGCGATGCAATGCGCGCAAAGTCTGCAATAAACCGCCGGTAATAGGCACAGAGGCCGAGGAAGCGCCTGACAGCCTTTTTGTCGGATGGTACGGGAAACTGTGCGACGGCTGCAATTTTTTCAGTATCCGGCCGGACACCTGTGTGGCTGACGACGTGAACGAGAAACTGCAGTTCCTCGAAGCCAAAGTGGCACTTCTGCGGCTTCAGGGTGAGGCCGGCGGAATGTATGGACTGCAGAACCGCTTCAAGCCGTTCGAGGTGTTCTTGAAATGTTGCGGAGAACACGATGAAGTCGTCGAGATATACTAAGCAGGTTTTCCACTTCAGACCCGAAAGTACAGTATCCATGAGGCGTTGGAACGTAGCAGGGGTAGAACACAAACCGAAAGGCAAGACTTTAAATTCGTATGGGCCATCTGGCGTCACGAAAGCAGTTTTTTCACGGTCTCTCGAGTCTACTTCGATTTGCCAATATCCGCTTTTTAAGTCCATTGAAGAGAAGTAACGTGCCTGTCGAAGCCTGTCGAGTGAATCATCTATACGGGGAAGCGGTATACGTCTTTCTTTGTCACCTTATTTAGCTTTCGGTAGTCCACACATAAACGCAAGCTGCCGTCTTTTTTCTTGACTACAACTACAGGAGATGCCCAGGGACTTGTTGATGGTTGGATCACGTCATCTTCAAGCATTTGTGTCACTTGTTGTTGTATGGCTTCACGTTCTCTAGGTGCCACACGATATGAATTTTGGTGAATTGGTGTTACCGTATCCTCAGTAATTATTCGGTGCTTTTGTCAGAGGCGTCCGACCGACGCTGGACGTCGACGCAAAACAGTCGTTGAACTTGGCCAATAGCGTAAGGAGCCGCTCACGTTCGTGCTCCGACAAAGCAGTGCTAACGTCGAGTGCAGGAGCTGGGTCTCGCGTAGGCGCTTCTTCGAGTAGTGAACAGCAGCCACGAACATCCGCAACGCCGTCAAAATAAGCCACAGCTGTGCCCTTGAGAAGGTGCCGTCGCTCTGTGCTGAAATTTGTTAGCAACAGGTTTGTGCGCCCGTCGGTGACATTCACGATTCCTCGCGCGACCGAGATACCGTGAGTAAACAACAACGAGGTTATTTGGTCGGCAACTCCTTCGCAACGAAACGGTATGTCGCATGCTACTGAAACAAGGGCCCACGATCGAGGGGGGATGACGACGTCGTCTTCTGTTAGACGAAAGCAGTTGTGCTGCGGCGATAAACAATGGACTAAACCGGAGCTCTTATAAAACGTCACCATGCGGTCCGGGATGTTAATTACGGCGCCATATTCTTTTAGGAAGTCTATCCCAATAATCAAATCTTTGCAGCATACAGGGAGGATGATGAAAGCGGCCACGAAAGAAGAATCCCCGATGTTAACTCTAACAGTACATCTTCCAGTAGGCATCAGTTTTTGGCCGCCTGCCGTCCTTATGTGAGGTCCCGTCCATGGCGTCTTCACTTTCTTCAGGCGGAGGACGAGTTCCTGACTCATTATAGAGAAGTCGGCACCAGTGTCGACTAACGCTGTCATTGGTTGCCCGTCCACGAAAACATCAATGTCGGCGCTCACAATTTCTTCAGTGTTTCTCGCCTTCACGTCGTTCTGCAGCGAGAATGTTGGGGGCTCTTTAGTGTCTTGCGGCGGGCCTGCAACCTTGCCCCCAGAGGTCGCCGCCTTCAGTTTCCCCGACGGGGGCTGGGCGACCTTCATCCTCGGAGCTCCGCAAAAGTACGTCCAGTAGATGAAGCCATTTGACGTGGAGGAGTTGGAGAGCGCGATCGACGGCCGAAATCGGACCGATCATTGGGCATGGATTCGTCACTCGGGTGCGCTATTGGGGGTCCCTGAAAAGCAGCGTCGTCGCGGCGTAGCATGGCGTCGTCATTTGCCCGTCGACCATAGTACGACGGACGAAGAGGTCGAAATGATGTGTCACGATGCCAGCAATGACGCGAAATATGGCCGGCGCCTCCGCAGTGAAAACAGAGTGGGCGCCTATCGACAGTGCGCCATACGTCGGTTCTCCGAAGTTGCGGCCGTTCCGTAGCGTCGTTTTGCGGCGGTGACCAAGACGCGGCGAACGACGGCTGGCGGTATGACTGAAGCGGCATAACGGCTGCGCGCCTCGAAGCCTCCTCTTGCGGCGACGACCAAGGAGTGGCTGTCGGAGGCTGTTGGTACGGTGATGTGGTTGCAACCGGTGGTGGACATCGGACAGCAGCGGCGTAACTCAGGGGTCGCTGGTGGTCTTGAAGATCGGTTACCGGGAACGCCTGCCGGATTTCATCACGCACCACTTGGGCGATTGACGCGACGGGTCTATCTAGTGTCGGCGTCAGGATCTTTTGAATTTCCTCTCTGATGAGCTCTCTGACCAACTCACGCAAGGAGTTCTGATACTCGGTAGTCACTGCGGCGGCATTGATTGTAGTGCTGGTGGACAGTCGATCGTATTGCCTGCATCTTTGATGAAGGGCCCGCTCAATAGCCGTAGCCTCTTTGATAAACTCAGTAACAGTGACTGGCGGATTGCGCACAAGCCACGCGAACAACTGCTCTTTTACATGAGGTAGCGCAACTTCCTATCTTCGGTCATGTTCGTGTCGGCTCTACGAAAGAGGCGGGCCATGTCTTCAGCGAACATTGTGACCGACTCATCAGGTCACAATGGCATGGTGACGTTTTATAAGAGCTCCGGTTTAGTCCATTGTTTATCGCCGCAGCACAACTGCTTTCGTCTAACAGAAGACGACGTCGTCATCCCCCCTCGATCGTGTGCCCTTGTTTCAGTAGCATGCACGCGAAGCTCCATCATTTGCTGGGCGCGGTCGCGTCGGTCGGCACTCGCAAAGGTATCGGTGATCTTCTGCCGAAAGTCATGCCAGCTCGTGAGGCTGCCTTCGCGGTTCTCCAACCAAGTACGGCCAGTGTCGTCAAGGGCGAAATAGACGTGGTAGAGCTTTTGCTGCTCAGTCCACTGATTAATCTGTGCGACGCGTTCATACTTGTCCAGCCAGTCTTCAATGTCTTCGAAGACTGCTCCGCGATAGCGATCGGGAAACAGCGGATTCAGAACGGTTACCTGTTTTGGACTGGGAAACCGACTGCTTTGGGGTGCTTGTGTTGGACTGGTTTCGGTCATTGCGGAATGTGTGCAGCTCCTGGAGAGAGGTGGTTGAAAAGCGGAGAACTCCGGGGCAAGGCCTAGCAGTCGACGACTAAAGCGATGCACCGGTGTCGTAACTGGCGATAGTGCGTCCGGGCTAGATGACCGACTCCCAGAAGGACTCCGACGCATCAGACGCGGTCAGTACCCGGCACCTCCACCAGTGTCGCGGTACAACGCGGACACAGGGAGACGTTCTTCACGAACAACAGGACAATCTGTTCAAAAAACAAACAGAGCAGAGACACGTCTTCTTCGTCACCGACCAATCTCACTCTGACCCACTATAGGCGGTGTCCGCTAGTGCTCCCATCGTCGTCGTCGTCTGCACAGAACACACGCGTCAATATGTACCTTCGCTCGCAGTAAAAACCAGTTGATGTTTAGCGCTCGTCCTGTCGTCTTCTTTGTCCGTGCTATTTTGCGCTAGTCTTTTGAATAATGATGATACACCAACTAGCCCAGCTTTCTGCCGTAATACCCATGCCTCAAATATGTATACGTAGCAAGAATGTGTCAATATAAATTTGCTGGCGAAATAAAGGATCATTATAGAAGCGTGCGCGGGCAAGTGGTCTCAGCGCCCACAGCGAAATTCCGTTGAATATGCCGCAAAGCGCGTTTCCGCCCCAATGCAGTTAGCGCCCTCGCACAAATGCTTCCACGTGCGGCTCCTCAGCGGGAGAGCTCCGTTCGACCCACTTGATCATTCTCTAGTGCACTCCAGGCAGCAGCTGCATATGACGCGAGCCGTATACTGAAAGCGATATGCAATGCTCCCTGGCAGCAGTGGCATTGCACGAGCCACACCTTAAGGGTTCCACGCAGTTACCGTGACTGGACACTTTTCACCCACCCCCCTCTGTCTCAAACGGCGATCTTCGTGGAGACACATCGACGTACTGCCCTCCCGGACGCTGAATCATCGCCACGTGGTGAAGCTGCCTCTGCGTGAATACATCGTGGCTTGCTGACAACAGCAACGAGATTACCACTGGAGGTCGCTGCCCGGAGCACCACACCTTTAAATAAGCACGCACCGACGCCCACCCTTCACTGGCAGCAGTGACATTGCACGAGCCACATCTTAAAGGTTCCTTGTTTAAACAGGCACTCTTACCAACTCTTATTTTTCTTTTTTTTTTCTTTTTCCATACCACTGCCGCTGCTGCCACCAACTATGTGCTCCTCCTTCTTGTGTTCGAGTTTCTATTTAATTTTTATACCATGCCAACTAATGCTCAACTCTAAAAAAAAATCGAGGATTTATAGGCTAAAATTAACAGTTTACGTAAAGACACCTCTGATAAGGTGTTCGGCAGGTTCTTGCTAAAAATGAAAGGTTCCGGCATTGATGTTGCGGAGTTAATGAAGGAAGTTGAGTCCCTTCAATCAATTGCACAATACTTGAATCAACTTGTCGAGGACTTACGTGGCCAAAATACCTCATTGGTAAACGAGAATAAAGAACTACAAACTCCTCTCACTCGTAAGGTCGAAGAACTTGAGCGATATTCATGTCTCAGCCACGTCGAGATCAACGCCGGTTGCCAACGGGAGGACTGCGTCGCAGTTATGGAAATGCTAGGGGAGAAAGCTGGACATCACCTAATGAATTGCTCATCGTGTGCCTACACGGTCTACTGACAAAAAAAATAATTGCACGTTTCTGCTCTCGAACTAAGAAAACTGACTTCATCAGTAAAGCACGTAATGCCAAGCTTTGTGCCAGTGATCTAGGCTTCTCTGGCATTTCTAACGCACCTATCTTCATAAACGATCATCTGACCCCATGTAACAAGGCCCTGTTTTCCAAAGCCCTAACACTGATGAAATAAAAGAAGTGGATGCTTCTTTGGACTGAGAACTGTGAAATCGAGGCTAGAAAGACTACTAACAACAGAGTTTTGCGCATCCGTCAGCATTCCGACTTGACTCGAATAGGCTAACAGCATAGCAACCAGTGTTCATTGTCTCACCGCTTATCATATCAATAATGGCCTTTTTCCTGGAACCTAATTAAGTTAACTCTTTCATAAGTGCATTTCATTCCGTCATTCATTTCAATACTTCAAGTCTTCTCAAACACTTTGATAAGATTGGTCATTTCCTTTTATCATCTTCTAGCTCATTCTCATTAATTACCTTGACTGAAACTTGGTTATCAGACGATGAAAAATATCTTTATTGCTTCCTCAACTACAATTCAGAATATTTTAAAAGATTAACTAGCAGTCATGGTGCTGCGGCAATATATATCTCTCCTGATCTTACTTATCGCAGACGACATGCTCTACACTTACACATCACTAATTGCGAATCTGTCTCGATTGAAATAGTCAATTCTTCTCCCTTTAATAATCACAGAGATTTCATATTTGGTTGCATTTACCGTTCCCCTTCATCATCAGTCGATGGCTTTTTTTATAATCTTTATCATACTTTACATACCCTTTCACTAGAAAATAAAAATGTCATTATAATGGGTGATATTAGCATTAACCTACTCAATGACACAGCACCAACAGTTATTTCTTACACCAGTCTACTACGAAACTACGGATATGAATGCTTACTTGATGTTCCTACACGACAGGTTCCCAATGGCACAGAGACGCTAATTGATCACGCCCTCTCTAACTTAATACCTTCACCAGAGGTGGAAGTTCTTGATATTGACATAACAGATCATTACCCATTGCTTCTACGTTTTAAATATAACTCGAGTCCTTGCCCCCTTCCACACTCTAAATACGTTAACGACAAATAGAGATTCATAACTGCCATTGCTTGTAGACTGGTCTGAAATAAAAGTTTTAATGATCCTTAGAAAGCATTTTCTAAATTTCCTACTGTAATTATATCACTTATTCATAAATTTACTTGCAAAAGGAAATGTACAAAAACCATTGTATTCTCTCACAATCCATGGAATTTCTAAAAAGTTATTAGCAGCTTTGCGCAAACGCGATAACCTGTACAAAAAAACTAAAAACCAGCCTTTTAATACCAAATTAATTGCCCGATATATAAGGTTACGTAGCTCTATAAACAGCCAGTTAAAAGTGGCAAAACGAACGATTATATCTTGAACAAAAAATCTTGCAAGCCGGCAATACCAGCAAATTGAAATGGAACATCGTCAACTCCTTCTAAACAGGAATTCTAAACCAGAACCGGCATCAAAAATTATATACAATAACTCCGAGTATAACTCCCCTATCCAAATAGCCAACGCCTTCAGCTCCTATTTTTTTCATAATGACACACCCTCTCCTTCACAAGTAACTAGACTTAATCGTCTCCCTCACTCATTTCTTTCTTTTCCCCACAACGCTAGACGAAATATATAACGTTATATGTCACCTAAAACCCACCAGTTCGGGAAAATATGAAGTTCTACCTGCTACCATTAAAATGATTGCCCACCTAATTTCTGATATCATGTCTTATATTACTAATTCGATATTCAAGACAGGTGTGTTTCCTAACGAACCTAAGTGCGGTAAATTCATCCCAGTTCCAAAAAAAAGTTGACAGCACGTTAATACATAACTACCGCCCTATTTGCATCTTACCTTTTTTCGGCAATGTTCTGGAGAAATTAATCGAATTGCGCCTAACCAAATATCTCACTAAAATTTAGCAGTCTCTCCATGCGAATTTGGCTTTCGTAATGGATACTCCACAGATTTGGCACTCATACATCTAACTGACCAATTAAAAAAATTAATTGACAATGGTCTATTTGCGGGTTCAGTTTTCATCGATCGAACAAAGGCATTCGACTGCTTATACCACAGTATCCTTTTTGCTAAGCGTGAGGCTATCGGTGTTCGTGGTCCTGCGCTCTCACTATTAAAGAGTTACCTATCAAAGAGAGTTCAGGTAGTGTCTGTGTCTAATGTCTATTCGAGAGAATAAATCACTAACATTGGCATACCTCGAAGATCCATCTTAGGATCACTACTGTTTTTGATTTATATCAATGACCTATCTAATTGTTATCGTCTACTAAGTGCATTCTGTACGCTGATAATACTACCATATTTGCCTCTGATCAAAACGTGTCACTTCTTATTACCAAGCTAAATACTGATTTAGAAAATATTTTAATTAGATGCAATGCTAAGCTATTTCCTATTAATGCCACCAAGAATAAATTAGTTGTATTTTCTTCACATCAACAACATTCGGCATCCGCCACTTTAACTTTTGGCTCACACACTATTTCTCCCAGTCCATGCTCATCTTTTCTGAGGATTTCGCTTGACTGCAACTTGGAATAAAAAGATCACATTTATCACATCAAAAAGAAAATAGCATACGGTATTCGAGTTCTAATTAAAACTCGTCCCTACTTTACACATAATGCATTCATCTCGCTATACCACTCATTCATTCACCCTCATATTAACTACGGCATAATATGCTGGGGTAACACATATAATACTCACTTGGCATCCCTCCAGGTAATCAAGAACGAATACATAAGAATTATTACAAGCAGTTCACGCTTTGCGAATGGAAAGTCACTACTACATGAAAGGGCATCCTACATGAAAACAACATCGTTTCGCTGTTTTAGAAAAACGTGTCGCTCGTGCAGATCAACTCGAACAAACCGTTAAATCTCTAGAAACTAAGATAGTGGAATTGGAAGATAGAAGTAGGCGTTCCAATCTGACACTATTTAGCCTTCGGGAGGAAGCCGCTGAAACAGAAACCGAGCTTAAGCAAAAAATTGTGACTGACATATTTTCCCATATGCTAAACGTAAATTGCAGCTCGATTGGAAGAATCCACCCTTTAGGGAAGACTGGTAAAGTAAATACCCGTTATTATGTTCTTCCAGGACTTCAATGAAAAACGCGCAATCTTAAGAAACGCCCACAAGCTAAAAGGGACCATAATTCCTGTACAAAATGATTATTCACATGAAACCCTCAGAAAACGTAAACTGCTTTGGGACAGCGCGAAGGCTGAAAAGAAAGAAGGCAGAAAAGTTAGTTTGATAGACGCGTAACTGCGGGCCAACAATGAATACCTTAGATGGAACGATGCCACAAACCCCAGGAGTAAAATCCATGACTATCGCAATACTTCAAAAAAGGACTGACTTGCTCCCCCTCAATAATTCCGAATCTTTAATAAATATCAATGCACGCAGTGTTATCAACAAGAGTGATCAGCTTGACGTGATTATTCTTGTGCGTGACCCACACATTCTCGTCATCACAGAAACATGGCTGCACGACGAAATAGAAGATGCGGATGTCTTTCCCTCTAATTACCGTGCTTTCCGTTGTGATAGACCTACTAGAGGTGGCGGTATTGCTATTTTGGTGAGACAAGATATCTCGGCAGTTCTCCTACGTCAAGCAGATAATCTTGAAGTCATTTCTTTAAAAATTTTATACCATAATGCCTCTGTTTTTATGTTTGCAGTTTACCGAGCTCCCCATACCACTTCGCAGTTTCTCAATGATCTACGTGAACACATGGCGTCGTTTGAGCACGACAAAACTTTTCTCATAGGTGATTTCAATCTTCCGGGAGTTGACTGGATTCGCGGAACTGCTGGCGCTGATGTTATTATTAATATTGAGCAGTTGCGTAACATCAGCTTGATGCACAACTTGCAGCAAGTGGTTACTGAGCCAACACAAATTAGCACTACTGCTGCCTCAACAGTTGAGCTTGTGTTTATTAGCCGGACTTTAGATAATTATTCGGTCTCTGTTGAACATGGCACTTCTGATCATGAACTTGTGATTTTTTTTTTTTTTTGCTACCTTGATCCTCTCAGATCTACTCATTGTAAAACTATTACTGCAAAAGATTTTGCACGCGCCAGGGATGAGAGCATACTGGATTATCTTGACTTTCGTCTTAGCGGTTTTGGGGGACATGACACTGTTCAATTTTGGGATGAATTTAAGAACATTTGTATGCACTGTATTGACAACTTTATTTCAAATCTAGAGCTACTCCCTGGATGACGCGTGACATAGTGCACATAAAGAGAAAGGTCAAGCGACTAAGACGACATTTCTCGTGACATATTAGAGCCCTACCAAGCAAAAGTAAATGAGGCTGTCAGTGTTGCTAAACTTCGCTATTACCAGTTAACCCTTCCTAACTACATCAGAACTACTCCTTCCAAGTTTTGGGGTTATCTTAGTAAAAAAAAGTCAATCAGTTGACATATTATCCATGAGGGCAATCCTGTCGTCGCTAAACAAGATATCGCTGTTCACTTCAATGCTTATTTTAACAGTGTGTTTTCGAACTCGCCCGTTTCCGCTCGTGTGAATGGCGTAGCATACAACGATGATTTTAGTTTTATTTCTTTGTCTGGCGTCTTTTCTATGCTTTTGAATATTAAAACAAGATCATCTCCTGGGCTTGATAACCTACCAAGCGTCTTTCTTCAAAGGTATGCCGAAATGCTATCTCGCTTTCACATAATTACCTTTCGTGCTTCCCTTTCATCGGCGGTGCTGCCTAACGACTGGCTTTCTGCTCGTATTGTCCCGATACTGAAGACAGGCGATCCATCACTAGTGGCAAACAACCGTCCCATTTCACTAACCTCATCTTGTTGCAAACTTTTAGAACACAGTATTGCCTCTGAAGTCAATAAATTTTTTGATGATAGAGCCATTCTATCTCCTGTGCAGCATGGTTTTAGAAAGGGCCTCTCCACTGTAAACCAATTAACCACTGTAATTCGCAGTGTCGCTAGCACTATCGACAAATCAGGGCAAGCTGACATCATATTTTTGGACTTCAGGAAAGCATTTGATCTTGTATCGCACGCACAGCTAATAGAAAAACTTGAACATCTCAACATTCCTTCACATCTCGTAAATTGTATTCGCGCTTATCTTTCTAACCGTACGCGATTCGTAGTAGTTGATAATTGTTCTTACAGTATCCTTCCTGTCACTTCTGGTGTTCCCCAGAGTAGTGTTCTTGGACCATTATTATTTAAATAATTTATTATTAATTAATTTACTATTTATTTGATATGCTATTTACATTACTATTAATGACAATGTAGGCACTGTTACTCAACCCGTACAAATAAAGCTATTTACTGATGACTGTCTCCTCTTTAATGAGATCACCTGCCAACAAGATCAAGTTACTCTAAACTCTAACCTTCAAGGCATACTAGCTTGGTGTGCGCGCTGGGTTATGCAGCTTAACTTTGATAAAACAGTATTTATGAAAATCACTAGAAAAATATATAAATTGTCGTTGACGTATAGCCTAGCATCCAAACCTCTTACGGAGGTGAATGAATATAAGTACCTCGGTGTTACAATAGCCAGTAACCTTAGTTGGAACTCGCATATCTCTCATCTTTGCGACTCAGCTTTTAAAAAGCTTTGCTACCTCAGGCATAAATTAAAGCACGCTCGTTCTGAAACCCGTCTTATTGCCTACACCTCTCTTGTCCTCTTAAACTCGAGTATGCAGCTATTGTATGCGATCCCTATACATCGATGCGCTAGAAATGATACAACGTAAAGCAGTAAGGTTCATCTTCTCTAAATATCGCTCAAGTGATTCCCCAAGTCAGTTAATGGCTGAACACAATATTCAGTCTTTGCAACTAAGAAGAAAAATTCACAGGCTTAAATTTCTCTTCTTACTGAGTAACAATAAACTATCTCTTTCTCCCGAACCTTACATAACACCCCTTACTGCTTCCCGAACAAGACATCGCCACGCTGCCTCATTAACGCCTTTTAATGGTAGAAACAACGTCTTTATGTATTCCTTTTTCCCTCGCACAGTAACGGAATGGAACAGCCCACCTTATAACAAACTTCTCAGCACTGACTCAATAGCGTCTATTACTATCTAATATTAGTGCTTGTTGTTACGAAATCTCGCTTCAATTTGTATCGTTGTGCAATATTTAATTATTTTGGCGTTGTAATAATTCTGAATTATGCGCTCCTTCATTTTTCTATTACATTTCCAGTGCTTCTTCTACTCCTTCTTCAATCTATTGTGTTTTATTTTTTTGTATGCACCATTCCCCTCCTGCATGGGCCTTCTAAGGCCTGCAGTACTCCTAAACAAATTAAAATAAATAAATAAATAATCATTTCAGAACTCACCAAACATAATCTAGGGATTTTATTCTACAAATATATGACTAAGGAACTACCATCGATCTGCTTCTCACCCTGTGACGTGATAGCTCATAGTCGCACTAGACTTGCACTTAATAACAATTCCTGTCTGCATAAAGTGCGAACTAACTATGGTAAACAGACTGCGGAATTTTCCTCGATATCGCTTTGGAATACTCTACCACCTATAATCAAAAATGCAAAATATTTATACAAATTTAAAAGAGAACTAAAAGCATTCATAATAAATACTTACTGATATTATCCATTTTTTTAATTTTATTGTTTTTTTATATTGTCATGCTGTTAACAAGTGTTTTGTTACTCATATGTTATAAACATGTTTTGATATTATTCTTAGCTCTCATCTCTACTACTGTTGCTTAAAACATTGTATAACATCATAACTGTCTTAACAGGAGGTCCTGATACAGTCTATGGGACCTCCTTATGTATACTACACACATGTAATTATCTGTATATTTACTAATAAATAAATTATGAAATAATGAAATTAAATTAGGAAATTAATGTGTACCGAGTCTAGGTACGTCGGCGGCTCATAGGTTGGTGTGCGCTGTGTTCTCTCCGCATAGGTCGCGTTTAATCGAGAGGTAGCACGAAGCTGAATTCGCTCACTGTTGCTGCCGCTCTTCCTCACGCCAGCTTGTTAACGCGATAGCATTAAAGAGCCCGTGTCGTAGGAAATCTGGCGCCGACGTCCGGCATCGGGCGTCGTTTAAGCAAAAATATTTTCGAACGACAGAACGACAGAAAGCTCAGCTAGTTCGTAAGGAATCATTATCAAACCACCCACACCCAGGCCATTTGATGAATTTACGGAATTAATTGAATTTCTCAAGCTAAAATACCTGGAAAAATCGTAAACAATAGCTTACACACAACCTAAATACATACTAGCTCGCGGATTATAATTTCACTATGCGAGAAAACAATTCTGTTATGCGAAAACTCAAAGAAACCCCTTCTCCAGCGTTTCTACCATTTGCTGACCAACCGCGGCGTCTGCCATTCGCGCGCCGTTTCTGCGATACCTCGCCTCCGTCGCGTCACGTGGGAAACCGGCAATCGAGTATTGACTACTGTCTGATGGCAGAAGGAATTCATGATGAGTTGAGAGAAATGGTCATCGATGAGGAAGGGGATAGCAGCATAGGGAGTGACCATAAACGCATCATCTTGAAAATGGGACATGTAGTTGGGAAAGAGAGCAAGGTGCGCCAAATGGCCGAATTTGAACGCTGAACAAATAGCAAATATAGTCGCTAGAGACGAGGAAGAACTTGGCAAATGGCCAAGTAAAGAGTGAGAATATGGTGAGCTTCTACGTGTAATAACGACAGAAACACGGAAACAGAAACAACATGTTCGTTGGAAAGGCAGAAAGAAACCAAAAAGCTTGTGGAACAAGGAGATACGAGAAGCGATCACCGAACAATAGAAAGGATCTCGAGAGCACAGGCAGGCACAGCAGGCGCAGTTGCCGCAGAAGGAAGTAACCAGTAAATGGGAAATATACCGGGAGAAAAAGTCTATGGTCCAAATACTGGTGCAAGCAAAATTAAAAGGTGAAAATGAACGTTGGTTGCCAGAAATACGTGAGAAACGGGAGGCCGCACCTAGAATATTTTGGAACCACATAATAAAACTATTAGGCAGGAAATCAACAACAATACAACAACATATCCTAGACGAAGATGAAAACAGACTGGAAGGAGAAGCGGCGATAAATTACATCCGAAAAATAACAGCCGAATCTTTCCAAGCCAATGAGGAGGTTGTATTTCAAGAAAAAAACAGCATGAAAGAGACCTAAGGGGCAAAGGAGCAGGTGCTGACAAATTTCAGCTGGAAGAAAGCGGAAGAGAAAATTCCTAAGCGTCCAGCCACGGGGCTAGACGAGGTTCCCGCTAGCCTGATTAATGAACAAGAACCAAAGAGTAAGGAAGCTCTGGTGAAAGCAGTGGAAAAAGCCTTAAAAGATAGACGAATACCAAAGAGCTGGCGACAAAGTAGAATGAATTTAATTTTTAAAGGTAAGGGGGATAAAGATAGAATTCACTCGTAGAGACCGTTGACCATGAGATTGGTAATATACAGGCGAACAATGCAGGCAATCAAATTAAAGCTTCAAGCATGAACACAGAATAATCGCATATTGGGATAACTTCAGAATAGCTGCAGAATAGGTAGGCGTTTGGATGATAACTTATTTGTTCTTACTCTGTGTATTGAAATATCGAAAGTAGAAAGCCGACCGTTATATGTGGCCTTTTTAGACATTACAGGAGCCTATGACAAAACGTAGACCGCAACATTTTGTGGGATATTCTGAAAGGGGAAGGCTTAGGTGACGATTGTCTACAGCTTTTGAGAGAGAATTATCTAGGAAACACCGTTTGCGCTGAATGGTAAAGGATGAGGAGAGAGGAGAAAGTTTATATCAACAATTGACTGAGGCAGGGGCGCCCTTTATCCCCGCTGCTGTTTATGATGTACATGGTGAGGATGGAGAGGGCGCTAGAAGGAAGTAATGTCGGGTTTCATCTCTCATACAAACAGGCAAGTACAGTAATAGAGCAGCAGCTTCCAGGTTTATTTTATGCGGACGACATTGTGTTGCTAGCTAACAAGCAAAGTTATTTGCACCGTCTGGCTAATATCTGTGGGCAGGCAGGCAACAATTTAGGTTTGAAATTTAGTGTTAGAAAATCAGGTGTTATGGTATTCAATGAAAACAGTGAACAGACAGTGGAGATATAGGGCCGGGAAATACCTCGGGTAACAGAATATAAACACCTTGGCATATGGATAAAGGAAGGCAATAGATATATGGAAATACAGGAAAAAACAATAATAGTGAAGGGGAAGAGAAATGCAGCCATAATGAAGCACAGAGCGCTATGGGGATACAATAGGTACGACGTCCTCCGAGGTCTGTGGAAAGGTGTAATGGTTCCAGGACTTACTATTGGAAATGCGGTTGTTTGCTTTAAATCAGGGGTACAATCAGGACTCCATGGGAACCAAAGGTCAGTGGGTCGCCTCGCATTGGGCGCTCACGGGAAGGCTACAAATGAAGCTGTGCAGGGTGATATGGGCGGGACTAATTTTGAAGTGAGGGAAGTAAAATTGTGTATGAAGAACGGCTGAGGAATATGGAAGAAAGTTACCGGGCTGGGATAGTGTTCAGGTATCTGTACAGGAAAAACATTGATTCACAGTGGAGGAAAATAACTAGGAAGCTTACCAGCAAGTATGCGGCCTGTAGGGTGGGCAACACAACAACAAAGAAGGTCAAGCGGAAAGTCAGAGAGGCTGAAATAATCTCATGGGTGGCGTCAATGGAAAAGAAACCTGCCATGAGGAACAACTTAAGAGGAAAAAACTAAATTAGGAAAGAAACAATTTATGATAACTCAAAGGGAAGCTCATTACTTTTCGAAGCGAGATCGGGATGCCTTAGAACACGCACCTACAAAGCGAGATATAAGACGGAAGAAGAAGCATGTGCTTGCTGCGGTGAAGCTAGGGACACTATGGAGCATGTTTTATTAGAGTCTGAAGACGTCTACCCAGCAGTCGATTTAGGCACCACTGGCCTGCTTGAAGCCCTTGGGTTCAGCGAAAGCAGTGGAAAAGTAAACATTTCCGCAATAGGAATTAGTAAGAGGCGATTGGAGGATTGGTTGAAGAAAAGTAGGGAAACGACAAAAAAACGGAGACGTACAAAAGCACAGTTCGAAATAGGGGATCAGAAAATTTGGGTGTGGTAGCTCATAGTGTTTTTTTTATTGTTACACGTAGGTAGGACATTAGGTAGTATAGTAAAAAGAGCTCGGTGGCGCAACCCACCGCCCCGTTGCAAAGGGGACGCTCATAACATCCATCCATCCATCCATCCATCCATCGTAGCGCCATTCTTAGATCTTTCCGCCACCCCTCTAACCCTGGCGTTTTCTCGTCCACGGCTCCTGTCGTGCCAGCCTCCTCCGCTCCCCAATTGGCCAATCTGTGTCACGTGGAAGCAGGCGCCGCGCTTTTGTATATTTTTTCTTTCCAACGCAGAAACAGGCGCTGCGCTTTTGTATATTTTTTCTTTCCAGCGCGGAAGCAGGCGCCGCGCTTTTGTATATTTTTTCTTTCCAGCGCGGAAGCAGGGGCCGCACTTTTGTATATTTTTTTTTGCTTTCCCACGCGGAAACAGGCGCCGCGCTTTTGTATATTTTTTTTCTTTCCAGCGCGCTACGACCTCCATTGTTGGCCATGCGCGACGAAAGTACGGCAGACGGACTGATCGAGTGCGTTAGCGGAATGGGCGTCTTGCACTCGAGTTTCAGGTATAGTATCGTCGCCTGGTGGCGGCGCGCGAAACGTTATCTGGGTCGTACCGGCTTGGGTAGTGTTGAGCCCTGGCTGTGGCGAAGCACGTTTCTAACCCGAGTCGATTCGCACTTTTTTCTGCCCTGTTCACTTCTCACAGACCACGCCGTACGTACCACGCTGCGAGCTAGCCGCAGCCTATAGTTTTAACTAATGAACTGTGAGGCCAGGCTCCCAAGAGTTTCGCTTCCGTAAATGGCCTGTCATCCAGTCTATTTAAGGCACACTGGAGAGTCTCACGTTGATTATCGAAGCGAGAACAGTGGCACAGAAGGTGACTGATTGTCTCTTCACACTTGCACTTAGCGCCCATTGGTGAATCCGCCATTCCAATGCGATAGCTGTAGGAGTTGGTGAATGCTACTCCTACCCACAGCCGACACAGCAATGTTGCGTCACGTCGTGGAAGGCTCGCTGGTAATTTAAGTTTCAGTGATGGGTCGAGGCTGTATAAACGACACTTAGAGTTCTGTGGTGTATGCCAGCAACCTAACGTGATGGTACGAGCGAGACTGCGAAGCTCTCTTGCAGCGTCGACTCTGGATAAAGGTATAAGGAGTGTCGGTGAGCCAGCCTGGGCACGTCGGGCAGCGTCATCGGCGAGGTGATTACCAACGATGCCAAAATGTCCCGGCAGCCACTGAAATATGATATCATGTCCTCGTTCAGAAGCGCAATGGCAGGTTTCGTTGATTTGTGACACCAGCTGTTCATAATTGCCACGTCGTAAACTACGCAAGCTCTGGAGGGCTGCTTTCGAGTCACAATATATGGCCCATTTGTTGGGCGGTTCTTTTTCAATGTATTCGACAGCAGCTCGAAGAGCGGCCACTTCGGAACCTGTAGATGTCGTTACGTGTGAAGTCTTAAACTTGATGACGACCGATTGAGATGGTAGAACAACGGCGCCCGTAGAATTTTCCGAGACGGAACCATTCGTGTAAACATGAATTCGGTTAGCGTATGAACAATGCAGAAGTTCCAATGTGATCTGCTTGAGAGCTGCGGTGGTCAGGCTAGCTTTCTTCACTATTCCTGGAACAGCAACGTACACAGGAGGCTTCTTCAAGCACCACATAGGGGATGGCGTTCTTGTTGCGGGTGAGTGGCTCAAAGACAAAGAGTGCCGGTTAGCCGCAATTAATTCGAGCGCTTTTTCGCTACCTTAGGGCAACAGATTTGAGTGCCCGACTATAGACATCCTACACCTAAGTTCTCTCTCTCTCTCTTTCACTCCCCATTCCCCTGCCCACGTGTAGAGTAGCAAACTGGACTCAGTCTGGTTAACCTCCCTGCCTTTCCGTCTTCCCTTCTCTCTCTCTATAGTTTAACGAAAACTGACTCTCCGTGAGACGTAATGCTGGAAGCAGAAGGAATCGGCGACGCCGATCCGGAGAAACCTAGCTCAGCCTCGAAAAAGCGTCACCGTCGTTACTTCTGCGTCGTGGGCTGCCATGAACAAGAAGGCCTCAATCCCAACATCAGATTCTACCGTTTTCCTTCAAGGCCTCACGAAGCGGAGCGTCGGGCGCGCTGGATAGCTGCAGTTCGTCGCGCAACTTCGCGCCATGCTGACTGCTTCGCCTGTCTTGAAGCTTGCTTGATTATCTGCGTTCTAAAATTCGGTCTCTTGCGCCTACAGTCCCGACGGCAGACCTACATATAGCAGCAGGCATGGCTGGTGATTCACGATTCGAGACCCGGCCACAGCGACAATCCACAATTCGACTGGTGCGAACTGGTGAAGTAACCAGGTGTGTGCAAATGACCACAAATGGTCGGGCTGATTCGGTGACAATTAATTCACTACCCCACTACGAGCAGCACAGGTCAGAGAGTTAAATGTGCTCATCCTTGACCTCAAGCCAGCACGCTGAGGAAGCGCAGCAAGGTAGTATTGATTGCAGCACATCGATGTTCGAGCGCTGTCATTAAAACCTACATCAAGCGAGCAGCGCACGAGCTCTCGCACGTACGTACTGCGAGCTCATATTATTTCGCCAGTTATTTATCAATTGCTAAAGGGATAGATGGCCGCTACTACAGTGCAGGCATAACTAATTGTCTAGCGGCATGCAGTGAACAAAGATTGCAGGAGGCCCGCCGTTTCGCGGCATGGCCAACGACCGCTGCCGTCGCGGCACGCAGCGTCGTGCGCTCGGACAGTTCCGTACACGTGATGCCTGGTGATCGCTGCTGTGAATTCATTTATAGCAAGGCGGACCATCGACAAGCATGTGGCTTAAACCGTTCTGCTACCTTGTGCAGGTTAGTACTGCACGATTAGAAGTGATTGTCGTGGTCTTTTGGTCTTGCCGTGCCCCCTACGGTGTGCTTCTATTGTCCATGATGT
This sequence comes from Dermacentor andersoni, assembly GCF_023375885.2. Lineage (NCBI taxonomy): Eukaryota > Metazoa > Arthropoda > Arachnida > Ixodida > Ixodidae > Dermacentor > Dermacentor andersoni. Next base: position 2,346,134 of record NC_092818.1, read on the forward strand.
GTACTGCGCATGCTTGCCGCTGATGTGCGGCGAGATTGAGTTAAATCCCGGCCCCACTGACGATAGTGGGGCCTCTATCGAATCCATGCTGAAAGAGCTGCTGTCTGGTCAGAGCAAGTTGGCAGCTGACGTGACTGCGCTCAGGGAGCAACAGAATAAGGTGGAAAACGTTATAGCTGATTGGGGAGCCAGATTCGTTGAATTAGACAAACGAGCCTCGCGTGTAGATGACCTTGAACGTACAGTAAGGTCACTGGAGGCGAAGTTGGCTGATCTGGAGGATAGGAGCAGGAGATCCAATCTGGTAGTCTTTGTCATTCCGGAGGATGCCGGCGAAACTGAACATATTCTTAAAAATAAAGTTCTTGACGAGGTGTTTTCTGCGAAGCTTGCTGTCCCTTGCAAATCTGTCGGCCGAATTCATCGTCTTGCTAACAAAGGTAACAAGAGACCAGTAATAATTTATTTCCAGGATTTTACCGAAAAACAGCTTGTCTTAAAAAGTGCGTACAAACTAAAGGGTAGTCGAATATCGATTCAAAACGATTACTCGCGCAGCACACTAAGGAAACGTAAACTCTTGTGGGACAGTGCTAAAAGTGAAAGAGAAGAAGGCAAGAAAGTTCAATTAATTAATGATAAGATGGGTATTAACAATGAGCTTTTCACAAGGGATGACAGTAAGAACTTGAGGATCAAAACTGACGGCCATGTAAATACTTCGAAAAATGATTGACTTGTCTCCGCTGATAATTCCCCTGGTGCTAAAGAACTGAGAATTTTAAAAATCAACGCCTGCAGTGTCGCTAATAAATCGGAAAGCCTTGAGGCAACTATCATGGGATACAATCCACATGTAGTTGTGATAATAGAAACATGGTTGCATGACAATATTGATGATGCTGTTGTGTTTCCTCCATCTTATCAAGCATATCGCCGTGACAGGTGTACTAGAGGGGGCGGGGTAGCAGTTTTGATAAAAGAAACTATATCCGCTACTCTGTTATGTCAGGCCGATAACTTGGAATCTGTTACAATGAAGCTTACTTGCTGGGATAAATCATTTTTGCTATTTGCAGTTTATCGAGCACCTGACTCGCACCCAGAATTCTTTCGTGATCTTTTTGAACACATGGTTTCACTCACAAGCGATAAAGTGCTACTTATAGGCGACATCAACCTACCAGATATTGATTGGGAGAACGGGTTTCTCTGCACCGGGATTAATTCACACTTAGATTACTTGCATGACATCATTCTGTCTCAGTCTACACCAGGTTGTGAGACAGCCAACGCGCACCTATGGTACGTCAGCAACCATACTTGACCTCGTTTTTGTTAGTCGTTCATTAGAAAACTTTTTTGTTTCGGTTGAGCCTGGAATTTCTGATCATAGTCTGGTATATTTTTCTTGTTCTTTGGAAGTGCTTAACACCAAAAAATGTAAAACAACCACTGTTAAAAGATTTTTCTCGTGCCAGAGACGAAAGTGTCTTGGATTATCTTGAGCAATGCTTTGATAACTTTCACAGTAACAATACTACTGTGCTTTGGGATAAATTTAAAGAAATTATCGCTCACTGCCTTAGCAACTTTATTCCTAATAGAACTAAAAAAAACTTCCAAGACTACTCCCTGGATAACGAGAAAGATCTTGCACCTTAAAAGAAAAGTTAAGCGCTTAAGACGACGATGTGCCTCACGTGTTTCAATCCATGAAATCCAAATTAAACTGAATCAAGAAGTACGGCTAGCTAAGCGCTGGTATTTTCACCATACATTGCCAAATTTCATTCAAACGGCACCCCAAAAATTTTGGGCTTTTCTAAGCTCAAAAACCAAGTCAATTAACCAAATTCTTCGCGAGGGCCATGTCGTTGTCGATAAACAACGCATCGCGGAGCACTTCAATAATTATTTTCAGAGTGTTTTTTTCCATTTTGATGGTGGTGTAAACGTTAACCGCATGTCATGCAACTCGACCTCTGATATTGTATCGCAACCAGGTGTAGTGTCGATGCTGCTGAACCCCAAAGCTAAATCATCTCCAGGACCAGACAACATACCGAACGCTTTTCTGCGCAGATATGCTGAAGCGTTAGCCCCTTCACTTGTTGTTATCTTCCGTTCCTCGTTATCTTCGGCTAAGCTTCCTACAGACTGGCTAACTGCACGTGTCGTTCCCATACCGAAAAAAGGTGACAGAACCCTAGTAACTAGTTATCGTCCTATATCATTAACTTGATCATGTTGCAAGTTAATCGAACATATTATAGCTAATGAAATAACCAAATTCCTAAGTGACAACAACGTACTGTCTCCTCATCAGCATGGTTTCCGGAAAGGTTTCTCTACTGTGACACAATTAACCACAATTATTCACAACTTTGCAAGTGCTCTTGACAAGTCAAGCCAAATTGACGTAATATTTTTACACTTTAAGAAAGCGTTTGACCTTGTACCTCACAATAAACTTATAGAAAAATTACAGTCAATAGATCTTCCAGCCTATATTATTAACTGAGTGGCGGCTTATCTGTCTAATCGCAAGCAGTTTGTTTCAATTGATAATTACTCTTCTAACGAACTTTCAATAACCTCTGGAGTACCTCAAGGTAGCCTGCTAGGATCTTTACTATTTCTAATTTACATAAACGACATCACTAACGAAATTGCTCATCCCGTTCAAGTTAGACTATTTGCTGACGATTGCGTGTTGTTTAACGAGGTTACTTGCCACGATGATCAATTAATGCTTAACTCTGACCTTCAAAACATTCTTTCCTGGTGCAGTCGGTGGGGTATGGAATTGAACAGAGAAAAAACTGTTTATATGTCCATAACAAAAATAAAATAAATATAATGTCGTTTGTCTATAACCTCGGCTCTGAACCGCTGACCAAGGTCAGCCAATATAAATATCTTGGAATCACAATAACCAGTGACCTCAGCTGGAATAGCCACATTTCTAACGTATGTAACTCGTCTTTCAGGAAGCTTTGTCTTCTCAGGCACAAACTAAAGCACACTCCCTCTAGTACTAGATTACTTGCTTACACTTCACTCATCCGACCGAAACTGGAATATGCATGCATTGTGTGGGATCCCTATAAGAAAATTAACATTAACACTTTAGAGATAATCCAACGTAAAGCTGTGAGGTTTCTTTTTTCTAAATATAGACTGAGTGACTCTCCTACTAGCCTAATGAATCAACATAATATCCAAACGCTACAACTACGCAGGAAAATACGACTGAAATTTCTTTTCTTGCTTAAAAACAACTGTTTGTGCCTCCAGCCACAGGCTTATGTTAAACCACTTACAGCGCGCCGAACACGGCATCGCCACGCTGATTTTTTGACGCCTTATAACACCCGAACTAACTTTTTAAGTTTTCATTCTTCCCTCGCACTGTAACAGATTGGAACAGCCTGCCATTATCACAATTGATAAACACCGATTCTATTGACCACTTGTGTCTTTGATACTGGGGGTGTTTCCATATCGGCAAGCCTTGTTACTGTTTTCTTTTTTACACGTGAACATTGTATAATACTTTCCACATCATCCTTATTCTATTATTTTCAGTATTTTGCAATGAGCGCTCGTTCAACTTCTGATGTATTCTTTTTCTCCCCCCTTTTTTTTTCCTCTCTCGATAGTGGTTGCCATTGCTCAAATATGCGTGTGATACTATTCCAATGTTTGTCAAGTTGCCTTCCTTCACAATGCGTTGGCGGGCTAGTTGGTGCGAATCCATGAATACTTTGTTTAGCGCAAAACGACAGAGACAAGAAAGACGACAGGACAAGGCGTTACTCTCAACTGACATCATTTTATTGCGTCACTCCTTTAGAGACCGCTCAAACCAGAGGAACATGCGCAGTGAGCACCATGCGGTGGAGCCACCAACATCCGATCCCAAGAGCGCACTCATGCGACAGAATCCAAAAAACCAAATTCAGCGCTGTACAAGGTTAAGGAAGGCACACTAATGCACTGTGACCCCAATGACTGAATGAAAAAAGCTTCCGATAACTCTCGGGCGGTGGTGTCACGGCTCTTTTTCAAAATCGTGGTATCACGAAACATGGGTTTGCACTTGCATGTTTTACAATGCTGAGCCGAATGGGAACCTGTGCCTGTTGGTATGGATCGCTCATGTTCTCTAAGGCGCTCGTTAACAGAGAGGCCTGACTGCCCTACATACACTTTGCCACATGACAAGGGAATCTTATAAACCACACCGACTCTGCAATCTACAAACTTCACGTGGTTCTTTTCACAATCAGGTTTTTTATTTGTTTTAGAAATACGGCTGCACAGCATTGACAGTTTCTGAGGAGCGGTAGGGTTTTCTGAATTCCGGTAGTGTTTTCCGCTCCTCAGGCCGCCATTGTAGTGTTTTCCGCTCCGGACAGGCCGCCATTGGAATATGAACCTGGCAACGTTTAACGCAAGAACATTATCTAGTGAGGCGAGTCTAGCAGTGCTATTGGAAGAATTAGAGGGCAGTAAATAGGATATAATAGGGCTCAGTGAAGTTAGGAGGCCCAAAGAAGCATATACAGTGTTAAGGAGCGGGCACGTCCTGTGCTACCGGGGCTTAGCGGAGAGACGAGAACTAGGAGTCGGATTCCTGATTAATAAGAATATAGCTGGTAACATACAGGAATTCTATAGCATTAACGAGAGGGTGGCATGTCTTGTTGTGAAACTTAATAAGAGGTACAAAATGAAGGTTGTACAGGTCTACGCCCCTACATCCAGTCATGATGACCAGGAAGTCGAAAGCTTCTACGAAGACGTGGAATCGGCGATGGGTAGAGTGAAAACAAAATACACTATACTGATGGGCGATTTCAATGCCAAGGTAGGCAAGAAGCATGCTGGAGACAAGGCAGTGGGGGAATATGGCATAGGCACTAGGAATAGCAGGGGGGAGGTATTAGTAGAGTTTGCAGAACAGAATAATATGAGGATAATGAATACCTTCTTCCGCAAGCGGAATAACCGAAAGTGGACATGGAGGAGCCCGAACGGCGAGACTAGAAATGAAATAGATTTCATACTCTGCGCTAACCCTGGCATCATACAAGATGTGGACGTGCTCGGTAAGGTGTGCTGCAGTGACCACAGGATGGTAAGAACTCGAATTAGCCTAGACCTGAGGAGGAAACGGAGGAAACTGGTACATAAGAAGCCGATCAATGAGTTAGCGCTAAGAGGGAAAATAGAGGAATTCCAGATCAAGCTACAGAACAGGTATTCGGCTTTAAGTCACGAAGAGGATCTTAGTGTTGAAGCAATGAACGACAATCTTGTGGGCATCATTAAGGAGTGTGCAATAGAAGTCGGTGGTAACTCCGTTAGACAGGATACCAGTAAGCTATCGCAGGAGACGAAAGATCTGATCAAGAAACGCCAATGTATGAAAGCCTCTAACCCTACAGCTAGAATAGAACTGGCAGAACTTTCGAAGTTAATCAACAAGCGTAAGACAGCTGACATAAGGAAGTATAACATGGATAGAATTGAACAAGCTCTCAGGAACGGAGGAAGCCTAAAAGCAGTGAAGAAGAAACTAGGAATTGGCAAGAATCAGATGTATGCGCTAAGAGACAAAGCCGGCAATATCATTACTAATATGGATGAGATAGTTCAAGTGGCTGAGGAGTTCTATAGAGATTTATACAGTACGAGTGGCACCCACGATGATAATGGAAGAGAGAATAATCTAGAGGAATTCGATATCCCAGAAGTAACGCCGGAAGAAGTAAAGAAAGCCTTGGGAGGTATACAAAGGGGGAAGGCAGCTGGGGAGGATCAGGTAACAGCAGATTTGCTGAAGGATGGTGGGCAGATTGTTCTAGAAAAACTGGCCAGCCTATATACGCAATGCCTCAAGACCTCGAGCGTACCGGAATCTTGGAAGAACGCTAACATAATCCTAATCCATAAGAAAGGCGACGCCAAAGACTTGAAAAATTATAGACCGATCAGCTTACTGTCCGTTGCCTACAAAGTATTTACTAAGGTAATTGCAAATAGAATCCGGAACACCTTAGACTTCCGTCAACCAAAGGACCAGGCAGGATTCCGTAAAGGCTACTCAACAATAGATCATATTCACACTATCAATCAGGTGATAGAGAAATGTGCGGAATATAACCAACCATTATATATAGCTTTCATTGATTACGAGAAAGCGTTTGATTCAGTCGAAACCTCAGCAGTCATGGAGGCATTGCGGAATCAGGGTGTAGACGAGCCGTATGTAAAAATACTGAAAGATATCTATAGCGGCTCCACAGCCACTGTACTCCTCCATAAAGAAAGCAACAAAATCCCAATAAAGAAAGGCGTCAGGCAGGGAGATACGATCTCTCCAATGCTATTCACAGCGTGTTTACAGGAGGTATTCAGAGACCTGGATTGGGAAGAATTGGGGATAAGCGTAAATGGAGAATACCTTAGTAACTTGCGCTTCGCTGATGATATTGCCTTGCTTAGTAACTCAGGGGACCAACTGCAATGCATGCTCACTGATCTGGAGAGGCAGAGCAGAAGGGTGGGACTAAAAATGAATCTGCAGAAAACTAAAGTAATGTTTAACAGTCTCGGAAGGGAACAGCAGTTTACGATAGGTAGCGAGGCACTGGAAGTGGTAAGAGAATACATCTACTTAGGACAGGTAGTGACTGCTGATCCAGATCATGAGAGTGAAATAATCAGAAGAATAAGAATGGGCTGGGGTGCGTTTGGCAGGCATTCGCAGATCATGAACAGCAGGTTGCCATTATCCCTCAAGAGAAAAGTGTATAACAGCTGTGTCTTACCAGTACTCACGTACGGGGCAGAAACCTGGAGGCTTACGAAAAGGGTTCTACTTAAATTGAGGACGACGCAACGAGCTATGGAAAGAAAAATGATAGGTGTAACGTTAAGGGATAAGAAAAGAGCAGATTGGGTGAGGGAACAAACGCGCGTTAATGACATCTTAGTTGAAATCAAGAAAAAGAAATGGGCATGGGCAGGACATGTAAAGAGGAGGGAAGATAACCGATGGTCATTAAGGGTTACGGACTGGATTCCGAGGGAAGGGAAGCGTAGCAGGGGGCGACAGAAAGTTAGGTGGGCAGATGAGATTAGGAAGTTTGGAGGGTCAACATGGCCACAATTAGTACATGACCGGGGTAGTTGGAGAAGTATGGGAGAGGCCTTTGCCCTGCAGTGGGCGTAATCAGGCTGATGATGATGATGATGATGATGTATCTTTACGTGCATACTTAAATATTTATGTATTCTGCCCCTCCTGCTTGGGCCCTCATTTGGGCCTGCAGTATTGTATAAATAAAAAAAAATAAATAGCAAGCATTTCCTCGCATTTGTGCGCCTGAATCTAGCAGCGTGCAAACCTTCCATGAAGTTCAACTTCGTACGCGCCTCGCTTCACTTGCGACTTACACCGCGCTAAAACTTCGCCGCTTATTTGTTGAACGGCGTAAACGTATTCGGCGTTGCATAATTTATTGACTTTACGCAGCGTGCCGCCCCTGAAAAAATCTTCGGCGCCCGATATTCGCTACAAGCCGTGGTACAACAAAACCGAAAGTGGCGGGTCCATATTGTAAACGTGCTTTCCGAAGCAGACGACCGAGCTTGGTACTACCCAGTTCAGGACAGATGGCGCTTTTTAGCACCATTTTCGCTGTGCCGCTTGGGCAATGCAAGAGCCCCATAGAATGTGTTAGGGCCGAGAACTTAATTGTGATGCCGTGCTGCTGCGCCTTCGGTTATCACAACAGACACAGCGACGGCAAAAAGCATTTTTCTTTGCCATCCTGCGGGCGCAACGCACAAAGAAGAAATGTGTGGATACACAGGATCGGATGGGCTGACTTCGAGCAAGTGCAAAAAATGCACGGCTTTGTGAAGTAAGTGCCACGGCTCCTCACAACCTCTTCTTTTGAGGCTAGTTCACGCCTTCCGCTTCGAGAAAGTGTATGTGTTCATGCTCTGCGTGGTTTTTAGCGCGTTTAAGCTGACTTTTTTTCGAATGTGCTCTCTTTGTTTCATGTAGTTTCGTCTTACGGTGAACGTGTATGCACTGCAGCTGGCCTGTGACATAAAAGCGACTTTATTCAGGCTGTGTTTTGAGCTCCACTAGAAGTTAGCACATTCTCGACGCTTTTTCAAGGCTCAATATGACTTACGGATGCATTCTTTTAGCTTCGAATATACGTCCGCATGTATTGATTTGGTTTGTGGTGATTAACGTTTTTAACGTCCCGAAGCGACTAAAGCTATGAGGGAGATCGTAGTGGATGGCTCCGGATAACTTTATTTAGGTAGCCAGGGGATGTTTAATGTGAACTTTGATCGTAAAGTCTTACGTGGGCCGGTAAATTTCTCATTTGCGTTTCGTAATTCTCGCGCGGGTGCGGCAGCGCTGCGCCAGAATTTGTCGCCTCGGCGCGATTGTATTTCTTTAATTGATTTTATTTACTAGTTGTAACAACGTGTCATTATTTCGTACTATTGATGGCGCCTCCAGGGCACCAAAGCAGCAACGGGAACACCAAAGCTAGAACCAGGGCTGGATGGGGCTCGCCGAAGCGTGTGCATGCCATGCGGGTATAAGATCGCCTGTCCGCGAGAGCGGGCAGCCAATTTTGTATGCGAACACTCCCTGCGCCGCCTGCTTTATTGTAATGTCACGGGCTCTTCAGAGGCCTCCGTTAGCCATTACATGTGCCCTCCTGGAGCAGTACTTGTAAAAAAATAAAAAACAGTCGATCGTCACGATTACCAAAGCACCCCGCAATGAAAAAAGCGCACCGCGACTGCTGCAACATGCCACGCCCGTGCGAGGGAAATTACGGAACACCAACGGGGAATCTCTTTACGGGCCGCTCGCATTTCGCCTCTATCCCGGCTGCTGCCGGACGCGTGCTTGGTATTGCAGGCATGAGCAGTGGCCACTCGCACGTTTTGCGTGCAGGACTATAATAGCCGAGAAAGGCCGCAGAGGACCGCAAGCCCGCTGATAAGGATTAACATTTTTACTGCTTAACGTTGACATTTTTATGCGTCCAATTAAGTAAATGGGTATCGCATGCGTCACATGCACTGTATGTTGTCTTCCATCTCTTGACAAATAATTTCGTATTTTTGATTATGGAGTGCGGACAGGGTTGCCGTGGAAGCTGCGTATTGAGATGTTATATAAATGCGTTTTCTTTTTCAATTCAGTATTGAAATTTCTTGTCTCTCTTCTCAAGACCACTTCGCTGAAGATCTGAAGATCAGATCAACTGCATTATAATGAAAAAATTGCTCTCAATGTCTTTTGGACTTGTTTGTGTTTACCAAGTTTGCATCCCTGTACCACTTGAAGAATCAGTGCATCTCTTGCAATCCACTTTAATACTTCTTTTTTCCCTTCGGGTTTGATTGCTTGTGCGAGCCTGACAGCTCAGTAGACTGTGTGTATTTGTGCTGTATACTTGTCTGCGAGACTGTGATAAGCACCTTTATTAAACCCATTTGAAGAGTGTTCGGTCCTATACCCCTATTGTTCTCTCTGTCTCTATACCCGCCGCGGCCACTAAGCCACCGCGGCGGCCGCACTTCGATAGGGGCGATATGCAAAGACGCCCGTGTCCAGTGCACTGGGGGCGCGTTAAAGAAGCCCAGCTGGAAAAAATTAATCCGGAGTGCCCCATTACGGCGTGCCTTATAATGAGATCGTGGTGTTGGGACGTAAAACCCAAGAATAAATTTTTTTTTCTGTCTTGTGTGCCTTCACTGTTCCAGTTAACGCAACACTGCTTCCTCCCGAAAACTTACAACGCAAAAGAATGCAGACGCACGTAGTATACAGATATAAAATTAGCACTTCAATAAAAGTGTTTCTGGTGCCAATGACGGAGAGGGGGATAATTATTTTCAGAACCTCTGTCCAGTTGTCCCATCAAGTTCCTTCTTTTCTTGCTATCAAATTCGAACCAGTTGCACTGTAAGGAATAAATAAAAACGATTTCATGTGCTGGTACGTTGTTCGAATGATCTACACCATCTATGTGTGAAAACGTTGCTCATGGCCGCCACAACCTTAGCATGATCTACACACATCTGTAGAAAGCGCGTAACAGATGCGGCCCTGTTGCTAGGCATTGCTGACCGCAGACAGTCGGACTATCTCACGCGCCGGCCGAACAAAAGTATCCTGCCAGTGCGTAAATGAACCTACGAAACCACGTACACATACTTTCACGCTGTCAAAACCTGAAACTCTGGTAATTACGCGCATGATTTAGCATACCACGCACTTGCGTCGTGTTTCAGCAACACGGGCTCTCAACGTGCGCGCGCTTTACGCCTTGAATACGCCTTAAATGATGGTGCTTTTCTCTATTTCTTCCGCAATTCCAACATGACACTCGTAAGGCCAGTTACCCACTGAGGAAGCAAGATCTCGATTGAAAAAACTGCTCCGTAGGGCTCGAACACGAGCGCATCATAATTAGATTTAACCGCTTTTTCTGCGCATACGCGAGGAGCAGTGGTTGCGAGAGAGAAATGTGACGACTTTCGGTCCTTGAGATTTCTCTTCACCTAGGTACTACGGGGAAGAAAGTTGTTGGCTCCGTTTGTCCCTAGCCGAGCTGGCAGACAGAATGCGAGGCCAGAAAGGCGAAGAAGTCGTGTCCGAGGTGAGTTTGCTGCTATTTTGTTGCGACGGTAGCATATTAAATTTTTATACATTCATCGGGATACGTTTGGAAGTGAGGTGTCTTCTCGGATGACTTTAGTGGCAACGCATTACGTCGTGCCGATGCATTGTTCATTAGTGTCGTTGAGCATACCACACACTTCAGGGGAATCGCGGGAACGGAAACAGTTTATGAGTTCAAGTGCCGTGCCGATGCATTAGTTCTTAATGTAACTGAGCATACAACACACTTGGAGATTCGTAGGAATGGAACATCTTGTACTCTGTATGTGAAAGTACTAAAACTTGCGTCGCCATGCAACCTGAGCCTTAGGTCGTTGTGAGAGCTGTACAGCCACACTGGCAGAACACTACGCCCTGCGGATGAATACGGAACAAATGTATGCTAAAGAAAAATGGTCGTCATGCAATTTCATAGCAGTAGACCCTTGTGAAAGTTGTACAGTAACACTGATATTGGCTACGTGGCGCAAATTCGTAGCGATTCTGACGTGCTTGTGCGCAACGGTAATTAATGAAGGAGCCCGTATTACTAATCCCAGCTGTTACGATGTCTAGCTCATATACGGGGCGCTCTATGTGGGCGAAACAAGGGCTCAGATCGCTACAACCGCGTGCGAAATAGCTCTGACGGCCTGTCACTAAACTTGTTCGGCGTCTCCGCGCTTGTACTGCGACAGGAGACGTGACGGCAGGGGCGCACGTATATCACACTAGTGGGGGCGAGGAGTTACGGAGTCGCCATCTATCGGAAGCGCCTCGTTGGCGTAGTATGAGGGATCACGCGGCGTGCTCCTCAGGTTTCGCTGTCAGCGCTCACTGGAAACACCGCGCGCGAGCTCTCCTGGACATTTCTGTAAGTACTTTCGAAACGAGGTAAGTTTTTTACTGTCTAAATAATAATCTTGGCCAAACTGAAAGCACAGAATCGTTTACAGACGCTATCTCTTTACCAAATACGTACAGTGAACGCCACTGCGCGCGGGCGCCGCGATGGAGCCTCCCGAACCGGCTTCTTGCGTGAAAGATAGGTAAACGCTGAGAGCAAACTATGTGAAATATGTTCTTATAGTGTTTGTATAACTAAATGGAGCGTAATAGAATGAAGCATCAATGCAGCGATCGCACAGATTCGTAAAGACCAACTGCGCGTCTGCATGCTTGTCCGCGCACTGTTTCGCTTTCGCCGCGTGCGCGTTTTCGCACCGTGCCATGAGCTTTAGGCCGCAGAATATGAGCATTTGACAGTATACAAGCAACCATTGTTGCGCGGGTGCTATCAGAGCTGTTCAAAAATAATTTCATTGTAGAAACTTCCATGCTTAGGGGGACGTGTCGTCGCGACGATCCAATCTTTTTTTTTTCTTCTAAATTCTTGGACATTTCAATATTATTTCTCGAGTTGCGTCGCACTGTGTGTTTATCGGTGTTCTCAGCGTGCGATTTCCCGCTGCCTTTTTTTTTTGTAATCCAGTGCTATAATTCATAACACAAAAATGACCATATGTCATACTTTTTTATAATGTGCTTCTTACCGCTTCCTTTACGCTCCAGTGAACTTGCCAGTATCTATAGCATCGACAAGTTCGTAGACCAAACCGTCATGACATTAGTCGGGCAGCGGACTCGGGCGAGCGTCTCAGTGCGCGTTTTCCGACGATCGCAGACCCGGCGCCGTAGCAGAAATCTTCCTCGCGTCTGTGCTTGCTGCATACCCGAGTTGTATCCGATGACTGTTTGCCGGTTTTATGTTTCGCGAGCCAAGCTTCACGCAGCTTGTCCTGCGGCTACGTGTGGATAAGGCTGACACCGGGCTCCGTTGCGTACGTCCGGCATTCCGGCACCGAGCAGTAGCCTACCATGTTGCGCGCCTTCAAAGGCAGCCACTACCTATTGTAGTGCTTTCAAGTGTTGTAAAGGAGACATTCGAAGCAGGAAAATCTCGCTACTAAATGAGGACCGCAGCGTACGAGGGAATTTAAACTCTCGTTTTCAGCTCGCTTCGGCGCTCCCGAAGCAGCCGACGCGGCCGCTATGTTCCCGTGATCCCTCATAGCACGTCGCGCCGATGGTGGCGCCAGCTTTTCCAGTGGTGGAGCTTGAGGCCAATTTACTCTGACAGTGGCCGCTTTCCACTTTGGTATACTTCGCCGTAATACACTACGCATGCTTGATTCCGCGACGCTGGTATCTTGCGGCCAAGATAACTTTAGGCAAACTGCATTATGCAACGCTCGAGACATCTTGTCCGTCACTGCGGATGGAAAACGCATACACATTCAAGCTATTTGAGCTGCATCATTTGATCGATGTTTACCCCTCTTTACTAAATGAAGAGGATAACGTACGCCTGTGTGGGTGAAATAAAAGATTGATAAAAAGCCTGGTAACCTGTGTGCAGTCAGTCAAAAAACACTATTTATGCAGGCATCCACGTTCATGTAAAAAAAAATCCAATTCAGTGATGACCCTCTGGCTCATCAGTCACAAAGTAGCAGCTGAAGAGAACTTTTCACTACATGGATGACTTGCCTCGTATGAAAACATTGTTTTCACCTTTTGCTCTCCTGTTCGCCACATAAGCATTGCGGATTATGGCGAAGTCTCACTGTTTAGCGCAATGCGTTTGTCACTGGCTCACCACAAATTAATCGCTATCAATGTCGTATAATGAGCATTAAAAAGTTCTCTTCAGCTCCTACTTTGTGACTGATGAGCCGGTTGTGCTTACATACGTGCGGATCCACCACCAGAGGGTCATCACTGAATTGCATCTTTTTTTTTTTTTTTTTTTTTTTTTTTTTACAGGAGCGTGGACACCTGCATAAATAGTGTTTTTTCACTGACTGCACATAGGTTACCAGGCCCGTATATGAGCTAGACATCGTAACAGCCGGGATTAGTAATACGCGCTCCTTCATTAATTGCCCTTGCGCACAAGCACCTCAGAATCGCTACGAATCTCCACCACGTAGCCAATATCAGTGTTACTCTACAGCTTTCACAACGGTCTACTGCTATGAAATTGCATAACGACCATTTTTCTTTAGCATACATTTGTTCCGTATTCATCCGCAGGGCGTAGTGTTTTGCCAGTGTGGCTGTGCAGCTTTCACAACGATTTCGGGCTCAGATTGCATGGCGACGCAAGTTTTAGTACCTTCACATACAGAGTACAATATATTCCATTCCCACGAATCTCCAAGTGTGTTGTATGCTCAGTTACATTAAGAACTAATGCATCGGTACGACGTAATTCTTTGCTGTTAAAGTCATCTGAGAAAACGCCGCACGTCAGAATGTATTCCCCTGCGACTACCAGAATTTAGTTACCTACCACCGCAAAAAAAAAAAAAAAAAAAAAAAAAACAACGACAAACTCGCATCGGCATGGCAGTCGAATTCATAAACTGTTTCTTTTCCCGCGAATCTCCTTAAGTGTGCGGTTTGCTGACCTTGCTCAACGACACTAATGAACAATGCACCGGCACGATGTAATGCTTTGCCACTAAAGTCATCCGAGAAGACACCTCACTTCTAAACGTATCCCCCTGCGACTATAAAAATGTAATATGCTACCGTCGCAACAAAAAAGCAGCAAACTCACCTTGGACACGGCTTCGCCTTGCCGGACACGCATTCTGTCGATTGTGCGGCCAGCTCGGCTAGGGACGAACGGAGCTAACAACTTTCTTCCCCGTAGTACCTAGGCGAAGAGGAATCTCAAGGACCGAAAGTCCCCACATTTCTATCTAGCAACCACTGCTCCTCGCGCATGCGCAGAAAGAGCGGAGAAATCCAATTATGATGTGCTCGTGGCTCGAACGAACGTTTCCGCGTATTTCCTCCCGTAGCGCATTAGCCGTCGTCTGCTACGGCAGGGCCAGCACCTGCAGGGCCACCGTCGAAGCGACGCCGAGCGGAGGGAAGTGGTTGTCGATGGGTTGGCGCTACTTTGGGAGATTGAGGGGATTTATCGCGGCCAGCGCCAGAAGCCTTTCTAACGCGACAGCGTTAAGGAGCTCGTGTTGCAGAAAAGGCGGTGTCGTCGGTGTCGGCGGCGTTGACCGTGAGCGATAAATTCCGAAAGGCACTTCATAAATAAAAAAACTTCCAAGATGGGCTGGGTGGGAATCGAACCAGAGTCTCCGGAGTGTGAGGCAGAGACGCTGCCACTGAGCCACGAGTTTTTTTTTGTCTTTATTGCCGGCTTTGACATACACAAACAATACACAAAAAACAAACATGTCAACAAGGATTTCGCTGGCACCACATATTAACATTTTTTCAATACTACAAGCTTATCTAGCTTGTCAATCCATGTTGGTTGTTGAGGGAGTGCCCGATGGACATCCCTGAACCGTACTACAGATTTAATGAAGTAATCACGTGTAGGTCGCCAATTGACATCAGCATTGTTGAACTGCGTTCTAGCTTTCCACAAACTGTGGAGGCCCAGGAGAATTATAGAGTCATACGGAAAAGCCTCCGTTTCTACCGGTAAGAATCTTATTCCATGTGGATCTAAAGGTAACTCTTTCTTTAAAGTCCTTTGTAGCACATCCCAGAAAAATATGGGGTCCCAGCAATCTAGAAACGCATGCTCTATTGTTTCAGGTTTCTTGCACAAGAAGCAGTTAATGGACCACGGGACAAAGATACCCGTGTTATACATCCATGTTTTAACTGATAATGTGTTAGTGTGTAGTTTAAAGAAAAATATTTTTACCGAAGGGTGTTCACCGAAGGGTTAAAAGAATGCCAGTACTGAGCCACGAGTTCGATAATTCAAAGCGGGATAAAAGCGCCTCTAGTGAATGCGGTGTTGCCTTAGAAACGTGCCGTAGAAACTTATACTGCGGTGTATATCGGTAATTATGAGCATGTAAATTACAGAAGTCGCAGTTACACGTGTAGCGAAGTACGTTTCCGCTACATTTCTTCTGCGCTCTGTGCACACGCAGAGCCATCTTGCGGCAAACACAGAAGACCCCCCTCCTCGCAATGTGCGGCGCTGCCCCGACACGTGGCGCGCCATTCGCCCGCTTCTCCCCTTCGGACAGTGCGGAGACCGGTGTGAGGATGCCCCAATACCGTTGTGTTTGATAAGTTTTCTCGCTTTCTCTCCTTCCAACTTTCAGCGTGCGTCGCTCGAACACTCGTGTTTAGGCGACGCGGTTCCTGTTTCCGCTCACAGCGCGATTCCTAGGTGCAGAGTCCAATGCGGGACGCCTCTGACGTGATCGCTGCGCCGTAGCGCATCTGATGCGAAAGCGTCCCCTGCTATGTGTGCCGAGCTGCTTCCGAGGAGTCATGCGTCTGCGTGGTGCTCGCTGCGAAATAGAGGACGATCCTATCGAATCGTCAGCCCATGATCGCGTCCGCCTTCATGGCGCGTCGCGGCTCCGCTCTCCGCGCCGATCACGACGTTTGGCTCGCGTAGATCGTTTCTCCCTCCGAGACACCGAGTTCTTTGGTTCGTTCCGCTTGCTCAGGCGCACGTTTCGTTGCCGCACCAAACGCTTCGTGTGACCCAAGAGCATGCCGAGCGAATGAGCGGGCGGTGCTAACGGTGTGCGATAACGCTATCGCGTTCCACTCTTGAAAGCGGAGCTTAAGCGTCCTGCAAGGTTTTTTACGAGAACCTCCGTGCATAGCGTTCGCGGCCAGCGTTTCCCGGTAAACATTGCGCTTGCATACGCTCCAGTTGCTGGGAAGCAATCCGGGATCTTTGAATGCTATCGCGTTCCACTCTTAAAGGGGAAGCTTAAGCGTCCTTCACTTTTTTTTTTCACAGCGAATATCCGGGCTCATCGAATGAGATGTGTTTTTGTTAAAGTGCGCGCATGACACTAAGCTTGTTAATTCAGTTAGCGAATGTTTACGAATTTACACGGCAGATAAAGCTTCTAACCTCGCTTTGCATAGCTCTGTACTAATTTGCTATCGCAATCAATGCTCCGCCTTCTGTGCGAAACTGCACCTGTTTTGTGGTTTCTGTGACATCCAATCCGAACCGTGGTATGAATCTGAAAAAAGCGTTCGCGACATCTCATCGACGCTACTTAACATGCAGCTATTTGAAGACGCCATTGGAAGCACACATAGGTTGTGTAATATTGTTCCTTATGAGCAACGTCCAATAATTCGGAAGTTATATAGTTTTAATGCAAAGGTGTCGGTTCTGTCTGCCCGGTGTAAACTAAAGCAGTCGGGTATCCGAATATTTCTGCCTAACCACGCGTGTTTCTCGGAAGAAGTTGAACGAAACTGTGAAATTGAGCAGTCAGCAGTTTCACATTAGGTACAAAAATTATTTATAAGCAAGGGTGTTAAGTGCTATGCCTACGTTTTTTCACGTGACAGTGTTCAAATAGGCATGGGAAATCATGCATTAGATCAAACCAGTGGTATTTTTTGCTTAACCTGGGAAGCAAGTCTATGCTACATCATAGCTATCGCGGCCTTGACCAAGGATAACAAGCGTCATTCGTTTTAAAATATTTATTCTATATTTCCAATGCCGGGTGGTAAATGGGGTGATTTCTACGGACTTGTCGACACTTGCAATGCAGATGTCACTGCCTTCACCTATACGTGGATGCTCCTATTAGCAACGATGAACTATTGTAATGTGACAAATCGTTCAATATCTACCGATGTGACCATGATGCCGACAAATAGGAGGCGTTTTAATCGCTGTGTCTGATCCAATGTACTCATATATTATACCATTTCAGTGTCACCTGTCATTTGATAGGGTGTGCGTTCGTATCAATCATCGCGATATCGCTTCATATTGCTATATTGTCTACCCGGTTCTTCGACGACAATCTGCGCAAATTTTCATGATATATAAAATGAGATCTTTGTAAGGTTCTCGCATGCCCCTTTATTCTGAATGGGTGACTTCGATTACCCAGATATACAGTGGTCGCCTACCAGACTAATCGCAAACAATTCAATTATGGAATTTTCTTATCATTTTTTAATTTGTGCCAATATTTCCATTTTACTGAGTTCGTAACAGAGCCAACTCGAACACGTTCAACGAGTGCACATATGCTCGACCTCGTCGCAACTGCTTCTGTAACTGACCCCTGTTTTATGCGAAGCATATTACTAGAGCTCAACTCAGCTCCTCAGGCGCGGCGGTGCCGCCTTCAATGACCTTTGACCCCATGCCATACCACGTGACATCGTGACGTCACGACAGAGGAGAAACGGGGCTCCAACTCGCGCCGTCGCTCGCGGCGTCGCCTTCAAGGCTGACCACGTGACACCGTGACGTCACGACAGAGGAGAAACGGGGCTCCAACTCGCGCCGTCGCTCGCGGCGTCGCGGCGGTATATAAGCAGCTGCGCTTGTTTCTAGGTGGCTTTGGCTCAACTCTTGCAAGATGGGCTGGGTGGGAGTCGAACCAGGGTCTCCGGAGTGTGAGACGGAGACGCTACCACTGAGCCACGAGTTCGATGCTTCAAAGCGGTACAAAAGCGCCTCTAGTGAATGCGGTGTTGCCTTAAAAACGAGCTGTTTCTAAGGCTCAAGCGTGCGTCGTTTGCTCAGGCGCACATTTCGTTGCCGCGCCGAACGCTGCGTTGCTCGACGCTCACCGCGTCCAATGCGGGGCGCGTAGTCGCTGCGCCGTAGCCCATTGTCTTACACCCCTTGGCGGGTCGACGGGAACGCTGTCGCGTTCCACTCTTGAAGGCGAAGCAGAGTAACGCAAAAGTTGTTTCTTCATCTAGCCGAACCAAATATAGCCAAGCAACAGCAGTTCATCAGGCTAAACAGTGGTTCAACAACTAAAATAAAGGCTAGTATGCTTCGCATCCTGGGCTTAACCTTAGCTAAGCCACAGCCATTTTTTCATAGTTAATTGTCTAATTTTGAACAAACAGGGTAGCTGTGGAATTTTTCTAGAAATATCCCAAGATATTTACGCACGCCTCCTGTACTTGATTACACAATGGCCTCTTGACCGCTGGTATTTCGACTAAATCAAATTCCTTTTGATATTCTATCAAAACCGCATAGGAAAGATGATTAATTGTATTCCGCAGATTTCCCAAATTACCTAATTACGTCATCAATAGTAGAATATGCCTTCCTGAAGCCAGCATGTTCTCTTGGCTGATTAAAGTGAAGTGTTGTTTGACACTATTTTAAATTATCCTAATTGATGAATATTTTATACGATAGTGAAAGCAAGCTCATGGGCCTACATTTCTTCAATTCTGTAACGTTAAGCGTAATGTCGGCAATCTTCCAGCTTTCTGGTTCAATTGAAGTCGTGAGGCATTGCGCATAAAGGGCCGCCAGTATCTCGAGCATAATATCTGCTCCATCTTTGCTAAAATTGACTTATATTCCATATTTTCCCGTCGCTTTTTTCCGGGACATGTCTTGCATGGGCCTTCTAACTTCATCGCTAGTTATAGAAGGAAGTCTGAATATCCTCTTCATCACTGCTTCCAATGTATGTTGTGTTGCTGCTCTGAGCACTGTACTGGTAAATGATCATGCAAATTGCTGATGAAATAACCCTGCTTATATTTAATTGCATACATCTTGCCATGTCCTATGCCAAGTTTTCTTCTCACTGTTCTTATGCGGTGACCATAACTGCGAATACCGCTTACTTCTTTCTCGTTTATCAGCTCTGATAATGCAACGAATTCTATCAGATCTCTTGATTTAGACCCTTTTATGAGTCGTCGCTTTTTTATTAGGTTCTTTCTTATTTGCGAAAGCTTAGTTAATGGTTGACTTCATGCCCTACCTCCCACTTCAATTGCTGCTTCTGAAATCACCCTAGTTAACGGTTTCATTCATTACCTCCATGTTATGTTGATGTGCTGTGTCTTACCAGTGCTCACGTACGGGGCAGAAACCTGGAGGCTTACGAAAAGGGTTCTACTTAAATTTAGGACGACACAACGAGCTATGGAAAGAAGAATGATAGGTGTAACGTTAAGGGATAAGAAAAGAGCAGATTGGGTGAGTGAACAAAAGCGAGTTAATGATATCTTAGTTGAAATCAAGAAAAAGAAATGGGAATAGGCAGGACACGTAATGAGGAGGGAAGATAACCGATGGTCATTAAGAGTTACGGAATGGATTCCAAGGGAAGGGAAGCGTAGCAGAGGGCGGCAGAAAGTTAGGTGGGCGGATGAGATTAAGAAGTTTGCAGGGACAACATGGCCACAATTAGTACATGACCGGGGTAGTTGGAGAAGATGGGAGAGGCCTTTGCCCTGCAGTGGGCGTAACAAGACTACTGCTGCTGATGGTGATGTTGTTGATGTTCCTGTTTTAAAGCTACATATTTATTTGCGAGCACCAGTCTCATAAGGGTATTTGTAAGCGTATGATACACAGACAAGGGAGTGGACGCACACAACATTAAACTTACGCCTGAAGTTTGTTTTCCTGAGCTCCGCTACAAATGCACATGATCAGGAAAAAGTTGGAAAGACAGACAGGTGAGGAACTAAATGGTGATCAGCCGCAGGCACGTCACGATTATTTCTGGATAAGAATTCGCGCTTCTTGCTAGACAAGAGCGATGCGACGCTTACGCACTTGTCGTCCCTTTTCGAAACATTGTGGGCTTCGATCATTTCTCCATTAAGGCTGTCTGCCTTTTGCGATTTCACACGCTTTACCAAACGGAAGCCGGCAGCCACAGTCGCGACAATGCACACCAAGGTGCGCACTGGCAACGGTTCGTCGTCATATGTGTGTTCACGAACACGTTCGTTCAGGCACCACCCGGTTAGCCTGAAATTCTCTTTATGACTGTACAAACTTTATCAATATATAACGCATGAGACGGCGACCTTCTCGCCCCCGATAGAAAATACCTCCGTAATATAGATCCAATTAGCCCAGCGATCAGACTTGGTGAAGAAGCTGTTCTTTCTTGACTAATTTTACTCTCTCTCTTCAATATAAGAGTAATTATAGACCTTGCTAACCTATGACCATTGCCCATTACACGGCCTAAAAGTTCTACATCCTGCACTATGCTGGGATTGGCAGAGAGTATGAAATCTATTTCATTTGTTGTTTCTCCAATAGGGCTTTTCCAGATCCCCTCCCTGTTACTGCACTTCCTGAAGAAGATATTCATTATTAGGTATCTGCGGATTGTGCGAATTCTCTCGTCTACTCTAATTTTCTGCTCATTACAGAGAATCACGGACGAGTTCCCGGGTACGGATAAGGAATTAGTACAAGCCCTTAAAAACAGATACATCGGGGAAGACACCAATACTAGCAGGAGTCCAATTAACTACACGGGTGTAAAAAACGAGAGCCTCTACGCCCCAATAACCAAGGGAGAGGTCCTTGCGGGAGCTCAGGCGACCAAAAGAAATACTACCCCTGGTGCAGACCAAATTACAAACGCAATGATTAGGAACCTCAGCGATAAGGCCATAGAGGCAGTGACAAACCATTTTAACGAACACTATTGGATCAAAGGGAAGATCCCTGATGAATGGAAAGAAGCCAAAATTATAATGATACCGAAATCCGGGAAAAAGCCATCCCTGCAGGCACTGAGACCCATATCTCTGACGTCGTGGATGGGGAAGCTTTTTGAACGGGTTACTCAAGCTCACCTTCAAAACTTCATAGAGGACGAGGGCCTATTCCCAACCACTATGGTGGGTTTCCGCAGTGGCCTGTCCACTCAGGACACATTCCTCCTATTACAAGGGGCAGTTCTGAGCTCCGTACCCAAAGGAGGAGAACATTTAATACTAGCCCTTGATCTAAAAGGAGCGCTCGACAATATCTTGCATAAGGACATCCTATCCGAATTAAACAACATCGGATGCGGTGGAAACACCTTAAATTACATAAAGGCTTTCCTAACAGCGAGGAGTGCTACAATAAGCGTAGCACAAGTCACGTCGGAACCTTTTCAGATGCCAAACAAAGGTACCCCTCAAGGAGCCATCATCTCTCATCTGCTCTTCAATATCGCCATGAGAGGACTCGCGCGGGCCCTGGTTGATGTACCGCGGTTGAGATGCACCTTATATCCGGATGATATCGCTTTATGAGCAACGCGCGGATGCTTGGATAGCAAGGAGCAGGCACTCGAAGAGGCTGCAACAGCAATTCAAAATTTCGCCAGGGCCAGCGGGCTCAATTGTGCCCCAGATAAATACGAAATTATCAGGGTACATGAAAAAAAATACAGAAGTAATGGATACATAGACATACAAATTGAAGTAGTCAAAATAAAAGAGGTAACCATTGCAAGAATTCTGGATTACTGGGTTCAGAGTAACGGAAGAGTAGACCACACAATAAACATGTTAAAATCAGCGACAAAACAATTTGCCAAAATGATACAAAGAATAACGTATCACAAAAAAAGGAATGATGCAGGCGTATACAATTAGATTAGTACAGGCCCTTGTATTGAGTAAGGTAACGTACAGTCTACCTTTCCACACGCTAAACAAAAGTGAAGAAGCAAATATCGAGTCTATTATTAGGAGCCCCTACAGGGTGGCCGTAGGGCTACCGGTAGGCACACCAACCCAAAAACTATTAGTGCTCGAAATACATAGTATCTACTCCGAGCTAAAGACGGCGGTACTGACCGCGCAGAGAAGTCGTCTAGGCCAGGCGAGGGCGGGGAGAGAGATACTCACTAGGGTGGGCTTCCCACCCTAACCCCCTAACCTGGACGAGGTACTGGTGGCAATCTCGGATCCCGTCCGATGCAAGATCTCGGTCGCTCCCCTGCCCAAGAATATGGACCCAAACCAAAACAAAAAGCGGAGGAGAGAGTGAGATGGGTTCATAAACACCTAAAAAACAAAACAAATGTTTTGTATGTGGACGCTTCCAGGTTCAACTGCAGGTACAACTGCCGTAGCAACAGTAATTGGCAGCGACAGGAGAATGTTGACGAGCCTCCCTGTACACGTCCTCGATCGCCAAGGCGGAATGCTTTGCCGTTGCCCTGGCGATGAAAGAGCAAGAACGGAGGGGGGAACCACACACGATTATCATCTCGGACTCGCAAGATGCGCGCCGTTTCTTTTTGAACGGCCGCCTCCCGATAAAAGTTAAAAATTTCCCGGGCGGGATATTGACAAACAGATACAAGTTTATCTGGTGTCCGCGACACACAGGCCTGGAGGGAAAGGAGAGTGCGGACGCTTTTGCTCAAGGGCTCACGAACCGAGCAGAGCCTCGACAGCACTGCCAATCCCCCCAAACATCCCAGGAGGAGTGAATCGAGGAGGACAACGACCTATCCCGAATGGCCCCTCGCGAATTTCTTGCTCACCAGCGCGGCACGCGACCAAAATACAGCACCGCCCACAAATCATTAGAAGGGGAGTACGCCATAGACCTCCGCAGGATTCAAACGGGGGTCTTTCCAAAGCTACAAATATGAAACAAAATATTTCCAACGCTGTATGGGCACACCTGTCCGTGGTGTGGCGGCCCGCCATCGCTATATCACATTTCGTGGGGCTGCCAAAATAGACCACCAAATTTAAATACCTTTTTAGGGCAATTTTACTTATCGAACACTTTGGAGCAATGGGAGGCACAACTCGCCAGCTCTGACCCGGAGGTGCAGCTTGCGCTTTTGGATCACGTCAGGCAGGCGGCAGCAGCCAGTGGAGCCCTGGACTTGGGGCCCCACCCATCGAGCTCATAACCTTTCATCCCAACCCTTTCAATAAAGTTATTCGTCCTCCCCCTCCTCATCTACTATTCCTAGAATCGATGTCATAGTTGCCGATTGTTTTTCACCAGCCTACTTCTTCCCTACTCTTGCACTGAAATTGGAGCGTAAGCTTGTACTGCCTTTCACCTGTATCTCCCATTTAGCTTTATTTTGACGACTGCTACACTCTCATTATTGCTGTAGAATTTGTCAATGTTGCCCGCTATGTGCTTATGAATGAGAAATCCTACCCCATATTCTCTCTTATCTAGAAAGTCGATGTAACAGAGGACCATTAGTAAGGACGGTAGTACCAGTTCTTTTAAATGCACTAAGGGCGATGATATCCCAGGCGGTGCCTGATAATTCCTCAAGTAGTCCCGCTAAGCTAGCCTCACTCGTCAGGGTTCATGTGCGTTGACAAGTTCAGTTTCCAGTGGTGGCCTATCCGGATCTAAAGATACTTAGCACTCTCTGCCGCGGCGCAGGCATCACTGCCGCCTTGGCCAGATGCTTCGCAGCCGCTCAGTATTGAATGCCACGGGTTTATTTCAGGAGTCATCCGGCAGGTAGTGACCAACTACTACACCAGGGAAACCAATTCCTGTTTGGTAAAAGAGTGTCTTTTGTTGAAGCTTAGTTTGGTTGCACTGGTAATATTATAGCTCCACTGGCTCTCGGCATATTTTGCCGATATCAGACACCAATCCAAGCTTTAAAAATGTAGTGGCCTGGACGAGGATTTGGACAAATGACCTTGAGATTAGAAGCCCGGTGTTCTAACTCTGCTACGCGCTACCACTTCTGTTGCACATACTCAGTGACTAGACAAAAAGAAAGGAAGTTTACAATAGCAGAGTCTAGGGTCAGTTGGCAATGCAGGTTTGACCACAGTGAATCGTCATAGACGGGGAAAGAAAGGCGAGACAGACGGAACAAGCACTTGTCTCGTCAATCTTACATTCTACCCAGTCTATCGCAATTCACCGTAGTAAAATAGGTTAAATGAAAGATTCCGTGAAATATATTTAACCATACCGCTATCACATCGGCGTGCCCTGGAGACGTCTGTAAGTGGACATTGAATGCTCAGGTATTGTGTGCGGACCAATATTTTTTGTTACTAAGCGCATACTTGATCGGCATATAAGAATACCAATATATAGCCATATAAGCCACTTCACGGTTTCCTTTAAAAACACTTTATATATATATATATATATATATATATATATATATATATATATATATATATATATATTCTAGTGACTAACCCAGAGGGCCGCCACACCAAATCGGCAAGGAAGACGGTTTCGTCAATGACAAGTCTGTGTGTTGCACAGCAGTGCGCGAAACTTTAAAAAAATTCTTCTGAATTTGGCTGTACCACAAGATGGATGAGGTTTCTCCCCACTTTTGCGAAGTGCCATAAGCGCGCCTTCTTTCATTCATTATATCCATGCTGTCCGCTCCAAAAAATATTGCTACTAATTAATGCTTCTCCTCTATCAGCCTTGTCTTCGGTTGTGCACTTGCTGATACGTTAAATTATGAAGACAGCTGACCACCAACACAGTTTGTCTGTCTGTCTGCCTGTCGGTCTGGCGATAACAGCGTCGGTATTGATCAATTGGCCCTTTGCGTGATCCACATCTATGCCGCTCACACAAGATAGGAAGTGTAGCTTTCTTGTACACGCGTAGCTTCAAAGACTATGCTATAGCAAAGATCTTTGCAAAACTCTCACCATCGAGGCTGGCACTTGTTACACTGGCTTGCAGGGGTAGCAGGCTGGCCTCGAGCACGGTGGCGATTCGGTTGTGCGAGAGGTCGAGCACGCGAAGCGCTGGCAGCTCCTCGCCGAAGTCGACAGGCAGCGTCGTCAGATGGTTCCGGCTGCGCACGGGTACCATAAACATAAACACGTTGAAGGATCGACATTTGGGCGACTAGGTACTGGCTGAACATCTTGAACATTTTGAACATTATGACGTAGGGAAACACCAGGTACAACAGAACCGGCATGGATCAGCCAATTTTTAACTATTTTATTTTCAGTAGAATACAGACTCTTAGGGTGTCCCAACTAACGTTAGCGAAGGTGTTCACCAATACAAGCAGGTTAAGAAACATGTTGCAAGATACTATTTCAAGACTTCAATGTGTTCGGTCGAGCGAATACCATAGGAGTTACAATTGTATCTTGCATCGTTTTTCGAAATATTTTCAACAGCTTAGTTAACGTTAGCGGGGACACACGGGTATATAGAGGTATACAGAACATGTCCTTTCCCATGTTCGCCTTTCCATGTTGGTTCTTCATTTCGTGGTTATTATGAAATAGCTCATCGGTATCGCTTGAGGCGTCGCGCGCTTCCACCACCGGCCAAGCAACTCGACAAAACGCAAGCGGTAGCGTTTCGGCGACTTCAGACAAATACATACCCACACCCAAAATACATTAACAAAATCACAGGGGGCAGGGAAAGCGACAAATGTAGGCTATGTTCAGAAACAGGAACACTAACACACATAATGTGGGAATGCACCTCGCTCCCGTTCTCTCATACCCCCGTCAGCAGCGAGACTGACTGGACAGCCTGGCTCAGTTCCGGGGACGTCGACCGACAACTTGAACTGGTGGACTGGGCGGAAAAGGCCAAGCAGGCCCAGGGCCTTACTTGAGCCCTAACCCTCAGCCACGTCCCTCTTTCCCCTTCCCCCTTTTAATAAAGTTTATCCCCACCACCACCTACTGCACTCTAATACTGGTACAAAATTGGATGATCCATCTTTGAGAGGAACTGGTCATAATACGAAAGTGAAACGTGCAGTCTAAGAAACCGTACAAATACATGCATATAAATGTCCGATCTTATTCATTACAGCCTATTGAATAAGGTCATTTGCATATAACTCATACATCTAATTAGCCGATATGAAACATATATGATCCCATAGAAAATCCCGTTTTTCGCCTATTGCATAGTATGTTATTGAATATGGGAGTTATGGGGATTACGGGTTTCTTTCAGTGGAGCAGTATCGATAGAAGGGTGAATCAGTGACAGCGATAACAAACATGGAAGGCGTGTGCTGCTACGTGGCGTAAAC
Organism: Dermacentor andersoni; assembly: GCF_023375885.2. Lineage (NCBI taxonomy): Eukaryota > Metazoa > Arthropoda > Arachnida > Ixodida > Ixodidae > Dermacentor > Dermacentor andersoni. The sequence continues at coordinate 2,372,699 of NC_092818.1, forward strand.
ACCACCTCTGAGCCTACCGGGTGTCATAGCTTCGGACACGACGCTATGCTAAATGTGTATGTGGCGAAAAAGCGTCGTTAGGCCTTACTCACACCGCCGTCAAACGTTCCGCCTCGTCACTGTCACGTGAAAAATAAGTACAACAGGCGCGACTGAGAAGTGTACTAATCGGCAACGGCGGCGTTGACGTTGACAGCAGCATTGTTTTCTGTTATCATACAGGAACATGTGAGGCTTGGCTAACTCAATACCCGATTGGACGTTGAAACGCCCTTCGTCATTGTCCATGTCGCACATTTCAGCACCACCGAAACGCACAGCTCAATATTCGATGTGCCACGCGTGGAACGCAGATATAAACAAAGCAGCAGCCGCTGCTGTTGCCAGCTTCAGCTTTGTAAAATGGCTGTTTTTGGCGACGAATTCTTAATTTCTGATTGGTCCCTTTCATAGCGGCGGGGCTCCGTCACCGTGATGATGACGGAAACGTAAAACGCCGGCGACCCGTCTGTGAGGAGAAAACAATTCGGAAACCCTCTCCCTTGAAGAAAACCGGTGTTGTGATGGTGACGCAACGGAACGTTTGACGGTGGTGTGTACGATTGTGTGCATCCAAAGAATGAATGTGGGGTGTTTGGTGGCGCAAGGGCCAGGTACGTGTGCATACAACTGTACATGCCTATCGCTATGCAGTACACGTTAGCACGAAGATGACATTTGTACTCCGGCGAAGAAATTGTAAAACAGAGAAGCATGGGCGATCATGAAGTCAATAGAACGTAGCACAATTTCCACCTGGCGTTAGATGCTACGAGGAAAGTGCTGTGGAAACATGGCCTCTCCTGGAGATAGTGCATTCTAATATGGCGCCTCAAAACGCGAGCTGTCCCAACGAAAAAAGAGGAGAAAGTAACGCGGGAGGTGCCTCAAAGAGCTGGCTGGCTTTCCAGCACGAGTAGTATGCGTGCGATCGTGTCGTAAAATGCTTTGTTCAACAGAAAAACAATAAAGCAAAAAACACTATCTTGGCGTATTTGTTACATGGCTGTGTTTGACATCAAAGGCTCAATTTCTCGATCGGTATAACATTATTTCGACCTAGTGCAGCGGTGCACTAGGTCGAATTTTCCACCGGATTAAAGAAAAATCCGCGTGTTGATAAAATTGCATAAACAGGCCTGGACTGTGGCCTGATCCCGGTGACCAGAACCGGTAACGCACTCCCTCACTAGAGTGGGATTGGCCACCCTGGTGCAGTACTTGGCCACGACCTCCTATATGAACACAACGATCAAATCCCAGCCCTCAGTTCCCAGCAGCTGCGAAGCGACTGACCACGGCGGCGGTCAGACCTGCGACGCAGCAGAGGGTGCTAAGAATCCCTCGCTCCGGACAGGCCGCCATTGCAATATGAACCTGGCAACGTTTAGCGCTAGAACGTTATCTAGTGAGGAGAGTCTAGCAGTGCTATTGGAGTAATTAGAGGGCAGTAAATAGGATATTGTCACGTGGTAGTGACGGTGAAGAAAGCAGCAATACGGTGGAATACAACACTAGCTTTTATTGGGCGAACCTGTGCCCACAAAACAGGCTACACTTATAGCACAACGATAGCGGCGAACACGGTCGGCGATCGTCGGAAATCTGATCAGCGGGTCAAGCGCGTCGGCTTTTAAAGAACAGTCGTCGAATGTTCCAGACTAATCGTTCGGACCCGCGTGCCTTCCACAAAGTTCTACACCATTCGCGTCAAGTGATGAAATTAGATAACATAAGGTTCGGCGACAACAGACAGCGGATAGAAGCATCGATAACTTCCCAAAACTTCGGATACATGCAGGCGCATCCCGCGCTGTGCGATTACATTTGTTAGGCGGCGAAACGTGGTCGCCCGATAAAGATAAGTACACGTGTCAATACCCCCCTCTTAAAAAGCATCGTCCCGATGCTACAAATATAAGAGAGTGAAACACAAAAGGACACTTATTAAACATAAGTAACAAAACAACAAAAAGAAACGAAAAGTCCAAAGGTCAGTTACGCGAAGCCACAAAGTTCATTAACGCTGGTAGTACGGCTTGAGTCGCACAACGTGGACTATTTCAGGTCGTGAGCGGCGCCGCTGTGATAGCGAAATGCCGTCTGGCACGACCTCATAGTCCAGTGCGCCAATACGTCGGATGATCTTGTTCGGTCCGAAATAGCGACGCAAAAGCTTCTCGCTCAGTCCTCGTCGGCGTATAGGGGTGCAAACCCAAACACGGTCACCGGGCTAGTACTCGACGAAGCGTCGTCGGAGGTTGTAGTGTCGGCTGTCGGTCCTCTGCTGGTTCTTGATTCGCAGGCGGGCGAGCTGTCGTCACTGTGTCCTTGTCAAGTGTGCGCGCTAACTATTTTACTATGAATTCGTACCAACTCACCCAACTATCAGTTCTGCTGCAGTTCGAATCTTATACCCATCCCTTATGTAACACCCCTGAAATCTCCTACCTCATGGTAGGAGGAGGTAGGAGAAATCTCCTCCTCCGATATCTCCTGCCTCATGGAAATCTCATGGCTCCTACCCCGATGGTCCATTTCTCGATTCAACTTCCGTCGCACAGCTCCCGCCAGTCTACCCAACGCCATCTTCAACGTAATCACTTCTGCCTGCGAATTTAAACAGCTGGCACTCTGGCACGCTCTTCAGTGGGCACGGGACCAGCGTTGGCAGCGTTGTGCTTAATCGGCACGTTTTTGCGATGCAGGCGGTGTTATCGCTATCCCTTGCTTGGCTCTCGTCAGCTCCCGAATCCCGGACTAGCCTTACCTCACCGTTGCCGAGCTTCGACTACAACCATGGCTCCTACCTCGATGGTCCATTTCTGAATTCAACTTCCGTCGCACAGCTCCCGCCAGTCTACCCAGCGCCATCTTCAACGTAATCACTTCTGCCTGCGAATTTAAACAGCTGCCACTCTGGCACGCTCTTCAGTGGGCACGGGACCAGCGTTGGCAGCGTTGTGCTTAATCGGCACGTTTTTGCGATGCAGGCGGTGTTATCGCTATCCCTTGCTTGGCTCTCGTCAGCTCCCGAATCCCGGACTAGCCTTACCTCACCGTTGCCGAGCTTCGACTACAACCATGGCTCCTAACCCGATGGTCCATTTCTCGATTCAACTTCCGTCGCACAGCTCCCGCCAGTCTACCCAGCGCCATCTTCAACGTAATCACTTCTGCCTGCGAATTTAAACAGCTGGCACTCTGGCACGCTCTTCAGTGGGCACGGGACCAGCGTTGGCAGCGTTGTGCTTAATCGGCACGTTTTTGCGATGCAGGCGGTGTTATCGCTATCCCTTGCTTGGCTCTCGTCAGCTCCCGAATCCCGGACTAGCCTTACCTCACCGTTGCCGAGCTTCGACTACAACCATGGCTCCTACCCCGATGGTCCATTTCTGGATTCAACTTCCGTCGCACAGCTCCCGCCAGTCTACCCAGCGCCATCTTCAACGTAATCACTTCTGCCTGCGAATTTAAACAGCTGGCACTCTGGCACGCTCTTCAGTGGGCACGGGACCAGCGTTGGCAGCGTTGTGCTTAATCGGCACGTTTTTGCGATGCAGGTGCGTACACGGTTCTTGCTATACACTAAAGAAACTGATGAACTCTGCCTGATTGTCTTCCCGTGCCCACGGGTGTTGTGCGAGTCGTTGCTCCAGTGCTACGCAATGGCGATTTTATTATTGTTATGCGCTGGCGACATTGAATCTAACCCTGGACCTAACACACGTACTGTCGCCTTATCTGAACCCGCAGACCAAATGAAGATCGTGTTTAAACTGCTTAAGGACGTACACTCTCGTTCCCTACAGTCTTCGAAGTGTCAAACCGAACTTGTATCAGATGTCAAAACCATTACAAACGGACAGAAAAACATACAAACTGAGCTAGCAGGTATCAAGAAAGGCTTGACGATTTAGAAGAAAAATCAAAATCCCTTGACCGTTTTGACACTAACATAATACGCATGCAAGACAACGTAGATAGCCTCGCTGCTCAGAACAACTCCTTATTATCGCGTCTGGATGATGTGGAGGACAGGTCTCGTCGCAATAATTTAATATTTCATGGCCTACCTGACTCGAAAGAAACCTGGCAACAGACAGAAGAAAAACTAACCTCAGTACTTAACGCCGCTCTTGGCTCTTTTCCCAGCAATTCAATTCAGCGAGCTCACCGGCTCGGCACTTACCAAGCTAAGAAATGTCGCCCGGTAATTGCTAAATTTACTAACTACAAAGCGAAAGAATCAGTACTTTCATCACGCGCGCAGTTAAGACCTACCAACATTGCAGTTAATGAGGACTTTTCACCCGCAACTCGACTTGCCCGTAAAAAACTAATTGAGTTTGCTAAATCACAACCAGACTCGCCACAGTTTAAACTCAGCCACAAGAAACTGCTACTAAACAACAAATGCTACATGTACGATTCTAACTCCAATAGTATTCAGGAGATGCCAAGATGCAACGTCGGCCTAAACCAAGTTTCAGCTGCCTCGCAACATGATCCTACTTAGGGACAAGTGAGGGGTAGTGGGCATGCGCAAAATAATCAAGTCAGCATCCTTTATACTAACATCAGAAGTGTTCTGAAAAACCGTGACTCATTATCATCCGCAATTGGTCCGTGTTCAACCCATATCATCATTATCATCATCATCATCATCATCATCATCATCAGCCTGGTTACGCCCACTGCAGGGCAAAGGCCTCTCCCATACTTCTCCAACTGCCCCGGTCATGTACTAATTGTGGCCATGTTGACCCTCCAAACTTCCTAATCTCATCTGCCCACCTAACTTTCTGTCGCTCCTGCTACGCTTCCCTTCCCTCGGAATCCAGTCCGTAACCCTTAATGACCATCGGTTATCTTCCCTCCTCATTATATGTCCTGCCCATGCCCATTTCTTTTTCTTGATTTCAACTAAGATGTCATTAACGCGCGTTTGTTCCCTCACCCAATCTGCTCTTTTCTTATCTCTTAATGTTACACCTATCATTCTTCTTTCCATAGCTCGTTGCGTCGTCCTCAATTTAAGTAGAACCCTTTTCGTAAGCCTCCAGGTTTCTGCCCTGTACGTGAGTACTGGTAAGACACAGCTGTTATAAACTTTTCTCTTGAGGGATAATGGCAACCTGCTGTTCATGATCTCAGAATGCCTGCCAAACGCACCCCAGCCCATTCTTATTCTTCTGATTATTTCACTCTCATGATCCGGATCAGCAGTCACTACCTGTCCTAAGTAGATATATTCCCTTACCACTTCCAGTGCCTCGCTACCTATCGTAAACTGCTGTTCCCTTCCGAGACTGTTAAACATTACTTTAGTTTTCTGCAGATTACTTTTTAGTCCCACCTTTCTGCTCTGCCTCTCCAGGTCAGTGAGCATGCATTGCACTTGGTCCCCTGAGTTACTAAGCAAGGCAATATCATCAGCGAAGCGCAAGTTACTAAGGTATTCTCCATTTACTCTTATCCCCAATTCCTCCCAATCCAGGTCTCTGAATACCTCCTGTAAACATGCTGTGAATAGCATTGGAGAGATCGTATCTCCCTGCCTAACGCCTTTTATAGGGATTTTGTTGCTTTCTTTATGGAGGACTACAGTGGCTGTGGAGCCGCTATAGATATCTTTCAGTATTTTTACGTACGGCTCGTCTACACCCTGATTCCGCAATGCCACCATGACTGCTGAGGATTCGACTGAATCAAACGCTTTCTCATAATCAATGAAAGCTATATATAATGGTTGGTTATATTCCGCACATTTCTCTATCACCTGATTGATAGTGTGAATATGATCTATTGTTGAGTAGCCTTTACGGAATCCTGCCTGGTCCTTTCGCTGACGGAAGTCTAAGGTGTTCCTGATTCTATTTGCAATTACCTTAGTAAATACTTTGTAGGCAACGGACAGTAAGCTGATCGGTCTATAATTTTTCAAGTCTTTGGCGTCCCCTTTCTTATAGATTAGGATTATGTTAGCGTTCTTCCAAAATTCCGGTACGCTCGAGGTCATGAGGCATTGTGTATACAGGGTGGCCAGTTATTCTAGAACAATCTGCCCACCGTCATTCAACAAATCTGCTTTTACCTGATCCTCCCCACCTGCCTTCCCCCTTTGCATAGCTCCCAAGGCTTTCCTTACTTCTTCCGGCGTTACTTGTGGGATTTCGAATTCCTCTAGACTATTCTCTCTTCCATTATCATCGTGGGTTCCACTCGTACTGTATAAATCTCTATAGAACTCCTCAGCCACTTGAACTATCTCATCCATATTAGTAATGATATTGCTGGCTTTGTCTGTTAACGCATACAACTGATTCTTGCCAATTCCTAGTTTCTTCTTCTCTTCTTTTAGGCTTCCTCCGTTCCTGAGAGCTTGTTCAATTCTATCCATATTATACTTCCTTATGTCAGCTGTCTTACGCTTGTTGATTAACTTCGAAAGTTCTGCCAGTTCTATTCTAGCTGTAGGGTTAGAGGCTTTCATACATTGGCGTTTCTTAATCAGATCTTTCGTCTCCTGCGATAGCTTACTGGTATCCTGTCTAACAGAGTTACCGCCGACTTCTATTGCACACTCCTTAATGATGCCCACAAGATTGTCGTTCACTGCTTCAACACTAAGGTCCTCTTCCTGAGTTAAAGCCGAATACCTGTTCTGTAGCTTGATCTGGAATTCCTCTATTTTCCCTCTTACCGCTAACTCATTGATCGGCTTCTTATGTACCAGTTTCTTCCGTTCCCTCCTCAAGTCTAGGCTAATTCGAGTTCTTACCATCCTGTGGTCACTGCAGCGCACCTTACCGAGCACGTCCACATCTTGTATTTTGCCAGGGTTGGCGCAGAGTATAAAGTCTATTTCATTTCTAGTCTCGCTGTTCGGGCTCCTCCACGTCCACTTTCGGCTATCCCGCTTGCGGAAGAAGGTATTCATTATCCGCACATTATTCTGTTCCGCAAACTCTACTAATAACTCTCCCCTGCTATTCCTAGCGCCTGTGCCGTATTGCCCCACTGCCTTGTCTCCAGCCTGCTTCTTGCCTACCTTGGCATTGAAATCGCCCATCAGTATAGTGTATTTTGTTTTCACTCTACCCATCGCCGATTCCACGTCTTCATAGAAGCTGTCGACTTCCTTGTGATCATGACTGGATGTAGGAGCGTAGACCTGTACAGCCTTCATATTGTACCTCTTATTAAGTTTCGGAACAAGACATGCCACCCTCTCGTTAATGCTATAGAATTCCTGTATGTTACCAGCTATATTCTTATTAATCAGGAATCCGACTTCTAGTTCTCGTCTCTCCGCTAAGCCCCGGTAGCACAGGACGTGCCCGCTTCTGAGCACTGTACATGCTTCTTTTGGCCTCCTAACTTCACTGAGCCCTATTATATCCCATTTACTGCCCTCTAATTCTTCCAATAGCACTGCTAGACTCGCCTCACTAGATAACGTTCTAGCGTTAAACGCTGCCAGGTTCATATTCCAATGGCGGCCTGTCCGGAGCCAGGGATTCTTAGAACCCTCTGCAGCGTCGCAGGTCTGACCGCCGCCGTGGTCAGTTGCTTCGCAGCTCCTGGGGACTGAGGGCCGGGGTTTGATTGTTGTGCTCATATAGGAGGTTGTGGCCAAGTACTGCACCAGGGTGGCCAATCCTGCTCTGGTGAGTGAGTGCGTTACCGGTTCTGGTCACCGGGATCAGGCCACACTCCAGGCCTGTTTATGCAATGTTATCAACACGCGGATTTTTTTTTTTATTCCGGTGGAAAAATTGCGCGGCACCGGGATTCATGTTGCTTAGCAGTACGCGAATGGCATTCATTAAAGGCCTAATAAGTGCTATCACTTGCTCATCTGTTTTCCGCGACTCCTCGGATACAGCACCTTGATGTACTGTACTAGAATCAGGAACACCTTAGACTTCCGTCAACCAAAGGACCAGGCAGGATTCCGTAAAGGCTACTCAACAATAGATCATATTCACACTATCAATCAGGTGATAGAGAAATGTGCGGAATATAACCAACCACTATATGTAGCTTTCATTGATTATGAGAAAGCGTTTGATTCAGTCGAAACCTCAGCAGTCATGGAGGCATTGCGGAATCAGGGTGTAGACGAGCCGTACGTAAAAATACTGAAAGATATCTATAGCGGCTCCACAGCCACTGTAGTCCTCCATAAAGAAAGCAACAAAATCCCTATAAAGAAAGGCGTCAGGCAGGGAGATACGATCTCTCCAATGCTATTCACAGCATGTTTACAGGAGGTATTCAGAGACCTGGATTGGGAAGAATTGGGGATAAGAGTAAATGGAGAATACCTTAGTAACTTGCGCTTCGCTGATGATATTGCCTTGCTTAGTAACTCAGGGGACCAACTGCAATGCATGCTCACTGACCTGGAGAGGCAGAGCAGAAGGGTGGGACTGAAAATTAATCTGCAGAAAACTAAAGTAATGTTTAACTGTCTCGGAAGGGAACAGCAGTTTACGATAGGTAGCGAGGCACTGGAAGTGGTAAGGGAATACATCTACTTAGGACAGGTAGTGACTGCTGATCCGGATCATGAGAGTGAAATAATCAGAAGAATAAGAATGGGCTGGGGTGCGTTTGGCAGGCATTCTGAGATCATGAACAGCAGGTTGCCATTATCCCTCAAGAGAAAAGTTTATAACAGCTGTGTCTTACCAGTACTCACGTACGGGGCAGAAACCTGGAGGCTTACGAAAAGGGTTCTACTTAAATTGAGGACGACGCAACGGGCTATGGAAAGAAGAATGATAGGTGTAACATTAAGGGATAAGAAAAGAGCAGATTGGGTGAGGGAACAAACGCGCGTTAATGACATCTTAGTTGAAATCAAGAAAAAGAAATGGGCATGGGCAGGACATGTAATGAGGAGGGAAGATAACCGATGGTCATTAAGGGTTACGGACTGCATTCCGAGGGAAGGGAAGCGTAGCAGGGGGCGACAGAAAGTTAGGTGGGCAGATGAGATTAGGAAGTTTGGAGGGTCAACATGGCCACAATTAGCACATGACCGGGGCAATTGGAGAAGTATGGGAGAGGCCTTTGCCCTGCAGTGGGCGTAACCAGGCTGATGATGATGATGATGATGATGATGTACTGCGGGCGGCTTCTTCTGCGGCTCTTCTGGCGCTCGTGGACGCGGAAGTGGCGGCCATTCCTTTGTGGAAAGAGATCTGTCAGTTTTCTCCCTTCCAACATCGGTGTTCAGAGTGCTGGAAACGTCCGCTGATGATGATGCTTGACGAGGTGACTTTTCCTGAAAGCTTGATGTTTTCCGCTGTGAAGACCTTCGTCGGTGACGTCGTCTTCGCCGTACTTTCACAGCGGCCTCTTTGTGGGTAGAGTTGTCTCTCACCATTTGTTTAAGAATGGTGATCTCTTTCTTGATCTGAGGACAGTCTTTGGAAGAGGCGCAGTGATCACCTTGACAGTTAGGACACTTCAACATGGTAGCGCTGCAGTTGTCTTCTGAGTGGGGTTCGGCACATTGAGGGCACACGGCCGAATTTCTGCAAACACCCTTCACATGTCCAATCTTCTGACAATTGAAGCATTGCATTGGTCTTGGAATAAATGGTCGGACCTGGTGGCGAATGTGGCCAACCTTCACGTAGGGTGGAAGGAAGTCGCCTTTGAAGGTTATCCTCACACAACGTGTGTTGCCGAGGCGAGCAACATGCACAATCACGTTGTGTTCGCTTGCTGGTTTTATGAGAATTGGGAGGTCTGCATTAGATATTTCATTGTCAATGTCATAGATGACTCCTGTTATTGTGGCACCATTCGTTGGCACGATGGATCGGACCTTGATGTATCCCAGCTGCGTTACATGTTGTAGTATGGTCAGTGCACTCGGGTTCATCACATCGATTGCCAGGATGTTTCGCCTAGTGTTTATCCTAACATCCTTGATCTCATTTGGCACGGTGTTTTCTAGATACACGGAGAGGGCTTGCCTGTTGAGGACGCGCAGGTTGTCGGTAGCGTTCTGTGGCACAAACAGGATGGAGTGAGGCCATCGCTGAGGAGTTGTTTTCACAGTGTTCGAGCTGGACGCCGAAGATGAGTTGATAATACTTAGTTTGGCCTTGCGGTACTGGACAAGTCGAAAGCTGTCTTCCGAGGACTCGTCACCTGATGCGCAGTACAGCTCTGTGTCCTCGCTACCACTCGACGTATTTCCTCGCTTTCTCGAACCGATGTCCGCGGGTGAACGGGAACCGGGAGGATCCTCGGGGTGTTGTACATCCATCACCGCGATGGAGGGGGCGGTAGACCCCACAGGGGCAGTAAGAAGTCCAGAAAAACACAGAGACGGGCAAGATGTGTTCCGCAAGAGAAGCACTTCGTCTTCTTCTTCTTGTATAATTAGCAAGTATTGTGTATAAGGTCATGATTTATTTCCTTCTTATTTATTGTATAACCCACTCTCCTCTCTAATGCCGGAAGGCCCTGAGGGTAAATAAATAAATACATAAAAAATAATAGATTACAGCAAATCTGTATATGGCTAGGGTTATATGCATTTTTGTTCTCCATGAACAAAAACTATCATCATCAACGGCTCTTGCCCCGATAAATATTCATGCTACCGTCATCAAGCAAAAAATGCAATGGCTCATAGCCCCGTAAGGCACAAGCTACAAACATTCATCAAAGTGAAGCCAAATGCGATTATATTCTTGCTAATCACGCATACAACATACAGAACAACATGCCGAAAACTGTCATCATCAATGGCTCGCACCCCTGTGAGCAATAGCTCATATCTCCGTAAGCAAGCAAACAATGCAATGACTTATAGTCCCATAAGGTTCATGGCTACTCAATTTGCGTGACTTAGCTGCGATGACACTACCCCTGCTTTTGTCGGTGATTTCAATGTGGATGTGTCAGTACCAAAAAGGCAGCGGTTTACGTGTTCCGTGTTGCGAACACAATGCTTGCAATTGCACACCGATCCGGCTCAACCGATCACCGGATCGGTGTGGCATCGCAAGGGCTATGTCTACAACAAGGAAAGCGCAAACCGCTGCCTTTTCGGTATCGACACATCCTCATTTAAATCGCCAACAACGACAACAGGGGTAGTGTCATCGCGATCCGGCCCAACCAACCACCCAGCGGCGTACGTGGAATGATCTGACATTATCAAAGATTGTGATTGCAGTTGCGAGTGAAATAATGACCACCGATCAAGAAAACAAATGAGTATGCGTACCTTTCGTCACCATGACGACCCATCAAGACCATAAATGAGTTCGTATCTTTGTTCGAAATTATGTTATCACCTCCGTGTCGTGTGATAAACAGCTTCGCTGGTCAACCACCTTCACAAAGTCGAATGGCTCATGAATTTCAAGATGAGCCACTGTCTTCTTCTGAGTAAAAATTCATTACGACAATTACGACAGTCCCTAATGCGAAATTTGAGCGGAGATGTATACGCGTTTTCATTTCGCAACATATTGGCTGGCGCGGACAATCTGTCTCGTGTGGCACGTTCCAAATGGAGCGAAGTGTGATGCGACTGCCTCGGTAATCGGGGGGCAGGTCATGCGCAGCCGCGGTTCACGGCAGCCGCCGCACACGGAGCTCCCGTGTCGTTTTCAGTAGACGGTCAAAGCGGGCGAGCAATATTTTACAGAACATACGGGCTAAGCCAGAGCCAATGAAGATGCCCTGCTTCTGTATGTACAGGCCATTTGCGAAATTAATTAGGGCAGCACCAAGATCACTTTTCGGCAGCTCGAGGACGTGTTTTTTACGGCGAAAACACATAAGGAAGGAATACCGTTCAGATGTATCGTCAGGGAAAGAGGGGCTTGGCAGAGCCATGTTAGTGGTTTCCTGCTAAGGAATCTTAATAGTTTAGATGTTGAAGACCCATTTTCTTGCAGGAACTCTCTTTATGTTGTTAAATTTTTGAATGACAATAAGTCTTCAGGTTATATCTTTTCTATTGACGTTGTTGATCTGTTCTATTCTATCCCACAGACCGAGTTGTTAGCCGCTGTACTGTCGTGCATTGAAAAGAATGAGCCGGTTTCCTTCCAGAACTCTGCCGGTGTTTCTTTCGCGAATTTCTTGGCAATGTTAGAGTACTACTTGTCTTGCACGGTGGTACTAATTGAAGACCAGATGTTTGTTCAGAAAAAAGGAATTTGCATTGGTTCCTGCGTGGCTCCTGTGCTATGTAACATCTTTCTTGCGCAGATGGACAGGTCACTGGCGGATGCTTTTGACGAAGCCAAAGTGCTGAAAACTTTTAGATATGTTGACGATTCTTTAATTATTTTAAAGAAACAGGTTTCCTCATCTTACTTACAAATAGTGGAAGCTTTATCTGGTTTTAAACTACTTGGAAAAGGTTTGGACTTCACCCATGAGCTTGCCCAAGGCAATAGATTGCAGTTCTTAGACATTGGAATCACCCTTAAAGACCAAAGCTTTTGCTGGATGTATCGCTCTCGCGCACAAAAAAAAACTAATGCCCTATGATTCCTCACATTCAAAAATAGTAAAGCGCGCCATTGCTCAGATGCTCATCGCATTGGCTGTGGCGGTGGAGCGCAAAGGACACGGCACTTATCGCTCTTTCTGCGTTTTTCAGGTTGGCTGGGGACCCAACGCTACCACAACCGAACTGTAGTACAGCTTTTCTTGGACCTGCCCAGCTGCTTCCATCTTCAGTAGTGTGCTACCTGCCAAAAGCATTTTCATCGCCTCTGCCAAACTGGACATTTGAACTTCGCGCCTTCTGTTCGCAAGCCGGACCACGTGTGCCGCCATCGTCGTCGACGAAGCGCAGCTCGTAACTGAGCTGGGGGCGTTTCCTATCACATTGGCTGTGGCGGTGGAGCGCAAAGGACACGGCACTTATCGCTCTTTCTGCGTTTCTCAGGTTGGCTGGGGACCCAATGCTACCACAACCGGACTGTAGTACAGCTTTTCTTGGACCTGCCCAGCTGCTTCCATCTTCAGTAGTGTGCTACCTGCCAAAAGCATTTTCATCGCCTCTGCCAAACTGGACATTTGAATTTCGCGCCTTCTGTTCGCAAGCCGGACCACGTGTGCCGCCATCGTCGTCGACGAAGCGCAGCTCGTAACTGAGCTGGGGGCGTTTCCTATCACATTGGCTGTGGCGGTGGAGCGCAAAGGACACGGCACTTATCGCTCTTTCTGCGTTTCTCAGGTTGGTTTCTTTCATTACGTTACTCATCTTGCAACGCGCTCTTTCCGCTACAGCCAATGTACGAATTTGTGTTCATTTGTTGTTCTCATTGCCCTATTTTGGAAAGTGATAGACCTGCACAGCTGCAAACTATGTCGCGCTGCTGTGAATGTCGCTCTGTGATAGATGAAAGCGAATTGTTTCTGACTTGTTCACAATGTGAATTTTCGTATCATAGCGGTACCTGCTCCGGCGTTGCTGAAAGTGCCATTAAGGGCAAACGAGATCAATCCAAAAAGAATTGGAAGTGCGAGTCTTGCAAACCTACAGGAAGTAAAAGCTCCTCCTCTGCTAAAGCATGTAAGAATGAAAGTGAGATAATCAAAAAACTTGCTGAAATGGACCAAAAACTAAACTTGCTTGTTAGTCTGCCAAACAAGGTAGACGGGATCGAACAGTCCATCCAAACACTTTCCGATCACTTTGATGAAATTCAACGAAGGCTTGAGAGCCACGAAAAGGAACTAAACACTGTCAAACAGAAAGTAGAAAAAATAGAGAAGTACGCTTCTCCTAGGGAGCTCAATCAGATTCAGGCTGACATAGACGCACTTGAATGGCACAGCAGACGTCTTAACATTGAGATACACGGTGTACCTGAGGCTGACAATGAAAACCTACTCGAAAAGGTAAATGATCTTGCAAAGAAGCTTGAACTTCAACCTCTATCTGAGGAAGATGCTGTGGCAGTTCACAGGCTCCCGGCAAAGCAAGGAAAAATGCGAGGAATTATTATCCGTCTTGCACGGCAGGAACTGAAGGAAGCATGGATCGCCAAAAGGCGAGCCTTAAGAGACAGTCAGGGCAACATCTTGATTAACGAAAACCTAACCTCTCGCTCGAGGAAGCTCCCCGCCACTGCCAAAGAATGGGCAAAGGAGGCGGGATGCCAGTTCGTGTGGCACTCAAATGGAAAAGTACTCGTACGTAGGGCAAACGGTGAATCGGCAGTTGTCGTTAAGGGTGAAAATGATCTTCGTGCTCTATTGCAATGAACGCCAATTTCTTGTTGCTATTATTTGACTCTTTGCCGAAATGAATCATCTGGGATGTATTGGCAAGCAGGATTGGTTCACGTTATTGGCCACTCAAAAGAAGGGACTGTCTTTCATGCATATGAACATTCAATGAGTCTCCAGCAAGCTACCTGAATTAGAAACTTTTTTTTCTGATATAAATAGTCAGTGTAATGTAGTCATGCTAAGCGAAACATGGTATTGCTCTGATGATGTTTTTCGCCTGCCTTGCAAAAAAGTATTTTATAAAAACCGAACCTCACGTCGCGGTGGAGGAGTATCTGTTCTGATAGGTGATTCTCTAACATGTGAACTGTTAGCCGAATATTCCTGTATGACAGAAAATTGTGAAATCTTGTGTGTAGAAACACCGGGTGTACTCTTTGCAGTATGTTACCGCGCGCCAGATTGTTTATTGGAATCTTTTTTCATTTTTTTTAGAGCGCATGCTAGAATCTGCGTCAGAAAACAAGTATAAAGTGGTCTTAGGAGGAGACTTCAACATTGATATGAGTTCCGATGGTGCTAGGAAAACGATATTTCAAAGAATTTTTGTGGCAAGCGGATGTATAAATGCGGTTGAAACCTTCACGAGAGTAACAGAAACTACGAAAAGCACTCTTGATCTCTTTATAACGAACTATAATCCATTCTTAGTAACTAGTGGAGTCTTAAACTGTCCTCTCAGTGACCATATGCCGATAGTCATGTTTATCCACACAAGAGCAAACGATACCGAAAAAGATAACACTGAAAAAACATTTCTGACAATAAACGAGCACACATTAACTGCGTTTCAGGATGCCTTGAGACAAGTATCTTGGAAGGGGGTTTTTCAACAAAACGAGGCAGAGCCAGCATACAGCATCTTCTTAAAGAAATTCTCAGCTGTTTATGCGCAACATTTCATACATAAGAAAAGAAACCAGAAAGCTTATCGGAAACGTTGGATGACCAAAGAGCTTCTAAAAAAAATAAAGGAAAGAGATAAGCTTTATGCCAGGTTCATAAAATCTCGGAACAGCGAGGATCTAAAATCCTTCAAAATTTTTAGAAATAAATTAAATAAAGCGCTAAGAAATGCAAGAAATCGCTATTATTTACGTACTTTTTCTTCATGCGAGGGACAAACAGAGAAGATGTGGAACAAGTTAAATGAACTAATGGGACGTAAACAGAACACTGAACCTATAAAGAAAGTTTCTGTAAACGGATGCATTTTAACCGGAGATAATTTAGTTAACGCATTTAATGATTACTTTACAGACACTGATTCCCATTTATCACTAAGCCCACCATGTACATTTCAATTCCCTGCAACTATGGACACTATTTTTTTCCAACCGACAACACCTACCGAGGTTTGTTCAGTTTTTCTCAAACTGAAAAATTCATGTAGCTACGATGCTGATGGCCTCCAAATAAGACCTATCAAACACGTCATTTGTAACATTGCACCTGTGTTAGCTTATATTTATAACTTATGCATAACATCAGGTACTTTTCCTGAAAAAATGAAAATTGCAAAAGTAATTGTGTTATACAAGAAAGGTGACAAGCTTGATTTAAAAAATTACCGTCCGATATCTATTCTCCCGCAGTTTTCTAAAGGTCTTGAAAAAATCATTCTTAACCAATTAACATCTTTCAGCAATAAACATAAACTAATAACAGACGCTCAATACCGTTTTCAACAAGGTAAATCAACAGAATTAGGACTAGTAGCACAAAAAGAATATATACTGCAGAACCTCAAAAATAAGTCACTTGTAATTGGTCTATTCATAGATTTCACAAAAGCGTTCGACTGCATAAACCATGACCTCCTAATACTTAAGCTTGAAAGATATGGCATCAGGGGCCTTCCTCTTCAGTTACTGACATCCTACCTTAGAAATCGACAGGAATATGTGGCTATAAACACTAACATATCATCTACACGAAAAATACAAACAGGTGTCCCTCAGGGAAGTATCCTTAGGCCATTTTTGTTTAACATCTACATAAACGAAATAGTTCTTATCCACCGAGAAGCAAAATTCATAAACTACGCAGACGATACGTGTGTTTTTTTATCAAACAACTCTTTTACAGGCCTCATCAGTGCAGCGAACAACCTATTAACCCATCTCTCAGAATGGAGCCAGGACAACTTTTTAAAAGTAAACTCAAATAAAACACAAGCAGTCATCTTTAAAACAAGAGGTACATGTACTCCATTGACCCACAACATATTTTATAACTCTGAGAAAATACAGGTTGTTGACACGGTAAAAGTACTTGGCGTATATTTTACTGACACATTGCAATGGGACGCTCACGTGGATTTTGTACTGCAGAAACTGAGCCGCGTAACAGGTATACTACATCGAAATCGCTACCTTTTACCAATGTCAGCTAAATTGATCATTTATAATGCACTGTTTGCCTCACATGTAAATTACTGCCATCTTGTATGGGGCACGACATCAGCTTCCAATCTACATTTATAATAATGAAACTGCTTTTTTACATACACGAGCGTGAGGTACGTGTGTGCCTCACACATATTTTATCTGCTTTATTTTGTAAAACCCTTGCGCGCATGTATGGTTCTTGCTACCCATCTTGATTTGTCCTATTATTCATTCGCATACGCGGTGAATAAACAGTTGGAAGTTGCACCTGTCCCGTCTAGCTTGCTATGTGTTGTCTTTTTCGGCGCAGGAGCCTTCTTCTGGAAATGGTCAGTAAGTTCAGTCACAGCTCGAAAGTGCCCGTCGTGTGGGGCAGAGTAAAATAGTTCTTCGGCGTTGATGCAGTTCGCTCATCTGATACATTGCTGTAGAAAAACTTTCACGCATTTGGAGCTCCTGATCTTGAAGGGATCCTCTGGTGACAACTTGTTCAGATGCTTTAGGAGGTAGCTGCTCAGACAACCTGCCAGCAGCCCCTCCCGGAGAGCACATGCGGGCATGTCGCATTCAATTGGGTGGCTTCCTTACTCCAGGATGCCATGGCCCCCGGCTTCCTCGATCAACCAGTTGTATCTGGTCCTCCGGGTCAGCGCTGGTCAGCATCTCCTTCCGCTGCTCTTCAGATGGCGCTCTGTTTGCTGGCACCTCCGTGACACCATTGCACCCGAGAACTGACAGTTGTATTTGTATAGAGTGGGATGCATCTCGTGTAATAATGTGGCCTGTGGGAAGGGATTTGTTTGGAGTCTTCGTAGGTTCACGGCTTCCTGCATACTAATAGTGGGATGACGTAATGGGTATTTTCTCCTGTTTAACCTGTAATGTTCTAAAATGTTTCTAAATGTTCTAAATGTTAAGCAATGGTCTATTCGCGGGGATTAAAAAAGTTGTCCCTAGTGAAGTATTTCAAACAAACCAGCATGTAGTGTCAGTCACCTTTTCCCAATGCACACGTATCCTATCGACATCGCTCGCCGATGTGTGTCGTCTGTTTCGTTCGGAAGACGATGAAATTATACTTTGCTGTTTCTCCACCATGATTAGACGCATAACGGTACACAGCGAGTCTTTCAATATCATTTTCTTTTCTATTACAGCGAAGCTGTCTATGGCTACTGTCACGTGGTGGTGACGTTGAATAACACAGTTGCAATACTGTGAAAGACAAAACTAACCTTTATTGGGCGAACCTGTGCCCACAAAAACAGGCTACACTTATAGCACAACGATAGCGGCGAACACGGTCGGCGATCGTCGAAAATCGGATCTGCGGGTCAAGCGCGTCGGCTTTTATACAGCAGTCGTCGAATGTTCCAGACTAATCGTTCGGACCCGCGTGCATTCCACAAAGTTCTACACCATTCGCGTCAAGCGATGAAATCAGATAAAACAAGGTTCGGCGACAACAGACAGCCGGGTAGAAGTATCGATAACTTTCCAGAAACCGGATACATGCAGGCAGTGGCGTAGCCAGGTCGTCTGGCACCCGGGGCCCATAGGTCTTCTGTCACGCCACCCCCCTTCCGGGTGTAGCCCGCGGAAGGAGGGGTGTCTTCAGACGTACATGACATCCCCCCCCCCCCACACTGGCCCCTTGCACCCGGGGCCCACGGCCCCCCGGCCCCCCTCGTCGCTACGCCACTGCATGCAGGCGTGTCCCGCGCTGTGCGATTACATTTGTTAGGCGGCGAAACGTGGTTGCCCGATAAAGATAAGTACACGTGTCAATACCCCCCTCTTAAAGAGCATCGACCCGATGCTGCATACAAACTAAAGTAATAAAGAAAAACACCCGTAGCAAAGAAAACAACAAAATAAGGAAGTTCGTCAGCGTCCGTAAAAGGGTTTCAGACGCACCACGTGGACCACTTAAGATCGTGCGCGGCGCCGCTGTGAATGCGAAATTCCGTCTGCCACGACCTCATAGTCCAATGCGCCAATACGTCGAATGACCTTGTAGGGTCCGAAATAGCGGCGCAATAGTTTCTCACTCAGTCCTAGTCGGCGTACCGGTGTCCAAACCCAAACACGGTCGCCGGGCTGGCACTCGACGAAGCGTCGTCGGAGGTTGTAGTGTCGGCTGTCGGTCCTGTGTTGGTTTTTGATCCGTAGGCGGGTGAGCTGTCGGGCTTCTTCGGCGCGCTGGAGATAGCTAGCGACGTCAACACTCTCTTCGTCAGTGACGTGGGGCAGCATGGCGTCGAGCGTCGTCGTCGGGTTCCTGCCGTCATCATCATCATCATCTTCAGCCTGGCCACGCCCACTGCAGGGCAAAGGCCTCTCCCATACTTCTCCAACTGCCCCGGTCATGTACTAATTGTGGCCATGTTGACCCTCGAAACTTCCTGATCTCATCTGCCCACCTAACGTTCTGTCGCCCCCTGCTACGCTTCCCTTCCGCTTCCCTTCCTGCCGTAAACCAGCTTAAACGGCGTGATCTGTGTTGTTTCTTGCACCGCCGTGTTGTAAGCGAAGGTTACATACGGCAGGACCGCGTCCCACGTCTTGTGCTCGACGTCGACGTACATTGCTAGCATGTCGGCGAGGGTCTTGTTCAGGCGTTCCGTGAGACCATTCGTTTGCGGATGCTAGGCAGTTGTCCTCCTGTGGCTTGTCTGGCTGTGCTGCAGAATGGCTTGGGTGAGCTCTGCTGTAAAAGCCGTTCCTCTGTCGGTGATGAGGACTTCTGGTGCACCATGTCGCAGCACGATGTTCTCGACGAAAAATATCGCCACTTCGGCTGAGCTGCCTTTTGGTAGAGCTTTAGTTTCAGGAAAGCGGGTGAGATAGTCCGTCGCCACGACGATCCACTTATTCCCGGATGTTGACATCGGAAACGGCCCCAACAAATCCATCCCAATCTGCTTGAATGGTCGGCGAGGAGGTTCGATCGGCTGTAGTAATCCTGCTGGCCTTGTCGGTGGTGTCTTGCGTCGTTGACAGTCTCGGCATGTCTGGACGTAACGGGCGACGTCGGCGGTCAGACGCGGCCAGTAATACCTTCCCTGTATTCTCGACAGCGTCCGGGAGAATCCGAGGTTCCCAGCGGTCGGATCGTCGTGTAGGGCGTACAGTATTTCTGGACGCAGCGCTGACGGTAAAACAAGAAGGTAGCTGGCGCGGACTGGTGAGAAGTTCTTCACGAGCAGGTTGTTTTGTAGCGTGAACGAAGACAACCCGCGCTTAAATGCCCTAGGGACAACGTCGGTGTTCCCTTCCAAATACTCGACGAGGCCTTTTGGCTCCGGGTCTGCTCGTTGCTGTTTAGTGAATTCTTCCGCGCTTATCATCCCAAGGAACGCGTCGTCGTCCTCGTCGTCTTGCGGTGGGGGATCGATGGGGGCGCGTGATAAGCAGTCGGCGTCGGAGTGTTTTCTTCCGGACTTGTATATTACCGTGACGTCACATTCTTGTAGTCTGAGGCTCCACCACGCCAGCCGTCCTGAAGGGTCCTTTAAGTTAGCTAGCCAACACAACGCGTGGTGGTCGCTGACGACTTTGAATGGCCTGCCATAGAGGTAAGGGCGGAATTTAGCTGTAGCCCAAATGATGGCGAGGCATTCCTTTTCAGTAGTAGAATAATTGCTTTCCGCTTTTGACAGCGACCGGCTAGCATACGATATCACCCGTTCAAGTCCGTCTTTCCTCTGGGCTAGGACGGCACTGAGGCCTAGGCTACTGGCGTCAGTGTGGATTTCGGTATCGGCGCCCTCGTCGAAGTGTGCAAGCACCGGCGGCGACTGCATGCGTCGTTTGAGTTCTTGAAATGCCTTGGCCTGCGGCGTTTCCCACTTCAACTCGACATCACATTTGGTTAGATGTGTTAGCGGCTCCGCGATGCGTGAAAAGTCCTTGACAAAGCGCCTATAGTAGGCACACATGCCAAGAAATCTCCGCACTGCCTTCTTGTCGGTTGGCTGCGGGAACTTTGCGATGGCAGCTGTCTTCTGTGGGTCGGGGCGTACTCCTGATTTGCTGATGACGTGGCCTAGGAACAAAAGCTCATCGTAAGCGAAGCGGCACTTTTCCGGCTTCAGAGTGAGCCCTGATGACTTGATGGCTTCTAACACTGTCGCAAGCCGCCTAAGGTGATCGTCGAAATTTCCGGCGAAGACAACGACGTCATCCAAGTAAACAAGACACGTCTGCCACTTCAATCCTGCTAACACCGTGTCCATGACGCGCTGAAACGTTGCAGGCGCCGAGCACAGTCCGAATGGCATGACCTTGAACTCGTAGAGGCCGTCTGGCGTGATGAAGGCGGTCTTTTCGCGATCTCTCTCGTCGACTTCTATTTGCCAGTAGCCACACTTGAGGTCCATCGACGAGAAGTATTTAACGTTGCAGAGTCGATCCAATGCGTCGTCTATCCGTGGAAGGGGGTACACATCCTTTTTCGTGATCTTGTTCAGTCGACGATAATCGACGCAGAAGCGTAGAGTTCCGTCTTTATTCTTCAGCAGGACTACAGGAGAGACCCACGGGCTTTTCGACGGCTGGATGATGTCGTCGCGCAGCATTTCGTCGACTTGTTGCCTAATAGCTTCACGTTCTCACGTTTCGCCGCCTAACAAATGTAATCGCACAGCGCGGGACGCGCGTGCATGTATCCGAAGTTTCTGGAAAGTTATCGATGCTTCTACCCGGCTGTCTGTTGTCGCCGAACCTTCTGTTATCTGATTTTGACTTCAGGTCTATGATTGCGCCGTGATGGTTCAGGAAGTCCATGCCGAGAATGACGTCTCGTGAACAGTGTTGGAGGATAACGAAGGTGGCAGGGTAAGTCCGGTCATGAACGGTTATTCTTGCCGTGCAGATTCCAGTCAGCGTAATGAGGTGTCCTCCAGCGGTCCGAATTTGAGGGCCTTCCCATG
The DNA here is from genome assembly GCF_023375885.2 of Dermacentor andersoni. NCBI lineage: Eukaryota > Metazoa > Arthropoda > Arachnida > Ixodida > Ixodidae > Dermacentor > Dermacentor andersoni. The sequence continues at coordinate 2,394,360 of NC_092818.1, forward strand.
CGGTCTTACCTTTCTTCAGCTGGGCGGCGATGTGTCCACTCATGACGGAGTAATCAGCCCCTGTGTCCACTAAGGCGGTAACTGCTTGGCCATCGAGAAGCACGTCGAGGTCGGTGGTTCTTTGTCTGGCGTTGCAGTTAGGTCTTGGCGTCGGATCACGGCTGCGTCGTGCTGAACTGAAGCTGGAACGTCGAGTGGTCAAGTCGTCTTTCGTCGGTGCAGTCTCGGCTTCCTGACTTCGTCGGGACGGCGTCGTGTCATTATGTCGTCGAGATGGTCTCTTCGTCGTCTTTGTCGGCGGCGGAGGATCTTAGTCAGTTCGACGAACAGCAACCGCACCTCCATCGGTTGCTGCTTTTAGTTTTCCGGATATGGGCTCGCAGAGCGGCCCCGGGCTGGGCCGGTGTATGGTCGGCGCTGCGGCGACAGGCAGCGGCCTGGTGACGGCGAACGGGACGGTCGTCGAGGGCTCCACTGAGTAGCGGCGAGGTAGTCGGCGATATCGCGAGGGCGTTAACCTTGCTGCGGGCGCGGAGCGTTGACGGCGAAACCTCGCAGTCCCATCTCCCAGTATGGGCATCGTCGGTAGACGTGGCCGGCTTCGCCGCAGTGGTAGCAGAGCGGGCGGTGGTCGAGGGCTCGCCAAATGTCCGTTTTCCTCGCGTAGGTGCGCTGGGCGACGGGTGGGCATGCTGGAGGCGGCGGCGGCGGCGGAATTGCGGCGTTGGAGGGCCCTGGCGCGGTCCCGGAGGGGGACCTTGACGGCGTGCGACGGCGGCGTATGTCATCGCTTCTGGCTGAAGTTGCGCTAATTGTGGTTGCAGCTCGGGAACTCCAAGCGAACGGTGCACCTCTTCTTTCACGATGTCGGCGATCGAAGCCACTTGGGGCTGCGACGAAGGCAGGACCTTGCGCAGTTCTTCGCGCACAATGGCCTTGATGGTCTCCTGAAGGTCGCCGGAATCCAGTCCTTGGATGGCGTACTGCGGTGTGAGCCCCTGGCGGTTATATTGCCGGGTGCGCATCTCCAGAGTTTTCTCGATCGTCGATGCCTCTGCAGAAAACTCAGCTATGGTCTTCGGCGGGTTACGAATAAGTCCTGCGAAAAGTTCTTGCTTGACGCCCCGCATTAGGAAGCGGACTTTTTTCTCCTGTGACATTTCCGGGTCGGCGTGCCGGAAAAGACGGGCCATCTCCTCCGATAAGATCGCGATCGTCTCGTTTGGCAGCTGCACTCTGGTTTCTAGTATTGCTCGGGCTCGCTCTTTTCGCACGACGCTAGTAAACGTTTGCAAGAAGCCCCTTCGGAACAGGTCCCACGTCGTTAAGGTGGCTTCTCGATTCTCGAACCAGGTCCTGGCGGCGTCTTCCAGTGCGAAATAGACATGCCGCAGCTTGTCGTCGCTGTCCCAACTGTTAAACGTAGCGACCCTCTGACACGTTTCGAGCAAGGTTTCCGGGTCCTCGAATGTTGATCCGCGGAACGTCGGAGGTTCCCTGGGCTGCTGCAGCACGATGGGGGACGCTGGGGCTGCCATTGGGGTTGCCTTGTCTACAAACTTCTTGGTCTTCTCAGGTAGAAGTCCGTGCTCCGGGGCAGCTATTGAAGACGGCGGCTTCCTCGATGCTCCGGGACTAAGTTGGTGTTCTCTTGGCGGTCCGGGCTTGGATCACGGCTTGTCGGGGGCGTCCGGTACATGAACGAAAAGCACCTCCACCAGATTTCACGTGGTGGTGACGTTGAATAACACAGTTGCAATACTGTGAAAGACAAAACTAACCTTTATTGGGCGAACCTGTGCCCACAAAAACAGGCTACACTTAAGCACAACGATAGCGGTGAACACGGTCGGCGATCATCGAAAATCGGATCTGCGGGTCAAGCGCGTCGGCTTTTATACAGCAGTCGTCGAATGTTACAGACTAATCGTTCGGACTCGCGTGCCTTCCAGAAAGTTCTACACCATTCGCGTCAAGCGATGAAATCAGATAACACAAGGTTCGGCGACAACAGACAGCCGGGTAGAAGCATCGATAACTTTCCAGAAACTTGGGATACATGCAGGCGCGCCCCGCGCTGTGCGATTATATTTGTTAGGCGGCGAAATGTGGTTGCCCGATAAAGATAAGTACACGTGTCACTACGATCTGGAAAAAAGAACATGTCGGAGATGTTGACAAAAACAAATCATGTGGTCCGATCCTGGTGATTGTGCAGAAAGGGTCCAAGCTCATACCCGATCACATACCCCTATGGGCTCTGGAACCTGTAAGGCGCCCTTGAACTACCCTTGTCGCACATGGGTCTCTTGTAACACATGGGACCCAAAGAGAACCCAGGCACAAGGGTAAAAAGAAATGTTATTGGAGAAAATGTGTTGTACAACTTTCTTAAAAACGACTTCTCGGCGCCAACCGCGCAAACGCTCTAGTTGCACTACTCGCGCGTTCATCGTCGTCTTCTTCCATAGCTGGCTCGGTTGTGCAAAAAACTATCATCATCAGCAATGGCTTGAGCGTTGTCTTCTTTCACAGCTGGCTTCGTAGCCGCTCATCATTCCAGCGTAGAATTTTACTTCTCCTCTGTCGTCGTAAAGGGGAGGCCGCGTTTACGATGGTAGAGCCATTCCTTAAGGGGCTATGAGCCATTCATTGTCTTACGTGACAGACACATTTTACAACAGAGGTAATACGCGAATGTGTGTACGTAGCTATATCACCGCTTTGAGCACAAATTAGGACAATAAATATGTCCGTACCTTTGTTCAATATTCTGGGTCACCTCTGTGTCATGTGCTAAACAGCTTCGCTGCTCGTCATTCACCTTCACAGAGTGAAATGGCTCATGATTGTTGTTGTTCTTTTTTTTTGGCGCGGGGGGGGACTGCGTGCGGCTACATCACGACGATTTGACAAACCATGAGGCAACTTTTCACAGCAAGCCGTATATGATAGCGTGTTTTGTGTCACGCCTGAACCGGCTGGTTCTTGGCGCCACCGCAAGGTGGTAAATAGTAAGGTGGACTCGCTAATAGTTTCAATTCCGACATACATTGCCTGGGTTGAAAGGACTAAAGGCAGCGAAACTGTGCCTGACTAGGTCCATCCACCCATACATTTGCTCAGAAGCAGTGGAAAAATATATATAGAACAATGGCTATTCACATTAGAACAATACAAAAAATAGTTCAAATACAGGATTAACATCACGAACAAGCGTCTTAAATTATGACACAGAATCAGCAATAACTTATCACAAGAGCAAAAACACGCAAAAAAAAAGGTATAACCGACACGCAATAGTAAAAAGTACAACATGGTGCAAGCCCTATAGAGAATGTAACATAACAATTTGTAGCAATCTCTAGAGAATATAGCAAAGTACAAAGGAATGCATCATGTAACCGCGCAAACAACAAAGGACAAAGAAGGAAACACACAGGACAGGTGTGGAACTTCAACTTCAGACAGTTGAAGTTCCGCGCCTGTCCTGTGTGTTTCCTTCTTTGTCCTTTGTTGTTTGCGCGGTTCCATGATGCATTCCAATATCGACCACCAACTAGCCCGCCTCTCCCTGTTAAATAAGTACAAAGGAAGTGGGATAATAAAAAGAAATATTTTTCATACTCAAAAACTTCTTTAGGACATAGTGCCAGAGGGTAAGTACATTTCGACATTTTTTAAAGGGAGTTTTGAACTACATTGTTCGATAAGTTCGTGGATATAACTATTGTTGTAGAGAAGATTAGGTATTTGGTGCAACAATGTTTGATTTCCGTAGATTGTTCTGCATAACGGTGTTCTAAATCGCTCGTGTGGGAGATCATTATCAATTTCCTTGTGAATATATAAGGCAAGTTTAAAGCTGCAAAGTTGGCTAATGGTGAGTAATTTAAGCATGTAACGTTAGGAGACAGGAAGAGAGCGGTGTAAATCACAGCGGAAACATGGATAGCCGATATTCAAGTTCACGTTAAGAGAAAGAAATGGAACTGGGCAGGTCATGTGATGCGTAGGTTAGATAACCGGTGGACGTTTTAAGGAGCGTGCAGGTTTGGGCTACTTGGTAAGACATATTGACAGATTAACAGCACAATTGCGGACGATGGCATGCGCATCCTGTCAGCCGTCTTGTTTTCACCCACTATTGTGCTGTTAATCTTTCAATATTCCATTCTAATTTCATTTCCTATCTCCTGACGTCGAATATATGTAACTGCTGAAGTTCGGGACGCGAGATCGAGACGCGACCAGCAGCGTTGTTTCAATAGCCCGAACACTCTCCTCAATTAGAGGGGGTCATGACCCGCCATGGCGGCGTAGTGGCTTGATGTTGCACTGCATTTCGATGTAAGCCGTATTGGGCGCACTGTAGACAACGCCAGCTGGTTGCTGTGTCGTCCCCACAATGGCGTGCCTCCTAGTCATGCCGTGGTTTTGGAACGCAATTGGAACCAATAATTGACAGTTTCCTTTTTAGGCCGACTTGACAGCTGTGGCAAGAGAAAAGCATCGGGCAGTAGGGGAGACGGATTCGGTGCAGCCGAGCTAGCTCAGTGGAAGCAGATAACCGAGTATGGACAGTGGTGCCAGCGTGTGCGCTTGGTGCGCTTCCCTTGCTTAGCTTGCGTTGGCTGGTTGAAAACTGCAGAGGCCCGTGCAGCGGGAACTTAAGTCACCGCCCGAGCACTCCATACAGAACGTACTGCCCCGGTGTTTTATCACTGGATTAACCCTGACGGTTCGTTAAATCGCGGCTGCGGTATCCTGCGTTAACTTCTGGTTTCGGCTTTGGGTCGTTTACGTCAGGGCGCCACTCAGCACCAAACGCTGTAAGTTGCCTCCTGTAAGCTGCCTCCGCAGAAATAAACATTCTTTCTTTGTCTGGTCTCCGACTAAAGCAGTCCGGCTCTTTCATGCGGCGCTGCGCGCCCTGGCCGTTAACGCCTCATGCCGTAAATCTTTCGTCCGGCCACCCCGTCGAAGCTACAACAAACTGGCGACGAGGTAAACCATTAATTACTCTGCTTCCTACGTGCCCTTGCCGTACTTCTGCTCCTCCTCCTGCTTCGGGCATGCAAAACGCCGCAACTACGTCTCCTCCGTCAACCGCAACTCCCCCGCCTTTGTTCTCGGTGCCCAGTATGGCGTTCGTACCCCCCATGCCGCCTTTCCTGCCGCTACCCGGTACTCCTGCGGTACCGTGGCTCACGTGGAAACGGTACTTCTGCATGTTTCTCGAGGCAACCGGAGGCGAGGCACTACAAGACGAGAGGAAGAAGGCCATTTTACTGAGTAGCTTAGGCTTCGAGGGGCAGCGTCTCTACTACGACCTCGCGTCGCAAACGGACCAGACGCATACTACGCTCGAAGACATTCTCCGCATCTTCGACCAGCACTACGAAGAATGCACCAATCCCCTGGTGCACCGCATTATCTTCCGGGACAGGAAGCAACTACCTGGAGAAACCTTTCAGGACTTCGTCACCGCGCTACAAAGGCTGGTGCCTGCTCGTCGGCGCTTGGCACGACGTGTCCCTTCGCGACCAAATCCTCCAAGGCGTCGCATCAACAGTAATTAGAGAAAGGTTACTCTACGAAGGAGCGTCCCTCACGCTCAAGAAAGCCCAGGAAATCGGACGAACCGTACAGCAAGTTCATAAAGAACTTCAAGTCTTTAACAGCTCGTCTGTTCAGCGCGTCTCCACGCAACGCCAAGATGGCGTCGACAGCCATCACCTACCTCGCCCGGGCGCGCAAGATGGCGGTTCCCGCGACCCTTCTCCCTCGACCCGGCGGCTTCAAGATGGCGCTCGGCGGCATGGCGGAAAGTCGCGACCTGGGGAGGCCGGACAACATGGCGCGCGGCCCGAACTCCGCGAAGCCACTCGAGACATTACGGGCCATTGCTACCGATGTGGTTCACCTCACCACATCGCATCTGATCCAGGCTGTCCAGCCAAGCACGTTTCCTGCCGTGCGTGAAGAAAAGTGGGACATTTCGCTTCAGTTTGCCGTTCGAGGAACCGAACGCATCGACAGCCCCCTGCTCGCACGCAGCTTGTTTTCGCTGCATGCCAACAAGTGTCGGGAGCTCCAGCTGACCCAAGCGTTCAGTTTCAGTCTCTCCCGCACAACGCTCCCTCGGAGTTCGCCCAGCCGTACTCAGGACAATCTGGACTTGTAAAGGACTTCATCCACGACGTTCATCTTCGAGCTTCAATGCAACCAGTCTCGGCGAAACTGCGTCCTCAACCTCGGGCTCTCCGTGAGCAGGTCTGCGCTGCAAACGGTATTTCGCCCCTGGAAAACAAAGTTCAGTCAGTTGTTGAGGCACCGCAGCCAACTGACAAGAAGTCGCTGCATTCATTTCTTGGTGTCACGCGATACTGCGCTAAACTGATCCCGCAGTACGATGAATTGGTAGAGCCGCTTAGGAAACTGCTAAAGCAAGGACAACCATTTGTCTCGGATCAGCATACCGAGTGTATCTTCCAGATTATTAAGGAGGTGATTGCAAGCGAATTCGGCTCTTACGCCAAAAGGGTTAAGACGTACGTGGACCGTCGTCGTGCAACAAAATGCCCTCAATTTCGTCCAGGAGAACTTGTCCGAGTACGTAAATCGAGAAAGTCCGATCCTAAATACTCGGGACCATTTAAGATTTACCGTAGGGTAGTTCGCAATACTTTCACGCTTGGAAATGGCAAACGATGGAATGCATCCAAACTTGTGAAATGCCCTGCACTACAGGATTTTCTTGGAAAATTCACCGAAAAGAGTCACTTCAGTGACTACCCTTCCCTTGATGATTGTCTCCCACCTTTTCTTCCAGTTACTACTGGTATAGGGGATACATTACGTTTCTTGTAGCGTAATCGTGCAGTACGCACATCATTACTACGGTGCTGACTGCCATACGAATTTGTCTTTCATGCCAAAAAGCTTTTTTTTAAACATTAAAAGTCGTTAGCATTCTTACGGGGGGACTATGGAGTGTAAAGTGCTTTTACGCACAATGTCCAATCCACGACAGCCACAGAGACTGTCTCGAGTCAAGCTCAGGGCGAATGAGCCACCCATCAGTGCTGTCCCAGGGGGCATACAGGTGTTTGTACTGTCTACTTTTGTACTTTGTGGAAATTTTTTTTCGTGTGTGATCTGTGTGTGCAAGGCTGCATCTCATCGCCTTCCCAAGACGGGTACCGAAACTCTGCAAAACTGGAGTGCAATAGTTCATATTCAGTTTTCATGTGCGTTTTTCTTAAATGGGGAAGCCCAAGATGTCATTTTCTATTGTGTAAAGATGTCACCACTAAACATGTGTGTTACAGTACTAACATGTGTTGTTTGACCCGTGACTGACTTTTGTTGCGAGGAGCGAGAGTAGAGAATTACCCTTTCAAGGGAGAGGTGATGTGGTATCCTGTGTTAACTTCTGGTTTCGGTTTTGGGTCGTTTACGTCAGGGCACCACTCAGCGCCAAACGCTGTAAGTTGCCTCCGCAGAAATAAACATTCATTCTTTGTCTGGTCCCCGACTGAAGCAGTCCGGCTCTTTCTTGCGGCGCTGCGCGCCCTGGCCGTTTAGGCCTCATGCCGTAAATTTTTCGTCCGGCCGCACCGTCGAAGCTACAACAACGGCTTCGTAGGCTGCTAACTGACTGGAATGAAGTCACAAACAATGCCGTATTGCAGCCCTCCCTGAATATGTTTGCGTCGCTCCTCAGCCAGTGAACTGTTTCGATTTATATTTGTTCATCCGACGTCGTGCACTTGATTCCTGTCACAACGCTTTTCTTTTGTGTGCGTGCGCGTGATTCGGTATGCTACGATAGACCCTGTACGTGTTAATGTGAAACACTCTTTGACTCTTTCTTGCAAACTCGCCACTAGGTAGGTGCCAGGTGGCGGTCTACCCTCTATTTAATAGAAACCAAATAATGTCGTCATCATCATCATCATATTTATCATCATCATCAGCCTGGTTACGCCCACTGCAGGGCAAAGGCCTCTCCCATACTTCTCCAACAACCCCGGTCATGTACTAATTGCGGCCATGTCGTCCCTGCAAACTTCTTAATCTCATCCGCCCACCTACTTTTTGCCGACCCCTGCTACGCTTCCCTTGGAATCCAGTCCGTAACCCTTAATGACCATCGGTTATCTTCCCTCCTTATTACATGTACTGCCCATGCCAATTTCTTTTTCTTGATTTCAACTAAGATGTCATTAACGCGCGTTTGTTCTCTCACCCCATCTGCTCTTTTCTTATCCCTTAACGTTACACCCAGTGGCGTAGCAACAGGGGGGGCCGGGGGGCCGTGGGTCCCGGGTGCAAGGGGCCAGTGGGGGGGGGGGGGGGGGGGCGGGCGTCATAAGCCTGAAGACGCCCCTCTTTCCGCTGGCTTGACTGGGCGCAAATGGCAAAGAATGCTCCGGTATCCAGTAGCCCGAGCTCATGTACTCGATGCGTTGCGCCGAAGAATCCGCCTCTTTCATCTTCCTGTGCTGCCCTCTGACGCACGCCGCTGGAAACGTTTTGGAAGGGTGTTGGATATTTCGCCGGTTGATTTGTGTACCTAGCTACGCCCATGTGGAGTGTGCGTTGGTTGTGTGGTTGGTGGATCGCGATTATTTATTAATGGTTTCTCCGGAGCAGCATGTCGTTCACCCATCGAGTATAGTGGGTAAACATGCTCGAGTACGCTGTTCTGGTAACAGCGCGGCCGATAAAGGCACGCTGAGTTCCGTCTGCCGACGCGGCTGCCTTGCGTTCGTTGTCGCTGATGTCTGCGATTGCACATCGCTTTTTGTATTCCTTTTACACATTCACTAAACATTGCGCATATTCAAGAAGCCTTAGAGCGCAGCCTTCCACGTGGGATTTGCCAAAGCGGTGCATTTGTTTACCTCTACAGCTTCAGATCGCTGTTAGCTTCGGTTATCGTAGCAACGGCGCATCGCTGATCTGAAATAATCTCAAAACGTCGCAAAATATACAGACGAGTCAGTATGAGCGGCCGAGTCCCTTAAACTGATACTGTGATCCAGACACATATATATTACGGGCTGTTACTACTGATTCTCGCTTTTGTTTAACTTCATCATACTTACAGTGTGCGCGTGCTATAAAGTATTATTAGAGACAACTGTGCTCGGCATAAGTCCCCACTTATATGCCGTGTACTTCTCTCGCGAAAAGGCGGATGCCATCGCTGACACCGTTGGTAACTGAGCGAGTTTATGCTGCTGTATAGAATGCACTGTCTCTTCTTTCCTGCTTGAAGCAGAGGTAAACAATGCTTCTTTTGAATTAAGAAATGTTAGCACAACAACACACACAGACCCACCATCTACGGCAATGCGACCGGCAGCGTTCGGGAACGGTGACCAAAGTACGAAATGTCGGCACAGCGCTGTGTCGCCACTTGCCGCTTGTTCTGAACATGCCGTGCGAAGTGAAGAGTAGTTATCAAATCGCTATAGGGCCGCAACCTAACTATAAGAGTGGTTTCCTTCGTCCTGACTGCTTATTTTTCAAGTCCAGCTCCATCGGCAGCGGGCGCACGAACTCGACGGGGTCAGGCCTAACTCAAACTTCGCTACACAGGATCAACATTGACTCAACTTCACGTGCACGGCTTGAGAGGGCTGAAGCTCGTGCATTCCAACTTCGAAGGCCTGTCGACGCATTTTGAGCGCGGATAATTATATTTGCAAGTGAATGAGCTGCAGCTATCGCGTTGTCGGTTCGATGGCTCATCACGTAGGGTTCGGTCAAGCTATCACGGTCGGCACGCTCATTTTGTCGGTGCGGTCGACACGAAAACCCGTCGCGCTATATGACAACTCGCACCCGTCGGTTGCGTCGTCGTCGGCCTATTAGGATCAAATGGTCTCAGTGATACAGTGCTGAATAGTCAGCCAATCGTCGGCGTCTTGTCGGTCTCGTATACCGACCCAATGTTACCACGCCTTAAAACAGTACATGAAGTCAGGCACGCGCTGCCACCACCAGCAAGAGTGGGCCGACGCTGCAAGAAGACTGCTTCTGCAACGTGTTTTTGAAGTGTCGCCCAAGTGTAACGCCGGGGTTTATCGATAAATTTCACAGCCGTCAATGCAAGGCGGCAACTACGTGGTTCACGGTGCAGTCCGAACAAGCCCTGGCCCTTTTCTGTTTCAAAGTAGAGTTTGCAGTCTTACGCACGTTTTCAGCACCGCACCGACGTCGAGTTACCAGTAGCGTTTCAACGCAGTACATGGCACGAGCGTTTGCAACAGCGCGCGTCTGAGCGCTTTTTTTTTCCGGGGTACATTCCCCCGATATCTGGCCACGCGGCCGCGCGCGCGTCCCTTCCAAAACGTTTCGAGACTAATCCGCTAGGGCAGGGCGCATGCGCCGTGGAGCCGTGAAAGAGGCGGATTGTTGGCTGCAGCTCTATCAACACCCCACGAAATAATTGCACGAATGTGCGGGCTAAAAAATTAAATTCGCAAAATGGTCGCTAAACTATTCGCCTTAGCGGAACGTTTCATGTGGGGTGCGCTCATGCCGTGCGTTCATGCTGGGAGCAGGAGTCGCTAAACATACAGTGAGGCGTTGTAAGGCGTTGAGGCTCTTGGGTCCCTCTTCTGTTCAGAACGCGCAGCGAAGACGAACGAAGACAACAGCTAGAGGGCGTTCAACGAGCGCGCCGGGCTCTCGCGTTTACGGCGAAGCGTTCGTTGAGAGCGACGTTGAATAAGTGCGGCCGTCAAAGACGCGAATGGGATTCTCTGGATCATCATCTTCAGATTCGGTGCGGCCGAAGAGTTTGGCAGCGTATGACTCGACAGGCTGTATATAGTCGCGGGCGCCGCGATGTTCAGCTCGCTTTTACTTCCCCTCTCCCGCTCGCTCCAAGAAGCCGCTGCGAAACCTGGCGTTATGTTTCACGCTTTCCTTCTTACCCTCGGAAGTTTAAGAAAACTGTTGTTGTGTGACTTCATGTCACAAGTACAGTGTCTGTGTCAGCTGCACAGAATTTTACAAAAAAACGTTAATTTTGTAAGGATATTTCCCGATATTCTATGAAGTTATGTGTCTGTGATTACTAGGAATTCGGTAGCGTGAAAAATATGGCAGATAAGTAATAACCATATCCTTAATAATCCCTCAATTACTACTTATAGAGGAAGCACTTCAATTCCAGAATTGAGGACTCAGTCATATTATTAACTCAACAAAAGCTTCTTATACAAAATCGTTTTGGGTGCTACAACCTACAGTACTTTGGCACTGCGTGCGGCGCCCAGTAGGAAGTAGCGAAAGAAATATGAAATAGTGGACCAGTGAGGTTGATCCCTCCACCCTCTCCATTACGAGTGCAGACCAATAAGTTTCGCTGGGCTTCATCGCGGTCTTTTTTTTTTTTTAATCGTGACGCCAAGAATCGACGCGAAGCGTGCTCTATTCTGTTCCCAATCTTTTGGTGGTACCGCAGCTCGGATAATCACGTTTGTCCGTATAGCAGCAACTAAAAACAAGGCTTTATTGATCAGAATGAAGAGAACTCGTTATTGTCATAACATTGGCGCCCGCGAAGCAGGGAGGCAGGTGGCGTTTTCCGTTTTGCTATATGGTGGGGAGATCAGAGGCACTCAGACAAAATTTAATTTTCGTTTTCGTTCAGGGCTGCCCACAGCCAAAATACTGCGGGCCATAGTACCTACGACGAGTTTTGTGATGTTGTTTGGCGAGATATGAATGTCGGGCTTCAATTTTGCAAATGCAATATTGCCGCTAAAATTGGTAATTAAAACTTCATAATTTTTTTGTTTACTTGTGACCTGACCCGTATTTGCCACGATGCCGCATTTGTATTGGTTGCCAAGCCTTACAGTCTGACAGAAGATGTGCACATGCGCATATCACAAGTTATCAGTGCAGCACCCTGTGTTATTTGGCGCAGGAAAAAACAGCGTGTACTGACCTCAAGCTGCACCACTGGAAAAGCTGGGGCCACCGTCGGCGTGATGTGCTATTAGGGATCACGTGGACAAAGCGGCCGCGTCGGCCGCGTCGGGAGCGCCGAAGCGAGCGGTCCTCATTTAGTGGCGAGATTTTCCCGTTTCGAGTGTCTGCTTTACAACGATTGAAAGCACTACAATAGGTAGTGGCTGCCTTTGAAGGCGCGCGACATGGTAGGCTACTGCTCGGTGCCGCAGTGCCGGACGTACGCAACGGAGCCCGGTGCAGCCTTCATACGTAGCCGCAGGACAAGAAGCTGCGTGAAGCTTGGCTCGCGAAGCATAAAACCGGCAAACAGTCATCGGCTACAACTCGGGTATGCATCAAGCACAGACGCGAGGAAGATTTCTGGTACGGCGCCGGGTCTGCGACGTTCTGAAAACGCGCACTGAGACGCTCGCCCGAGTCCGCTGCCCGACTAATGTCATGACGGTTTGGTCTATGAACTTGTCGGTGCTATAGATACTGGCAAGTTCACTGGAGGGGAAAGGGAGCGGTAAGAAGCACATTAAAAAAAAGCATGGCATATGGTCATGCTTGTGTTATGAATTAATGCACTGGATTATAAAAAAAGAAGCAGCGAAAAATCGCACGCTGAGAACACCGATAAACATATAGTGCGACGCAACTCGAGAAATAATATTGAATCGCCCAAGAATTTAGAAAAAAAAAAGATTGAATCGTCGCGACGGCACATCACAGTCCCCGTAGGCGTCGAAGTCTCTACAATGAAATTATTTTTGAACAGCTCTGATAGCACGCGCGCAACAATGGTTGCTTCTATACTGTCAAATGCCATATTCTGCGGCCTAAAGCTCATGGCATGGTGCGAAAACGCGCACACAGCGAAGGCGAATCAGTGCGCGGACAAGCATGCAGACGCGCAGTCGGTCGCTGCGAAGGTGTGCGAACGCTGCATTGAGGCTTCATTCTATTACGCTCCATTTAGTTATACAAACACTATAAGAACATATTTCACATAGTTTGCTCTCAGCGTTTGCCTACCTTTCGCGAAAGAAGCCGGTTTGGGAGACTCCATCGCGGCGACCGCGCACAGTGGCGTTCACTGTACGTATTCGGCAGAGAGATAGCGTCTGTAAACGATTCTGTGCTTGCAGTTTGCCCAAGGTTATTATTTAGACAGTAAAAAACTTCTCTCGTTGCGAAAGTACTTACAGAAATTTCCGGGAGAGCTCCCGCGTGGTGTTTTCAGTAAGCGCTGACAGTAAAACACATGAGGAGCGCGCCGCGTGATCCCTCATACTACGCCAGCGCGGCGCTTCCGATAGATGGCGACTCCGTAACTCCTCGCCGCCAATACCTGCTGCATTCGCGATCGCTGGGAAAGAAAGCGAAGGAGAGGGGGATCCGGCGCACGTGCGCGATATCCAAGGCGGCTGCACTGGTGCTGAAACCCGGAAATTGTCGATATCCTAGCCTTCCTCGACTACTCCCAGGGGGGGGGGGGTGACAGAAGACCTATGGGCCCCGGGTGCCAGATGACCTAGCTACGCCACTGGTGACACCCATCATTCTTCTTTCCATAGCTCGTTGCGTCGTCCTCAATTTAAGTAGAACCCTGTTCGCAAGCCTCCAGGTTTCTGCCCCGTACGTGAGTACTGGTAAGACACAGCTGTTATGCACTTTTCTCTTGAGGGATAATGGCAACCTGCTGTTCATGATCTGAGAATGCCTGCCAAACTCACCCAAGCCCATTCTTATTCTCATTATTTCAGTCTCATGATTCGGATCCGCGGTCACTACATGCCCTAAGCATTCCTTTACCCCTTCCACTGCCTCACTACCTATCGTAAACTGCTGTTCTCTTCCGAGATTGCTAAACGTTACCTAACTTTTCTGCAGATTAATTTTTAGACCCACCCTTCGGCTTTGCCTCTCCAGGTCAGTGAGCATGCATTGCAGTTGGTCCCCTGAGTTACTAAGCAAGGCAATATCATCAGCGAATCTCAAGTTACTAAGGTATTCTCCGTTAACTCTTATTCCCAATTCTTCTCAATCCAGGTCCCTGAATACCTCCTGTAAACACGCTGTGAATAGCATTGGAGAGATTGTATCTCCCTGCCTGACGCCTTTCTTTATTGGGATTTTGTTGCTTTCTTTATGGAGGACTACGGTGGCTGTGGAGCCGCTATAGATATCTTTCAGTATTTTAGAGCGCAGCTCTGTGGCGTCCGTTCCTGGGTTTCGCGTCGTCGTCGGCGTTGTCGTCGGCCTCGTAACCAGCTCCGCCCCCCTTTCATCCCCCCAGCGCTAGCAGCGACCGACTGATACCGCCGGATGCCGCTGACGCCGCTAGAGAGTCAAGATAACGTGACTGCATAGAACACCGTCGCCGCCATGCAGAAAGAGGAGGAAAGGGTCCCCCCCCCTGTTCTTGTGTGGCGGACAGGGTGCTCTTCAGTTGCCGACGCGCCGGTTATTTCACGTAGGCCCCGGCACGTCGACGAATACGTGACCACCTTCCCACGGCTAGACCTGGTTCTTAGCGCTGCGGAAGCGAGGGTATCATATTGTTTGTGTCGGCATCGGCGGCGTTGTCCCTGAAACCAACTCCGCAGCTGGGGTTGACTCACTATCGGCGTCAGCGGCATCAGTCAGTCGCTACTATCTCTTCCCTCCTCCCTTTATCGTGTTGTCCGCTTGCTGCGCGCGCTTCTGCCCCCATCGTTTGCCGCTGGGTGTACACGCCGCCCCCCTCCCCCCTCTTCCTGCGAGTCTCCGGTTGTCAAAGCGCCGGCTCGAACTTAATTCCTTTCTTCGCTCCTCCTCCAATGCAACCCCTGTGCGGTGGCAATCAGAGAGCCAGATCGGTGGCGGCGATCTGTATATGTGCACCGCCCGAGCCGAAATTGCCGCTGCCGTTCGCCCTGTGCGGTGGCAATCAGAGAGCCAGATCGGTGGCGGCGGATCTGTATATGTGCACCGCCCGAGCCGAAATTGTAAGCATTGGTGTACCAAGTCGAACATATATCAGTCTATTTCTCCGACCACAAAGCTTCCTTCATGACTGTCAAGAACTGTTAGTGGAGTCTTTGTTAAAGGAATACGTGTGAAAAATAAAAAAAAAATTCTGTGAGAGCGCATACATGTGTTGCTCGATTTCTTTGCCTCAATCTATCGAAAAGGTGAAACAGCTTATTTGCTGCGCTCAAATTTCGCATTAGGAAGTAACGTAATCGTCGGTAATTTTTTACATACGGCTCGTCTACACCCTGAGTCCGTAATGCCTCCATGACTGCTGAGGCTTCGGCTAAATCAAACACTTTCTCGTAATCAATGCAAACTATATATAATGGTTGGATATATGCCGCACATTTCTCTATCACCTGATTGATAGTGGGAATATGCTCTATTGTTGAGTAGCCTTCACGGTATCCTGCCTGGTCCTTTGGTTGACGGAACTCTAAGGTGTTCCTGATTCTATTTGCAATTACCGTAGTAAATACTTTGTAGGCAACGGACCGTAAGCTGATCGGTCTATAATTTTCCAAGTCTCTGGCGTCCCCTTTCTTATGGATTTGGATTATGTTAGCGTTCTTCCAATATTCCGGTACGCTCGAGGTCATGAGGCATTCTGCATACAGGGTCGCCACTTTTTCTAGAACAATCTGCCCACCATCCTTCAACAAATCTGCTGCTACCTGATCCTCCCCAGCTGCCTTCCCCCTTTGCATAGCTCCCAAGGCTTTCTTTACTTCTCCCGGCGTTACTTGTGGGATTTCAATTTCCTCTAGAATACTCCCTCTCGCATTATCGTCGTGGGTGCCACTGGTACTGTATAAATCTCTACAGAACCCCTCAGCCACTTGAACTATCAAATCGATATTGGAAATGATATTGGCGGCTTTGTCTCTTAACGCATACATCTGATTCTGGCCAATTCCTAGTTTCTTCCTCACGGCTTTTAGGCTTCCTCCGTTCCTGAGAGCACGTTCAATTCTATTCGTATTACACTTACTTATGTCAGCTGTCTAACGCTTGTTGATTACCTTCGAAAGTTCTGCCAATTCTATTCTAGCTGTAGGGTTAGAGGCTTTCATACATTGGCGTTTCTTCATCAGATCTTTCGTCTCCTGCGATAACTTACTGGTATCCGTCTAACGGAGTTACCAGCGACTTCTATTGCACTATCCTTAATTATGTCTATAAGATTGTTGTTCATTATTTCTATACTAAGGTCCTCTTCCTGAGTTAAAGCCGAATGCCTGTTCTGTAGCTTGATCCGGAATTCCTCCATTTTCCCTCTTACCGCTAACTCATTGATCGGCTCCTTATGTACGAGTTTCTTCCGTTCCCTCCTCAAGTCTAGGCTAATTCGAGTTTTTACCATCCTATGGTCACCGCAGTGCACCTTGCCGAGCACGTCCACATCTTGTGTGTTGCCAGGGTTAGCGCGCTGTATGATGCCAGGGTTAGAAACAATACATATCAGTACGATAATGAGGCACACCAACTTCGAACAGGTGGTAGTTCTGTAAATAAATATAAGAGTGCTATGTTTATGTAGAACGGTGTTGAAATAATAAATTGATTTGGGCGAGTTGGTTTATCTTGACAGTTTTCATAAAAAGGCGCGAAAAATGAAAACGAAGGAACACATACTACAGGAATGGCGCTACTTCCAACTAACGTGTACTACAAACGGCTATATATTTATGCTCTGAGCATCAGGTACATCATGCACTCATCATCATACACACAAAGATCAAACTGAGACAGATCATGCATACGATTGTATGGTCAATCAGTTCAAGTGCCTAGATACCTCGAAAGAAACCTCACTTCTGTTTCTTGCAAAACCAAAGATGGACAGCCGACGCACTTTTCACGGGTTTCCTTGTAAAATATGCCTGAACTATTTCTCGTTCTGTATGTGTGTTTTCTTTCCTCAAGAAGGTTGCCTCACCAAAGATGGGTGTGCATGCGCAATTTTTGCAATGCTCATTGCACGAACCAGTCAGTGCTTCAGTGACAGGGCTAGACAGCACAACAATGATCTTAGAAAAGGATACTGCAGTCACTTGGCTGAGCACTGCAAAAACGAATAGACAGAGTTGAGCAGATTTACGTGGAAGTTAAAGATCGGGCACATTGACATGACGTAATCGATGTTGCGTTTGCAGTGTGGCAATACTTAAATAAAATGAAACCAGAAGAATGGTTTTTGATGATGAAAGGTGGTTAAATCACCGCGTGTAACGACTGGACAACGGAAGAATGCACGGAGGACAATCGCCGAACTTCAACAGAGAGATAACTGAACATGTGGGTCTCCGATGCAAGAGCAATATCCGAGTTTCGAATGGAATAGTGTTTTATACGAAATAGGCTTTAGGTTAGTAGAGGCGAGAAAGAAGTTGCACTTTACGTAACCAAGCGAACGATTCAAATTACTGACTGTCTAGGCCTAAATATACATACACGTATTCAACAAAGTTTCGCACATACCCTGTCGCACATTGTTGCCTGTGGCCAGGTTGGCATCAGAGATTATTATTAAACAGCGGCAAATACCTAGTGCTACATACCCAATGACCGAAGTTGTTTCGACGGTGTGTTTCGAACCCTGTTCGCTAAGCACACCAGCCCGACGCGCTATAAATTACAGCATGGACTGCCCAATTACTAGTGTTGCCTGGAAAAGGGCTCAAGAAATAAAGAAGGAAAGAAAGATAGGCAGACAGATTGACTTTCAATGAAGAGCCACAAGTACCATTTTGCACTGTTAGATACGGACCATTAATTAGCATCGATCAAGTACTCCAAACGCAACCACTCACCTTCGCATTTCAACTGTGGTGCGCACATGCGCATCGCCCAGGCTACTGGACCCGCCAGAGCTGCAAAGGAAGCCCATTCCTTTGTAGCACTTACCTACGTTTGGGTTGATGTCTCATTTTCCCCTGGTTATTTTCCCGCGCCAGCTGGTCATCCGTCAGAGTCATGACCAATCCGTTGATGTTGTTTACGCAAATTCTTCTATCTGCTGCGGCAGCGATGGCCGGCGCCCTTCAAGATACGACCGGCAGCGTCACACCTGCACTCCCTTTCATACTTTTTTCATACTTTGTGGAGACTGCGCAAACGGACCCCTGCCTCAGCTGGATTCTTGTGCAAGCCTTCACCGGAGACCAGCGCACTCATCATCATCATCATCAGCCTGGTTAAGCCCACTGCAGGGCAAAGGCCTCTCCCATACTTCTCCAACTACACCAGTCATGTACTAATTGTGGCCATGTTGTCCCTGCAAACTTTTTAATCTCATCCGCCCACCTCACTTTCTGCCGCCCTCTGCTACGCTTTCCTTCCCTTGGAATCCATTCCGTAACTTTTAATGACCATCGGTTATCTTCCCTCCTCATAACGTGTCCTGCCCATGTCCATTTCTTTTTCTTGATTTCAACTAAGATATCATTAACTCGCGTTTGTTCCCTCACCCAATCTGCTCTTTTCTTATCTCTTAACGTTACACCTATCATTCTTCTTTCCATAGCTCGTTGCGTCGTCCTCAATTTAAGTAGAACTCCTTTTCGTAATCCTCCAGGTTTCTGCCCCGTACGTGAGTACTGGTAAGACGCAGCTGTTATAAACTTTTCTCTTGAGGGATAATGGCAACCTGCTGTTCATGATCTGAGAATGCCTGCCAAACGCACCCCAGCCCATTCTTATTCTTCTGATTATTTCAGTCTCATGATCCGGATCCGCAGTCACTAGCTGTCCTAAGTAGATGTATTCCCTTACCACTTCCAGTGCCTCACTACCTATTGTAAACTGCTGTTCCTTTCCGAGACTGTTAAACATTACTTTAGTTTTCTGCAGATTAATTTTTAGACCCACCCTTCGGCTTTGCCTCTGCAGGTCAGTGAGCATGCATTGTAGTTGGTCCCCTGAGTTACTAAGCAAAGCAATATCATATGCGAATCGCAAGTTACTAAAGTATTCTCCATTAACTCTTATCCCCAATTTTTCCCAATCCAGGTCTCTGAATACCTCCTGTAAACACGCTGTGAATAGCATCGGAGAGATCGTATCTCCCTGCCTGACGCCTTTCTTTATTGGGATTTTGTTGCTTTCTTTATGGAGGACTACGGTGGCTGTGGAGCCGCTGTAGATATCTTTCAGTATTTTTACATACGGCTCGTCTACACCCTGATTCCGCAATGCCTCCATGACTGCTGAGGTTTCGACTGAATCAAACGCTTTCTCGTAATCAATGAAAGCTATATATAAAGGTTGGTTATGTTCCGCACATTTTTCTATCACCTGATTGATAGTGTGAATATGGTCTATTGTTGAGTAGCCTTTACGGAATCCTGCCTGGTCCTTTGGTTGACGGAAGTCTAAGGTGTTCCTGATTCTATTTGCAATTATCTTAGTAAATGCTTGTAGGCAACGGACAGTAAACTGATTGATCTATAATTTTTCAAGTATTTGGCGTCCTCTTTCTTATGGATTAGGATTATATTAGCGTTTTTCCAAGATTCCGGTACGCTCGAAGTCCTGAGGCATTGCGTATACACAGGGCGGCCAGTTTCTCTAGAACAATCTGCCCACCATCCTTCAACAAATCTGCTGTTACCTGATCCTCCCCAGCTGCCTTCCCCCTTTGCATAGCTCCCAAGGCTTTCTTTACTTCTTCCGGTGGTTACCTGTGGGATTTCGAATTTCTCTAGACTATTCTCTCTTCCATTATCGTCGTGGGTGCCACTGGTACTGTATAAATCGTTATAGAACTCCTCAGCCACTTGAACTATCTCATATATATTAGTAATGATATTGCCGGCTTTGTCTCTTAAAGCATACATCTGATTCTTGCCAATTCCTAGTTTCTCCTTCACTGCTTTTAGGCTTCCTCCGTTCCTGAGAGCATGTTCAATTCTATCCATATTATACTTCCTTATGTCAGCTGTCTTATGCTTGTTGATTAACTTCGAAAGTTCTGCCAGTTCTATTCTAGCTGTAGGGTTAGAGGCTTTCATACATTGGCGTTCCTTGATCAGATCTTTCGTCTCCTGCGATAGCTTACTGGTATCCTGTCTAACGGAGTTACCACCGACTTCTATCGCACACTCCTTAATGATGCCCACAAGATTGCCGTTCATTGCTTCAACACTAAGGTCCTCTTCCTGAGTCAAAGCCGAATACCTGTTCTGTAGCTTGATCTGGAATTCCTCTCTTTTCCCTCTTACCGCTAACTCATTGATCGACTTCTTATGTACCAGCTTCTTCCATTCTCTCCTCAGGTCTAGTCTAATTCGAGTTCTTACCACCCTGTGGTCACTGCAGCGCACCTTGCTGAGCACGTCCACATCTTGTATGATGCTAGGGTTAGCGCAGAGTATGAAGTCTATTTCATTTCTAGTCTCGTCGTTTGGGCTCCTCCACGTCCACTTTCGGCTATCTCGCTTGCGGAAGAAGGTATTCATTATCCGCATTATCCGCAGCGCACTCAACTTCCATTCTACCCGACTACTTAAACAACCTCCTACCCCGGGATACTCTCAGTGGGTACGCCAGCGGGTCATCCGTCATAGCCATGACCAACCCGTTCAGGTTGTTTATGCAGGTTAGTAACACATACTCCTCCGTCAAAACGGCTCACCGCTGTCTAGCCTAGCTGGCGTGCCCTTCCAGCGTTAGTAATACATAAATGCTCGCTTAAAAAAATGTTGCTCTCGTTGCTGCTGCTCAGTGCGGATATTGAATCCAATCCTGGACCCACTACTGAACAGTTGCTGAGGGAAATTCTTGATGGACAAAAGAGTATGCAGAAGCGAATTAAAAAAACCAATGAGTTTACACTTGAGAACGTGAAAACCATAGCAGCCAAATATGCGGAACTCGGAGCACAATTCGAGAACATGCAAAGAACAATACAGAATTCAGAAAAGAAACTAATTGATTTAGAAGATAGGAGCAGACGAAACAACCTATTAGTCTCGGGCTTTAAAAAAATATGTGGGTTCCGCTCGCACGTGTTTTTCCGTAGCTCCGGATTTTCGCCCTGTTTGCTGTTTTTTCCCCGCTACTGGAACTCTGTTGTTTATGGACCACTTTGGCGGTTCATAATTACTACTGGCGCCTATCTAGAAGGTCCGTCGGCATCTACACCCTCCTACTGCGTCGTCCAGCTCGACCTCTTGCGCTGCTTCGTGAGTGCGAGTGCCCCCGCGGCACTCGCCGCGTCGGCGCGGATCATCCAAGCTGCTGTCCGCTACGTCGAGGGAGCGGAACATTACCGATGCAACTGCAATCCAAGCCAGAAGCGTCTCCTTCGTGGGGACAAGTGCAACGTGCGAAGGCGGTACCTTGAGCAAGGTTAGCACCACCATGGAGCAGAACAGCCCTGTTGTCGTGGCGCACACCTCAGCCAAGAGAGCGAAGGAAGCTACTGGCCTTCCATCGGATGAAAATGTAGCTCCAGCAGCTTCGAAAAGACCTCGCTCATCACAAGGCCTGCCCACACGACCGACACGTACGTCTCCGGAGTCGCCAACGACATCGTGGCACAAAGTGGTTATCAAGACTCGTGCTAGATATGACATGTCCACTTTGCACCAAGCGGCCCTGGACGCCTGCCTCGAGACGTCCCGATTTCAAGGTTTCGCTCTACACAAACCTACTAATACGGTCTCAGTATGGTTGTCTGCTATGGCACTAGTTTATAAACTCGAAGAACTGCAACAAATACAAGTCTCGGAAGAATGTGTCTTGCCAGTCCAGGCGTACCTCGCCAGTGGTACCGATTTAAGACGCTACGTGGTTAATGGCGTTGACCTTGACGAAGAAGCCGAGAGGCTCCTGCAGGAACTATCGTGTCGCACACACAAGGTTGTGGCTGCTCGCTACCTAGGAAGCGTTCGTACGTGCCTAATCACGCTTCAAGGTCCTAATTCCCCACCTGAACGTATCCTGTATTACGGCTGCGTGCTGCGCCCGCGTCCGTTCAAGCCTTCCGTTGTGTACTGCTACTCTTGCTTTAGACAGGTACACATGAAATCATCCTGCCCCTACCCACCCAAGGACGACACCATGGAGCCTGAACCGTCTGCATCGTGTAGATGCGGCTTATGCCAAACAAACGATTATGACATCACTTCCACGACGTGTCCTACGAAGTTGAAGGCCACTAAGAAGGCTCGACAACGCCATTCTCGACAGCCAGTAAGGAACCCTCGAGATCCATTAATGAAACAAGTCTGTGTACAACCGTTACGCCGTTCTGGCCTCGCTGAAAGAGTACGCTAGCCAGGTGACAATAGCAAGTACAGCGACAAGTGATGCTGCCACTCCAACATATAGCGCAGCTGTTAGGTCGTCCACTTCACGACCACAACGGGCATCACAATCGATCGAAGACACGCCGATTCCATTGGCAAACGAAGAGTTCGAGATCGACACTCGCCTGGCAACCCTTGAAAAGGAAATCCAACGTCTCAAGGAACACCGTACAGTGCTCCGGCGTCGTCATGATGGAGCGCGGTCCTCGCATTCGTCGTCAACGTCTAGTCCTGCTCATATGGCTAACCTGGCATCTGTGTCGAAACCTCTTTCACCCCAAGAACTCTTGCACTTCGTTGCGCAACAGCTCCAGCACTCCTCGGTTCCACTGGCCAATCTTATGATGGCTGCTACGAACCTATGATGGCTGCTACGTCTTCAAGTGTGCCAGAAGGCATCTTACAGTGGAACTGTCGCGGCATCGCGGAGGAGGTCGGAGAGCTGCGTCAGCGTCTCAGATATGGGAAGCTGCGTGTTTGGGCTCTACTGCTTCAAGAATCCAACGGCCTGCCACCCATTTCAGGATTTGTGGCATACTCATGCTGTTGTCATGTCATTCAATGTTGGATCGTAGGAGTGCTACGCCCGATGTCCCTCCAGGAAAGGCTGCAACGTATGTAAGATGCACTCTTCATCAGACCCGCATTGATCTTTCACGGTGGTGTACTTTATGCCAAGAAGTCGCGGCCGTATTGGTTCGTCTACAACGCACGGACGTTATCATCGTTTCGTTCTATGCCCGCCCCTACAGCGGTCGTGCGGCTCAGTTGTGTCTCAGCTGGTTGGCGCACCTACGACAGAAACATCCTGGTTGCCTCATTATGGTAGCAGAAGATTTTAACGTACCCCACATCTCATGGGGATACGCAATTTCTAGTGCGCGTGGTACGTGTGTGCTGGACACATTTATAGACGCCCAATTCACTCTGCCTAATAACGTGTCAGTGTCTACTCGTCGGCGTGACCATCCTCGCGCGCCACCACACTCACCGGACTTATCTTGGTGGCTAGGAAGGACGACCATCTCGGGGTCATGTGAACACGACTGCTGGGGTAGCGACCATCGTCCGATTCACGTTGGCTTATCTTCGGGGGGGAGCAGGCCACCTCCGCCGATTATGTCGAGTGGTGGACTGGGATCGATACAGGGCGGTATCACAAAGCACTTTATCCAACTCCATGCTGGACCCGTCCCATTGTCTTAATTAAAGGGAAGGTGAAGAGTCTCTCGAATTCAATAAGACGCTCATATACGGATGCGGGAACCTTATAAACCATGAAGGTAAAATTCTGGGGGGGAGTTTTCACTTAGGAGCGACGCAATCGTCGGTTAAAATTGCGCTGTAGCTCCGCCCCCGTCGAGCGCCGCGCGCTGCTGCTGACACTGACGATGCGAGCGGAGACCGGAAACGGCGGCGTAGTGACGTCAACACTTCCGCTCCTTCGCAGCCTCCGCGACCGTGCCTGACCGGGCTTATTTCTGCGTGCGTGCCGTCCTAATCTGCTTCGCTCGACCCTACATTCCTTTATTTGTGTGTATATAGGAATGGTAGTTGACGTGCGCAGCATCAATTGAATTTGTGGGCCGATCATGCCGGCCTTCTGTGCAGCCTACGCTTGCACGAACACCAGCGGCCGCGACGATGTTCCGATGTTCCATTAGTTCCTGCAAGACAAGAAGCTTTCAGCTAAGTGGAAGGCTGCTGTGAAGCGAAACAACTTCAAGCGCTCAAGAACAAGTGTTGTGCTCTAACCACTTCCGTGACGATTACTACCGGAGTTTATCAATAATGCGTTTTTTGGGTTCTCCCCCCCCCCCCAAAAAAAAAATATAGCACGCTGAACGGAACGTGCATGTTTATCGCCAACCCTTGACGCAGGTTTCATCGCCAAGCGCCGCGAATTTTCTATTCGCACGTGTGTTGTGAAACAGCCTGCATGCAGCTACCATAACGCAGTGCAAGCGTAAAGTTTGCATGTGTTGGAAAGCCTGCTCACGGCAAGACGCTACACTCCCCCTTCTCTCGCACACATACGAAACCGACCATCTCACGTAGCCGATGGAATTCGCCGGTTACGAGTAGCGTGCGGATGGCGCGCTAATGAAGGTTCTATGCTACACGAGCTACAACAGCCCGTAAACTTTTCCCGCGTTTAAACCGTCTGTGTAGATTGCCGACAGCTTTGGAGTAGCGCACAAATGCTGAAGAACGCATCACCGCTTACGTTCTACGAGGAGGCATGCAGGAACATAACACTACAGTTGTTTGCCTGGAAACGTACTCACTGGAACGCTGAATGCAGCTTAGCCAAAAACATACTCGCCAAAGAACATTTCCAACACAAGGAGATGCTAACACTTCGCCTTCGTTCGCGTGGAAAGCAGTGCTTGCACCAGCGTTTTTTGCTTCTTGGAGAGGCCGGCTCTTCGCAATCGGCTCGTACATGTAGTATGTACAAGTATGTACGTACGTGTGGTATGTACAAGTATAAACCCCTTACAAGTGATCTTGCACGCGACAGCGACAGCGCTACAAGCGAGGCGATGGCTGTCGCGTTCACTCGTCGTCTGCAAGCCGAACTCCACGCGAGCGACGGCTTTGAGCGATGACTTCCCGGAATGAGGGCAGCAATATACGCGCCGAAACTAGCGTGACGCATGCTTTATCAATTTAAGTTGATGTATTTTACTGAAGAAGGAGCATAAAATATTTCTGAAGGTCTTGCACTAGATTCTTATTCTTGCACGTGTAAAATTCAATAGTTTGCTCGTTCCGTGCGACAAACAGCAGTATTTGAGTTATGTACATCCAGTTTCGGCTTCGCACAATTGGCTAGTCGCTCATAGCATTTCCGGGCTACGGGCGACGAGTTCTAGATTTCTAGAAAGGAGCGATCGAGCGACAACACCGAGCGATTTGTTCAAGCGACGGCCCGTTTTGTCGCTCGAAGCCGTCGCCCGTCACCGTCGCGCGCAAAATTGCTCTCGTAGGGTTTGGACTTAACGCCGAACTCCTCAGGGAAGCGCAAGCTCTCGAAAAGTTCCATGACCGTCTCAGCAAAACACCACCGAACTACTTTGCACCGTGCTTCGTGTGTAGCGGCAGCAGTCGGTCCGGACGAACATTATTGTTGACGTCACAAGGCGCCCGACCAATCACAGGCGGAAACGAGGCGCGCGAGCTGGGCGTGTCTGCTGCTGCACTTTCCGTCGAAATAAAATATGTTTGCGCTTTTTTTCACTCAATTTCGATGCGATATTCGAATTCAGAGGGTTGAAAACCACGGCGTACTGCTCTTCACTCATTTTTTCTGGAAAACCTTTCAGCTTCCCTTTAAGGCGGCATTAGTTGAGGCAACACGTACGCCGTGGGTTAATGAATCGCGAACCGCTCCTGATTTGCAACTTCTGCGTCTCTGGGCGTCTCGCCGCCAAGCAGAATTTGCATCAGAACGTGACCCTGCATCAAATACCCTTCGGTTAGAGGCCGAACGCCTTACTGCAGTAGCTCGGCGCCATGAACACCACTTAGAACGTGGCCGCTGGATGGACTGGTGCTCTTCTCTCGGACCTTCGTCGTCCAATTCCTCTATTTGGCTCACCTTCCGAAAAATGGAGCGTGGTCAACGCCCTCCAGAACCCGCAGCCTGCGCTCTGTTAGCATCGGGCCAGACACCAGCAGTATTTGCAGAGACTGTCGCCCACACCTTGTTTCCTGCTTTGGACACAGCACCGCCTCCTTTCGTTGTTCAAAACTGCCTTCCCGCGGACGCAGGCACGCCCCCTACGCTCTCCGGCATCAAGCTGTCTTCACTATGGCGGAATTTTTAGCGGCAATAGACCTGTCGAAGCCATGCAAGGCACCAGGACCGGATGGCATACCGTATGAACTTGATAAAAAACACGGGAGGCAAGGTTCTCGAAGTGCTGTTGGGGGCCATAAACGAAGCTTGGGCTACAGGAGCCATCCCCGATTCTTAGCGGCATGCAGAAATGGTCCCTATTCCCAAACCCGGAAAACCCCAAGATAATATCTCTCATATGCGCGCAATAGCACTAACCTCAACGTTAGGCAAGCTGATGGACGGTATGCTCGCGACACGTATTACATGGTGGCTCGAGTGGTACTCATGGTACCATGGTACCATCCTGGCCAAATCGGTTTCCGTGCTCATCTAGGCGCAGAGGATGGCCTTGCGTGCCTATCTTCTATGGTTCCCATCGGAGGCCGCTCCCGAAGAATTCGCACGATTCTAGCAATGGATATTCGTAAAGCGTACGGCCATCTGAGTCACGAAGCAATTGTCGGAATTCGCCATTGGCTTCAGTTCCCTAGTCGAGTCTGCACATTCGTCGAAGCTTTTCCTGCGCGCTCGCATCTTCTCCATTCGCTTGGCTGGCGAAGCAGCAGGTCAGTTCGTCGCACATCGGGGTGTCCCACAAGGATCTGTGCTCGCACCAGTCCTTTTTCAATATTGCTCTCCTTCCACTAGCTTGGAAGTTAGCTACAATACATAACGCACAGTACATAATGTACGCAGATGACATAACTGTCTGGTCAGTTGATCCTGAAATCTGCCACCAAGAACAATAGCTCCAAGAGGCCCTAAACGTGACGCACAACTGGTGTGCTCAGGTAGGCCTTGACATTTCCAAAGAAAAGACGACGTACTATTATAAGCAATATGAAAGGGAACAGAGGAACGCGTAGAAAACACCCTCAGACCCAGCTATGTGGGTGATACGCAGCGGCCACCGTCAGAAACAAAATGGAAAGGGGGACACTGTTCTAACAACTGTTCGCGCTCCAATTGTTCGCACTCCCGCCGTGCGTCTGCAAAGTGCCGAAATTCGCATCGCCAGCAGGCGGCGATAACACTGTTAGATATTGCGTCACTGATAGCTTTTTGCGCCGAATCGTTACAAAAGGTAGCACTGTTCCTGACTTCGATATTGATTTATGGTAGATATTGTAAATCAGGAAAAAAAATGGTCTTTAAGGGTGAGTTCAAAATCAGTTTATTGGCGCTTGCCCAATATTAAAAAGATATTGAAGCAAATGAAATGAGGCAATAGCGTCATCGCTACTTACGCTCGTCCTTTGTTTTGTTCGTTGGTAGCCTAATAACGCTTCATGCCACCGTCGACTAGAACGACGGCCTCCATTCTTTGGGGCAGAGACGCGTAGAGAGCCTCGATGAATGCGGTATCACGCTGAAGGCGCTTCCACTCATGTTCTATTGCTTCCCATAGCAATAGTCGGAGTTCGGCAATTCTAGTGACCTCTTCGAAAGGTTCACTTTCATGCGGCCCCAAACGTGCTCTATAATGTTCATGTCGGCACCCTTCGCGCACCACTGAAGTTGCATTACCCCTCGCTCTTCCAAAAGGCGCGCCACGTCCTTCGATGTGTGAACGGGAGACAAGTCCTGCTGGAAAAAATAACACCCATCCGGGTGCGGCCCGTTCAACACATAGGGGATCATCTGGTGCTCGAACAGAGTGCAATACGCAGCACTGGTGAACCTCCCATCAATTCTCACCAGTCGGCCTAAACCTTCGTGGGAGATCGCCCCCCAGACATTCACAGACACGTGTCCGCTGGCGGCCACCTCCTGGATATTCTGCGGACTAAAGCGTGTGTTTGCGGTCCGCCACACACTCTTTCGTTAGTCCCAGCGGCTCGAGAACGTGAACTCAACAGAGAAAACTACATACTTCCACTCGCTCTCGCTCCAGCTGCGGTGTTCAGAGCGAACCTCAGGCGAGCTGCTTTGTTGGCTGCGGTGAGCAGAGGTTTCTGTGCGGTGATGCGACTTCGCAGTCCAGCTTTTCTAAGCCTTCGTCGTACCGTGCTGTCGCTCAAGTTGTCCAAGCCAAGAGCACCTCGAACGTCCTTTGCACTTAGAATGTCGCTGACGGCCCCCACGATGCAAAGGTCTTGGTCGTTCATCGTTGATCGGGGTTGTCTGCGGTGCGGCGCATCGTTTATGCGTCCTTCGTCTCGGTAAGCCTGGATAATCCGGTTGACCGTTTTCAATGGGTGGCCTGTCACGAGGGCAATATTGCGCTGCGCATAACCTCTTTTGGACACTTCTATTATATCTTCCCGCTGTTTGAGAGGCACTCGAGGCATCTTGAGGCTACAAAATCAGACTTGACTGCTCTTCGTGGGCCACTACAGTGTGCTACGTGAATTTTTCTGAACGAACTTCGTGCAACAAAGTCGCACGAGAGACAGTTTATCAATGTTCTCTTTAAAATTTTTTCTTTATTCTGTTCCTCTGTCGTCATTGGTTCGAGCGCCGCCTCTGTTCGAGGTGCCACTGACAACCGGGTGCGGTTACATTGGAGGCAACGGACTGATCGGTCTATAATTTTTCAAGTGTTTGGCCTCCCCTTTCTTATGGATTAGGATTATGTTAGCGTTTTTCCAAGATTCCAGTACGCTCGAACTCATGAGGCATTGCATATAAAGTAAAGTGGAAAGTTGGGCTAGTTGGTGAGTGATCATCATACCTTGCTGGTGAAGCAGCGCACTGACACGGACACAGTGAAGACACACAAGAAAAGACGACGCTCGCTGCACTCGCAACTATTTTATTTCAGAACACATACTTCATGTTTATATACCTGCGCACCCTCAGGCGTCAAGGAAAATCAAGGCAAGATTAAAGGCATTTCTTAAAAATCATCTGCCCGCGCATACTCGGGCGTCAAATATATGGCACCTATCTATCGTGGTGTGCAATCCTATCGAAATTTGTTGCAACCCTAACAACCAGTTAAGGTCCTCTTCTTGTGTTAAGGCCGAATACCTGTTCTGTAGCTTGATCCGGAATTCCTCTATTTTCCCTCTTACCGCTAACTCATTGATCGGCTTCTTATGTACCAGTTTCTTCCGTTCCCTCCTCAAGTCGAGTTCTTACCATCCTATGGTCACTGCAGCGCACCTTGTCGAGCACGTCCATATATTGTATGATGCCAGGGTTAGCGCAGAGTATAAGGTCTATTTCATTTCTAGTCTCGTCATTCGGGCTCCTCCACGTCCACTTTCGGCTATCCCGCTTGCGGAAGAAGGTATTCATTATCCACATCTTATTCTGTTCTGCAAAGTCTACTAATAACTCTCCCCTGCTATTCCTAGTGCCTATGCCATGTTCCCCCACTGCCTTGTCTCCAGCCTGCTTCTTGCCTACCTTGGCATTGAAGTCGCCCATCAGTATAGTGTATTGTGTTTTGACCTTACCCATCGACGATTCCACGTCTTCATAGAAGCTTTCGACTTCGTCGTCATCATGACTGCATGTAGGGGCGTACACCTGTACGACCTTCTATTTGTACCTCTTATTAAGGTTCACAACAAGACCTGCCACCCCCTGTTTATGGTATAGAATTCCTGTACGTTACCAGCTATATTCTTATTAATGAGGAATCCGACTCCTAGTTCTCGCCTTTCGGCTCAGCCCCGGTAGCACGTAGAGGACGTGCCCGCTTTTTAGTACTGTATATGCTTCATTTGTCCCCCTAACTTCACGGAGCCCTATAATATCCCATATACTGTCCTCTAATCCTCCAATAGCACTGCTAGACTCGCCTCACTAGATAAAGTTCTAGCGTTAAACGTTGCCAGATTCAAATTCCAATGGCGGCCTGTGCGGATCTAGGGATTCTTAGCACCCTCTGCTGCATTGCAAGTCTGACCGCCGCCGTGGTCAGTTGCTTCGCAGCTGCTGGTGACTGAGGGCCGGGGTTTGATTGTTGTGTTCATATGGGAGGTTGTGGCCATGTACTGCACCAGGGTGGCCAATTCTGCTCTGGTGAGGGAGTGCGTTACCGGTTTCGGTCACCGGGATCAGGCCGCACTCCAGACCTGTTTGTGCAATTTTATCAACACGCGGATTTTTTTTTTATTCCGGTGGAAAATTGCGCGGCACCGGGATTCGAACCACGGTCCTCTTGCACGCGAGGCGGATTCTCTACCTCTACGCCACCGCTGCCACTGAATGAACGACGGAATGAACATGTAACATACATTTATAATAAAGCAATGAAGAAACTAGGTACTTTGAGGCGATCATTAAGAAACGCTTCACCTGAAATAAAGCTTTTAGCATATAGAACATTCATCCGGCCCATTCTAACATACGCTGCGATTGCTTGGGATCCGCACACACAAACCAACATCGCTAAAATTGAGAGAGCCCAAAGAAATTCAGCCAGGTTTATTTACAATTCGTACAGCTGATACACAACCCCATCATCTTTTCTAGAAGCTGCAGAACTGAAAAACCATACAATGAAACGTTACCAGGACAGAATGAACTTTTTCTTCTCACTCTATAACAATCAATTAGGAATAGATAAAACATTATATATTCTACCGGCCAGCCACCGCTGCACACGCTCTTATCGCAACAAAAAGATCAGAGAGTTTTCGTGCAGGACCAACGCATTTAAAAATTCCTTTTCCCGCGCACGATTTACGAATGGAACACATTACCTGCCACAACTGTTGACTGACCGAAGGTTTCATCCTTTCTTTCCGCGCTTTGTGAATAAACCATATCGTTCATCTCTCGTCTTTATTCGTCAAATCATGATTGTGAAAAGGTTTCTGTTATGCTGTTTGGTATGCAGATTCTTGTCCAGTATCTGCTATCTTGTTTGATCTGATTTCATACTTGTTTTTTGTTCCAAATGCCCACTCCTGCCTAAGGCCTGGTAACAAGGATGGCAGTACTTGTAAAATAAATAAAAAAATAATGTTATTTACTTCTCTCCACCTTGCGGGTTTTTGCAGAGCTGTTACGTCAAGCAGGTGTCATTCATGTGCGCAACCATCGCTACCTTCAGTTGGCTGCGTGAGCCCTTGACTCCAGGTGCCTGAAGGGCATTACTTTGTATGGTGGAGTTAGACTACGACGACCTAAATTGCATTTATGCATATGACGGAATAAAGGTACGTCCTTAATTGCGTAAATAAGCGCTCGCAAGGCGGCGCGCTTAATAACTCGCGCCGCGTTCCGAATGCCTCACCTAGAGTAAAATCTAGCCACACCACTGTGCGTTCGTGGTCGTGGAGAGCATCTGGCAGGCGAGAGTTCTCGCCCTCTCTCGATATGCCTCGGGAGCACGCGAGAATTCCCGCGCGTTTCAGTCGTTGTTCCTCGCCGGCAATAGAGTTTCTCACTACATTACCTAGAGGGAAATCTGGCGCTGCTGCGCTGTGGTATGCATGGGAATGGCGGTATATTGTGACTTCGGATTGGCATCGTTCTCGGAGAGACAGGACACCTTGAAGACGCGTTTGGCAAGCACCATTCCGTCTGTCACAATGATTCATTTTCTGCTAAAACAGCACGTGAAAAGCTGTGTTGGTTTTATTATTACGCAAAAACATGTTTTGTTTAACTACGAGAACTTGTTATTGCGGGTACGATTATATGTTACGTAAAAAGTTTCAGCGAGCCGCTAAAGTAGGAGGACAGACGGCAAGGTTTGCACTCGCTTCGAAACAGTTTGTCGTCTGTTCTTGCTTTTCTTCGCTTGATCATGCATTGTAGGTGACTAAAGGTCTAATATGCGTGAATTAAAAGATTTTATGAAGATTTTACTTTGAGAACGCGTTATTTGTGTAGCCATATCCACGTTTTAGACGAAACCTCTTACAACACCAGCCAGCACGAGCCTCCCAGACACATATACTCCCATAGATGGTGGCGCCAGATTTCCCTCTAGGTGTTAAAGTGAGAAACTCTATGTCGCCGGCTGCTGGGCTCACCGGCGAGAGCATTGACCGAACCGCCCACGTGACGACTTCGGCGAATGTGATTGGCTCGCTTTGGTTTGACGAAATGCAGCGCCGCAAAAAAATTGGTGCACGGGCTTATTTCCCCAAGCGAACGTACCTTAAGAGGAGAAAAATGTTTCTTTATGTAAACATGCAATAAGCCCGAAACAAATCAGCACAGTTATGCATTCCTGAACACTCTTTGTTAAATTTTTATGTAATAATGCCTGCGGAGACCTGGTTCACATCTCAAAGTGAAGTTGTAAGGGACTATTCAACATCAATTATAAACTTGCTGAACGGGTGGTGGATTAGGAATGCATGTGAAAAAACATATTCAATGCGATATCATTGATCAGTACGGCTTTGTGTCATCTGATATTGAAAGTTTTGCTGGCAAATATAAAAACATGTTTCACAGCGAAGCTGCCTGTGGCTAGGATCCCGGTATTTCTTCACGGCTTAGCGTCTACGAAAAAATATCATCATCATACTCATACCCCAATTCAAAGGCTCATAATCCCATAATGCTAAGATTGCTACTAAATTATCTAAGGAAAGTCTCCTGTTAGCCAAGCTGCCGCGGCGTCGGCAGCTTGACTGTAGCATACGAAGCAGGGAGTGACGTACTTGCATCGCATCTTAGCGACCGTATGCCTATATTCATTCAGTATATTTCATTTTTTTAACTTTTTGTGCGCGAACAAACAGGGACGAAGAAGAGGAGCAACACAAGGACGAGCACTTTTGTGTTTGCGCACGAGAAGTTTAAAAAAAAAAATGAATCTGTTCCAACTAGGCCGACTCGATCGCAGTTATGCTTCAGTACATTTCTTTACAAGAAATGTACTGAATGTACTACTACATTTCTTGTAGCTTTGCTACAAGAAATGTAGCAAAGCTACACCTGATGATCGAAAGATGCAAAATATTGCCATAAACTCGAACCTTTTCGCGCTAAATTAAAAGGAGTTAATTGGCATGAAGTCTATACCTAACGAACACGTGAGGAAGCGTATGATGTTTTTCTTCGTTTGCTCACGAAAGTTTAATGTGACGTGCACTTGTTCATCTTTATTGGCTGACCGCGCTTCGCCATCTAAAACATGTTATCGTTCAGCGAAGGACGCTCCTGCATGTATGAGAAGTTTCGCAAATGTTATCGATGGTTCTATCCGCTGACTGTTCTCACTGTACCTTGCGAAATCTGATTGCTTGTATGCGTGACGCGAATTGTGTAGAACTTTCTGGAAGACACGCGGGGGGGGGGGAATAAACATTTATTGTAGAACCAGCACTTTATAATGGCCAGGCCTAAGCCTCCCATGAGGGGACGTCCTGGGCTTGCCTCGCCGCCGCCTCACGGGCGTGCTGCCCGTGAGGCACGGTCGCCCAGGTTTGGTCGTCGAGGGCGGAGCTCCGCAGAGCCTCATGCAGCCACAACGAAAGGGTCGTGGTGTTAATGTGTGTGTACTGTACTGGGCAGGCACTCCCACAGCATATGCGGAAGTGTAGCCGGGTGAATGCTACATCACCGGCAGTTGGGGGTAGTGTAACCAGCCATTTTTCAGGAGCCACTCATGACTCATGTATCGCCAACCGTGTTCGCCATTATCACTGTCCCTTGAGGGTAACTTTCTTTCATGGGCACAAGGTTGCCCAATAAAAGTTAGTTTTGTCACTCACAGATTTGCAGCTGTAATATTCATCGTCACTACAACGTGGCATCTGTTGGAAGTGCTAGTGCGTTCATGTACCGAACGCCACCGCAAAGCCGTGATCCAAGCCCGAGCCAAGAAGTTAACACCAACGTCGCCAAGGACCAGCGAGCTAGCCGCAGGCTGCAAGGACTGCCACTGAAGCACTGGCTTTTCCCTAGGAAGACTAGGAAGTACACAGCGACGACCGCACCTACAATGACAGCCACAGTGTCGCCAACACCGATCGTGCCGTAGCAGCCCGAGGAGACACCGACGTTCTGCGGTTCCACATTTGAGGACCCGGAAAGCTGGATGGTGACGCCGGTGGAACGCAGACGCCTTCCAACACTTTCTTCTGGAATTTTGCAGTTGCGCAAACCTGACCTGGTGTCATCCTGCTGCCCAACGAATCATCGGACTCCATCGCTACACGTGCGAAGACCTGACCACCTAATCACTGCTGCATGCAATCATGATGGCTGCCATGTGTTCCGTCATCGTGCAACAGCTACAAGGGCGCCACCGACAGCTATAAAAGAAGAAACCACTGCCGACCCCCTCTTCCATTGGCAGCAGCGGCGGTGGAACGCAGACGCCTTCCAACACTTTCTTCTGGAATTTTGCAGTTGCGCAAACCTGACCTGGTGTCATCCTGCTGCGCAAGGAATCATCGGACTCCATCGCTACACGTGCAAAGACCTGACCACCTAATCACTGCTGCATGTAATCATGATAACTACCATGTGTTGCGTCATCGTTCAACAGCTACAAGGGCGCCACCGACAGCTATAAAAGAAGAAACCACCACCGACCCCCTCTTCCATTGGCAGCAGAGGCCGTGGAACGCAGACGCCTTCCAACACTTTCTTCTGGAATTTCGCAGGTTGGTTATCGCCACCTCCCTGTCATCTACGTATTGATAGACATGTCTTTCGCCGCAGCTGCTGCCACTCTTGCTGATTTTTAACTAATGCTTTGTTGTAATTCATGATACTTTTTCTGTTCGTTCTTGGTTCCTGTTTTTGCTTTCTTTTGTCGAATAAGCACTACGTTGCTTTGGTTCGCATCCAAGTACGGGTTGGCGCAATCTGCCGTGAGTGATGTAAGTGTTGCCGATTGTGCAAAGTGTGAACAGGCTATAGAAGCTCACTGTCGATCATTATTATGCAGTGACTGTTTGGGGCAGCATCACCTAGGTTCCTGTTCTGGCGTGTCAGAATCTAGATATAGATATAAAGGGGACGACTATAAACCGTCTTGGAAATTCACGACGTGCCGTAAAACCAAGACAACTGTGCCCAGCTCTAGGGAACCCGATGATAGCACTGTCACGGCGCTTCTGCCCGACATTAAGGGGAAATTAAATGAGCTGCTTCCTCTCAAGAATACTGTAAATGATATGGAGGCTTTAATAAAGCACATGTCCAACCTTTATATATAGCTTGCATTGATTACGAGAAAGCATTTGGTTCAGTCGAAACCTCAGCAGTCATGGAGACATTGCGGAATCAGGGTGTAGACGAGCCGTATGTAAAAATACTGAAAGATATCTATAGCTGCTCCACAGCCACCGTAGTCCTCCATAAAGAAAGCAACAAAATCCCAATAAAGAAAGGCGTCAGGCAGGGAGATACGATCTCTCCGATGCTATTCACAGCGTGTTTACAGGAGGTATTCAGAGACCTGGATTGGGAAGAGTTGGGGATAAGAGTTAATGGAGAATACCTTAGTAACTTGCGATTCGCCTTGCTTAGTAACTCAGGGGACCAACTGCAATGCATGCTCACTGACCTGGAGAGGCAAAGCCGAAGGGTGGCTCTAAAACTTAATCTGCAGAAAACTAAAGTAATGTTTAACAGCCTCGGAAGGGAACAGCAGTTTACAATAGGTAGTGAGGCACTGGAAGTGGTAAGGGAATACATCTACTTAGGACAGGTATAGTGACTGCGGATCCGGATCATGAGACTGAAACAATCAGAAGAATAAGAATGGGCTGGGGTGCGTTTGGCAGGCATTCTCAGATCATGAAGAGCAGGTTGCCATTATCCCTCAAGAGAAAAGTTTATAACAGCTGTGTCGTACCAGTACTCACGTACGGGGCAGAAACCTGGAGGCTTACGAAAAGGGTTCTACTTAAATTGAGGACGACGCAACGAGCTATGGAAAGAAGAATGACAGGTGTAACGTTAGGAGATAAGAAAAGAGCAGATTGGGTGAGGGAACAAACGCGAGTTAATGATATCTTAGTTGAAATCAAGAAAAGAAATGGGCATGGGCAGGACACGTAATGAGGAGGGAAGATAACCGCTGGTGATTAAGAGTTACGGAATGGATTCCAAGGGAAGGAAAGTGTAGCAGAGGGCGGCAGAAAGTTAGGTGGGCGGATGAGATTAAGAAGTTTGCAGGGACAACATGGCCACAATTAGTACATGACCGGGGTAGTTGGAGAAGTATGGGAGAGGCCTTTGCCCTGCAGTGGGCATAACCAGGCTGATCATGATGATGATTATGTCCGCCCAGTATGACACGGTACTCGCGACCATCGCAGAGCACTCAGGTGAAATTAAGCAGCTACGGAACAGAGTTTCGAAACTTGAAGAAGTTAGAACAGACGTTGAACTCGGAGAGTGTCTGCGGCTGTAAATGACCTTGAATACCACAGTCGAAAGCTGAACCTTGAAATTCATGGTCTGGCTAAACATGAGAATGAATGCCTCATGACCAGAATAAACGCCCTTGCTGCCAAACTGGAACTTGATCCTCTTAACGAGCAGACCGTCTCCGCCATTGACCGCCTTCCTTCACAAAAGGATAAGACACCAGCCGTGCTCGTTCGCTTCACGCGACAGTCGACAAGAGAAAAATGGTTCGAAAAAAGGAAAGTTATATCAAGGGTAGAACATGATGCCTACATATCCGAAAACCTAACCGGGTATAATAGATGGTTGCTCAAAGTTGCAAAGGAATGGGCCACGTAAACAATTTCAAATTTGTGTGGCATCGCAACGGAAGAATATTAGTCCGAAAAGCAGAACATGCCCATGTACATGTAATCAAGACCGCAACCGATCTCGAAAACCTGAAAGTGTGATACTGAAGTGTTGTCCCTACGTTTTCCCGTTTTCACATGGCTTCTGTTGACTCGTTATCCCCGTCTGATTTCTTGCATTTTGTTGGACCAGACCATAAAAAATCCACTCGATGCTTCCATGTCAACTGCCAGTCAGTGCGAAACAAGCATGACATGCTCGACCTTTTTTTCAGCAGCTTGACCTTCCAGTTTGATGTCATCATGCTGTCTGAAACGTGGTGTGACCAGCACTCTGTCGTATGGCAACTGCCTAAATATCAGTGCTTTACTAAAAACAGAGAAACGTCGCGAGGCGGTGGTGTCAGTGTGCTTGTCCGTGATAACACTGATGCTAAATACATCAATGAATGTTGCTGTATTACTGATGACTATGAAGTCCTATCAGTCTTGAGTGCTCGAACTGTCTACTCAGTTTTCTACCATCCACCAAGCGGTAATTTAGACCATTTCTTCTAGTTTATTGAAAAGTTCTTCCTTTACGTCGGTGAATTGCAATTCAAACTCGTGTTGGGTGGTGATTTCAATGTCGACATGATGCTCGACAACTCCATGAAGCGAAATCTTGAGGCAGTTATACACGCACATGGTTGCTTCAATGTCATATCATCACCTACCAGAACTACTCATAATACATCTACGTGCATCGACCTATTCATTACAAACATTGCTTTAAGTAAGATTAAATCGGGAGTGTTTTCCTGTGGCCTTAGTGACCATATGCCTATATTTCTGAGCCTGAATCGTGCATGTCCACGATCAACTGCTACTGATACCTTCATACAAGCGATTACGCCGGATGCGTTAGAAAATTTCCATGCCGAATTAGTAAGCATCGACTGGACGGATGTTTATACCACGCAAATACCGGATGCGGCATATGAAAGTTTCCTCAGGCTATTTTCCTCATGCTATCACAAATATTTCCCCTTTACTATTGTGAAAAAGCAACCTTCCAGTATACGCAAGCCGTGGGTCACAAACAATCTTCTCCATCAAATCAAGGAAAAAATTGCCTTTTCGATAAGTTTATCAAGTCACGAGATCCAAACAGCTGGACCGAGTTTAAACGTTTTCGCAATCGTCTCACGAACGAGCTGCGCAACACGAAAAACCGTCATCATACTGACTTGTTTAACTCTTGTGAATGTGACAGCCAGAGGACATGGAAACAGCTAAATCTCTTGCGCAACCATACACCTATTTCCCAGTCACGTATTAACATTGTCAGTAATGGTGTTCAAATAACCGATGAGTCACTACCTGATGCATTCAATGATTTTCTAGTCGGTAATAACAATATTCCCGTATGCATGAGTGCCTGCGATTTCATAAGGACAAGTGTTGCAGACACGATCTTCCTGCACCCGACCGATGAATCGGATTTGATGTGCCTTCCTTCTGAGCTGAGCAACAGCCGCAGCCTGGATGTGGATGATCCGCAGGTAGAGCCAGTTAAGGATGCCCTAGATATTGTCACGTGGTGGTGACGTAGAAGAACACAGTAGCAATACTGTGAACGAGAAAACTAAGTTTTATTGGGCGAACTTGTGCCCACAAAACAGGCTACACTTATAACACAACGAAAGCGGCGAACACAGTCGGCGATCGTCGGAAATCTGATCAGCGGGTCAAGCGCGTCGGCTTTTAAAGAACAGTCGTCGAATGTTCCAGACTAATCGTTCGGACCCGCGTGCTTTCCACAAAGTTCTACACCATTCGCGTCAGGCGAATAAATCAGATAACACAAGGTTCGGCGACAACAGACTGCGGATAGAAGCATCGATAACTTTCCAGAAACTTCGGATACATGCAAGCGCGTCCCGC
This sequence comes from Dermacentor andersoni, assembly GCF_023375885.2. NCBI lineage: Eukaryota > Metazoa > Arthropoda > Arachnida > Ixodida > Ixodidae > Dermacentor > Dermacentor andersoni. Next base: position 2,433,086 of record NC_092818.1, read on the forward strand.
GCTGTGCGATAAGATTTGTTAGGCGGCGAAACGTGGTCGCCCGATAAATATAAGTACACGTGTCAATACCCCCCTCTTAAATAGCATCGTCCCGATGCTACAAATATAAGAGAGCGAAACACAAAAGGACACTTATTAAACATAAGTAACAAAACAACGAAAAGAAATCAAGTCCAAAGGTCAGTTATGCGAAGTCCCAAAGTTCGTCAACGCTGGTGATACGGCTTGAGTCGCACAACGTGGACAATTTCAGGTCGTGAGCGGCGCCGCTGTGACAGCGAAATGCCGTCTGGCACGACCTCATAGTCCAGTGCGCCAATACGTCGGATGATCCTGTACGGTCCGAAATAGCGACGCAAGAGCTTCTCGCTCAGTCCTCGTCGGCGTATAGGGGTCCAAACCCAAACACGGTCACCGGGCTGGTACTCGACAAAGCGTCGTCGGAGGTTGTAGTGTCGGCTGTCGGTCCTCTGCTGGTTCTTGATCCGCAGGCGGGCGAGCTGTCGGGCTTCTTCGGCGCGCTGGAGATAGCTAGCGACGTCAAGATTTTCCTCGTCAGTGACGTGCGGCAGCATGGCGTCGAGCGTCGTCGTCGGATTCCTGCCGTAAACCAGCTTAAACGGCGTGATCTGTGTTGTTTCTTGCACCGCCGTGTTGTAAGCGAATGTTACGTACGGCAGGACTGCATCCCAGGTCTTGTGTTCGACGTCGACGTACATTGCTAGCATGTCGGCGAGGGTCTTGTTCAGGCGTTCCGTGAGACCATTCGTCTGCGGGTGGTAGGCAGTTGTCCTCCTGTGGCTTGTCTGGCTGTATTGCAGAATGGCTTGGGTGAGCTCTGCTGTAAAAGCCGTTCCTCTGTCGGTGATGAGGACTTCTGGGGCACCATGTCGCAGCAGGATGTGCTCGACGAAAAATTTCGCCACTTCGGCTGCGCTGCCTTTTGGTAGAGCTTTAGTTTCAGCGAAGCGGGTGAGGTAGTCCGTCGCCACGACGATCCACTTATTCCCGGATGTTGACGTCGGAAACGGCCCCAACAAATCCATCCCAATCTGCTGGAATGGTCGACGAGGAGGTTCGATCGGCTGTAGTAACCCTGCTGGCCTTGTCGGTGGTGTCTTGCGCCGCTGACAGTCTCGGCATGTCTTGACGTAACGGGCGACGTCGGCGGTCAGACGCGGCCAGTAATACCTTTCCTGTATCCTCGACAGCGTCCGGGAGAATCCAAGGTGCCCAGCGGTTGGATCGTCGTGTAGGGCGTGCAGTACTTCTGGACGCAGCGCTGACGGTACAACAAGAAGGTAGCTGGTGCGGACTGGTGAGAAGTTCTTCTTCACGAGCAGGTTGTTTTGTAGCGTGAACGAAGACAACCCGCGCTTAAATGCCCTAGGGACAACGTCGGTGTTCCCTTCCAAGTACTCGACGAGGCCTTTTAGCTCCGGGTCTGCTCGCTGCTGTTTAGTGAAGTCTTCCGCGCTTATTATTCCAAGGAAGGCGTCGTCGTCCTCGTCGTCTTGCGGCGGGGGATCGATGGGGGCGCGTGATAAGCAGTCGGCGTCAGAGTGTTTTCTTCCGGACTTGTATATTACGGTGACGTCATATTCTTGCAATCTGAGGCTCCACCGCGCCAGCCGTCCTGAAGGGTCCTTTAAGTTAGCTAGCCAACACAACGCGTGATGGTCGCTGACGACTTTGAATGGCCTGCCATAGAGGTAAGGGCGGAATTTTGCTGTAGCCCAAATGATGGCGAGGCATTCCTTTTCAGTCGTAGAATAATTGCCTTCCGCTTTTGACAGCGACCGGCTAGCATAAGATATCACCCGTTCAAGTCCGTCTTTCCTCTGGACTAGGACGGCACCGAGGCCTAGGCTACTGGCGTCAGTGTGGATTTCAGTATCGGCGTCCTCGTCGAAGTGTGCAAGTACCGGCGCCGACTGCATGCGTCGTTTGAGTTCTTGAAATGCGTCGGCCTGCGGCGTTTCCCACTTGAACTCGACATCACATTTCGTTAGATGTGTTAGCGGCTCCGCGATGCGTGAAAAGTCCTTGACAAAGCGCCTATAGTAGGCACACATGCCAAGGAATCTGCGCACTGCCTTCTTGTCGATTGGCTGCGGGAACTTTGCGATGGCAGCTGTCTTCTGCGGGTCGGGGCGTACTCCAGATTTGCTGATGACGTGGCCTAGGAATAGAAGCTCATCGTAAGCGAAGCGACACTTTTCAGGCTTCAGAGTGAGCCCTGATGACTTGATGGCCTCTAATACTGTCGCAAGCCGCTTAAGGTGATCGTCGAAATTTCCGGCGAAGACGACGACGTCATCCAAGTAAACAAGACAGGTCTGCCACTTCAATCCTGCTAAAACCGTGTCCATCACGCGCTGGAACGTTGCAGGCGCCGAGCACAGTCCAAATGGCATAACCTTGAATTCATAGAGGCCGTCTGGCGTGATGAAGGCGGTCTTTTCGCGATCCCTTTCGTCGACTTCTATTTGCCAGTAGCCAGACTTGAGGTCCATCGATGAGAAGTATTTAGCATTGCAGAGCCGATCTAATGCATCGTCTATCCGTGGGAGGGGGTATACGTCTTTCTTCGTGATTTTGTTCAGTCGACGATAATCGACGCAGAAACGTAGGGTTCCGTCCTTTTTCTTCACTAAAACAACTGGAGACGCCCACGGGCTTTTCGACGGCTGGATGATGTCGTCGCGCAGCATTTCGTCGACTTGTTGTCTTATAGCTTCGCGTTCTCGCGTCGAAACTCGGTAAGGGCTCTGGCGTAGTGGTCGAGCGCACTCTTCGGTTATTATGCGATGCTTTGCGACTGGTGTTTGTCGAATCCTCGATGACGTCGAAAAGCAGTCTTTGTATCGTCGAAGCAGACTTCTGAGCTGTTGCTGCTTAATCACGGGGAGACTTGGATTTATGTCGAAGTCTGGCTCGGGAACTACGGTCGTCGGGGTAGATGCAACAGAATCCGAGAGGACAAAGGCATCGCTGGTTTCCTGAATTTCCTCGATGTATGCGATCGTCGTGCCCTTGTTGATGTGCTTGAACTCCTGGCTGAAGTTTGTCAGCAACACTTTCGTGTTTCCTCCGTGCAGTCGAGCGATCCCTCTTGCGACGCAAATTTCACGGTCGAGCAATAAACGTTGGTCGCCTTCGATGACGCCTTCTACGTCAGCGGGTGTTTCGGTGCCGACCAAAATAAAAATGCTGGAGCGAGGCGGGATGCTCACTTGATCTTCGAGCACACTCAAGGCGCGGTGACTACGACAGCTCTCCGGCGGTATCGCTTGATCTTCCGACAGCGTTATTGACTTCGACTTCAGGTCGATGATTGCGCCGTGTTGGTTCAGGAAGTCCATGCCGAGAATGACGTCTCGTGAACACTGTTGCAGGATAACGAAGGTGGCAGGGTAAGTCCGGTCATGAATGGTAATTCTTGCCGTGCAGATTCCACTCGGCGTGATGAGGTGTCCTCCAGCGGTCCGAATTAACGGGCCTTCCCATGCAGTCTTAACTTTCTTCAATTGGGCTGCGATGGGTCCACTCATGACAGAGTAATCGGCTCCGGTGTCTACTAAGGCGGTGACTGCGTGGCCGTCGAGAAGCACGTCGAGGTCGGTGGTTCTTTGTCTTGCGTTGCAGTTACGCCTCGGCGTCGGATCACGGCTGCGTCGCGTTGACCTGTGGTTGGTACGTGGCGTCGTTAGGTGGTCTTTCGTCAGCGTGTTCTTTCCTGCTAGACTTCGTCGGGACGGCGGTGTGTCGTCGTTGTTATGTCGTCGAGATAGGCTTTTCGGCGTCTTCGTCGGCGGCGGAGGATCTTCGTCAGTTCGACGAACAGCAACCGCACCTCCATCGGTTGCTGCTTTTAGTTTTCCGGATATGGGCTGACGGACCGGCCCCGGGCTGGGCCAGTGTATGGTCGGCGCTGTGGCGACAGGTAGCGGCCTGGTGACGGCGAACGGGACGGTCGTCGAGGGCTCCACTTAGTAGCGGCGAGGTAGTCGGCGATGTCACGAGGGCGTTCACCTTCCCTCGGGCGCTGTGCGTTGACGGCGAAGCCTCGCAATCCCAGCTCGCGGTATGGGCATCGGCGGTAAACATGGCCGGCTTCGCCGCAGTGGTAGCAGAGCGGGCGGTGGTCGGGGGCGCGCCAAATGTCCGTCTTCCTCGCGTAGGTGCGCTGGGCGACGGGTGGTCGTACTGGCGGCGGCGGCGGACGACGGAATTGGGGCGTTGCAGGGCCCTGATGCGGTCGCGGAGGGGGACCTTGACGGCGTGCGACGGCGGCGTAAGTCATCGCTTCTGGCTGAGGCTGCGGTACTTGTGGTTGCACCTCAGGAACTCCAAGCGATCGGTGCACCTCTTCTTTCACGATGTCGGCGATCGAGGCCACTTGAGGCTGCGACGATGGCAAGACCTTGCGCAGTTCTTCGCGCACAATGGCCCTGATGGTCTCGCACAGATCGTCCGTGGCCAGTGATTGAATTCCGGCGTAGCTTGTTGGCTTGGTGCGGCGGTCGAATTGCCGGTTCCGCAATTCCAGTGTCTTCTCGATGCTCGTCGCCTCACGAAGAAACTCGTCGACGGTCTTCGGTGGGCTTCTTACCATTCCGGCGAAAAGTTCCTCCTTTACGCCTCGCATCAAGAAACGCACTTTTTTCTCTTCGGACATTTCCGGGTCGGCGTGCCGGAAAAGACGGGTCATCTCTTCTGTGAAGATGGCGATGGTCTCATTGGGTAGTTGGCCTCGGGTTTCCAGTAGAACTTCGGCCCTTTCTTTTCGGACAACGCTCGTGAACGTCCTCAGGAAGTTACTGCGGAATAGGTCCCATGTTGCTAGGGTGGACTCCCGGTTTTCGAACCAAGTCCTCGCGGCATCTTCCAAGGAGAAGTACACGTGTCGTAGCTTATCCTCAGAGGTCCAGTTATTGAAGGTCGAGATCCTTTCGAAGGTTTCGAGCCAGGTTTCAGGATCCTCTGACGTAGCTCCACGGAAGGTAGGGGGCTCCCTGGGTTGTTGAAGTACGATGGGTGACACTGGGGCAGCCATCGTGGTTGTCTTGGCCACAATCTTCTTGGGCTTCTCAGGTAGAAGTCCGTGCTCCGGGGGCAGCTGTTGTAGACGACGGCTTGCTCGCTGGTCCAGGACTACGTTGGTGCTCTCTTTGCGGTCCGGGCTTGGATCACGGCTTGTCGGGGGCGTCCGGTACATGGACGAAAAGCACCTCCACCAGATGTCACGTGGTGGTGACGTAGAAGAACACAGTAGCAATACTGTGAACGAGAAAACTAAGTTTTATTGGGCGAACTTGTGCCCACAAAACAGGCTACACTTATAACACAACGAAAGCGGCGAACACAGTCGGCGATCGTCGGAAATCTGATCAGCGGGTCAAGCGCGTCGGCTTTTAAAGAACAGTCGTCGAATGTTCCAGACTAATCGTTCGGACCCGCGTGCTTTCCACAAAGTTCTACACCATTCGCGTCAGGCGAATAAATCAGATAACACAAGGTTCGGCGACAACAGACTGCGGATAGAAGCATCGATAACTTTCCAGAAACTTCGGATACATGCAAGCGCGTCCCGCGCTGTGCGATAAGATTTGTTAGGCGGCGAAACGTGGTCGCCCGATAAATATAAGTACACGTGTCAATATTGTTGCCCCATTGCTGGTATACACATACAACCTCGATACCGGAGTCTTCCCGCATGAAATGCAAGTCGCTAAAGTAATCCCGTTATTCAAGCGTGGGGACAGGATTATTATGACAAATTACAGGCCCATATCCATTTTGCCAGTCTTCTCAAAAGGCCTGGAAAAGGTTATATTTAAACGTCTTTCTACATTTCTGGAAAATAAAAACCTCTTAACTGACTGTCAGTACGCCTTCCGTAAGAACCGGTCAACACAACTTGCCTTGTTGGATCAAAAAGAATTTATTCTGAAAAACATCGAAGAGCGCTTGCTCACACTTGCAGTGTTAATAGATTTACGAAAGCTTTCGACTGCATTAATCATGAACTTCTACTCAATAAATTGTTTAACTATTGAATTCGTGGCGTGGCCCTTGACTTAATTAGATCATATCTAAACTCCAGAGTTCAGTTTACACACGTAAATAACCTCTCCTCTCAGTTAAGGAACACATGGATAGGAGTGCCGCAAGGGAGCCTACTTGGCCCTCTCCTTTTCAATATCTACGTTAATGATATTGTCAATATTGACAATGACACCAAATACGTAATCTATGCTGATGACACTACGTACACTACTGTTTTCGTGTCATCATGCCTCAGACTTGTTAAGGACTGCTAATACAGTACTAGACAAACTACATGTGTGGTCCGTTAAAAATGGTCTCCATAATTAACACTACTAAAAAAAAGCCATATTATTCCAAGCCAAGAACAAAAACGCTACGTTGCCTGCTGACATCACACTTAATTCGGAGAAAATTGAACTAGTGAGCTCAGTTAAGAGCCTAGGGATCATTTTCGACCACGATATGTCGTGGAACAGCCACATGTTATCACTTGTAACTAAACTTTCACAGATAGTTGGACTAGTTTTCTCCCTTAGGTACCTTCCACGCCATGTAAAAATGCTTTTCATCAGTCATCTGAATTATTGCTGCCTTGTCTGGGGTACCACATCTGTCACAAATATAGGTAGATTATTCATAATTCAGAAAACAATTCTCCGTGTGATATGTAATGTACCATGGGACTCCCCAAGTGAACCTGTTTTCCAAGAACTGAAAATACACAAAGCGCATAATTTATACACTTACAGGTTAGTCCGTGCCTACGTTAGAGAGTGTAAATCGAATAATTGTTGTATCCGTTCCATAACTAACCTTAAACAGAACATACACCATTATCAGACACGATCTCCAGAATATTGGTACGTAATGCACCCGCGCACTAATTATGGAAAGCAAATGATTGCTTATACGCTGCCTGTCCTGCTTAACACACTGATCGCAGATGATATCGATGTTTTAGTCTTCGTTAACTAGTCTGTATAATTATTATTGCTGCTAGAGCTGGTTTTATGCTTAATACTTTGTACTTGTTGATCACAAATATTACTTTTGGAACATCATCTGCTGTTAGTATGCATGACTGATCTGAGTGACTGATCTGAGTGTCGTATTTTTTCTTCTCACTGTTGATTTCTTAATATACTAGCTACGTAACTTGCTTTGGTTTATCAATTTTTGTATTTGTTTCTTTTGCGTTATTTTTATTCCTCTTATTCTGCTTTATTATCATTTCGACATGCACTGTTGTTCCCCCTGCTGCTGCCATAAAATGGGTTTTAGTACTTAGTCAAGCTGCTGACGCAGCGTTTTTCCTCTAGACCTGTCCATATTCAAATGTATGTTGTATATGGGAAATAAAGCACTTACTAACTAAATAAAAAAAATAAAGCTACATTTAGCTAGCTGCTAGAACAGCGAGGACAAGCTACGCCATGTCTTTCTCGCACTGCAAGGCGCTGCCAGAACGTGGTTCAAGAATCGAAGCCACATTAACGACGTAGCACCTGTTCCGAGGCTGCTTCCTGCATTCCTGCAGACATTCACCAGCGTCGTGCGCAAAGAGCAAGCCCAAGCTCTATTGGAAACCCGAGTACAGCTGCCAATGAGACCATTACGATGTTCACGGAGGAGATGGCCCGTCTTTTCCGACACGCCGACCAGGAAATGTCGGAGGAGAGAAAAGTTTGCTTTCATATGCGGGTCGCCAAGCAAAAACTGTTTGCCCGACTCATCCGCAACCCGCCGAAGACGTAGCTGTATTTTCGACAGCGGCATCGACGATTGAGAAAATCCTGGAAATGCGCGTCAGGCAATATCACCATGTAACCGCACAAAAACAAGGGACAAAGAAGGAACACACAAGACAGGCGCGAACACACAAGTCCGCGCCTGTATTGTGTGTTCCTTCCTTTGTCCCTTGTTTTTGTGCGGTTACATGATGCATTCCAATAACGACCACCAACTAGCCCGCTTATCCCTGTGCAATATCACCGCCAAGTGCTCACGTCACCGTGCGCCATCCAAGCACTGGGCTCCGACGATTTATCAGGGTTATTTGCGCGAGCTGCGCACGATCTTGCCTTCGTCGCGACCCCATGGTACGTCGGTCACTGGCATGGTCAAGAAGGAACCACAGCGATCACTTGGAGTTCCTTAGGTACAGACCCAATAGCCGCAACCCCAACCAGAAGCGATGACATATGATGACAAATAAAGATTATTATTATTATTATTATTATATGCCGCCGTCACCCGGCGCCATGGTGCACCTGCGCGCCCACTCCAGGGCCCCATGCCACCGCAATTCCGTCGTCCACCGCCGGCGCTGCCACCACGCCCGACTGTCGCCTAGCGCAGCGTTCCAAGGAAGACCGACGTTGGGCGCGGCCCCGCCAATCGTGCGCTGTGCTATCACTTCGGATAAGCGGACCACGTCTAGCGCCAGTGCCCATAGCGCCAAATTGGACAACGAGGGTTTATCGACGACGATCCGTGCCCGCAGCAACGTGAGCGCCCTCGCGATATCAACGACTATCTCGCCGCCCATCAGTAGAGCCCTCGACGACTGCACCGTTCACCGTCACCAGGCCGCTACTTTTCGCCGTAGCGCGGACCCTACATTGACCCAGCCCGGGGCCGGTCCGCCAGTTCATATCCGCAAAACTAAACTAAACAACCGATGGATGTGCGGCTGCTCTTCGTCCGCCGCCGACGAAGAGGCCGAAGACACTATCTCGGCGACCCAACAACGACACGCCGGCATCCCGAAGAAGCTTGGAAGCAAATAATAAACCTACCAAAGACCTGACGACGCAACGTACCAGCGATACGTAAATGCGATACGTGTCCGTGCAGAAACGCCACTCCGCCAGAGCCCTTACCGAGTTTCGACGCGTGAACATGAAGGTATGATTAACGTAACTCTTGCCTACGTCAACTCTTGCCTTTGCTTCGTGTTGTCGTCAAATTCGACTTCGTCCTGCCATCTGATAGCCGCCAGGTTAGCTCAAATCGTAAAGCGGCTGCCCCGGAAAGGCGGTGGTCCCAGGTTCGAGTCCCGGACCAGAACGAATTTTCAACTGTGAGGCTTTCGACAAACCTGTCGAGCCAGCGTCGGCAGACTTGTGTATGCGCGCAAGTCTCGGAGGCCACGCTTTAGTTGGGATAGTTTGCTTGAGTTCCGTGAGGTGGCGCTGCAAAAATTATCGTTCGATGTTAAAAAACTTAATTTTGTTGTTATTCCTGCATGTTATAGGTCACTCTTTCTTGCATTACATAGCAACGGAAGCAAGTATTAAGTAGCAGTATAAAGAATTTAAACATCAACACATGAAGTATAAAAAGATACTGTAAGGAAGATAACGAACGTGCGCGCTGGGTCAGCAGCATCGGCAGCATCAAGCGCGCAGCAGAAGCTTGAGCTCGCGAACTGCTCGGTGCATCGTAGAACCGGCGGTCGCTACGAACCCTAATAAATCTCCTTTACAAGTGGTGGAGCCGTGCTGGGTAACGTTCCACTCTACCATCCTGGAACTCCGTTCTCGGACGCTACCCTCTGCCATGTCGGACGCCGACCAGCAGACTCTTCCACCGCCACCCGTCCCTTGCCCTGGTACCGTTCGCCAACGGGAGCCTCCCATCTTCAGCGGAACCGACGACAACGACGTTGAAGAGTGGCTGTCGTCCTACGAGCGGGTGAGCGTTCATAACAAATGGAATGACTCAGATAAACTGGCTTACGTATCATTCTATCTCGCGGGCGAGGCCAGTCTCTGGTTCAGAAATCATGAGAGGGATATCCGAACGTGGTGGGTGTTTAAGACTTCGATTACCGAAGTATTTGACTGACCCGCCGTCAGGAAACTCCGAGCCGAGCAGCGTTTGCGTACACGCGCACAGGACACGGGTGAGACATTCACCAGCTATATAGAAGACGTTCTAGATTTGTGCAGGCGCGTGAACGTTGCCATGACGGAAGCGGAAAAGATAAAGCACGTCATGAAGGGAATCGATGATGACGCGTTCTAAATGCTCCTGACCAAGGACCCACGCACTGTTGGCGACGTCATCAGCTTGTGCCAGAGCTATGATGAGTTGCGTAAGCAGCGAGCTCTGACAAGGCGACATCGCACACCAAATGCGACGTCACTCTGCAGCCTGACCACCGGCCCAGAACAAGCCTCCCTGATAACCCAAATCAAGGATTTCGTCCGCGAAGAAGTTGCACGACAGCTATCTCTGGTGTCCGTTACTCAGGAGTCTGCCAGCACTTTGCCGTCTCATCTCCGAAACGTGATCCATGAAGAGGTCGCGGAAGCGCTGCCGGCTGTTCACCAGCAAGATGTCGTGACTATACCCCTCACTTATGCTATGGTTGCTGCAATGGCCCCTAGCACTGTGCCCGTGCGTCGCTTCCAGCAGCCTGTGCACCGCCCTCCCCCTCCCGTCCCCTGGACCACCACTGCCGTCACTAACCGGATTGTACACGATTGAATTCATAGTTCTTTCATCGTGCTCCCACGCCGTTATTCTAGGATGGAATTTTCTCTCACGCCACAACGCCATCATCAATTGCGCTCGGGCTGAGATTGAACTTTTCCACCTTGGTGACCTGGCCTCCGTCGATGCTCATCCTGCCGCTAAAATTGTCGTGAAAGAAGACACCTGTATTCCTCCGCGCTCTTCTGCATTCGTACCAGTCTTCTGTAGTATCATATCCGACGGGACGGTCTTCTTCATGCCCTCTCATCACTTTGTTACCCGAAAAGCGCTTTCTTTGCCCTTTGCAGCTCTTTACCTTGCCGCCGGTGTCAGCACGATGCCCATTTACAATCATCTTTCATCGCCGCTATCACTGCTCCGCCGCGAATGCCTTGGCTACGTCGAGTCGGTCGATTCAACACGAATTGTCTCCGTCCTCGACGAAGCGCCTGCTACTGCCGTCCATGAACTGAGTGCCCTCTCCGTACCCGACTCAACATGCACTGGTGTGTTCAGCCCATTCATCGCCGAAGATCTGCCGCATTCGCAGCGATCTCAACTTCTCGCACTCCTTCAGCACTTCCGCCGTTCTTTCGACGTTGCGCAACCATCTCTTGGCCGCGCATCGACGGTCGAGCATTACATCGACACTGGCTCTCACTCACCGCTGCGACAAAGACCATATCGCGTGTCCGCTACGGAACGTCGCGTCATTGCAGACCAGGTCGATGACATGCTCCGTCGAGGCGTCATTCAACCTTCCCAAAGCCCATGGGCCTCTCCCGTGGTCCTCGTCCCAAAAAAAGACGGTTCCATCCGCTTCTGAGTTGATTTTCGACGCTTGAACAAAATCACGCTGAAGGACGTCTACCCATTACCACGCATCGATGATGCTCTGGACTGTTTACAGGGAGCCGAGTTCTTTTCTTCGCTGGATTTGCGGTCAGGCTACTGGCAGGTTCCGATGGCAGAGGCCGATCGCCCGAAAACTGCCTTTGTCACACCAGACGGCTTGTGTGAATTCACCGTCATGCCTTTCAGACTTTGCAACGCTCCTGCTACGTTCGAAAGGGTGATGGATAATGTTCTACGTGGCCTCAAATGGAAAATCTGTCTTTGCTATCTTGACGATATTGTGGTGTTCGCCCCTGATTTCGCAACGCATCTGCTCCGTCTCGAGCACGTACTCACTTGCTTGACCAACGCCGGGTTGCAACTTAACCTGAAGAAGTGTAGATTTGCTGTTCGTCAGCTCACAATTTTAGGCCATGTCGTGTCAAAGGAGGGCATTCGCCCGGATCCCGAGAAGCTACGTGCTGTTACTGCGTTCCCAAAACCTACCACTATGAAAGAGCAACGCAGTTTTATCGGCCTCTGCTCTTACTTCCGACGATTCGTTCGAAACTTTGCGTCAATTATATCGCCTCTCACGCAGATCCTTGGTGGCGCTAGAAATCTCTCATCATGGTCTCCAGAGTGTGACGACGCCTTCGCAACCTTGCGCCGTCTTGTTACGACGCCACCCATTCTTCGCCATTTTGACCCTCAAGCGCCAACCGAAATCCATACCGATGCAAGCGGTGTAGGCCTTGGCGCTATGTTGGCACAGCGTCAACCTGGCCACACAGAATACGTCGTCGCATACGCGAGTCGCACGTTAACCAAGGCGGAAACCAATTACAGCGTTACAGAAAAGGAGTGTTTGGCCATTGTGTGGGCGCTTGGCAAGTTTCGCCCATATTTATACTGCCGGTCGTATCACGTAGTGACCGACCACCACGCGCTATGTTGGCTGTCGACGCTCAAAGATCCATCCGGCCGCCTTGCCCGCTGGGCATTGCGAATCCAAGAATATGACATCCGCGTGGTTTACCGTTCCGGGCGAAAGCACTCCGATGCTGACGCGCTATCCCGATCGCCGCTTCCCCCGAAGGCCCGTGACGACTCCGCCTGCGAGTGTACATTATCCTCTCTGGACGTTGACACTATCGCTGCTGCACAGCGTAATGATCCCTGGACTGCATCTCTGCTCTACCTTCTCTCGGATACGTCGAAAGTTCCAGCGTCACGTACGCTTCGGCGCCAAGTTCCTCATTTTGCGATTCGAGACCAGCTACTATACGACGCAACTATGCCCAAGAGGGATGCACCTGGTTACTCGTCATTCCGAGAACCTTGCGATCAGAGCTCTGCTCCTCGTTCCACGTCAACCCTCAGTGTGGCCACGCGGGAGTCTTCAAAACCTACGAAAGACTTCGACACCGCTATTACTGGCGGGGAATGTACAATTTCGTTCGAACGTTCGTCCGCTCTTGTCGTGAGTGCCAACGCCGTAAAGCGCCACCACACAACTCCGCCGGTGAACTCCAGCCTCTGCAATGCCCATCCCGACCCTTTGATCGCGTGGGCATAGATCTCTACGGGCCACTTCCGTTGATTCCTACCGGCAACAGGTGGATAATCGTTGCGGTAGACCACTTAACCCGTTATGCGGAGACCGCTGCTCTACCAAATGCTGCAGCGCAAGAGGTCGCCAATTTCATACTTCACCGTTTTCTCCTTCGTCATGGAGGTCCACGTGAACTTTTAAGCGACAGAGGCCGCGCCTTCTTATCTGAAGTCATCGAACAACTGCTTGCTGAATGCGCTATTCTTCATCGTAAATGCACTGCTTATCACCCACAGACTAACGGTACCACGGAACGCTTTAATCGAACTCTTGGTGACATGCTCGCCATGTATGTTTCACCTGATCACTCTAATTGGGACCTCGTTCTTCCGTTTGTCACCTATGCCTACAACACCGCGACTCAGGCCACTACCGGATTCTCACCCTTTTACCTTCTTTACGGCCGTCATCCTTCGCACACAATCGACACCATTCTGCCCTACCGGCCAGACCCATCCGAATGCCTGCCGATCTCGGAAGCCGCCAGACACGCTGAGGAATGTCGCCAGCTGGCCCGCCGATTCACCTCGGACGACCAGAACCGTCAAAAAGCCGTTCACGATGCCCAGAACTCGACTCCCACTTTTCTCTCTCGTCTGGTTGTTGGTGCCACACCGCACGCCTGGGCTCGCTTCAAAACTCCTTCCGAAGTACGACGGGCCTTACCGCGTTCTCGAGAGAACATCACCCGTGAATTACCTGATTGAGCCGCTAACGCCGCCGTCCGACATGCGACGTCGTAACCGCGAAGTCGTTCACGTTCAGCGTCTCAAGCCGTATCACGATTCTACGGTCCTTCCTGAAACCTAAGTCGCCAGAATGGCTCCTTTATTTCCGCGGGGCCATTGTAAGGAAGATAACGAACGTGCGCACTGGGTCAGCAGCATCGGCAGCATCAAGCGCGCAGCAGAAGCTCGAGCTCGGGAACTGCTCGGTGCATCGTAGAACCGGCGGTCGCTACGAACCCTAATAAATCTCCTTTACAATACAAACATTACCACTAGCTGAGATTCGAACCCCGGTCTTTTGCGTGGGAGGCAGACATTCTACCTCTGCACCATGCCGCGTGAGTGCTACCGATCGCAGTGCCCCCAACGGCGTTACGGTTTTTTGGCTTCACTTTGAATGCGTTTAAAGAGCGGCCGTTCCGGACACTCTCTTGTAATTAAAGTTATTTTTCTGTCTGTCGGACACTCTCCATGTTCTAGTACATTCTAGCCATGCTATGCGTGCTTTCACTCTGCGAAGGGTCGTCTGCTGCGCTCGAGTAGTGTAGGCGGCGCCACGGTCAAGGAGGGAGCGTGAAAGAGAGGAGAAACGAGGATGAGTGAAGGCAGAGGAGTAGAGTGCCGCTACGTGTAAGGGTATTTAGCACCAAACACTTCCCTCCTTCTCCGCTCGGCGCGGCCTCGATGGTGGCGCCGCCCGTGCTGGCCCTGCCGTAGCAGACGACGGCTAACACGCTACAGGAGGAAATCTGCGGAAAACTTCGTTCGAGGCCTCAGGAGCAGTTTTTTCAATCGAGATCTTGCTTCGTCAGTCGGTAACGCAATACATGCGGGCGTACATTCGAAGCTAAACGACTGCATTGGTAATTCATAGTGAGCCTTGTAAAAGCGTCGAGAATGCGCCAACTTCTGGTGGAGCGGGGGAGACCTGGTGGCTTCGTGAAGGGCCCTCTGATTTGACTTCCAGCCGCTTTCGTCGAGAAGGTGCTTCAGCATAACCCAGGATTTGCCGTTGCGCATCTGTCCGTAGATGAATTCGCAGAGATCGTCCCGCTGCTGCTGGCATAGTGCCTTGCAGGGGTCATCGATGTTGAGCCCCGAGATCTTGTTTCGGAGTCTGCGATTGAGACTTTGACCCTTCCATCGGCTGAGCAGGCCGTTTTTGGCCTCAATCAGGTGGGCAAGTCTGCTGGCCATCCGCTCGACGTCGAGATAGGTTTCCACATTTTTGGTAGCCGCGGAAGCGTCGTTCCGGATGCCTTCGCACCATTCTTCGAGAGTGGCGGGTGCCCTGGCTCTGCTGGCTTCTTCGCGAATCTTGCGAAAGTTGTCCCAATTTATGAACGTGAATTCCTTGAGCCCACTCTGAGACACCTTGAAGTTGGTCTCGAGAACGTAGTAGGCGCTGCCAAACTCCATGGCGGTGTTCTCCCAGCCCACGTCCTCAACGTTCCTAACGAACGCGAGGTCGGGTGTCGAGTCCCGAGTGACGGAGTTGCCGATGCGCGTAAAAAAATCCTTGTCAGTGACCAGAGTGAGGTCCATCTCGTTGGCGTCTTGCCACAGGTTGCGGCCCTTGTTAGTGTCGTAGACGTAACTCCAGATTCTCTACGGTGCGTTGAAGTCACCGACGACGACCAAGGGTCGAGGGCCGGCCAAATCGGTCGCTTTCTTGAGGATGGTCTTGAACTGCTGGCGCGAGTCCCTGGGGTTGCTGTAGATATTGAGGACGAACACGCTGTTTCAGCGCTGATTCCGCTGCGGTACGTCGAGCAGGATCTCAACCATGACATGTTCAATTATTCAATTCTACCACTCGCCAGCTTAAGGTCGTGGGTGAGAAGAGTCAGCCTTTTATCAATCAAGATGCAAATCCCTCGCCCCCCCCCCCCCCCCCCCGGGCCGGCCCGACATGGCCCTGTAGCCCTGGAGCGAGGCGGCGGAGGCTAATGTTTCCTGGAGAGGAATGACTTGAGGTTTGACAGCGAAAGACCTGAAAAACTGCTGCAGAGGGGCTTTTTTGTTAGAATACCCCCTGCAGTTCCATTGCCAAATGCGAAAACTCCCTTTGGACCTATCCATTATGGCGGACCGGACGGACTACCACATACCGGGGCAGCTAGGGCAGCGCAAGGGCCGGGAACTCCTGTCGCCGCCCTGGTGGGATACTGAAGTCTAGCTTCCTTTAGTATGGCGGGAAAGGTTAGCGGTTGTACGACGGAGGCGGATGAAGCCATTCGCGCCTCAATGACGTCGATGCGATCAGCGAGAGCTCCGAGGCCCTGTTGGGGTCTCCGAGTGCAACCTGAATTTGGCGAACGTTATCGGTGTTCATGCATCCTAATCGGTCGTAATACTCCTTCATCAACCCTAATTCGCCTTAATCCACCCTAATCAGCCTCAGTTCTCCTTCATACACTTTAATCCTCTTTCATACACCTTAATCTTATTAATGCACCTTAATCCTCCTTAATACCCTCTAATCCTCCTTAGTACACTCTAATACACCTTAATCCTCCCTAATTGACCTTATTTCGATCGTTAATGGTTCATTAGTTAACTTGGCTAACCATTCTCTTATAGAGGGGTGGACACGCTTTGGGTCGCCTCTGGCCCGCCTTGGGTCACGTGATATTTTTTGTTCACAACGCCACCTTGAAACAGAGATCTAAAGGCTTTCACCTTAAAACTTAAACGCAATGTAGACCAGCTAGCGCTGATCACCTGCAATGCCACGCGTATACTTGCCAGTAATTATTTCAGGGCTTGCATTCATTGTATCTGACTGACGCACAGATCGACGTAAGGTAGAAATAGTAGCTCCTCTACAAGCTGCTATTTGAATTTTCAGTAAAACGGGCAGCGGATCCTAAGAATCGGGTAAAGTGCGATCGAGAGGCTGGATCTTCGCATATAATTGTTCACAGCGGAAAACAGAATCTATAATGCCGCCTTTCCGACTGAATAACAACAGTTGGCGGCTTCCCAGGTCATGGAGCCGCCGCAGAATGTTAAGCCTACTGAGAACAACCGCATTTTTATGCAACGTACAAATTGCCGCAACAAAAATGCTGTGGAGCAGGCCGGAAGAATGAAAAAAAATGCAGCATTACGGGATGCTTTGCAACGAGCAATAAGAAAGATATCTAACCTCGCAAACAACGCGGTTCTTTGTTGGAACAAAGTTCTTTCGGCCAATACTATACAGCCACTGCTTCCTACGCAAGCCGTCACGCTTTCCTTATGGTATCATAAGAACGGCATAACCATCTTCAGGCTTCTTACTGCAGTTATATGCGCAACAGCACGGCATAGCGCTAGCACATAGAGCAGTAAACACAGCGTACAAGTTCGCTACGCCGAGCTAAAGCGCCGAGCCAGCCGAGCTGAGGAGAAAACTGGCACGCACGAAAACTAAAAACACAAGCAAAACGAAAGATCCGCGCGTTTCCAAAGACAATAGCAGGGAGACGAATCGTCGTGCAGAAAAACGGGGGCAAAATTGGCGTCCGCGGGGGGGGGGGGGGGGGGTGACGCGCAAGGGGTGAGGAGGAGGCGAGGAGGTCGCGCCGTGGCGGCAGAGTTCAACGAGTGGCGGTGATTCCAAATTATCAAGGGACTTTAAAGGGACAATAAAGCGAAACAATAAATCAGTTTAGACTAATGAAGCATTGTTTCAGAACCCTGCAGGCAGTCATTTAAACAAATAGTTTGATTATTAGATAAGAAAATGAAGGTCCAAGTATCATTATTTGAATTTCGCGCCGAAACCCCAGCGCCGGTACGTCAGCGTGACGTCAGGGATTCCAAAGTATGTTTTCGCATTTGGGCCGCGTTGGCTGAATAAAGGTTCCTGAAACTTGCCATGTTTCATATTTGGTTCCTTTAGAACACAATGTAGTCAATCTGTACCGCTATATATAATTAGTAGGCCCTAGAAGATGCCATCAAAATCCAAGACGTCACAGCCCCCAGGTGCGGGCACTTAAGTAGGCGTCGCCACCCGTATTTCGTTCTTGTGCTTTTTCTGGCTTACCAAACGTCTTATCGTTGTAAGAGTGGTGTTTTTGGTGTTGTAGAACGGTAATTTACTGCTGCAGAAGAAATCATTTTTCATCCCTTTAAGGTGCGCACACTGCTCGCGCCATCCCTCACCCACGGCGCAAGCCTTGCTCCCTTCGCTCCTCTCTCGAATGCCACGCGTATGCGGAGGCAATCAGAGTGGAGACGTTGATTTGAAGAATCACCAGGCGTTTGTGCGCAGGCGCGAGTAAGAGCGGGCGTGAGGGAGTAAATCTGGGGGTTTTGCTTCTTGAATACATGACTCTGCCTAGGCCATGGAGGAAGGAAACTGAGGAGAGGCCCTACGCCCTCCGCGCGCTAGGAGAGAAGTGTGAAGGAAATGACGTAGTAGGTTCTCCTCTCTCTTGCTGTTTTTTTTTATTTCTTTGCTGTAGCGGCCACGCCTTTCGGGCCACAATGCCGGCTTTGTTATGGTTCTGTGCGCTCACACGTGTTGCTCCGTAGGTTTCGTACCGTGGCAAAGGCGCCGTGCGGGCAGGTTTGCGTTGGTCTCCGTGTCTTGTTGCGCTGTGTTATCTGGACCGTGCTCTACCGGATGTTGCTGTGGCCAGGTGGGACAGGAGGAACTAAAGTTCGTGAAATGAACGCGCATGCAACGCTGTACGCAATGTACCGCGCCACGGCAATGGCTACGGACGAAGGAATATCCGCGGGAAATGTTGCCCTCTTTCGCGGAATCATGCTAACGTGCTAACGATTGCTTAGTATTACTGCGGTGCGCGCGGGTCCGAGCAGCACGGTTGCGCGCAGCGCGGCGTGCTTCCGCGAGAAATGTAAACAAGAGAGGAGAGCTGGCCCGATAGGCGGAGCAACGCCATGAGCAACGCCAACTTCCGGCTTCACTTTAGCTTCACAAAGAGTGACGTCAGGGCCTCTCCTTAGTTTCCTTCCTCCGTGGCCTAGGCACTACGGAGGAGGTTTCTTAGCGTTTGCTGTATGCGTTTGTCCCCACGTGCGGTCGACTTTGTTTGCGCTCCGCCGCTAGCTGCCCGCGCGGTGAGGCAGTGGGCACGGACGCCTGATTTGGTAATCGCCATGTCTGAAGGGGCAAGGTTCCGACTGAGGTTGTGTAAGTCGCGGATCGCTTTTTTTCATCGCGATGATAGATTTGATTTTTTACAAGCACTGCTCCAGGAGGGCACGTGTAACCTGCAAACGGAGGCCTCAGAAGAGCACCTGAGGTACCAAGCAGGCGGCTCAGGATCTCCAGGGCACCCAAGGGGTAGCGGGGGGCCAAAGCTGGAAGCAGGGCGGCCCGTGGGTTGGTGCACGCGCAGGCCTCGGCGAGCCGCAACCCAGGGACCAGTCCGGGTTCTAGCTTTGGTATCCCCGTTGCCACTTTGGTGTCCTGGAGGCGCCCCCAATAATACGAAATAATGACACCCCCCGTTCTTACCATTACTAAAAAAAAAACACGATCGAATAAATATAATTACGCCCAACCACCAACTTGTGACGCTAAGTTCAGCACTACCGCGCCCCGCTACTTCTGCAACGCCAATCAGAACTTTGCCTCTGAAGGTGCGTCAGACAGACTTTGCACGAGCAGCGCAGGGGCGAGACAGTCTGTCCGACACAGCGATCGCCAAATTGGGCGTCAGTGCCCGCTGCTTCGCCTATCTTACCGCGCTGGCAGCCAGAGTCCGAGCAAAACAAACTCGACCCCACTTCGCAATACCGGCACGCCTTGGGACAAACGCCTACAACACGTGCTAAGAGACCTCCTCCGTAGTGCCTAGGCAGAGTCATATATTCTAGGAAGAAAATCCCCAAGATTTCGTTTCATTTCATTTTATTTCCTTAAAGACCCCGTAGTAGGGGTATTACGTAAGGGATGGGGATACAACATTTACAAACAAGTGTTATAATGCATTCAATTCTGTAAATAAAAACGTTGATACATCGTGAGCAAATTGTGAACAGCAGGTGATGGTAGCGATTTCATAAGGAAGGCTATTCCAGTCCTTAGATGTTCCGTAGAAAAATGAAGCTGAATATGTATTTGTGTGTGAATGTTGTTGTGCTACCTGCTGGGCATGGCCAATGCGTCGGGAACGGCGCGTAGGGGAACAATGTATGGTGGTCGATTGAGTGTCGAATAGTGGGCATGGGAGCAGCCGTCGCGGGAGCATGGCTAATCCCTTCGCTTTCTACGCTCCGCATGCCTTTGTTACCCTGGTCGTCTACTACGTGGTCGCTATGCCGTCCGCCATCTCGCTCTTGACAGTGACGCTCACCGAAAGCCCCGCGCAGCACTACCGCTTGAAAGGTGCGAGCGCACTCAACGAAATCATGCCTCGGATCATCAATTTCCCTGGTATAAAGTTGTCAAGATCGACACTGGAATCAAGTCCCCCCCCCCCCCCCGTATTTATATGCCTGGCCGCCACCTTGTGCTTTCAGTGGGCATGGGAGCAGCCGTCGCGGGAGCATGGCTAATCCCTTCGTTTTCTACGCTCCGCACGCCTTTGTTACCCTGGTCGTCTACTACGTGGTCGCTATGCCGTCCGCCATCTCGCTCTTGACAGTGACGCTCACCGAAAGCCCCGTGCAGCACTACCGCTTGAAAGTTGCGAGCGCACTCAATGAAATCATGCCTCGGATCATCAATTTCCCTGGTATAAAGTTGTCAAGATCGACACTGGAATCAAGTCCCCCCCCCCCCCCCGTATTTATATGCCTGGCCGCCACCTTGTGCTTTCAGTGGGCATGGGAGCAGCCGTCGCGGGAGCATGGCTAATCCCTTCGTTTTCTACGCTCCGCACGCCTTTGTTACCCTGGTCGTCTACTACGTGGTCGCTATGCCGTCCGCCATCTCGCTCTTGACAGTGACGCTCACCGAAAGCCCCGCGCAGCACTACCGCTTGAAAGGTGCGAGCGCACTCAACGAAATCATGCCTCGGATCATCAATTTCCCTGGTATAAAGTTGTCAAGATCGACACTGGAATCAAGTCCCCCCCCCCCCCGTATTTATATGCCTGGCCGCCACCTTGTGCTTTCAGTGGGCATGGGAGCAGCCGTCGCGGGAGCATGGCTAATCCCTTCGTTTTCTACGCTCCGCACGCCTTTGTTACCCTGGTCGTCTACTACGTGGTCGCTATGCCGTCCGCCATCTCGCTCTTGACAGTGACGCTCACCGAAAGCCCCGTGCAGCACTACCGCTTGAAAGTTGCGAGCGCACTCAATGAAATCATGCCTCGGATCATCAATTTCCCTGGTATAAAGTTGTCAAGATCGACACTGGAATCAAGTCCCCCCCCCCCCCCCCCCGTATTTATATGCCTGGCCGCCACCTTGTGCTTTCAGTGGGCATGGGAGCAGCCGTCGCGGGAGCATGGCTAATCCCTTCGTTTTCTACGCTCCGCACGCCTTTGTTACCCTGGTCGTCTACTACGTGGTCGCTATGCCGTCCGCCATCTCGCTCTTGACAGTGACGCTCACCGAAAGCCCCGCGCAGCACTACCGCTTGAAAGGTGCGAGCGCACTCAACGAAATCATGCCTCGGATCATCAATTTCCCTGGTATAAAGTTGTCAAGATCGACACTGGAATCAAGTCCCCCCCCCCCCCCGTATTTATATGCCTGGCCGCCACCTTGTGCTTTCAGTGGGCATGGGAGCAGCCGTCGCGGGAGCATGGCTAATCCCTTCGTTTTCTACGCTCCGCATGCCTTTGTTACCCTGGTCGTCTACTACGTGGTCGCTATGCCGTCCGCCATCTCGCTCTTGACAGTGACGCTCACCGAAAGCCCCGTGCAGCACTACCGCTTGAAAGGTGCGAGCGCACTCAATGAAATCATGCCTCGGATCATCAATTTCCCTGGTATAAAGTTGTCAATATCGACACTGGAATCAAGTCCCCCCCCCCCCCCCGTATTTATATGCCTGGCCGCCACCTTGTGCTTTCAGTGGGCATGGGGGCAGCTGTCGCGGGAGCATGGCTAATCCCTTCGTTTTCTACGCTCCGCATGCCTTTGTTACCCTGGTCGTCTACTACGTGGTCGCTATGCCGTCCGCCATCTCGCTCTTGACAGTGACGCTCACCGAAAGCCCCGTGCAGCACTACCGCTTGAAAGGTGCGAGCGCACTCAACGAAATCATGCCTCGGATCATCAATTTCCCTGGTATAAAGTTGTCAAGATCGACACTGGAATCAAGTCCCCCCCCCCCCCGTATTTATATGCCTGGCCGCCACCTTGTGCTTTCAGTGGGCATGGGAGCAGCCGTCGCGGGAGCATGGCTAATCCCTTCGTTTTCTACGCTCCGCATGCCTTTGTTACCCTGGTCGTCTACTACGTGGTCGCTATGCCGTCCGCCATCTCGCTCTTGACAGTGACGCTCACCGAAAGCCCCGTGCAGCACTACCGCTTGAAAGGTGCGAGCGCACTCAACGAAATCATGCCTCGGATCATCAATTTCCCTGGTATAAAGTTGTCAAGATCGACACTGGAATCAAGTCCCCCCCCCCCCCCGTATTTATATGCCTGGCCGCCACCTTGTGCTTTCAGTGGGCATGGGAGCCGCCGTCGCGGGAGCATGACTAATCCCTTCGTTTTCTACGCTCCGCATGCCTTTGTTACCCTGGTCGTCTACTACGTGGTCGCTATGCCGTCCGCCATCTCGCTCTTGACAGTGACGCTCACCGAAAGCCCCGTGCAGCACTACCGCTTGAAAGGTGCGAGCGCACTCAACGAAATCATGCCTCGGATCATCAATTTCCCTGGTATAAAGTTGCCAAGATCGACACTGGAATCAAGTCCCCCCCCCCCCCCGTATTTATATGCCTGGCCGCCACCTTGTGCTTTCAGTGGGCATGGGAGCAGCCGTCGCGGGAGCATGGCTAATCCCTTCGTTTTCTACGCTCCGCATGCCTTTGTTACCCTGGTCGTCTACTACGTGGTCGCTATGCCGTCCGCCATCTCGCTCTTGACAGTGACGCTCACCGAAAGCCCCGTGCAGCACTACCGCTTGAAAGGTGCGAGCGCACTCAACGAAATCATGCCTCGGATCATCAATTTCCCTGGTATAAAGTTGTCAAGATCGACACTGGAATCAAGTCCCCCCCCCCCCCCGTATTTATATGCCTGGCCGCCACCTTGTGCTTTCAGTGGGCATGGGAGCCGCCGTCGCGGGAGCATGACTAATCCCTTCGTTTTCTACGCTCCGCATGCCTTTGTTACCCTGGTCGTCTACTACGTGGTCGCTATGCCGTCCGCCATCTCGCTCTTGACAGTGACGCTCACCGAAAGCCCCGTGCAGCACTACCGCTTGAAAGGTGCGAGCGCACTCAACGAAATCATGCCTCGGATCATCAATTTCCCTGGTATAAAGTTGTCAAGATCGACACTGGAATCAAGTCCCCCCCCCCCCCCCCCGTATTTATATGCCTGGCCGCCACCTTGTGCTTTCAGTGGGCATGGGAGCAGCCGTCGCGGGAGCATGGCTAATCCCTTCGTTTTCTACGCTCCGCATGCCTTTGTTACCCTGGTCGTCTACTACGTGGTCGCTATGCCGTCCGCCATCTCGCTCTTGACAGTGACGCTCACCGAAAGCCCCGTGCAGCACTACCGCTTGAAAGGTGCGAGCGCACTCAACGAAATCATGCCTCGGATCATCAATGTCCCTGGTATAAAGTTGTCAAGATCGACACTGGAATCAAGTCCCCCCCCCCCCCCCCGTATTTATATGCCTGGCCGCCACCTTGTGCTTTCAGTGGGCATGGGAGCAGCCGTCGCGGGAGCATGGCTAATCCCTTCGTTTTCTACGCTCCGCATGCCTTTGTTACCCTGGTCGTCTACTACGTGGTCGCTATGCCGTCCGCCATCTCGCTCTTGACAGTGACGCTCACCGAAAGCCCCGTGCAGCACTACCGCTTGAAAGGTGCGAGCGCACTCAACGAAATCATGCCTCGGATCATCAATTTCCCTGGTATAAAGTTGTCAAGATCGACACTGGAATCAAGTCCCCCCCCCCCCCCCGTATTTATATGCCTGGCCGCCACCTTGTGCTTTCAGTGGGCATGGGAGCAGCCGTCGCGGGAGCATGGCTAATCCCTTCGTTTTCTACGCTCCGCATGCCTTTGTTACCCTGGTCGTCTACTACGTGGTCGCTATGCCGTCCGCCATCTCGCTCTTGACAGTGACGCTCACCGAAAGCCCCGTGCAGCACTACCGCTTGAAAGGTGCGAGCGCACTCAACGAAATCATGCCTCGGATCATCAATTTCCCTGGTATAAAGTTGTCAAGATCGACACTGGAATCAAGTCCCCCCCCCCCCCCCCCCCGTATTTATATGCCTGGCCGCCACCTTGTGCTTTCAGTGGGCATGGGAGCCGCCGTCGCGGGAGCATGACTAATCCCTTCGTTTTCTACGCTCCGCAGGTGTGTATCCGCTTTTCTATCTTCGCTACTGGTGTAGCTTCTAATAATCTGCGTTTACTGTCTGCTTTTATTTTAGTACGAATGTAATTTGAATAAGGTTATGGCCAACGCTGCTTACACGCCACACATACTTGAGAAATGGCACCGACCCAGACAAGCTACGATTGCGAAGACTTATACCCGATGCACACATTGCCAGGAGTCATGCAGGGCAGACTTACAACACCTCATTTGGAGCTGTGCAGCTTTTTCACAAGGGAGATCCAACATTCAGCATTTACTACACGGAGACATTAGAACACTGGGAATTGCAATACAAACTAACCCTGAAACACAGAAAGCCATTGCGACATATGGCAGACAAAGTGGCCGGTTTCGAGTAGTGTAGAAGGGGTCGATCAGCCCATGTGAGAGCGGCGGAACTGAACATGCACCTGAGCCTGCATAAAGCGGAAGGTCCAAGACTGAGATGAAGAAGTGATTCAGCCAACAGTCTCGGAACCCACATTCCCTTCCATCCTAATCCCCATCAGCGGCCTAGAGCCGTCCCCTTCCTTAAAATAAAGGCTTTACTCATTCATCTTCGCTAGAAGGTCGGACGACCGCTTCTTGGTAATGCTTCCATGCCCACGGGTGCATTATGAAACTTTATGCAATTGTTTTGATTCTTCTTTGTTGCTGCTCTGATGTGGTGAAATTGAGACTAACCCTAGCCCAGTCCGCACTCGATCTACTTAAACCGAGAGCGAATCGGAGCAAGTGCAGATAGGTGCCATGATGCAGATGCTGAAAAAGACAAATGACAGCGTCAAAGAACTATCGAAAGATTTTTCATTGGGTCAAGCGACTGCAATAGCCGATATTTAGGCAACGAAGTCTAACCAAGAAACATTAGAAACTAGGCTCATTGACATGGTTACCCGCATTGAAACTCTTGAGCGTAAAACCAGCGACTCTAGCTTCATGAGTCATCGCATAGCTGGCGTGCAGGATACTGCCACGCGCCTGACGTCACAGCAAGCTTCAATCCATAATCGCGTAGACGATCTAGAAGATCAGTCCAGACGCGAAAACTTGATTATACATGGTATTCCTGAAGCACGTGAAACATGACAACAAACCCAGCAGAAAGCGCTTGCCGTGTTGTCCACCGCGATGGGCAGTAGCATCTGAGAATCCGAGATCGAACGCGCACACCGTTTAGGCAGTTTCACAGCATCAAAATGTCGGCATGTTATTATAAAGTTTACTTCTTTTAAAAACACAGAAACTGTGCGGGCATTACGGTCAAAATTCAAAGAGCATAGAATGTGAGTTGCCGAAGACATTTCCGCCGCCACTCGCCATGCTAGAAGAAAGCTGGTTCAATTCACCAAAGGATTACCCTGGTCACCGAACTTCCAGCTGCGGCACAACAAGCTCATTGTTCACAATAAACGCTATATATACGACGCAGCCGGCAGCAGCTAAACCCGCCCATTTCCGGTGATTCATCTATAGCGACCTTTAGCGCCAAGCTTGAGCGGCGAAACACCACCATGGGCAAGCGCGAGGGGACGTGGTGGATTGTTGCCGGCACCCAGTGTGTCTGTACTTTTGGCAAATGTCAGAAGCGTACTTAATAAGCGTGAGTACCTTGAATCAGTTGTTGACACGCGCAATTCGGCTATCATTGCGCTCACTGAAACCCGACTTCACCCAAACATTACTGACAACGAAATATTTCATGACGCACCTAGCTTCAGCATTTATCGCTGTGGCCGTGAATCACGTGGAGGAGGCGCGGCGTTATGTTGGCTATCTCCCGAGATATTACGTCTTCCTATATTCCTGTTCAAACTAATCTAGAAACTGCATAGGCGCACGCTTATATCTGTCATTAAAGCTTTGTGTTTGGGGTTTGCTATCGTCCGCCCAATAATTGCTCAAATTTCGCTGCCCATTTACATGATGCCATTGATACCATTATTACACGTCATCCTAACGCATTCATTTTTCTCCCGGGAGACTTCAACTTCGTCCCCCAGCTTTGAAACAGTTTTCATCAGAAAGCTTTCACTTTATCAATGTTAGCTCGGTATTCTCTCTTTATAAGCTTGTTTCACAACCTACTAGGCTATCGCACAATACGGCAAATACGCTGGACCTTATACTAACGAACTGTCCTGATATCGTCTCTGATTTATCGTATCTGCCAGGTATAAGCGATCATTTATCGCTCTGTTTTGAAGTAAAATATCGTGAGTCAGTAAACCGGAGAGTCAAAAAGTCCCTTCGTAATTACAGCAAAGCCAACTTTGAAGCTATTAATAACGAAATGTCTACCTGTCTCAACGTTTTCTTAGATGATTGTGAAAGCCGTACTACCGAAACTAACTGGAATATGTTTACAACAAAAGTACATGAACTAATTGACAGGCCCGTACCTATGCGCACAATTTCTTCGCATTCAAAAGCACTTTGGTATAACTCGCATTAAAACGACTTCGTAACAAAAAAAAATATAACGCGACTATAGTGCTCTACCAAGCATTTTCCCTTCGAGCAGCGGTGGGATGCATATGAGAAAGCGAATAATGTTTATGTCTCCGCACTGAAATGCTCTCGTAATAATTTCCTACAAAATACTTTGCCAGCTATGCTCAGTAATGATCCAAAAAAGTTTGGGCGAACCGTTCACCCCGACCGTAACAGCATTACTTTAAAAAAAAAATTAAATTATGGGGTTTTACGTGCCAAAACCACTTTCTGATTATGAGGCACGCCGTAGTGGAGGACTCCGGAAATTTCGACCACCTGGGGTTCTTTAACGTGCACCTAAATCTAAGTACACGGGTGTTTTCGCATTTCGCCCCCATCGAAATGCGGAGCATTACTTTACTCTTCTGGTGAAGTAATACCAGTTGCAGACTGCACTGTGGTGTTAAATGATGTATTTTCCTTAATTTTGTTAGAACCTTGTCTACAACATTTCCCAACGTGCAGTGTTTTGATCCTCTAACAATGGATCCACTAATTATTCAGCCCTTGGCATCGAAAAAACTATGGAATCACTGAAAGTGTCCTCAAGCCCGGGAATTGACCTTATCATGCTAAATTCTTAAAAAGTACCAAAATATATTCTAGTATTATGCTATCCAAGATATTTCAACAATCAATTGATGAATTCACACTGCCATCCGACTGGAAAGTCGGAAAGGTGGTTCCAGTCCATCAATCTCGAAGTAAAAATTCACCCCTAAGCTACCGCCCGATGTCACTAACGAGTATTCCGTGCAAAATCCTCGAACAAGTCCTCTACACAAACATTGTTAATTTCCTTGATGCTAACTGGTTGTTTTCGACGGCCCAACATGGCTTCCGCCGGTCTTTTTCCTGCGAAACACAGTTGGCTTCCTTTACACACGAACTGCACAAAATTATTGATCGTCGTTCTATAGCTGATTGGGTCTTCCTAGATTTCGCAAAAGCTTTTGAAAAAGTTTGCCACAGTTTACTTCTCTTTAAATTAAGCAAATTGAACATTGATAGGAAACCTCTCTCGTGGATCGAATATTTTCTAACCGGACGCTCACAATTCGTGTCTGCTAACACTTTATTTCCCCGTTGAGGCTAGTTCATTCTGGCGTTCCCTAAGGTTCAGTGCTCGGCCCTCTCCTGTTTCTCATTTATATTGTCACGTGGTGGTGACGTAGAAGAACACAGTAGCAATACTGTGAACGAGAAAACTAACTTTTATTGGGCGAACTTGTGCCCACAAAACAGGCTACACTTATAGCACAACGAAAGCGGCGAACACAGTCGGCGATCGTCGGAAATCTGATCAGCGGGTCAAGCGCGTCGGCTTTTATACAGAATCGTCGAATGTTCCAGACTAATCGTTGGGACTCGCGTGCCTTCCACAAAGTTCTACAGCATTCGCGTCAGGCGAATAAATCAGATAACACAAGGTTCGGCGACAACAGACTGCGGATAGAAGCATCGATAACTTTCCAGAAACTTCAGATACATGCAAGCGCGTCCCGCGCTGTGCGATAAGATTTGTTAGGCGGCGAAACGTGGTCGCCCGATAAATATAAGTACACGTGTCAATACCCCCCTCTTAAAAAGCATCGTCCCGATGCTACAAATATAAGAGAGCGAAACACAAAAGGACACTTACTAAACATAAGTAACAAAACAACGAAAAGAAATCAAGTCCAAAGGTCAGTTACGCGAAGTCCCAAAGTTCGTCAACGCTGGTGGTACGGCTTGAGTCGCACAACGTGGACAATTTCAGGTCGTGAGCGGCGCCGCTGTGACAGCGAAATGCCGTCTGGCACGACCTCATAGTCCAGTGCGCCAATACGTCGGATGATCTTGTATGGTCCGAAATAGCGACGCAAGAGCTTCTCGCTCAGTCCTCGTCGGCGTATAGGGGTCCAAACCCAAACACGGTCACCGGGCTGGTACTCGACAAAGCGTCGTCGGAGGTTGTAGTGTCGGCTGTCGGTCCTCTGTTGGTTTTTGATCCGCAGGCGGGCGAGCTGTCGGGCTTCTTCGGCGCGCTGGAGATAGCTAGCGACGTCAACATTCTCTTCGTCAGTGACGTGGGGCAGCATGGCGTCGAGCGTCGTCGTCGGGTTCCTGCCGTAAACCAGCTTAAACGGCGTGATCTGTGTTGTTTCTTGCACCGCCGTGTTGTAAGCGAAGGTTACATACGGCAGGACCGCGTCCCACGTCTTGTGCTCGACGTCGACGTACATTGCTAGCATGTCGGCGAGGGTCTTGTTGAGGCGCTCCGTGAGACCATTCGTCTGCGGATGGTAGGCAGTTGTCCTCCTGTGGCTTGTCTGGCTGTACTGCAGAATGGCCTGGGTGAGCTCTGCTGTAAAAGCCGTTCCCCTGTCGGTGATGAGGACTTCTGGAGCACCATGTCGCAGCAGGATGTTCTCGACGAAAAATTTCGCCACTTCGGCTGCGCTGCCTTTTGGTAGAGCTTTAGTTTCAGCAAAGCGGGTGAGATAGTCCGTCGCCACGACGATCCACTTATTCCCGGATGTTGACATCGGCAACGGCCCCAACAAATCCATCCCAATCTGCTGGAATGGTCGGCGAGGAGGTTCGATCGGCTGTAGTAATCCTGCTGGCCTTGTCGGTGGTGTCTTGCGTCGTTGACAGTCTCGGCATGTCTTGACGTAACGGGCGACGTCGGCGGTCAGACGCGGCCAGTAATACCTTTCCTGTATTCTCGACAGCGTCCGGGAGAATCCGAGGTGCCCAGCGGTTGGATCGTCGTGTAGGGCGTGCAGTATCTCTGGACGCAGCGCTGACGGTACAACAAAAAGGTAGCTGGCGCGGACTGGTGAGAAGTTCTTCTTCACGAGTAGGTTGTTTTGAAGCGTGAACGAAGATAATCCACGCTTAAATGCCCTAGGGACAACATCGGTGTGCCCTTCCAAATACTCGACTAGGCCTTTTAGCTCCGGGTCCCCTCGTTGTTGTTCGGCGAAGTCTTCCGCGCTTATTATGCCAAGGAAGGCGTCGTCATCCTCGTCATCTTGCGGCGGTGGGTCAATGGGGGCGCGTGATAGGCAATCGGCATCTGAGTGTTTTCTTCCGGACTTGTATGTTACAGTGATGTCGTATTCTTGTAGTCTGAGGCTCCACCGCGCCAGCCGTCCTGAAGGGTCCTTTAAGTTAGCTAGCCAACACAACGCGTGGTGGTCGCTGACGACTTTGAATGGCCTGCCATAGAGGTAAGGGCGGAATTTAGCTGTAGCCCAAATGATGGCGAGGCATTCCTTTTCAGTCGTAGAATAATTGCTTTCCGCTTTTGACAGCGACCGGTTAGCATACGATATCACCCGTTCAAGTCCTTCTTTCCTCTGGACTAGGACGGCACCGAGGCCTAGGCTACTGGCGTCAGTGTGGATTTCGGTATCGGCGTCCTCGTCGAAGTGTGCAAGTACCGGCGGCGACTGCATGCGTCGTTTGAGTTCTTGAAATGCCTTGGCCTGCGGCGTTTCCCACTTGAACTCGACATCACATTTGGTTAGATGTGTTAGCGGCTCCGCGATGCGTGAAAAGTCCTTGACAAAGCGCCTATAGTAGGCACACATGCCAAGGAATCTGCGCACTGCCTTCTTGTCGGTTGGCTGCGGGAACTTTGCGATGGCAGCTGTCTTCTGTGGGTCGGGGCGTACTCCTGATTTGCTGATGACGTGGCCTAGGAACAAAAGCTCATCGTAAGCGAATCGACACTTTTCCGGCTTCAGAGTGAGCCCTGATGACTTGATGGCCTCTAGTACTGGTAGTTCTGGTAGTACTGGTAGCCTCTAGTAGTTCTTCTACCCAGCACCTCCACCAGATGTCACGTGGTGGTGACGTAGAAGAACACAGTAGCAATACTGTGAACGAGAAAACTAACTTTTATTGGGCGAACTTGTGCCCACAAAACAGGCTACACTTATAGCACAACGAAAGCGGCGAACACAGTCGGCGATCGTCGGAAATCTGATCAGCGGGTCAAGCGCGTCGGCTTTTATACAGAATCGTCGAATGTTCCAGACTAATCGTTGGGACTCGCGTGCCTTCCACAAAGTTCTACAGCATTCGCGTCAGGCGAATAAATCAGATAACACAAGGTTCGGCGACAACAGACTGCGGATAGAAGCATCGATAACTTTCCAGAAACTTCAGATACATGCAAGCGCGTCCCGCGCTGTGCGATAAGATTTGTTAGGCGGCGAAACGTGGTCGCCCGATAAATATAAGTACACGTGTCAATATTAATGACTTGCCGCAATGCGTGACCTCTAACATTCACTTATTCGCCGACGATTCCGACGATCTTCCAAGAAATTATTGACCAAAATGATGTTACGATCCTTAAGAACGATATCAGCTGTATATCTAACTGGTGTAAACTCTGGCTGATGGAACTCAACACAACGAAATGTAAGGTATTACGTATCTCCCGTACAACTTCTTGCCCCACTTCCTACTTGCTTGAGAATTCCGCTCTCGAATCCGTAACATCCCATTGCTATTTAGGTGTCCACATAACTTCCTCTCTTTCTTGGTCTATTCATATTAGCAAAATAATTAGAAATGCAAACCGCTCGTTAGGTTACATCCAGCGCAATTTTTCATCTGCTCCTGTTTCTTTAAAACTCCTTCTTTACAAATCTTTAGTCCGAAGTAAACTCGAATATGCCTCTTCCATCTGGGACCCCAGCACTGCTATATTAACCTCTGCCCTCGAGCTTGTCCAAAATAACTCTGTCCGCTTTGTTCTAGGAGACTACAGTCGTTCTGCCAGTATCACTTTAATGAAATACTTTCTACAGCTTGCGTCACTCGCCTGTCGCCGCAAGTTTTCTCGCCTGTGTCGCTTCCACAAAATATATTACTGCGCCGCCCCACACAACGACCTTATTCTTCCTCCATCATACATTTCCCCTCGTTTCGATCATGCACAAAAGGTGGCAATAATGTCGTGCTTAACGCAAACATGTTATCAATCATTTGTACCCCGCACCTCACAGGATTGGAACCACCTTCCAGGATCAGTCACGTCCATTGCTCACTATTCTCAGTTTCATAACGTTTTAAACACAAGTGTATTGCAAATGTAAGTAACCAAGAATGTAATTATTTTTGTTATCGGTCAATTGTTTGAATTTTTGTTGCTTCCTGTTTTTATCTCATCTTTTTAGCTAACATTGTATTAACAGAAAAAAAACCTGTATCGTGTCTTCTTTTCCCGCATGTTCCACTCCCCTCTGTAATGCCTCTGGCCCTCAGGGTAATACTAATAAATAAATAAATAAATAAATAGAACCTGTGGAAGAGGGAAAGGATGGCAATGCGGCGACAGAAGGATAGAAGCGATAAGGAAGATTATTTTTTTAAAGCTGATATGCTGACGTTGTAGGAGTATGTGGAATGAATATACCTGGTGGCGCAATTTTGAACTGCCTCATGGCCATTGGCAGATGCGTATTCGAGTTTCGTTCTTACCAATGGTATATAGGCTAACAGTTTTACATGCACTGGAGCAAGGCGAAGGTGACGTCTTAGAAATCCCAATGTTTTGTTAGCCGATGATATAACATTAGTAACATGCGCATTCCAGGTTAGATCATTAGTCAAGGTGACACCTAGGTATTTGTAGGATTCCACTCATTCCACGGTGACGTCACCAATCAGATAAGAAAAGCGAAGGGGGTGATGACAACGGGTAAATGAGACAAGTTTGCATTTATTAAGAGTTGAATGTCATCAACCAGACATCACACCATTCTTGCGCTCGGTTAAGGTCGGATTGAAGAGTTGCTTGGTCAGTGATGGTATTGACTGCGCGGCAAATAACGAAGTCATCGGCAAACATACGGATATGCAGGACACATGCAAGGGTAAGTGGTTAATGTAAATTAAGAAAAGAAGGGGACCAAGGACGGACTCCTGTGGTACGCCTGATGTGACGAGTGCAATGTTTGAAGCGTGGTTATTAAATGAGACACACGTGAGCGCTTAGTTAAAAATTGCTCAAGTCATTTTAGGATATCAGGATGCAAATGCAAACGAGAAAGTTTTAGTAATAGGCGTTGATGAGCTACTTTGTCAAACGCTTTCGCGTAATCCAAGAATATGGCGTCCGTTTGTATGTTACGGTCAAGATTAGCATGAACATCATGAAGAAATAGTGCAAGCTGGGTCTCGCAAGAATGGCCCCTGGGGAACCCATGCTGCGAAGGATGAAAGTTTTTAGCATCTAGAAAGTTCATATGAGAGTATACTACATGCTCCATGATCTCGCAGGGAACACTTGTCAATGAAATGGGGTGGTAATTTAGGGGAGAATTTTTGTTGCCCGATTTGTAGACTGGAATAACCTTCCCCATCTTCCACTCGTCTGGCATGGTGCCTCTGGAAAGTGACCGTGAAAATAATAAATAGAGAAACTGTGCAGAAATGTGCTTCGTGTTTTTTAGTAGTTTCGAGTCACTGTCATCGATGCCAGATGATGAGGACAACTTAATATTCTCTATCACAGATAAAAGTCCACGTACTGTGAATGTGATGGCTGACATATTGCATTGTATATTTGTGGTTGGCGGAGGAGGAAGTGTGTCCATTTCACTAGTGAAGACTGAAGAAAACGCGTTGTTGAACATATTAGCGCATGTTAAATCTGTCACCGATTCACCCAGCTCGTTAGTAAGATTATTGATACGCGCTTTTTTGGGTTTTATCACCTGCCAGAATTTTCTTGGATTAGTAAGTAAAATGTTTGGCAGGTCATAGTGAAAAAAGGTTCGCTTGCCATCGCGAATTCCAATTAAGTACGCAGCTTCAGCAGCGTAAGTTTTCTCCCACGCAACTAAGCTTGCCTTAAATTTAGCGTGGCGATAGAGGCGCTTTTTTATTTTCTAGTCGTTTTAAGCATCTCGTAAACATTGGTTTTTGTCGATTGGATCGAATGGTTATCCTGGAAATAAATTGGTTCTTTAGTTCACATAGGTTGTTTTTGAACAACAGCCAGTTATCATAAATCGAATGGTTATGAAATTCATCTGCAAAAGTAGAAAAGAATGCATTTAATTCAGTATTTATAGCCTCATAGTTACCTTTGTCATATAAACGAATTGTCTTCTCGTGCATGTCGCGTGGTGGGGGAGCGAAAGTGAAGGCAACATGAATCACTTTGTGATCAGCAATCTCACGAAGATATGCAAGTCCAGAGAAAAGACGGGGAATGCGGGAGATGGAAATTCAAGACGATGAGCAAAACGTGAACAAGGTGAATGCAGGAGCCAACGTTTCGACAAGTGGACTTGTCTTCTTAAAGGCGACAAATGCTTTCCTCGCCACAGTATATATAGGTGGGGCCCCTCCAAAGGGGAGAGGGCGTGAGGCGGGAGGACGCGGAAACGAGGGAAAATGTGTTAGCGTGTCGAATTGAGAGTAAAGAAACACTGTGTACAAGGTCAAAGCCCGCCCCTCCCCCTTCCACCCCGGTCTGTCAATACACGCGCGTTAGCCGGCGTGTCAAGGGCGTCTCACACGACGGCTGACAAAAAAAAAAAGGGAAAGGAAAGGGGAGAAAAGAAAAGGGGGGGGGATACGCCAAGAAATCAAACTAAGAGTTGTCGCCTATAGCTTGAAGTTTAGCATAGCGAACAGATTCTAAAGCTCCCTTTGAAACGTTTATGCCTATTGGTTGCAATGTCTTGAACTTATGCATAAGGTATGATTCTCTGTATTTTCTTTCTCGTTCAGAACGGACATTTGACTGTAAGATGTAGAGTTTAAGTTCATCAAAGTTATGACATGTTTGGTTGAAATGCTCGGCGACGGCTTTGGGAAGCTTTTTAGCTGTGTCCGCGCGATGTCCGTTTAATCTGACGTTCATTGATTGTCCTGTTTCACCGATATATTGTTTCTTACAGAAGGAACATTCAAGCATATAAATCACATCCGAACTTGTGCAAGTGAAGCTAGATTTCATTTCATGTGTATAACTATTTGCGGTGCTTTTAATTTTAATGTCACTTTGAAGGTGCCTGCAGGTTTTGCACCTAGGGCGACAACATGCTTTTATTACGGGGAAATGCGGCTGGCTGACTTTTGCGTGCACTAAAATGTCTTTAAAGTTCTTGTTTCGGCGATAGGTAACCCTGGGTACATCCGGGAACGCTTCTCGCTGACGCTCGTTACTTGATAATATTGGGTGGTATTTTCTTAGGATGTTGTTTATGTTTGGGAGTGCATTAGAATATTTTGTTATTGTTACGTTTCGCCTACGACGCGCGGTATAGCCGGCGCGGATGCAACGGACGCCGGGGCTTCGTTCAAAGCGGCGGACATTTTGGCCCGTTCGGAGCTGCCGCAAAGCCTCCCCGCCAAGGGCGTCCAGGCGTGTTTCAGTGCCACGTGTCTTCGTGTGTGCGTGTGTGTGTGCCCACGCTTGTCAAAGCGCGGCAGCCGGGGAGAGGAGCTTCCCAAGTGTGAAGCGAGGGGGTCTGTCCGGCGCCGGCAAGGCGGATGCGTCACTACACTCGTCTCAACTTGTCTCTCAGCTCGTCCGTGCCCCGCCGTCACGTGGTCTCGTCACGAGGCCTTCCTCTTGCCCTCAACTCCGAGAGTATAAGAGCAGCTGCCCCCGGACGCCGGGAGAGAGGCTCCGATTTCTTCTGTTGAGTAACGTGCTCTCCCGTCTCTCCACTTCGGTCGACCTGACCGCCCGCTCTTTTGCGATGTTAGAATAAACAAGTTGTTCTGTTACCAGTCGACTCATGCTTTGCCGGGACCTTCGGATGCTTCCAGTTGTGCCCCAGGCCGCCAGGCCAACGCTACCCTTGGGGCTTGCGACCCAGATTCTAACAGCTGGTGGCAGCGGTGGGATTGCAACAACTGGCTGGTAGCGGTGAGATCGCGACAACGGAGGCCAGCAGCGAAGAGATGCGGTTGACTGTATGCTGAGCAGCACAACGACCATCCGGGAGCAGTGCAACGAGCCCTGTGTGATGACTGGTTGCCTGCAGCGGAACGACTGCGCTGAATTCTTGGCTGCGAGGTTTGGTGAGTGCGGGAATTTCTTCTTCTGAGTTTTGCCAGGCTTTTGTTAGTGTCAGAAACAGAGCTGGTAATTGTGGTTGTCGTTGCTGCCGGGTTAGTTTGCGGCAAGACAATAGTAGGCAGTAGAGAAAGCAGCATTCAGAGCAGCCATGGATTTGAAGTCGTTGCGCAAACCGAAATTGCTGGAGCTTGCAAGAGAGTTGGGTCTGGATGTCTCAGACAAACTCAGAAAACCAGAACTGCTAAGGGCTATTCTTGAGTTAGAAGCGGAGGATGACGAGCTGTCGGAATGCCTTGAGACCATTGAGGAGAGGGCAAAAAGACAGGAGCGCGAACTTAAAGAACAGAAAGAGAGACAGGAGCGTGAACTTAAAGAACAGAAAGAGAGACAGGAGCGTGAACTTAAAGAACAGAAAGAGAAAGATGAACGCGAACGAAAAGAGCAGAAAGAAAAAGAAGAGCGCGACCGTCAACACGCTTTGGAAATGAAGCGTCTCGAGGTAGAGATGGAACGCGCTCGTAATGGAAGTCAGGCACACGGTGCAGGAGAACGAGTATCGTTCAAAATGACTGATTTGATGCGGCCGTTTAAGCTTGGAGAGGACATTGGTTTGTTCCTGGTGAACTTTGAGCGAACGTGCGAGAAGCAGGGGTTCTCTCGGGAAACGTGGCCACAGCGCTTGCACACTTTGCTACCCGGCGAGGCGGCCGACGTAGTCGCTCGCTTGAAGAGAGAGGAGGCAGAGGATTTCGACCAAGTGAAATCGAGTCTGCTAAAAAAGTACAGGCTGTCAGCGGAGGCGTTCCGTCGGAAGTTTCGGGAAAATGAGAAAGGCAGAAGTGAGTCATATACCGAGTTTGCCTACAGGCTAATGTCAAACATGCAGGAGTGGCTCAAAGAAGAGAAAGCGTTTGGTGACCACGAGAAAGTTCTGCAGTGTTTCGGGCTGGAACAGTTTTATAGTCGGTTACCTGAGAACGTGCGGTACTGGGTCTTGGATAGACCAGACGTTAGTACGGTGGCTAGAGCCGCTGAGCTAGCCGAGGAGTTTGTGACGCGTCGGGCTCGCGGAGCTAAGGACGGTCAAAAGGGTGAATTTGGCTTGAAGTTTGAGAAGCCGAAGTTCACACCCATGAGAAAGCGGTTCGAGACGAGGCAAGCGCGCGTGTGTTATACGTGCCAGAAGCCGGGTCACGTTTCGGCGCAGTGTCCGACCGAACCTAAGGAGACGGCGGCAGCCGAAGCCGAACGCGGAAAACGGTTCGAGATGAGGCAAGCGCGCGTGTGTTATACGTGTCAGAAGCCGGGTCACTTTTCGGCGCAGTGTCCAGAAACAAAAACAAAAGTCGTGTTTTTGTCATCATGCAGCACTGACGAGAACATGAAGCTTCTCGAGCCTTACATGCGAGACCTCCTCGTGAACGGGAAAGAGTGCCGAGTGCTTCGCGATTCCGCAGCTACAATGGATGTAGTTCACCCCTCTTACGTAGAAACCGATATGTTCACGGGCGAGTGCGCATGGATCAAGCAAGCCGTGGAAGCTCATAGCGTGTGTCTGCCCGTAGCAAAAGTGCTTATTGAAGGACCTTTCGGAGCACTTGAGACGGAGGCCGCAGTGTCATCTATGCTGCCCCCCCAGTACCCGTACCTATTTTCGAACAGATCCGATCACCTCCTGTGCGAGAAGGGGCTTTTGTTTGGTGAGGCTAGCGTTCAGGCCTTAACCAGATCGAAGGTTCGGGAGCTCGCTGCAAAGGCGGTAGTTGCGGGGCCGACGTTGTCGAAAAATGAGAAAGGGTCAGAGGCGCAGCAAGCTGATAATCAGAGCACGTCCGAACTGAATACAATTGAGCCTGTAGCGTTGAAGGCACCAGATACTGGAGAGGAAATGCCCGAAACGGGAAAGTTAGAAGAGCTATCTGCAGATTTGCTCATCGCGCCTACGTCAGACGGACTTAATAGGTTGCTAAAAGTCAGCCGGGCGGCTTTGATAGCCGAGCAAAAGAAGGATGGCAGCCTAGAAAACATACGCTGCATTGTCAAGGAAGGTATCGCCAAGAAAAATGTTTGCTTTGTGGAAAGAGGTGGGGTCCTGTACCGGAAGTATCTAGACCGCAGGGGAGTGGAGTTCGATCAGCTGATCGTGCCTCAGTGCTACCGTCAGGATCTATTGCGCTTGTCGCATGGGGGTTCGTGGTCCGGACACCTAGGAGTTAAGAAAACTAAGGACCGTCTCTTGCAAGAGTACTATTGGCCAGGGTGTTTTCGGGACGCAGACCACTTTGTGAGGACATGTGACACCTGTCAGCGGGTGGGCAAACCAGGGGACAAATCGAGGGCGCCGTTGAAGTTGGTACCTATCATTACGGAGCCTTTTAGACGGCTCGTTATTGATACAGTGGGACCTCTGCCGGTAACAGCCACGGCGTACAGACACATTTTGATTGTGATCTGCCCAGCGACAAAGTTCCCTGAAGCAGTGCCGCTTAAAGAACTCAGCTCAGTTGAGATAGTCAATGCACTACTGTCGATATTTGCGCGAGTTGGTTTTCCTGCGGAAATCCAATCAGATCAGGGCACAGTGTTTACTAGAGCTTTGACGACAGCCTTTCTCGAAAGGTGCGGGGTAAAGCTGTTACACAGCTCAGTGTACCACCCACAGTCGAATTCCGTTGAGAAGCTCCACTCCGTCATGAAGCGCGTGTTGAGAGCATTGTGGTTTGAACAACAAACTGACTGGGAGCTGTGTCTGCCTGGGGTGAAGTTTGCATTAAGGACCGCGCCGCATGCGGCTACGGGGTT
The DNA here is from genome assembly GCF_023375885.2 of Dermacentor andersoni. Classification (NCBI taxonomy): domain Eukaryota; kingdom Metazoa; phylum Arthropoda; class Arachnida; order Ixodida; family Ixodidae; genus Dermacentor; species Dermacentor andersoni. Next base: position 2,471,629 of record NC_092818.1, read on the forward strand.
TTCGCCAGCTGAGCTAGTGTACGGTCGCTCGCTGCGATCTCCGCTTCGCATGCTTCGAGACGGATCACTGCCCTCTCCAATGGCTGCAGACCATCTTTTTCACAAATGGCCGCCTCCTGCGCTGGAGCCTCGCTTTGCAACAACATTCCTATGAGGTGCGTTACAAAAAGGGGAGTCTCAACGGTAACGCCGATGGCTTGAGTCGAAGCCCCTAACGTAAGAATCAGCCTCAAAATTGTTTGTTACTGATGTTTTTCTTCCTGAGGCAGGATTTTTAACATATTGCTTTTGTGTAGTGTTTCAAAGTGATGTGCTTTCTAGTGCAATTTTTCAATTTGTGGATGTGTTCTGAGTGCTGCAAAACTACTGTAAGGAACTAGGCAGTAGTATAAAAGGGGAAAGAGCCTGGCAGGGCTTAGTGAGGGTTGTGCCGTGCTTGCTGACTGAGCGGTTGAGTTTCGGCGTAGTTCTAACGCTTGCCGGGAACGAGAACAAAAATGTCAACTCTCCCGAAGTCACTTTGCAGTGTCCTGTGTTAACCTGAACGAGAGAACGAGGCCTTCTCTGTGCGCTGCGCTCAAGAAACGCCGAAGGACGACCGACTTCGGTTATGAGCATCATCAAGCGACATCCCTCCGGACAGCGGATGCAGTCCCCTGACCATCGGGATCTCCTTCCCCGGTGGGGCGGTCTGTTACGTTTCGCCTACGACGCGCGGTATAGCCGGCGCGGATGCAACGGACGCCGGGGCTTCGTTCAAAGCGGCGGACATTTTGGCCCGTTCGGAGCTGCCGCAAAGCCTCCCCGCCAAGCGCGTCCAGGCGTGTTTCAGTGCCACGTGTCTTCGTGTGTGCGTGTGTGTGTGCCCACGCTTGTCAAAGCGCGGCAGCCGGGGAGAGGAGCTTCCCAAGTGTGAAGCGAGGAGGTCTGTCCGGCGCCAGCAAGGCGGATGCGTCACTACACTCGTCTCAACTTGTCTCTCAGCTCGTCCGTGCCCCGCCGTCACGTGGTCTCGTCACGAGGCCTTCCTCTTGCCCTCAACTCCGAGAGTATAAGAGCAGCTGCCCCCGGACGCCGGGAGAGAGGCTCCGATTTCTTCTGTTGAGTAACGTGCTCTCCCGTCTCTCCACTTCGGTCGACCTGACCGCCCGCTCTTTTGCGATGTTAGAATAAACAAGTTGTTCTGTTACCAGTCGACTCATGCTTTGCCGGGACCTTCGGATGCCTCCAGTTGTGCCCCAGGCCGCCAGGCCAACGCTACCCTTGGGGCTTGCGACCCAGATTCTAACATTATAAAGGCCTGAGGTCTGTCAGATTCTAATGTGGGCTGTCTCTTCTCCAATTCCGACTGTCTCTCCAATCTTGACGCGGCATCATAAGCTCTATCGAGAGCAGCTTGGGGATAGTTCCTTTCTGCTAGTGTTGATTTAAGGTCATTTAGGTGGTGGATATAATCGTGGTCTTCGCTGCAGATTCTTCTTATACGTTTCGCTTGTCCGACAAAAATTCCTTGCTTGCAATGTCACGGGTGATGACTGTTGTAGTCTAAATATTGCTGGCTATCTGTAGGCTTCCGGTAAAGTGTCGTTCTCAGTTTACCGTTTTCTATGTAGACCTTCGTGTCCAGGAAGTTGATCTGACTAGGAGAGTGGTGAGCAGTAAATTTAATACTCGGGTGAAAGCGATTGAAATGGCTAATAAAGTCGGTTAAAACGCTTGTGCCGTGTTCCCATATTATAAATATGTCGTCAATGTGATAGGTGTAGGGTTTTAAAGGGTAGGATTTCAGCAGGTCTGCTTCAAGCTGTCCCATGAAAATGTTCGCATACGTGGGAGCGAATGGCGTACCCATGCTAGTGCCGAAAATTTGCAGGTAGTGTATAGAATCGAATTCGAAATAGTTGAGCGTGAGAACTAACCTAAGGAGCGATAAGTAAACTTCAGGAGCGTGCGCTTGGGGATTGATTGCGAGGGCTCTAGAAACGGCTTCAATTCCTTCACTCATGGGAATGTTAGTGTAAAGGGCACAAACATCCAAAGTGACTAGAATGGCGCCGTCGGAAAGGATTTGGTTGGCGTTGATGCCGTCGATAATTCGAAGGAAGTGCGGCGTGTCTTGAACGAAAGATGGGAGGGTGGTGGGTAAGTTTGACAGGTGGTGATTTAAGAACTTAGATAGTGGCTGAGTAGGTGTGTTGTTATTAGACACAATAGGCCGACCTGGGATTTCTGCTGTAAATATTTCTTCGACTGGAACTTTATGTATTTTAGGAAGAAGATAAAAGCGGCCTGCTGTTTTGTTTTTGGGCATCATGAAGCGATATTCAGATTGCGTTATTAGTTCCCTGGACCGGAGCTCCGCTATTGTGCTTGACACAATATTGCTGTAATCTGAAGTTGGGTTAGAGTCAAGTTTTCTGTAATGGATGTGGTTGCTCAGTTGTTTAGAGGCCTCATTCTTGTACTTTTCTATAGGCCAGATTACGATACTGCCGCCTTTGTCTGCTGGTTTTATTACAATATCATTACTTTTCGCAAGTTCTTTAAGGATTTGGTGTTGAGCGGGGGTGAAATTTTTGCGTTTCCGGCAATGCCGCGTTGACCCTAGAATTTCCTTTGATATCAGTTTTAAGTATAAATCGAGGTCTGGGCACTGTTCGGATTCCGGTGTCCACGTGCTAGGTGGTCTAAGAGAGTCTCTATCTTCTTTTCCTACATCTGGTCTACCGAAAAAGAACTCCTTGATGCGCATGCGTCGTGAAAACTGTTATATCTTTGTGGAGTTCGTATTCGTTTACTGCGTTGTTCGTCGGACAAAACGTTAGACCACGTTTCAGGAGATCAACTTCTTCGGGGCTTAGACTCTGGGACATGTCTACTACATTGCTGCAGCGCTCTGGATGCTCGCCTGTAGGACTGTCGGTGGAGCTACATGCTGCAGGGGTTACATTAGTTTCTTTGGGTGGATCTGCAGCTCTAATATCTTTGCGCTGGTATATATCTAGTAATTTTTCCTCCTTAGTTTGGACGATTTGTTTAAGTTCTCTTCTTTCCGTTTCAGTTAACTTTATGCTGTCGAGTTGATCAGAGATTATCATAAGTTGTTCTTTGCAGTGTTCTTCGAGAATGTCGATAAGGGAGAGCGATGCATTTTCTAGGACAGCATTTCACTTTAATGATAGCCTGGAGGGTAAAGAACCAAGGGCACATCTAACCTTAATTCTGAGACCTTTTGGGATTTTCCTCTGTTTAATGCAGCTAGTGTAAGTTTTTAGGTGAAATCTGTAATTTGTTTGTTTGGCGACGAGTTTGCGGGATTGGAGGAAAGGGCGAGATTTGTTGTTGCCTGTGCTATCCCTAGTGCGTGGTAGTCGTTTCTGTTTGGTTCGCGCAGACCTCCGGGGCGAAAAATGTTCAGGTGGTGTCTTTTTACGCTTCATTTTCTTGTCGAGGCCTGCACCGATGTCTGTCTGTGTATCGGTTTGCTTGTTAGTGTATGTAGCTGTTTGCGTGAAGGCTTCGCGGGTGGCTGTGGGCTTCCGTATGCGCGGATGTTGTAAAGGTGGTGTTGGTTCCGCGTCCACCGTTTGTGTAGATGCTTCTTGGGTTCTAGCTTCGGTGGAACGTGCGTGCGAGCTGGTGTTGAAAATTAAGGCGTGTCTTCCTGTGTTGAAGCTAACTGGGACGCAGGATTTATTGGTGTTGTAGGTTGCGTCGATTTAAAAGAGTTCCTGAGCCTGTACTTGATGTTGTTAGCCATTACCTTGACGCCAAAAAAATTGGGGTGAAGTCCGTCTCGGGCGAGCAGAATGTCGGGGTCCTGGTGTATTTCAGCGTGGTGGATGACATCGACGTTTTCGTGTTGGTTTCCAATGTCAAGAAGAAAATCATTGAGCTTACGTGTCCCTAGTGCGTGAGCTAGGAGTGTCGCTGATTGTTGAATAAGTGGCCTGTGTTTGTTTGCGATCCTGGGAAGTACTGTTGTTAGGGTGATTTCTGCGTTTTGTCTGTTGGTGTGCAAATCGTGTATGAGCGTTTTCATGGCCTTAACTGTGTTGTCACCGGTGTCGTGGTTAAGGTAATTTGTCTCGCAGTGAATGACGAAATGTGTGATGTGCTGTGGTGCTGCGGCAGTGAGGTCTCGGATGGTGTGTGTTGTGGCGCCGCTCTTAAAGCTAATGTATTGTGAGTGTTGGCCTGGTGGGAAATGTATTTCTACTCTAGAAGCCCGCAGAAAGTTTAGTCGCCTTTCATTTCTTTATAATTGTATGTTTGGTAACATAAAAATAGATCTGCCTGACAGTATAAAACCCCTAACAACACGACGCACACGCCATGGCCATGAATTTGCACAAACCCCAATCTTTGCCCGATCAAAATCTTTCAAATTCAGTTGTTTTCCAACAACTGTGGAAAAATGGAATTCTTTGCCGTCTGATATTTTTGGTTCCAATAATTTTCTCGCTGAGTTGCAGTGTCACCTTCTCTCTTAAGCTTTATTTTTCTTTTTGCTTTTTCTTTCTCGCTTGCTTTTTGTTGTCTTTTGTTTTGTACATTCATGTTGGATGTAACCCACACCTGCTTGGGCCACCACGTTGGCCTGCAGTATTTTGAAATAAATAAATAAAATGTTCGTGCATGTACTTGTAGTGACCGTCTCCAATTAGTGCTACGTGTGAAAAGGAAAGCAGAGGGCGCTCACCTTGTTCCTTCATCTTCCGTCAGTAGAAATCCAGAGAAAAGACGGGGAATGCGGGAGATGGAAATTCAAGACGATGAGCAAAACGTGAACAAGGTGAATGCAGGAGCCAACGTTTCGACAAGTGGACTTGTCTTCTTCAAGGCGACATATGCTTTCCTCGCCACAGTATATATAGGTGGGGCCCCTCCAAAGGGTAGAGGGCGGGAGGCGGGAGGACGCGGAAACGAGCGAAAATGTGTTAGCGTGCGGAATTGAGAGTAAAGAAACACTGTGTACAAGGTCAAAGCCAGCCCCCCCCCCCCTCCCCTCCCACCCTGGTCTGTCAACACACGCGCGTTAGCCGGCGTGTCAAGCAACGTTACGTTACGTTACGGCGTGTCAAGCAACGTTTTTCAGCCGGCGTCTGACACGACGGCTGACAAAAAAAAGGGGGGAGGGAAGGAAAGGGGAGAAAAAAAAGGGGGGGATACGCCAAGAAATCAAATTAAGAGTTGTTGCCTATAGCTTGAAGTTTAGCATAGCGAATAGATTCTAAAGCTCCCTTTGAAACGTTTATGCCTATTGGTTGCAATGTCTTGAACTTATGGATAAGGTATGATTCTCTGTATTTTCCCCTTTCGCCCTCTCCCCTTTGGAGGGGCCCCACCTATATATACTGTGGCGAGGAAAGCATATGCCGCCTTGAAGCAGACAAGTTCATTTGTCGAAACGTTGGCTCCTGCATTGACCTTGTTCACGTTTTGCTCATCGAAGATATGTAAGGGATGTTAAGCTTTCAGGATGACCGGTTAGTATAAGATCTAAAATATTGGCAGATGTCCCCTACACATTGGTTGGCTCCAGTACTAGCCCTGTTGAATTGTAATTTAAACACATTATATAAAGTCGCTCGCTTCAGTTTGATTTGTTAGTAAAGCAGTGGCATTGTGCCAGTTAATGCCGGGAAAATTAGCCTCCAAAAAGGATAGTAATAGCATTGCGCTGCTTTGAAATAATTTCATTTAATATGTTGTTAAAGCATTAGAAAAGTCTGGTTGATGGCGACGGGGTCTGTACCGAACACCTAGCAGTACTGTTTGTGGGGAACATTGACATTTTAACCACAGTGTGTCCAAGTGGCTGTCAACTCGTGTGCACGGCAATTGTTGGTTCACGGCAATCGGAACACCTCCGCCACGTGCGTCTCTCCGATCGCATCGAAAAACGTCGAAGTTGGGAAGGTCGGCCAGGACTTCTGCGTCACTGATTTCTTTTGTAAGCCACGTTTCTGTTAGTATCGGTAAGTTACTGGCGGATGATGACATAAGGCTTGATACGTGTTCACGCTTTGGCAGAAAGCTGCGTATGTTCGTGAAAATTACTGAAAAAGACAGATTATTACGCAGGATGGGAAGGCGAGTTCTTAGATTCGTAGGATAATGCGATTGCTATGCTGTTTCTTTGACGGTCTATGATGTCTCGTCAAATATGTAGCATTTACTACCTATGTGTAATTTTTTGTAACGCAATGAAAAGCGAACCGATTTTGCTTTCGCAAAAGCAACAAGGTGCCTGCGGTCGTTTTGCACAGCCTTAGAAAAATTTTCGCCGACACTGTGTTCAGTGCCTTTGAAATTACAGACATCTCATAGGACAGTCTATTTTGTCTTGAAGTCTGTAAATTTAACAATTATAGGGCGACGGCGTCCAGCGGTAGGCCTCCCGAGACGATGTGCTCGTTCAATTTCTTTTGTATCTCTGTTAATGTTAACGTGCTCAGAGCACGGCTGACTTACGGCTTCTTCAGACTGGGGAAATGTTTCCGAAGGATTACTATCAGGAACACCATAAAACATTAGGCTATTTCTGCGTGATCGGTTTTCAGCGTCATCCATACGCCGTTACAAGCAAGTGGCCAGGTCAGTAATTTTAGTAGTTTCTGGTTTTACACCCTCGATTTCATTTCGTAACGGGATGATGCTATGGCAAAGTTTTTCGACTACTGTTACTCGGGAATTCAAATCAGACACCATCTTATTCGTTGCCAATAGTTTGTTCTTAATGTCTTTCATTTCTGTGATTATTTCCTTTTGGCCGGCTGATAGTTTTTGCGGCTCTTTTAGTACAAGGTCTGCACTATCGGGACCCAGGTTAGATTCGATGTCTCCGACAAGAGAAGCAAGGACAGAATGGCACAAACACTCTCAACAGCAATAGCGACAGAGCACCGGGGGCTCGGCAGCTGCACCAGAAGGTAATTGCTGTTCTTTGCAAAAAGAGACTACTTGTTACCAACCTGTGTGGCGAAGAGCAACGGGTTAGTTGTCTGCATTGTGGTACAGCAACCGAGCCCACAGAGCGGTGTCGACAATCGCGGCTGCTTTATACTTGGCGGGAGCCGTAGTGTCAGTGCCGATGGGACTTTCCACAGGGAATCCAACATCCAGGGGCTGAATCTTATAACGGTTCGGTTGGGGGAACCGTTCATTTGACATCACCTGATTGGCCAAAATTTTGATTACGTCACAGGTCGTCAGAGGCAGCGGGGTGGTATCGCAATTTATTAATACCTCACGCATCTGTCAATCATCTTCAAAGCGAACCGGTCGTAGGAACCGGCGAAGGGGTAGTCCCCTTTGGGTTCCGTTGTTGTGGCTTAGCTGTTGGCTTGGGACCCTGGCCGCGTGCGCCGGTCGCGTGACCCCGGAGACAGGCAGGCGTCGCGCGCGGGCGCGTTGGTTGCTTCGGAGGCTATTACTTGCCTTCATCGTCTGCTTGGGCTTGCTCTTTCGGTGTCGACCACGGCTGGAAGTGCGATATGCCTTCGAAGAAGTGACAGATAATGAGTTGCACCGCCCTTGCCGGCTTTCTAAGTAGACCTTTTGCAGGCTACGCTATCAAATGGATGAGACTCGGGTGCAAGTGTACCAGTGGTCATTTCACGCAGACGAAGGAATATTGCGCGCTGCGGTTCATCGCCACCGGCCTGTAGCTCCCAGAGGTCGGTTGTTCGCGAAGCGTTCATCGGAATGGCCTAGACCTCTGCTGCCGACACTGTTCACGAAGTTGCTCTCGCGATTACTGTGTTGGCCGGTGAAAGGGCTGGGTGGGCTTCGCGGCTTTGGTGGGCTTCGCGGCTGTGCCACCACAAAGACCGCTAACCAGTTCATCCTGATCATGCAGGTTTTCGCCCGCATCATCGTCGACCTGCTCGTGTCTGCCTTCTTGGCAGCCTCTTCTGCCACTTCGGGAAACTTCGTGCCTGCTGCCCACGGAAGCGAACCCAGCGTCTGCCTCCTCCCTGTCGCCCATGCTTCAGGACGTTTGGCAGCGCCTCCAGCCCTGCTGTGGATCATCGAAACTAATGCAGCTACCATATCGCCGTCGACAACATCATATGCGCAACCTATAAAGCTGCAACCACTGTCCACCGCGCACTGTGGGCTTCGCGGCTGTGCCACCACACATACCGCTAACCAGTTCATCCTGATCATGCAGGTCAGTAGTTGGTATCAAGCTCCTTCTAAAAAATCAAGTGATTACTTTTTGGTGCAGCTGCCAAGCCCACAGTGCTGCATGTTACTTATTTCTGAATGTATTGAAGTCATACGCGCCTTGCTACTCCTATCAGGGGACATAGAGACAAACCCCGGTCCTGAAAAAGCCGTCCTCGAAGAACTAAAAAAGTTGTCTACTGGCCAGGCCACACTAATATCCGAGATGAAGAGCCTCAAAACCCAGTAACGAGCACAAACTGCACTATTGCTAATCTAAGCACCCGCCTCACAGAGTTAGAAAATCTCTGCAAAAATCTTTTAGCTCTCCGAACAGAAGTTGACGCCATTAGCACTAAGACCGGTCAACTAACCCATCGTATGTGCGATATTGAAGAGCGCCTTGACGACCTCGAGAACCGTTCCCGGCGCAACAATTTAATATTCTACGGTTTTCCTGACACTAACCCGAAGGAAACATACGTTCAATCGGAGCAAATAATCATAAGTCACTGTCTTAAACGCTTTGGTCTTATAGTCGAGCCCAAAGATATAGAGCGAGCACATCGACTAGGGCGTTACACCACTAACCGCAAACGACCCTTCATAGTGAAGCTTTCATCTTTCAAAACTAAAGAATCTATCCTCTCAAACGGTCCAAAACTAAAAGGCACATATTTCAGCATTGGGGAAGACTTCACGCGTCCAGTTCGAACCGCCCGAAAACAGCTCATTGCCTTTGCTAGGAACAAATTCGTACCATTTTCATTACGTTACAAAACATTGCAGATTGAAGCCCAGCGATATATCTTTGACACTGCAGCAGGAATTGTCAAAGCCGTATCGTAAAGATCATGTCGCCGTCAGCAACCACGCCATCAGCACCATAAATGCGCAAGAGCGAATCTTTCATTTTCTGTACTTTATACTAACCTACGTAGTTTTCTTCCCAAACGCGTGCTCCTGTCTAATCCAGTAGAATCAACCGGCAGTAGTATACTGATACAGAAACATAGCTCAATGATGACATTTCAGATACGGAGGCACTGGCTGACTTGCCGAACTTTAACATTTTTCGCCACGACCACAAAAAAGCACGTGGCGGGGGCGTACTCATCGCCACTAACAAAGAACTATCATGCTCTCTAATCATTACATCTTCACAACTGCAATCGCAATGGGTGATGTGTCGTGCCCCTCCCGAAGCAATAATACTTGGGGTATGCTACAGGCCCCCTCGATCTGATCCAGATTTCGCCCTCAAACTTGAATGAAATATTATCCCAGCTTACTCAAAAACACCCCAATGCACACATCCTCCTTTATGGAGACTTCAATTTCCCTAGCATTAATTGGCTCAATCAGGCTTCACCAACTTCAGGAAAAACCGAAGCAAGTGAATTTATCAATGTTTGTCTCAACTTTGACCTCATCCAACAAGTAACAGAACCGACGCGCTTCACTTGTGACTCCTCAAACATTCTAGACCTTGTACTAACGAATAACCCCGAAAGCTTAAAATCTATCGCATATTTACGAGAAATCAGCGATCACAAAGTTATTCATACCACTTAACTTCGCCCCCAAAACACGTCCCGTCTTCCGTAAAACAATTCACTTGTACGATAAAGCTAACTATGAAGCAATTAATAATGAATTACGAGATTTTCTGCCTGTTTTCCAATCCATTTTCGGTTCCCGTTGCCTCAGTGACAACTGGCTAGTGATTAAAGACAAAATTACTGACCTGACTAATAAATTCATCCCCACGGCGAGTTTTCTTGCCAATAAAAATAAACCATGGTTCTGTAAAAATTTAAAAAGACTCGAAAATAAGAAAAAGCGCCTTTTTCGTACTGCGAAATGTGATGGAAGTCCGAGCGCATGAGACAGCTACTATTCTGCGGAAGACGCTTATTACACTGCAATTCGGAAAGCGCAAGAAACATTTTATCATAACGACTTAGCTAAAATTATAAAAACTAACCCTAGAAAATTTTGGGAAGTCATAAACCCGCAACAAACACATGACGTCACACTTACAAGCGATAAAGACGAAATTGTGAGCGACGCTGTTTGTGCTGACACTTGGTCAGTCCGCCCGTCCGTTCCGCCCTCGTCCGCCCGCGTGCTGATGGCTCTCTGCTGGTGAGCGAGGAGCGGTCGCAACTTTCCCGTCCGCACGCCTGCTCGTCTCTCATTGGCTGGTCCGAGGCGGATGGTTCGGCTGTCGTCACAGCAAACATGGCGCGTGCTCGAAGCGAAGCGAAGCGGGGACGTAAGGCCTAAGCTACAGCCGCGTCAGAAACAGCCTATTTTTTCTCCTTTTTGTGATTTGAACTAGTTATCTGGCACCCACGGAGATAGTCATCGAAAGCAGCAAGCCGGCGTACCCTTCCAGACCTCATCAGTGCGTGCGATCGCCAACAGAAACAGACGGAGCGCAGGAAAGTGTGTGTTGCGTTTACTAGAGCGTCGGAAGATATATTTGAAGCCGTCGACTTCGTGATTTTTTGTTCCATGCTTCGCGTGCGTGTCGCAAATGAGAAGTCCATCACATACACGTGCATTCTGAGCAGCAGGACAGACGTTCAGTGCGTGGCGAAATAACCAGCGTCCGATTGGCGCACCCAGCGTACACGTTTGGTTTCTGCTCTGTGTATGCGGATCGTTGCCGCGAAGTGGTGAACGCCAGCCCTTCGCAACTTTCAGAAGTAATGATACGATCAGTAGCGATAAATTTTTATCGCCTTGTTATCACTGCCATTCCGCGTGTGCTATACTGCGCGTGAGCCGTTTTGCCGGCTGCGACGCGTCGAGGTGACCGCGACGTTCGAGCTGTTATGAAGTGCGTTTGCAAGCTACAAACCGTGATATGTATGTGCGATGTGTCGCAGCGTTGCTGGGCGTAGAAGTGCTCGTTCTACGCGATGTGCGTTTGCTCAGAAGTGAACTGTGCAGAAGTGTTGCCGATCGCGTTTTCATATTTAGTACCCTTACAGATAAGCCCTATCACACCGGCCTTTTCTGCTTCGTACATCTATCTTTTCTTTGAAAAGTTGTTACTGCACGGTTGAAGATACTTCTATCGGTGGGGGGAATTAGGGAACATCATAATAATTGCATACGTCAATACGTTCAGCGCTGTCGTGAAATGTGGAGGCACCTGAGAGCACTAATGTCATGAATGCAAATTCCTGGCAGCCTTGATTTTGATAATGTGGAAACTAGTGTGAAGATCAAGAATTTCTAGATTTCACGAAGTAAATTGCTTTATATTTTGCGATGCAAGCGGCTTACACAGCCAACAATCTGGGCTGCTTGTTTTTGAGTAGTGACTAAGCACAGCGTCTGTTTGTCAAGACACCAGTGGCATGGTAGATGAATCTGTTATAGGTAAGAACTGGATACTACCTTCTTATTAACTAAAAATTTTACGCTTGCTGACAAAAAGCAAAATGAGTGTAAAAATGAACACGTAGGACGAGTAGTAACAAGTGTCACAGGTATGGTGTGATATAACATTCTGCATGCAGCCAGCAGAACTGCGTGAAAGAAAGTTTGCCCGGAGTTCTTCATCACTGGCCAGCTATGGTCACGTTATTAATGCAGGCAGAATTGGGCAAGCGAAAGTTTGCGGCTACTTTGTTTATCTACCCTATTTGATTATCTGGTTCGTGTCGCCTGTTTTGGCACGAGCCTTCAGTTTAAAGCGAATAATAGCACAAGTACCAGCATTATATACCTGATAAGTGCTTTATTTTCTTTCCTCATGTTCATGCTGCCAACAGTCGTTAGCAAATAGTGTGCATTAAACGGACTTGGGCCTGTAAAGTATGTCCATTACATGTTTTTTCAGTGCACTTTCATCTGCCAGTAAGTTTACTGCTACCTATCATTCGTGGGTGTGGGATGTTGGACGCTATCAGTGGCTATCTGACTGATCTTTATTTTGAATAGGCCACGGTTCCACTCATTAAATGAACCGTTTTCAGCTGCGCTGCCAGACTATAGAAAGGGGGACCTCGCCTCTTGTCATTCTTTAGCATGTTCATGGCCACAGTGCATTGTCCCTGAGAAGTCAGCTGCTATCACAATATAAAACGTGCCTATTGGCTGCTATGAGTTTATCCTGAACACGAATTTTCACAGTTATGTAAGCATTAGTTATGTGACCGAAGCCAGCCAATGAGCATGAACTGCTGGCAAAATTTTCAAGTGACTCTGCAGGCAGAGTGTCTGCTCGCTATATTATGTTAGCCACACTGCTTTGTCAGTATGCTGAATTGTTCTTTTTTTGACAGAAATTTACTACCCAGCCAGACAAGATATTGCCAATTACCATCAAATTTTAGGCCCGTACACATGGTCACTTCTTTATTTTATGATATTCTGGACATGACACCCATGTCTAGCTTAGATTAGCAACATCAGCTTAACTTATGCACGGAGTTGAGTTGCTGCATGTGAGAAAAAAAATCACTGCATAGCTAATAGGAATTAGACTGGTACGAAAAAATTATTTGTCTTTATGGCTTGTAGTCTAAGTGGTGCTGTTCATTTGATGCACACAGTAACACGTGAACACAAATGTATGTGTACCTTCCATTTATGTGCGTGTGTGTGTGAATAAAACAGCACAACTTCTAATATCAAGGCACGTTGTACCAACTATACCCATTAAAGATGTTCTATGTGGTATTCAGCTGATCTTATTGAAATTTTATCACATGGTGCAGTTACAACATTTCACACCTTTATGTAAACCAATTTAAGACCTGTATTCACTGCATGTGAGAATGCATATTTTAGGCCAATGCAGTACCTGGGGTAGCAGCTTTTTAGTTAGCTTTTGCCACAGCTTATTAGAGGGATCTTGTTAATTATGCCATCCAAACAACTCGAATAAAGGTTTGTGTTTAGTATACCAGCAGTGAAATACTGAATGCAGCTGCAATTCTTTGTATACTAGTGAGATTAATTCCACTGCTCATTGTTCTGTAACGTGTTGTTCTTCAGTCACACATGGTGACAGTATTTGGCGTCATGAGTTCTAAGCTAATTTTCACATGGGCCTTTCGATGAAGTGAAATCTGCCTCTTCAACAGTCAGTTTAGTGGAAAGCCACCACTGAACCAATAGCTCAAAGACCAATCCCTGCATGCTTTTCGCCAATTGGGTAGTGCGCGGAAACTATGTGTGATACATCACTTCAGCTACACCAATAATCACACAGCTAAACCTGCCACATATAGTTAAGTCATTGATATAGGCAGAGGAAGATGATGCACGTATGTAACAGTTACTCATCCCTTGAAATGTGAATGACCCAAACGTTCGTGAGCATATCAGTCACAACCATCCAGTAGCACAAGTGGGAACACTTGTGCTATCACAAGCGAAAACAAGTAGAATAGTACCACTGTCTCAGCTGGTTTGTCGTGATTACCTTGCCTGCAAGTTTCTTGTTTATATTGGATAGGCTTCCTACTTTATGAATTAACAGCTTTCACAACATTTACTGTGCTAACGAAGGCACAGCACAGGTACCAGTACTGAAGGAGGTATATACAAGTAGGGCAGATAACTTGTGGGTAAGTTCAAAAATAAACAGGTAAAACTATGTCGACAAACCATTTTCACAATAGAAGATATACCATCGGCAATTAAAGCACGTTTAGAACATGCAATAAGTGCCCTGTGGGGAGATTGAGACCTGTGATGCGAAAAACTTGTTTGCCTTTTAAATATTGACATAAAGAAAAATTCCAGTCTGTACTTCTGTGTCTGAGGGTAGAATATCAAAGGAGAGGTGCAAAACTGATTTTGCATGTAGTAGTCCCTTATGAATGTGCTACTCAAGTTGTGCCAAGCATAGCTATCTGTGTGCAAAGCATTGCACAAGGTACCATATGTATGTCTGACACATTAAAAATTTTTTGCATTGAACATTCTGAGCTCTAAATGTGATTCATGCTGTTTTCAGCTACAAATAGCGTGTATACATGTTTGACCTGCACCACAAAGAGCTGATGTGACAAAAAACTGTGTACACCTTAGTGTTATGTTGCCTTTCATGGTGTCTCAGTTTACTTAATACAGTTTTGAATTTACAGATTGCTTCACATGTTTATAGCTAAAAACCACAGAAAACTACTTGCATTGTGACTGCGAGGTCACAACACGAGCATTTGTGTGGTATCTTTCCTTTTCATCAGTGTGTCCTTGCACTATAAATGTAAAACATGACACCTGCAAACCTGAGCATCCACCATTACATTTCAAACACTTTGTTGAATGCTCGGCAGTTATGCTTACAAGCACATTGTGACAGCAAATCTACACCACCTTAATTTAAGTGCAATGTAAAGGGTTGTTTGTGCATGGCCAAGCTGTTCTAACGTGCCTGCAGGGATACAGCATTGTCCAGTGGCACCGTATAGTTCAGGCGTAACAGTGCACTAGTAAACAGAGCGGCTGATAATACTAAGCTGACCCATATGTAGGAGCATTATATTAGCTAACCCACACGCAAAGTTGCTTTCAGTGTACTGAATAACCACAGCTTTGATTTGCCAAGTTATATCGCTGCACACACACAGCACTGAAACAAAGTCTGTACAATGGTGAGAAATGCGCCAAGGAATTAGATTACTTGTGATGTGTGGATTTGAATAGTAAATGTGAATGCATACCCAATTCACCAGTATGCATGTTTTCTTTTGGAACAATTTTACATTTGGCCCAGAGGCTGAGCCACTACGGCCTCTTGACTGGAAATTTCTGTGCTCTCTAATGCTCTAATGGGAGTATCATTCATTTGGCTACCTGAATAGTGAATAGGTAATAGAACACTACAATCTTTCAGTTTTACGCAGAGCACCTTGTGCATTATTCAGAAAACTGAACCTAAGGAACTATTCGCTGCTTTGTTATGGAAATAAAAAAAATGGCAATGAATATTTCCTCACTTTTTGTATGGCCCTGTCTTCTGCCCTACGTGCCTTCATTTCATTGTCATGTGCATGCTAAAACAGCAACTAATTAAGAAAGACAAACACAAAACTACTAACTACATCAACTTTTTCACACCACAAGAGGTCACTGAACTCACTGCTAAGCTACACTTGATAATCTCGGTTTGCTTTCAAATAAATGCAGGCACTGGCCAGCTGTTTATGTTGTGCTATGCATTTTTCATTTTCCTAAAATATGGCTGTGCATGAGCTAGCTAGGTTGTTACTGCATAAATACATAAACAACATGCAGCCCATACCCAACTAACTCATATAACCTGAGTAGAGCTTATTTTTTATATGTAGAGCAATCAAAATAGAACATGCACGTATGATGCTGACAGTATCAAACAGTCTCAAGTCGAACATCCTTGTTTGGTGCCATGGGTGAGAGGGAGCATGCCTGTCAAGGTACTGCTTTATTTTGTGCGCTTTGGTAATGTTTGTACATTGTTGAAATGTTAAATTAGGTATGTTAAGTAGTAAGGTGGCAACATATTGGCCACCCAGACTGGCAAGAAAGAATGTAATTGTTCGATTTCACTCAAAATAAGTTTTCTTATCAGCAATGTAAATTATATGCTTTCAAATAAATACTCCCCTTGGAAACATCTCATGAGTATACATATATCTGCGTAAGGTCACTGCTATACATACATATTGCTTTAAGCCAGTCATAGTGAATCGTACACTCGCTGCTTAACCTTCAATTCCTTGCTGCATGAAGTAACCACTTATGCACAACCTTCTTGCACACGGTGAGAACTTCATTCATCGCTGAGCACATCATTTAAGGTTATATTTTGTTTAGAAAGTTTACAAGCAGCAAGTACTAAATTTCTAACGTGCATGTCTCATGCCTCATCTTTGGTGCCTTTATATCTGTAAAGAAAGGAAAAGGCATTCCATGCATCCAACTGCTTTAAGCACTCTCTTAAAATTGGCAGAGTGAAAAAAAAAGCACGAGCAAGCGTATCAGCAAGCTGTACTCGGAGCCTCACACGTGTGCTCAGCAGTAAAAAGGCGCGTCTTGGCGACCTACGCAAATGCATTCCGCGACAGATGTGCGTGTGTTCCGTATTCTTGCAAGCTGTCACTAGCACTACAGAAACCGCGCCACCGCACTTCCGGCGACACTATCAGTTTCGCGTGACGCAGAACGCAGCACGTTGGTTAATTAGAGAGGTTTTGTTCAACCAGCCAAGGCAGCGCGCACTAAAAGTAATCATCCGAGAATACGTCGCGTGATGCGACGTGATGAGATTTCAATACATCTGTAAAAGTTGGCGCAGATAAGACGACTGTGCAATGTTTCGAAGAAGGATGACGGTGCCAATGCAACACATATGGCTGCAGAACGGAATGTGGCAGCCTAGAGTCGCATTTTCACCGGGACGCGGAAACTTGAAATCACATCTGCAAAAATATGCCAGTGTCGTCTGCTGTCAAAGGTCGTTGCCAACCTTGAACACCTTTGCTCCGCCGAACGGTTGCCAGCTGTCAACAGGGCGCGTCGCCCAATAGGAGTGCGCGTGCGTTCCGCTCGTGCGGATTGAGCGCGCATCGAATTTTGCGACACCTTCCGCCTTTTGGGCTACCGCACGCGGGCGGGCGAGGGTGGAACGGACGGGCGGACTGACCATGTACGGGCCCTAACATCGCGTTTTCATCCGTGTTCACTGAAGAAGCCAACTCTTCTCTTCCTACGCCACCTACTGCGACACTGCCAATGATGGCCCCTGTTGAAATTTTTGTCGCTGGCATTTCATCACTCATTGACAAATTAAAACTTTCATCATCGGCTGGTGTCCACGATATTAACTCAAAACTGTTAAAAATACTAAAGAAATTATTGCAGTGTATTTCTCGATGCTCTTCTCACTTTCACTTGAAACAGGAATCTTACCAGACGACTGGAAAGAGGGCAAGGTCATTCCAGTCCACAAATCAGGTAACAAACAATCCCCCCTAAATTACCGCCCTATTTCTCTAACAAGCATCCCATGCAAAATTATGGAACACGTCATATACTCTCACATTATGAACTTCCTTGACACTAACAATTTTTTTCATCCTTCCCAGCACGGATTCCGTAAATCTTTATCTTGTGAAACCCAACTTGCCATATTTCTTCATGATCTACACTCTAATCTCGACCTCAACCTTCAGACCGATGCAATCTTTCTCGACTTCGCAAAAGCATTCGATACAGTATCACACAAACGCCTTATACTAAAACTCTCCCAGCTGAATTTGCACCCTAACGTTTCCGCATGGATCGTAGCATTTCTGGACAAACGCTCCCAGTTTGTTTCAATTAAAAGTAGCCGCTCCAGCTCCCTCCCTGTAACATCCGGCGTCCCCCAAGGATCTGTACTCGCACCCCTCTTATTCCTCATATATATTAACGACCTGCCTGTACATGTATCCTCTCATATCCGTTTATTTGCCGACGACTGTGTCATCTATCGCACAATTACAAAGATTTCTGATCAAACTGCACTCCAACATGACCTTAACCTTGTACAACAGTGGTGTGATCTTTGGTTAATGAAGCTTAATCCTACTAAATGCAAGCTCGTTTCCTTTCATCGCAAACTTAATCCCCTATCATTCTCATACCTAATCTCCCACTCCACTGTCGAACAAGTTCAAACATACAAATATCTAGGCTTCACCTTATCCTCTGACCTTTCATGGAACGCACACATCAGCAATATCATATCATCCGCGAACAGATCCCTCGGTTTTTCAAAGCGTCATTTGCGTCACGCAACATCAGACATAAAACTTCTCGCGTACAAATCACTCATCAGATCGAAACTAGAATATGCAGCGCCCATCTGGAGCCCGCACCAGGCATACTTAAGAAACGAACTAGAATCTGTACAAAATCGTGCCACTAGGTTCATCCATTCTTCATATTCATACGACATAAGCATATCATCCCTAAAACGTGAAACTGATCTTGCTAATCTTTCTGTGCGTCGCCGCATCGCCAGTCTTTGTTTGTTCCGCAAATTATTCCAACGTCCGCTCAATCAAGCACCGTATATCGTCCCACCGGCGCGCATATCTCCCCGTACGTCTCATCCTTACTCAATCGCACGCGCACGTGCTCGCACCACTACTTTTGCAGCCTCATTTTTTCTTCGCACAGCAGTAGACTGGAATGGCCTTCCCCGCAACATTGCAGCCATCACGCGTTCATCAACTTTTGCGGACAACTTAACTACATTTGTTTCTCATGAAGATCACTCTCTGTAACTTTGATTTGTAAACCCACCCCTTATGTAATACCCCCTAACCGGGGTCTTTAAGGTAATAAAGTGATGATGTGATGTGATGTCAGCTTTCCTGTGACGTCCGCTTCAAAGCCAATGCCAAGGAGATATTTGCATGATGAGATCGAATTCCCAGTGCTATCGCCAGCGTGAGTAGCTCGCAGATCGCCGTTCAGCAATCATAAGGGTTCAATCTAGGCTTGTTCAGCGCTTTCTTCGTTCGGCTGATAAAACTATAGTCAGGAGGGGAATATATTGTGGAGATCTCTTATTTGGCTGCCCTTTTTTCTGTAGTTCGGAAGTGCCGCACTTTGTTCCTCAATTTCGCAGCACAGCGCGCACCGTCAGCACCACGCTCTTCGATCTTACTTCGCGCAGGCAATGCAGGGCCCGTATATCGTGATGTCCCATTTCAAGTTCGATCACTTCGATGACGCGACGCGGAGTGGAGCAGATCGCAGGGATAGCGGCAGCGCGGCGGCGAGCAAGTCATGTCCGAGCCGGATGACGAAGGGCGAAAAAAGAAGGAAAATTGATATAGACGGCTAGTAAAGGTGTCCCTAAGAACCAGTTCACGGTTTTGTCGCACTCGCTGTTTAAGAAGTGCTGGCAGTGCGTTCCTGTTGCGTACATCCGCGAGCTCCTGGTAGCAGACGACATAGCGCTGCGCTCTGCCAACTCATTTACGCTTGCGATACCGCCTGTCGGCTGAGAATGAAAAAAAATGACATTAATAAATTACGTCTGCATTGCGTAAACGCCTGGCACCACACGTTTAAACTTCAGAACTTGGCGTATAATATTTAATTTATATCTTACATTTATTTAGCAAGCAGAAACATTCGGCAATTCCTCGATTAGCTCGTCATATAATGACGTACACTTCAGGGGTGGCACCCTCTCATCTACTGGCCGCGTCCTCCCCTTCTTCCACCACCGGCTTGGGAGTGGCACATCTAGTGACGTTAGCGGCGAAGCGAACGGTTCGTATTCCGAACCGTTCTAAGATTCGGTTCCAGCTGTCGCATGGTGGTGCTGACACAGATGAAGTTGCGCAGTCGATTCCTATGGCTCAGACGCCAGATGGCGTACAAGGTAACCACGTGCCGGTTTCATTCATGAGGGACAGCAGCGCACATTCCACTGACGTGTTGGTAACCGGAGTTATTCGTGATGACAGCAGCTCGTGGATGACGACAGCTACGAACACCTGTGTGGCGAAGATCAATGGGTTAGTTGTCTGCATTGTGGTACAGCAATGTACAATTATGTACCTTGAGGGTATCACAAATAAATAAATAAACCGAGCCCGCCTTTTGTCTCTCGCACCCGCTCTTACTTGCGCATGCGCACAAACGGCTAGTAATCCCTTAAATGAACGTCTTGTAAATCAGAACGCCGGTTCGCTGACGGCTGATCTCGATGATGTGCTACCGCCCAAGCCGAAACGCACAGCCGCCGCCGTTCGCCACTGCGTGTACCACTCCACCCTCCGTGGCGGCGACCGCGCGGTGTTCTCCGGTTGCCGAAGCGCCGGCTCGGTATGATCGGATCACAGTGCGTGCTTCCCAAGCCGAAACGCAGCGTCAACGGCTTCAGTCACTCGCTGCCATCTCTTTGCCGGGCAGCGTTCCTATGCACCTACGCGCTGCCTCCCGCGACCTTCCGATAAGCGAGGCAGTTGCACCAATCTACCCTCCGTTTGCGGCGGCTGGTGCGAAATTTTCCACACGAGACGGATTGTCCGAGGCTCACAGACGGTTCATAAAATAACCCATCTGCCTATATAAATAGTTAATTCTCAGCCAAATCTTTGAGCCATGAGCGAGGCAACCGGTGGAAGTACTTCGTCTGGCGCTGCTGCTAAACGAGCTGCTCGAGCCGAGGCCCAGCACCGCCATCGAATCCAGAGGTGCCCTACACTCCAAGAAAAGTTTACACCTTTTGGAGTGCCCCTTCTTCCACACGATAATCGTCATCTTCCTCGATGCGTTTCCTTTCCTGAAAACTCCGCGCCCACTACTTTCCTGTCGGGAGTGCTATCATGCTGATAACGCGCATGCCGTTCGTTACTGGAAAGTACCACGCTCGCAGCGTTAAAGAAAGGAAACGCAACAAGGCAGATGACGATTATTGTTGCGTGGCAGAAGGGGCACTCCAAAGGGCGTAAACTTTTATTAGAGTGTACGCCGAACCAGGCACTGGTGCAGCAAGTCGAGCATATATCCATCTATTTCTCCGACCACAAAGCTCCCTTCCTGACAAACAAGAATTGGGAGTGGAGTGTTTCTTGAACAAGGAATATGTGTGAAGAATAAAAAATTGTCTGTAAATGTATATACATGTCTTACTGAAATGATTTGCCTCAATATATCGAAAAAGCGGAACAGCTGGAGAGCTGCGCTCAAATTTCGCGTTATGAAGTAACGTATTCATTGAAAATTTTTTGACGTGAACGAAGATTCGACACACACCGGTTGTAAAGCACCGCATAATAACCCAAGAGTGCGCTCGACCACTCCGCCAGAGCCCTTACCGAGTTTTGACGCGTCAACATGAAGCTATAAGGCAACAAGTCGACGAAATGCTGCGCGACAACATCATCCAGCCGTGGAAAAGCTCGTGGGCGTCTCCTGTATTCTTGAAGGAAAAGGACGGAACGCTACGTTTCTGCCTCAATTATCGTCGACTAAACATCACGAAGAAAGGCGTATACCGCCTTCCACGGATAGACGACGCATTGGATTGGCTGTGCAACAGTAAATACTTCTCGTAGATGGATCTCAAGACTGCCTACTCGCAAACAGAAGTCGACGAGAGGGATAGTGGAGAGACCGCCTGCATCAAGCCGGACGGCCTCTGAGTTCAAAGTCATGCCACTCGGACTCTGCTCGGCACCTTCAACGTTCTAGCAAGTGATGAACAGGTATTAGCACGATTGAAGTGGCAGAACTGTATTGGTTTAAAATATGGGGTTTTACGTGCCAAAACCACTTTCTGATTATGAGGCACGCCGTAGTGGAAGACTCCGGAAATTTCGACCACCTGGGGTTCTTTAACGTGCACCTAAAGTCTAAGTACACGGGTGTTTTCGTCCCCATCGAAATGCGGCTGCCGTGGCCGGGATCCAATCCCGCGACCTCGTGCTCAGCAACCAAACACCATAGCCACTAAGCAACCACGGTGGGTGAACTGTACTAAAGCGAAAGCCTTTAATGGCTCATACTCGCAGCGTCCGACCGTCCGTCCGTCCGTGCCCTTGAACGGTGCCAGCTGTGGCCTCTCCTCCTCACACTTTCTCAGCAATCGCGTGATGGCACAGTGGCGCATAGCAACAGCTGCGGTGCCACAGCTATGTCCTTTCCCCCTTATACTCTCTCAGCAATCACGTGATGACACAGCGGCGCACGCGGCAACGCTCATTCGTCAGACGTCTCGTTGCAGCAGTCGAGTTAGGCGGATGGCACCTAAGCGGCGCGGTGATCATTCCACGGCGACCGGTTCGGAGAAGCGCCCCAAGAATGTGGATTCCCCCGATACCAAACGCCAAAAGAAGAATGAGCGAATGCGCATGCGGTGGGCTAAAATGTCACCGGGCAGCAAGCCCATGGAAGCGGAACGGAAGCGATTAAGGTGAAAGCCTCTAACGGCTCATAATGGCGGCGTCCGACCGTGGGCACAGGCTTTCGCCGAACACCCTTTGGCATTTACAAAGAGTCCTTCAAGTTTGTCTACTTGGATGACGTCGTCGTCATCACGGGAAATTTCGGTGATCACCTTAGCGGCTTCCTACAGTACTGGATGCCATCGAGTCATCAGGGCTCACTCTGAAGCTGGAAAAGTACCGCTTCGCTTAGGACGAGCTTCTATTCATGGACCATGTCATCAGCAACTCTGGAGTACGCCCTGACCGACTGAAGAAAGCTGCCGTCGCAAAGTTCCAGCCGCCCATCGACAAAAAGGCAATGCGTAGATTCCTCGGCATCCATGCCTACTACAGGCCCTCTGTCAAGGACTTTCTGGTGTCGCTGAGATGCTGACACAGTTAACTTAGTCTGATGTAGAGTTCAAGTGGGAAGCGCTGCAGGCCGACGCATTTCAAGAACTTAAAACGGCGCATGCAGTCGACACCAGTACTTGAGCACTTCGACAAGCACACCAACACAGAAATACACACTGACGCCCGCCAATAGCCTAGGCCTCGCTGCCGTCCTCCTCCAGACGAAAGACGGATTTGAACGGGCTATAGCTAAGGCTAGGCAGTCGCTGTAAAAAGCGGAAGGCAATTGCTGGATGACCGAAAAGGAACGCCTCACCATCATTTGGGCTACAGCAAAATTCCGCCTTACCCATATGGCAGACCGTTCAAAGCGATCAGCGACCGTCACGCGCTGTGTTGGCTTGCAAATTTATTGGACCCTTCAGGACGCCTCGCGCGGCGGAGCCTCAATCTGAAAGAATACGTCATCACTGTAATCTACACGTCGGGACCAAAACACTCTGATGCCGACTGCCCGTCTCGCGCTCCCGTGGCCACGCCGGCTCAAGATGACGAAGACGAGGACGCCTAGGTGCAGACGACTTTGCCGAGCAGCAGTGAACCGACCCGGAGCTCATAAGGTTTGCTGAGTACTTTCAAGGCAAGATCGACTTTGTCTCGAAGTTATTTAGGCATGGATTGTCTTCGTTTTTCTTACGAAACGACGTCCTGGCGAAGAACTTTTCCCCAGCCAGCGATAACTACCTTCTCGTTGTGCCCGCATGCCAGAAGTACAGCACGCCCTGCACGATGATAAGATCAAGGGCATTTCGGGTTTACCCGTACGCTAGCGAGAATACGACGTAAGTACTATTGGTCGTACCTGACCGCCTACGTCGCCAGTTACGTGAAGACATGTCGAGACTGCCGAGACACCACCGATGCAAGACACTACCGACAGTGCTGGCGGGATTAGTACAGCCGACCGAGCCTCCTTGCCGACCATTCCAGCAGATCGGGATATACTTTTTGGGACCTTTTCGGACGTAAACATCCGGAAACGATTGGGTCGTCGTGGCCACCGACTAGCTTACTCGTTACGCCGAAACGAAAGCCTTGCCCAAAGGTAGCGCAGCGGAAGTAGCCCAAATTTTTCGTTGACATCTTGCAGAGGCATGGTACACCAGAAGTCCTCGTTACTGACAGAGTAACGGCTGAAAGCTCAGCAGAACTCAGCTTAACCAAGCCATCCTGCAGTATAAGCGGACAAGTCACTGGAG
This sequence comes from Dermacentor andersoni, assembly GCF_023375885.2. Classification (NCBI taxonomy): domain Eukaryota; kingdom Metazoa; phylum Arthropoda; class Arachnida; order Ixodida; family Ixodidae; genus Dermacentor; species Dermacentor andersoni. The sequence goes on from NC_092818.1 coordinate 2,495,363, forward strand.
GACCACTGCCTACCACTCGCAGACGAATGGCCTAACGGAACCACTCAACAAGACGCTCGCCGACATGTTAGCCATGTACTACGTCGACGTCGGACACAAAGCGTAGGATGGCGTGCTTCCATATGTCACCTTTACTAAAACACAGCATTGCAAGAAACAACACAGATCAGAACGTTCGACCTGGTTCACGGAAGAACCCGACGAAAACACTCGATGCCATGCTTCGGCACGTCACCGACGAAGAAAATGTCGACATCGCCGCCTATAGGCTGTTTCACATGGCGGGATTTTCAGTCAGTGGCACAGCGAATTCCGTTCCGTCGCTCAGCGACCGCCGCGACGTCGTAGGCTCTCCGCGATTGGATTCCAACAAGTTGGTTGCGCCGTCGCCGAGTCGCAGGGATCGGCGCGATGTAGGCGGGGCAACGTGTAACTTAATGAAAGCAGCATTCCGGGCAAGTTGGTAATCCATTACTTAAATGATATTGCGTGACAAAAAAACGACATGGACGTTTCTCTCACGTCCGTGTGGTTTTTTTGTCGCGCAATATAATTTAAGCAACGTGTAACGTAACAGAAAGCGCCGCTTTCCTGTTTTACAGCGCGTTGGTAGCTCTGTGGAGCAATGTCACGCGCCAGTTCTGTTTTAATAGGGCGTACCAAGCTGCGCCTACGGCTTAGGAGATTCATTAAAATATTTTTCTTCCGCTTACACAATTCGTTTAAAAGGAGAAGGCACGTACCTACTTGATCGCCACCGCCGTCTTCGTCGCTACAAATTGTGTCAGCTGCTCCTGCACGCACACTCAATAGTAGCTTGTTCTTCCAGGAAGAATACCCATCCCAGAAAGAAACTTGTGGCTTCCCTAGTAACAACGAAACTAGAGTGTACTAAAGGGAACCACCCCAGCGACGCCGCGCAAGCCGCACGATCATACTTTCGTTGTTGTGCAGCGTCTCACTCACCGCATCTGCAAGCTGTCGTGGAGTCTCAACGCTTTTAAACGTTAAAAAATGGTGTACTTATTATATCATCAAATAACAGGAACATTCGAATATTTGACTAGTTTTCATGTTACATTTATTTAACGAAGTAGGCACAGATACTTCGTGAACAGGGGGCAACCTTGCGCATCACTGCGACGGAAATCGCGCTGCTGCAAACGCATGTGAAAGCTGTCAGCGAAAATCGATATGCGATGTGCGTGGCAGAACGATATTGATGCCCCAATCGCGCCATGTGAAACAGCTTTACCTCCAGCGACAGCTCGCGCGCTTACGGATCAAGAACCAGCAGAGGACCGACAGCCGGCATTACAATCTGCGACGAAGGTGCATAGAATACCACCCCAGCGCCCGTGTTGGGTCTGGACCCCGATACGCCGACGAGGAGTCAGTTAGAAACTATTGCGATGCCATTTAAGACAGTTCAAGATTATCCGACGCATTAGCGCACTGTACTATGAGGTCATGCCAGACGGTATTTCCCGTAACATGATCTTGGATTGTAGCGCGAAGTGACACGGACACAGATTAGAAGCAGACAGGACGAGCGCTGTGATTCGCCGATCCCAGCGGCGCCGCTTACGACCTGAAAAATTCCATGTTTTGCGCTATAAGCCGTTTTAGCAGCGTTTATTCATTGCTTTGCTACTTCCTGTTTTACTAACTGCGCTTTAGTTTTCGCTCTCGTTTATTTATTTATTTACTTATTTATTTATTTATTTATTTATTTATTTATTATTACCCTCAGGGCTTACAATAAGCATTATAGAGGGAAGGGGCTTTAGCATACCAGTATAAATAAAATAAGTACAAGGAGAAGTGAAGAACATAGTTATATCGCAAAGAAAATAGAGCAACTACAGGTAAATGAGCACAAAAGTAACACAGTAAAAAAAGCTTAAAAATCAAGTAATAAGAATAGAAAAACTAAAACACTGAGTGCTAGGCCGCTCATCTCTCGAGCATGCGGAATGGACGGTGTAGGGCTGCATGATTGTTTTGTACATACTTTTGCAGTGCCGCGAGTCGCCCATGTGTTTTGTGAATGGGGAGGCGTCCACCCCCCAGCGCGTAGGGCAGCAACCGTTTCTGTTCTTGAGGGGTCGGACGGCCCGCGTGGTGTCGGGTGAGGAGCCGCGGCGCGCGGCGGGGGGGGGGGGGGGGGGGGGGGGACGCGGTGCGGATGCGGAAAACGGATTCGGAGAACGTGCTCTTGCGCGCGCTGTGTTGACATTCCGCCGATGGTCATAATGGTCATAAGTACCTGCACATCAGTGGACACGGCAGCCCTGCCGTGACGATGTCGCCTGAAGTACCTTTGTATGTGCAGGTTTGCGCGTCGATCCTGATCCTAGCCTCCGCCACATCGCCGGTTTTGGGGGACATTGGACGGCAGCGCTCCGATTCCCCGGCTCCGATCGACGAAATGCTGTGGCAGCTTCCTGGATTCATCGCCGACGCCCATCGCCGTGCACCAAATATGACTGATCATCGCCTCGTGGAAAACGGCCTCTGCGCACCATCGATGAGCACAGTGACGTCACACCATCGTGATACGTCACCGAGCCTGCCAGCTATAAATCTGCTACAGAGACCTACGATCATCAGTGGACACGGCTGCCCTGCCGTGACGATGTCGCCTGAAGTACCTTTGTATGTGCAGGTTAGTGCAAAAAGATACGGTTTTCGTGGTGATTACCTTTGTCTAGTTGTGCTGCCGTGTCCACAAGTGCTGCTTGATTGTGTCTGCGACTGTTTTTCAATGGCATGCATACTGCTTAAGCTTTCAGGGGATGTAGAGGAAAACCCGGGGCCTGTTTCTGAAGCTACCCCAAATGAAATTCTACAAACTCAAGAAGATATTTTAGCCAAAGTTACTCAAATTCAAGAAAAACAAACTTCGTCTGAGGCAGGTATAGTGAAAATGCAAACAAGGCTCGATTCCATCGAAGCAAAACTCGTGGTCCTAGAGAAATCCCAAATAAGGCTATCAAATATTGAGGCTACTATGAGTGATTGTCAGGCGGAAATCGCTGCACTAGCTAAACAAGTCGATGGCTTGGAAAATCAATCCCGGCGTAGCAACCTGATTGTAAGAGGTATACTGGAAGAAGAGAATGAAAACGAAGAAACATTGCTGAGAAAAGTAAACGACGATGTTTTTGAGGAAAAACTCGGAGAGAAGATAAGTACCATTGAGAGAATACACCGTCTTGGTAAGGTGAATCCGGGTAAGCATCGTCCAGTTATCCTTAGGATTGGAGATTTTAGGGAAAAAACGAAGATTATGAAAAATTGCTACAAGCCTAAAGGAGGGAAAATAAGTATTTCAGACAACATAGCCTTTTCTGTACTTCCAGATGTGAATGGCGTAGAAGGGCTATGGGTCAAGTTAAAATTAGATACACAAACAGTCTTCATTGGCGGTGTTTACAGGGCTCCAAATGCTCCGTTGGACGTCCTGGTAAATCTACGAACATTTATGGACACTTACCTGCCTCAGGATAGCAGGACATTGTTACTTGGAGAGTTCAACCTACCCGGCATTGACTGGTGTTCGCAATTACCTGGAACACGAGAAGTGCCTGGTTGTGAGCAGTTACTTGTGTATCGTATCTGGCGCAGCGCTGGCTTCGCATCTATGGCACGTGTGACGTGACAGATATCGGTATCGCCCATGACACATGGTGGTGAGGGTACACACCCTCTCCCACTTAGTGTATATATACACGGCTGTTGAGTAAACGGGGACGCTTTCCACTCCCCTTGCTTGGAGCCTCTGCTCATGTCTTGCCTGAGGCACCGCACGATACATGGTGTTAGAAGTGGGATGAACGCCGACGTCCACTCTTGGTGAACCAACGATTATACTACAAGACCAGCCCCATGGACTTCTTGAAGCCACCAGGCCCGCTGAGCTCGGCTGGTGAAATTGCCAAGAACTGGCAGGCATTCAAGCAAAGGTTCGAATTTTTTCTCGCCGCGTCAGAAAAGCCAACCGGCAAGCCATGAACGGAATCATGCAAGACAGCACTTCTGCTGAGCGTTGCAGGTGAGGAAGCCATCGAGATCTTCAACACGTTCAGCTTCGGCGAAGACGAGAGCAGGAATGACTGCGCCACTGTCATTGCGAAGTTCGATGCATATTGTGCGGCTCAGCAGAACGAAGTCCATGAGCGCTACCTTTTCCGTACGCGAGTCCAGGCCCCTGGTGAGCTTTTCGAACCTTTTTTGCGAGACTTAAAGAACCAGGCACGAGCATGCAACTTTGGCTCCCAAATGGACGCAATGATTAGGGACCAAATTGTTTATGGAACTAACGACGAGAAACTTAGAGAAAGGTTGCTGCGGGACACTACACTGAATTTACTGAAGGCTGAGCAGGTTGCTAAAGCAGCTGAAGCGACGGCAGCGCAAGAAAGAGTTTGGGCACGGGACGAAAGCCACATTGACGCGATGCGTAAGGAACACCCAAGTAAACAAAGTGAGTTGCCCAGGCATTACAAGTGTCCTAAGTGCGCACGTATGCACCCGCCAAGAAGGTGTCCTGCATCCGGGAAAACATGTCTCAAATGTCAACGCCCCAACCATTTTGCTATCTGCTGCAGACGATTTGCCGATATTGGCGAACTTCAGGGCGGTGAAGATAACTTTGACATTCTGGACGTGTCAAGCTGCGCAGCAAACCAACACGACTGGACAGTTGTCGGCCAAATCAAGAACGTACCACTTGAATTCAAGGTCGACACAGGAGCGCAAGCAAATCTACTACCTTTCGGATGCTACCGTAAAATTCGCCCGAAACCGCCCCTGAAACCAAGCAGCGCGGTGTTACGTTCGTATGGCGGAGGGGTTATCAAGCATGATGGTGTCATTCGTACAGAATTGGCACTAGGTGATCGTTGCGCCGTCCTCGACTTCTTCGTGGTGTCCAAGGGGCATCAGGCCATCCAGGGCTTACAGGCTAGTGAAAATCTTGGACTTGTGTCACGCATACACGCAGTATCTCGAAACAGTTCCGAGGAAGTCGCAAGGAACTTTCGCCACTTGTTCACAGGAACCGGGTGCGTTGAAAGTGTCTATCGAATGGTTCTACGTGACGACGCCACGCCAATCGTCCAAGCAGCCTGACGAGTGCCGCTGGCTCTACAGGAACCCTTGCGAGAAGAACTGGGACGCATGGAGCGCGCAGGCATCATAACCAAAGTCACCGAGCCCACAGACTGGTTAAGCCCATTGGCCATTGTTAGAAAGAAGGGCGGGAAAATTCGAGTATGTATCGACCCCAGGAGGATTAACCAATGCATCAAGAGAGAACATTACACAATGCCGCGAAGAGAAGACATAGAGGCAGAGTTAGAGGGCGCTACAGTTTTCACCCGCCTTGACGCGAACTCTGGTTTTCACCAAATTCCGTTGGACAACGAAACCTCACGAATTTGCACCTTTGCAACGCCATTCGGGCGCTACAGATTTCTGCGCTTACCGTTTGGTATAGCATCGGCACCTGAGGTATTTCAGAAAACGCTAAATGAAATTGTTGAAGGCCTTCCTGGGGTCAGAGTATACGTTGATGATGTACTGGTGTGGGGGTCGTCGAGGCAGGAGCATGACAGGCGCCTGCAGTCGGTACTGCAAGCAGCAGAACGCGGCGGTCTGACATTTAATCCGAACAAGTGTTCCATTGGTGTCGGTAAAATCGTGTTTCTTGGTGACGTCATTGCCCAGGAAGGCATCACACCAAGCCCGTCACTGACAATATCAATGATTCAAATTCCACCGCCTAACGACCAGCTCGCAGTACAGAGGATGCTAGGAATCGTGAATTATTTCAGCAAATTTATGCCGTCACTGGCCCAAAGGACGACGCTCCTCAGAAATCTTATAAAGCAGAATACTGCGTTTGACTGGACCCCTAATCACGCTGAAGAGTGGAGGCAGCTTTGCGAAAGTTTAAGTAGAGCGGCTTTACTAGCCGTGTTCGATCGAACAAAAGCAACAAAGGTGTCATGTGATGCATCGCAAAACGGAATCGGCGCAGCGCTATTGCAGTGCCACCAGGATACATGGAAGCCAGTCGCGTATGCCTCGCGGGCACTTACAGAGTGCGAACAACGTTATTCGCAAATTGAAAAGGAGGCCCTGGCGGTGGCATATGGATGCGAGAAGTTTAACCATTTTGTCTACGGTCGGCCGTTTATTCTAGAAACTGATCACCATCCCTTGATCGCCATCTCGCAGAAGGCCATTGGCGACATGCCCCCGAGGTTGCAGCGCTTTTTCCTGCGCCTTCTTGGTTATGACTTAAAACTTCAGTTCACACCAGGGAAGCAACTGCTTCTCGCTGATATGCTGTCACGTGCAACAACCGGGCCCATCACGGAAAACGAGGTCATCAACGACGACACTGAAGTGCACGCAGTAAGTGTTCTTTCTTTACTTGTCACCGATAACACATGGAAGAGGTTGGCTATGGAAACTAGTCGGGATGAAGAATTAAAGCAAGTTCTTGTGGACTTGGCGGCAGGAAAAGCACTCCAAGGCCATTGGAAATCTTTTGAAGGAGAGCTTTCTCACGTGAACGGAGTCCTCTTAAAAGGGTGCAAAGTTGTAATTCCGGCTACGATGAGGAAAGAAACTTTGGAACGCATATATCAAGGTCATCTGGGCATCAATAAATCCAAATCACGGGCCAGGCATCTCGTCTTCTGGCCAGGAATAAACCGTGACATAGAAACTTTCGCACAGGCGTGTTCTGCATGCAAAACGTACGCGTACAGCCAGCCTCAAGAGCCGTTAAAGTTACGCCCAGTACCTGATAAACCGTGTCATCGTGAGGGCATCGATATTTTTGAGCATGGTGGATGGTCATACCTGCGCGTCTACGACGCATTATCGAACTTTCCTGAAGTAGAGCTGCTAAAATATACTACAGCGCAGACGGCCATTGAAGCAACAAGTGCAATTTTTGCTAGATACGGCATACCAGATGAAGTTTGTTCGGATAATGGCCCACAATTTTCTAGCCACGCTTTTGCTGCATTTGCCCGAAGGTACGACTTCAACCACACCACTTCCAGCCCTCGGTACCCCCAGTCCAACGGTCTGGCGGAAAAAGGTGTGCAAGTAGTTAAGAGAATTTTAAAGAAAAGCACTCAAATGAATCATGATTTTTGGCTTGGTCTTCTTGCCTACAGATCTACTCCAATGGAATCCGGACCACCACCTGGCGAAGTACTTCAAGGAAGACGACTACGGACAACGTTGCCCGACGTCCGGCCCTGCCCAGGTCGCAGCGTGCAGAATCATCGTCAGACCGACCGTTGCAGCCGACGACTACCACCACTCAACCCCCGAGACACGCTACGCATCAAAGAAGGGAAGTGGGCCACCAAAGGTCAAGTCGTTCAAGCTGCGACATATCCCCGGTCGTATAACATAATCACTGAAGACGGCACATTCCTGCGGTGCAATCGGCGACATCTGCTGCCTACAAGAGAAGCTTTCCGACAAAGAGGCCTTTGTGACTCCGAGGAAGACCTCCTCCAAGGGGCTGACGGAAGACCTTCACCATACAGCAGCAACAGTGCCGCCGAGTCACCAGCCACAACTGGCCACATTCCCGCCTCATCCAACGCTCCTGCATGCTTGCAGCAGAACCAAGAACCTGCGTTCAGAAGGTCAACCCGAGAGCGAAGGCCCCCACAGAGGCTTACTTATAATCGAAGCTTTGTGCAAGTTCCCTAAATCACGTTCTCAATGTTCCTTTCTACTAATGTTCTTTCCTGTGTTTCTTTTTTCCTCCTTTGAAAGAAAAGGGGATGTATCGTATCTGGCGCAGCGCTGGCTTCGCATCTATGGCACGTGTGACGTGACATATATCGGTATCGCCCATGACACATGGTGGTGAGGGTACACACCCTCTCCCACTAAGTGTATATATACACGGCTGTTGAATAAACGGGGACGCTTTCCACTCCCCTTGCTTGGAGCCTCTGCTCATGTCTTGCCTGCGGCACCGCACGATACAACATGAACTGGCTTTTTGTCATAATTTAGTTCAAGTTGTGTCTGATTACACAAGGATATGTCCTACAACATCATCCATACTCGATTTAATTTTTGTTTCCAAACGAATACGAAGTTCTGTCTCCAAATGTGAAACACTGGAGGGCTTGTGAGATCACAGGATGGTTTTGTTGTCATTAAAGGCATCACCAGGTGTCATAAGTACTTCGTCCAAAAAAAGTTTCTTTAATTTTCATGACGCTGATGACGCTGCTGTGATATACTGTCTTGATTATTCATATTCAGATTTTATGCAGCTGTATGACTTAGGTGCTAGCACGGACCAACTATGGGAATTCTTTTCGGAATTAGCAGAACGGTGCCTTAATCACTTTATTCCTAAGAAAACTAAGCGCACGAATAAAAAGAATCCCTGGATAACTAGAGATATACTTCATCTCAAACGCAGACTTAAACGCAAACGTAAGGCTTACTCACCCAACCCAAACCTCGAAAATAAACTATGTATTCGCCGCATGAGTCAGGATTTAAAGAGACTTCTTAAGGAATCAAAAGCGAGATTCTATATTGTGACGCTCACAAAATTTCTTCGCGAGTCACCTGACAAATTCTGGCGCTATATAAATCCGTCTAAAGTTCTGCACCCTGCTCAGACCGAGGAGAACGCCCATAAGCGTGCCGAAGATATTAATTTGTATTTTTCATCTGGTTACATACGCGATAATGGTATACTGCCTCCTTTTAATGTTGAAACTGAAAGACCTCCAATTACTGATTTACAGATTGACGAGCAAGGTGTTCTAAATCTGCTATTACATATTGATATTAAGAAAAGCCAAGGTCCGGATCGTATCCCTAATGAGTTTTTATATAGATACGCTGAATGGGTATCTAAATACTTGTCCAAAATTTGTCAGTCTTCTTTTAGCAGCGGATGCTTTCCAACTGATTGGAAGCGAGTAAAAGTTATACCGGTTCATAAAAGCGGAAATAATTATACTAGTAATTATCGCCCGATCTCGCTGACTAGTACAGTTTCGAAGTTACTTGAACACATCATCTCCAAACACCTGCTCGGCTATCTCGACCAGCATTGTATCCTGTATTATCGTCAGCATGGCTTTCGAAAGGGACTGTCCACGATTACCCAACTGATAGAAATGGTTCATGACCTCGCAGAAACAATAAATTCACCTGGTCAAACAGACATTATCTACCTTGACTTTGCAGAAGCATTTGATAAAGTTTCGCACCAAAAATTGTTATATAAGATTAATGCGGTCTTTAAAAATCAAACACTCACACAATGGTTTTCTGCGTATATATCCTCCCGTGAACAGTGTGTAACTGTTAGAGGTTGTCAATCCAACATACTTCCCGTTGCTTCTGGTGTACCGCAAGGTAGCGTCTTAGGCCCACTCCTATTTTTGATGTTTATTAATGATTTACAAAGTAACATTGATGTTCCATTAAGACTTTTTGCAGACGACTGTGTGATGTACAGTACCGTAAATACAGTTGATGATCAGAATAAATTAAATTTAAACCTGCAAAGAATAGCGAAATGGTGTAACGACTGGCAGATGGAGTTAAACTTTAAAAAGTCTGTGTTCATGTCAGTAACTAGAAAGAAAAATGTTCTTGATTACAATTATCAAATCAACGGTTATATGCTTAAGAGTCGATCAGTATAAATACCTAGGCATAACATTTACATCAGATCTACGATGGAATACCCACATTGAAATGGTCATTTCCAAAGCTTTTAAAACACTATGGTACCTGCGATGCACTATGCACAGTGCTACTCCGGATGTAAAGTGCCTCGCTTACAAAACCCTAGTCAGACCGATAATCGAATATGCTAAAGTAATATGGGATCCTCACACAGCAACTAATCGTCACAAGCTTGATAGGATTCAGCGACTCGCTGTAAGGTTTATCTTTAATGAATACCGCCGGAACCATTCTTCAACAGAACTCTGCCAACAAGCCCAACTACCTATGCAAGAAACCAGGACCAGATATGAAAGACTAAAAACTCTTTACCTCATTATCAATAGTTATCTTAAAATAAATAAATCAGATTACTTTGAGATCAAAACTAATGAAACATCAAGGCATCGTCATAGTAGGTTTATCCCATTACCGACTAAAAAAATAATTGTTTCAAGTTTAGTTATTTTCCCCGAACTTGTAGGGACTGGAACTCTCTTCCAGATTCTGCTGTTCGGTCAACATCATTAGCTGAATTTCTACGCCACTTAGATAACTTTATCTATCACACTAGCATAGGGCGATTAGGTCAGATTGCTGCTGTATAAAATTGCTGTTCTGATTTCTGAGTGATGCATTTTTGTTTTTGTTTATGTGTGCATTTCACGAGATGGTCTTTTTTTTCTTTAATGTATAACTATGGTTTTCAATATGTTCTGTACTACTTATTTTGCTGTTCAGTATCGTTTTGTTTTTCCCACTCCTCTTACAGCCCCTGAATGAGGCTGGCAGTATTAATAAATGAAATGAAAATGAAATGAAATAGGTCCCCGCAGACAAACCTCGAGTGGGACGGCAGTATACGTGACGTTGTGGCGTCGGCTCCTGAGTCCCCTGCTGGTTTGAGACGCAGCCGAGGTTCAGGGGCACCTGGCAATGTTGAGCACGTGTTGCGCGTACGGAGCGGGGGTCCACGCCCCTACGCATCCGGGCGGCAACCACGTGCATCTTGTCTCGAGCGCTGGGGAGAGCCCGCTTGGTGTCGAGTACCACTTGCAGTGCGCGCCGTAGAGAGGGGCGCTTGCGGAGGCCGCGTTCGGAGAACGTCGTTTTAAGAACACCGAGTCCGGATGCCGCCAGTGGTCATTATTTTTCCACGAGGAAAAACCTTGAGGGGGACTGCGGTTCGCGGTGTTGGGACACCAGCGCCCGAGCCCCCTGCTGGCTAGAAACGCCGCTGAGGTGCGAGATGGCCTCAATAAATCGTGCGTGCCTGGCGTGTTTGCCGAGGCCGTCACTGACCACGTGGAAATAAGAGAGGGAAACGAAGTTGTGGGAAGAAGGAAAACAAGGTTGTTTTCCAATGCATTTACTTTTGAGAGTAAGGCCATCCCCTTGGGTTGTGGCTTAAGCAGACTTTCAACTCTCATTGGCAACCGCTTCCGTGGGATGGGCTAACGACCCTAACGCCCTTTTTCTTTCTCTCTTCCAACTATAACAATCGAGACGAGGTGCTTGTTCCTCAGTCTAGGCTGTAATCACTAAACCTGATAGAACAGTAAGACTCCGTACGATGCAATGCTAGTCTGGGCCGTAACCACTTAGTGGTAGAACAGTGAGACTCGGTTCGTCGTACGTAGTGACCGTTGTCCTAGGCTCTAACTTAAGAAAAGGTAGAAGAGTAAGGCGCTGTTTACTTGTGTGTTTTGCATCAGTGTTCTTTTGCTAACTCTGTATTTGACTGTGTAAATATTTTCGTTGCAATATATCTTCAAGTTTTGTTAACTCCAACCTGCCTCCTGTTTCAACAACGCCGATAATCACCTTGAAGAGACTTTGGTCGACTTCAAGGAGAAAAGAACAAAACTTAACTCAGTGTAAAAGCAATGAAAATAACGATAGCAACGATAGCACCTGCTGAGCGATAGCAGGTGACAACGCGGTAGTAACGCAGTTTTGAAGTAAGTTTATAATTCGTTTGTTAGTGCTCTGGGAAAACGGTCTGTATCTGTGACAGCTACTAGTGACGCAGGCAGGCGGTTCCACTCGAGACATGTTCTCGGCAAGAATGAGTATGAGTAGGTGACTGTGCGCTGCGCCGGTACATGAACTTTGAAGCGATGATCGACACCTGCGGAGATATGAGATGCTAGTGTAATGTACCGGGACTTGAGCTCGTGGTTATGATAGTAGATTTTGTGAAAGAGGGACAGACTAGATAATTTTCTTCAGGAAGAGAGAAGGGGAATGCCAAGAGCAAGTTTCGTGTTAGTAACGGTAGCAGTACGATGATAATTTGGAAGAATTAATCGCACCGATCATCTTGCACTCTTTCAAGGATATTTGTTAGAGTAGCATGCCCAGGGTCCCATATCGAGCACGCGTATTCGAGGTTAGATCTGACATAAGTGACGTAGAGTTGTTGTTTCGGTGGAGCTAAAGAAAAGTTACGACTGAGATGGCCAAGCATAGAGTTAGCTTTCGACGTAGTGTATTCAATGCGTCTTTTCCATGAATAATTGCTTGTAATATGCACACCGAGATATTTGGAAAATATTACTGGGTCAAGCGGAGTATTATGAAATACGTAGACAGGGCAAGCTGACTGGTTACGGGAAATTCTCATTGTTTTGTATGTGGAAGTGTTTAGTTCCATTAGCCAAAGCGTACGCGATGCAGTAGTATTATTGAGATCATGCTGGAGTGTTAGTGTATCATGTTAGTGTTAGTATAGTGTAGTTAGTATCGTGAGTGCTTTTAATCTTGCGGTATATAACAGTCGTCAGCAAATAGACAAATGGAACTTGCGATTTGGTTAGGAAGATCATTGATATAAATTTTAAAAAGTAACGGTGCTAAAACAGAGCCTTGAGGTACCCCTGAACCTGCCGGAACTTCAGCAGAATCGTTATCATTAATGCTGACATATTGTGTACGGTTAAAAAGAAACTCTATAATCCAGTTGAAGACCAAGGGATCAATGTTTAGCTGGCCGAGATTCAGTAGGAGTAAGTGGTGGTTAACTCTGTCGAAGGCTTTTGCAAAATCTAAAAATATAGTTTACTATAAAGCCAGCGTCTAGAAAAGTATGGAGATCGCCTCAAAATGTTAATAACTGCGTTAACTGTAATAACTGTTAATAACTGGTCGCTGGCCAAATTTACCTTTATCAGTAATTCTTATTTGAGATGGTCATCTGCGGGGTCGTCGTTTTGTTCCTCTTTCTCAGTCGTTTAATTTTACGTTTGGCTTGGATAATTTACCGATTTATCGACGGATTCAGCCGTTGTTTTCGAACAGCTTTGAAGGGCACAAACTGTTTAGTACAGTACTTTACAGTATTCTGGAATCGTTTGCATGAGAGCTCAACATTATTATCAACTATTTTAAGATCTGTATCTAGATAATGTATGACTGCTACATCATCGGCCTTAGTAAAATATCCAATTGATTTTACAGTTTTATGACTTTGATGCATTTTCGCTGGCACATCCACAAAAAAGATATATGCTTGTGATCAGATATGCGAGGCTCGACCACTGCTGTTCCGCCAAAAAATATTTCGCTCAAGAGCAGAAGATCCAGAACATTATTTACCGGGGATCATTATTAATAGCCCGCTGCAGGTTAAGATGGAGCCTAATGTCTATCACCAAGTCACCAGAAACCGACGAACCATAACTTAAGTGATTCCAGTTTAAACATGGCAGGTTAAGCTCACCTGTTATTATCCAGTTTATTCCTCTCAGTTTTAAAAGATGGTCACAGAATTTATGCATATATGAGTCATCGGCACCTGGAGCTCGATATACAGAACATAAGAAAAACTACAGTCCCCAGATAGACACCTTTAAGAACAAACTTTCGTGTCCACAGATTTGATTATGACAGTTACATAAACATCGGACTTCGTTACGACTGCAATGCCGCCCACCGCGAGAACCTCCTTCTATACATCTTTTTTATACAGGTGATAGTCTGGTGGAACAATTTCATCGTCGCGAATGGCTTCATGCAACCAAGTTTCGAAAATGACGCAAACATGGGGATCATATAACAAAAGCAAATCTTCTAACTTACCTCTTTTATTTACAATACTTCTGGCATTGAACGAAAGAAGCCGAAGCTGATGTACCTACAAGCGCTAGCTTTTGGTCACTAAGCAGTTCGTTCCAGATTTTTGTTTGCGGCGCCGTGAGCTGTCAGTTGCAGAAATCCTTTTTCACGAGTTCGAGGCATCATCGCAAGAAAAGTACTGGTCATCAATTCGGAGCTTGTCGTGTATCAGCTGGACCCTCTTTCCGCTATATTTATCTGTCTTTGCACTATGCCAAATCAATTTGCGTTTCCACTGCGTGTCAACGCAGTAATCACCCTGGATAGAAATATCTGTCCCTTTTAGTTTGCGTGCATTCTGCATGATTCAATGTTCTTCCGCGTAGTCCTGAAAATACACGATAATCGGCTTGCTCTCTGAATTCTTCCCTAGCCTATGTATTCTAGCCGCCGAAGTTCAGCTCACGCCCATTTTTTTTTTCAAGAAGCACTTTGTTTATAACTTTGTTGCGTAACAATGATGCGGTTTCGTTGGGAATATCTGGAATGCCAAAAACTATCAGGTTTGGCCACCTGCTGCGATCTTCCAGGTCGATCAGATTGGCTTGCTGCGATTTGAGCGTCTCTTTTATTTTGCCTACAGTTTCGACCAAGCTAGCATCTGCGCTCGTATTTGTTTTTACATGTTCTTACAACTGAAACGCTTCTAAAAACTATTCAGAGCTTCTTGCGTAGTCTCAAGGCGCGTTTTCAAGGCCGATATATCGTTTCTTATTGCCTGTTGTCCATCCGTCAATGATTTAAGCATTTCTTCAACAGTTGGCCCAGGGTTTTCCTCGACGTCGCCACACATAATCAATTTGCAGGAACAAAAACAATCGTAACCTATACTTATACGAACTTTGGGCACGGCAGAACCACTAAAAACGTATTATCACTACGTAGCAAACAGTTGTGACCAACCTGAATGAAGAAAACGCATCGCATGGTGAATGACCTGCGCCAAGCGCTTTCACCGTGCCCACTGAAAATTCTCGGGTCTGGTAGAGTCTTTATAAGGGTAGAGGCTGGTGACGTCACGAATCCATAGCTTGGACGAAGGGGCGGGTCGCTTATAACGCCGTGTATCCGAGCTACATCGCTGATGTCGCTTGATGTTGTTGAAACCGGCGTTATCGTAGCCGCTAGCGAAGCCTCGTGCGTTGTCAGCAACAGAGCCTGTACGAAGAAAACGTATTGCATGGTGAATGACCTGCGCCAACTGCTTTCTCCATGCCCACTGAAAATCCTCGGGTCTGGTAGAGTCTTTATAAGGGTAGAGGCTGGTGACGTCACGAATCCATGGCTTGGACGAAGGGGCGGGTCGCTGATAACGCCGTGTATCCGAGCTTCATCGCTGATGTCGCTTGATGTTGTTGAAACCGGCGTTATCGTAGCCGCTAGCGAAGCCTCGTGCGCTGTCAGCAACAGAGCCTGTACGAAGAAAACGTATTGCATGGTGAATGGAAGTTCCGAGCTGCGGTCAACTCCAGTTCTTGGATATCAGGCTAGTGTTTCCAAAGGAAGGCCTTTGTTGGATGTACAATCCGCGTTCTTTGAAAGGCCTGCTTCCGTTTGAGAGCGCCCATTCCAAGATTGTAAAGCGTGCAATTGCTACAAATTCTCTGCAAGCGGCTTTAACTAAGTCTTGCATCCATTTGGTGTCAAGTAGCTTTAGCACTCAAGTGCAACGACTACAACAGGCAGGCTTCCCGCCATGTCTGATTTCAGCTGTCTGCGAAACGATGCTCCAAAAACTAAAGCACCCGCCTCTTATCAGGGAGCCAGTTTCACGCAGTTCTGTTGCGGTAATTCCGTACATTCATAAGGTATCGCACAACATTAAGAAAGTGGCAAGTAGGCATAACGTTCAGGTTGTTTTCTCGGCGCCTTGCAAGCTGTCTAAGCTTTGTGCCATGAACGGAGAGAAACGCCCGGCTTGTTCAATCCAGCATCAGAAGAAGTTCACTGAATGCAGGACACGTGTAGTCTACCGAATACCCCTAAGCTGTGGGCGCAGCTATATCGGACAAACAGGTCGATGTTTCAATGAGCGGGCAATGGAACATTGTCGTAATCTGCGCAACAAGGAAGGGAGTTTCCTTGCAGAGCATTGCAGAGACTGCTCTAATTGCCGGCCTCAGTTTGACAAAACCAAATTTTTGAAGTATGGAAAAGACAGGTATGAGCGGGAAATTGTGGAAGCCTTTTTCATCAAAAAAGAGGGCAACGCATGCGTCAGCAGGCCGTCCATTATGCTTAGTGACAAGGAGACGACTTTTTTAGAAGGTTTCATTTAGGCCTCTTGTTAGAGTGATTTCATTTGTTTTACCGTCTGTCATCCTTTTATTTAACTAGTTTTATTTTGCTGACGATTTTCTAGTGGCTCTTAGGCTTTTGTTGTTTTTTGACGCAGACGCTGTTCTTAGACCTTTATCGTTCATCATCACTTCTGTCCATTTCATTGTTTGTCGCGTGGTTCTTTTTTCGCGCGGTTACATGTTCTATCAATTTTTAGGTGAGTGACTATTAGAGATTTTAGTTTTGACGCAGACACTGTTCTTAGACGCATTTTTCATGCTATTTCCGTGTTATTCGTTGGTCATTATTCCCATCGTCGTGCGGGTTTTATCACTGACTGGGTCTTAGGCGTTTGAAGTGTGTTATGTTGTGGTTAGATTGGTTGGTAGTGAAGTGTAGACGGTACTTTTATGTCTGGTTTTTTGTCCCCGTTGGCGCTGAAAAAAAGGCTGTACTAGATCAGTTGGCTCCTGTGCTGATCCACGTGTGGTTCTTGTTTGCTCTGTCGATAGCTGCGCAGATAACATTCCTGAATGGTCGATAGATTGCTGTGTTATTTTTCCTTCAAAAGTTTTGTGCGTGACTCGGCGTGAATGACCTACATAAGGCAGGCTTGTTGCGAAAATAAACTTAGTTGTGAGTGGCGCCCGTCTTGTCGTTTCTGTTCTCCTTCCTAAGTCCTGGTCTTCTGCGCCTTGCCTTTACCTACTTCAAGCATGAACCAACTAGCCCAAGCAAGAGTTTTACTTGAGCATATTTCTTCTACATTGGGCCCTTTCTTTCATCAAAGCTTTCGCACCGATCCTGCCATTTTGTGCGTCAACTTGATCGCCGTCTCAGCTTGCCAGTCTCGAGTGGTGTCGTATTGCTTGAGAAAAAAGCTGGTGCCTTTGGAAGTACAGTCTATCTTCGGCGTCTTGGAACCGTCTTCTGGGCACGTCAGGCGCGTATGCAAAATACTCAAGTCCGAGTATTGGAGGCAAGTTAGATTGTTTCAAGATTGGCTGCGTGTGCTTGTTGTTCTCGGGAAAGAACCAGAAAGCGAAAACAGGCGGTTGCAGCAGATGAAGCGTTTGGCAGCAACGTCCACTGAGTTTCTTTGGCATCGAGCGTTAGTGAGCCTTATATCCCGGTCAAAAAAGTCTCACGATGCAAGCACCGGCCAGGTCACCGTGCTAGGAGACGCAGCTCTGCCTAGACAAGTAGAGCGCTTTTTGGAAAAAGGACCGAAGTTCAGCCTCGAACAAGGATCCCAGCGCCAAGAATTGCTTGCCATGGTGAGAAGAGTGGCTAGCCGCGGAAAGAACCAAGAAGAAAAAGAAAGAATTGTAAGTGACGGTGTTTCCTGCCTGATGGCGAGTGGTGCATCCATTCCGCCGAGAAAGCCTCGCCTCCAGAGGATTTCACAGGATCTGAAGGACAACGTCCTTGTGGTGCTACAGGCCGATAAGGAGGGCGGCTTTGCTGTTATGCCGACTGGTGTTTTTCGAGAGAAGGCCTTGGTTGCTATAAAGAAGAACTTCAAACAGGTGGCGTTCAAGGTTCGGAAGCAAAAAAGTCAGGCTCTCCAACTTTTGGGAGAAATGAATTTGGAAAACCTGCACAAGATGGCAAAGGAGGAAAAGGGGAGGTTTCTTGAGATCTTCTTCACTGTGAAGACACACAAGGCTGAATGTCCGCTGCGCACCATTGTTTCAGAAAGGGGAACATGGCAACGTCTGGTTAGCCGGTACCTTCAGACACATCTGCGAAACATGGTGAGCGACGACCCTTTCCTGGTGCGTAGTTCTCTGGAGGTGCTGAAGGATCTGGACAACCTGCCGCCTCGTCAATACAATGCGTTCTCCATAGACATTGAAGATCTCTTCTATTCGGTCCCTCACCAAGGTCTCTTAGCGGCGGTCAGGGACAAGATCCAATCAAATGGTGAAGTCCGCTTCCAGAATGCGGCAGGTGTAAGCGTGGACAGTTTCATTTCCTTATTAGAGTTCTACCTGAACTCAACCGCCATTTTGTTTGAAGGCAAGTTTTATGTGCAGAAGAAAGGGATATGCATCGGTTCTTCTGTAGCTCCAGTCCTTTGCGATATCTTCCTATCCGTTGTAGGAACTGACATCAGTAATAATCTTTGTGATCCTCATGTAGTGTCAATTTACAGATATGTTGATGATTTCTTGGTCATTTTGAAGGACGTCCCTGAGCACGAATTAGTTTCTACCGTTGAGAGAACCATGACTATCTTCTCGAACCACAGTCGGGGTCTCAGGTTTACCAAGGAAGTTCCGAGCTGCGGTCAACTCCAGTTCTTGGATATCAGGCTAGTGTTTCCAAAGGAAGGCCTTTGTTGGATGTACAATCCGCGTTCTTTGAAAGGCCTGCTTCCGTTTGAGAGCGCCCATTCCAAGATTGTAAAGCGTGCAATTGCTACAAATTCTCTGCAAGCGGCTTTAACTAAGTCTTGCATCCATTTGGTGTCAAGTAGCTTTAGCACTCAAGTGCAACGACTACAACAGGCAGGCTTCCCGCCATGTCTGATTTCAGCTGTCTGCGAAACGATGCTCCAAAAACTAAAGCACCCGCCTCTTATCAGGGAGCCAGTTTCACGCAGTTCTGTTGCGGTAATTCCGTACATTCATAAGGTATCGCACAACATTAAGAAAGTGGCAAGTAGGCATAACGTTCAGGTTGTTTTCTCGGCGCCTTGCAAGCTGTCTAAGCTTTGTGCCATGAACGGAGAGAAACGCCCGGCTTGTTCAATCCAGCATCAGAAGAAGTTCACTGAATGCAGGACACGTGTAGTCTACCGAATACCCCTAAGCTGTGGGCGCAGCTATATCGGACAAACAGGTCGATGTTTCAATGAGCGGGCAATGGAACATTGTCGTAATCTGCGCAACAAGGAAGGGAGTTTCCTTGCAGAGCATTGCAGAGACTGCTCTAATTGCCGGCCTCAGTTTGACAAAACCAAATTTTTGAAGTATGGAAAAGACAGGTATGAGCGGGAAATTGTGGAAGCCTTTTTCATCAAAAAAGAGGGGAACGCATGCGTCAGCAGGCCGTCCATTATGCTTAGTGACAAGGAGACGACTTTTTTAGAAGGTTTCATTTAGGCCTCTTGTTAGAGTGATTTCATTTGTTTTACCGTCTGTCATCCTTTTATTTAACTAGTTTTATTTTGCTGACGATTTTCTAGTGGCTCTTAGGCTTTTGTTGTTTTTTGACGCAGACGCTGTTCTTAGACCTTTATCGTTCATCATCACTTCTGTCCATTTCATTGTTTGTCGCGTGGTTCTTTTTTCGCGCGGTTACATGTTCTATCAATTTTTAGGTGAGTGACTATTAGAGATTTTAGTTTTGACGCAGACACTGTTCTTAGACGCATTTTTCATGCTATTTCCGTGTTATTCGTTGGTCATTATTCCCATCGTCGTGCGGGTTTTATCACTGACTGGGTCTTAGGCGTTTGAAGTGTGTTATGTTGTGGTTAGATTGGTTGGTAGTGAAGTGTAGACGGTACTTTTATGTCTGGTTTTTTGTCCCCGTTGGCGTTGAAAAAAAGGCTGTACTAGATCAGTTGGCTCCTGTGCTGATCCACGTGTGGTTCTTGTTTGCTCTGTCGATAGCTGCGCAGATAACATTCCTGAATGGTCGATAGATTGCTGTGTTATTTTTCCTTCTAAAGTTTTGTGCGTGACTCGGCGTGAATGACCTACATAAGGCAGACTTGTTGCGAAAATAAACTTAGTTGTGAGTGGCGCCCGTCTTGTCGTTTCTGTTCTCCTTCCTAAGTCCTGGTCTTCTGCGCCTTGCCTTTACCTACTTCAAGCTTGCAGTACCTTGACGGAGACACAAGTCTCAGCGTCTCCCACACGTGCTACAAAACTAGAGGAGAGAAAAATCCTGCGATATGACTCTCGCCATTCAAAAATCATAAAAAAGGAGCATCGTCAAGGCTTGCATCGGTCAAGCCATTGAAAAATCATGCCGCCATGCTGTGGGAGAGAGCACTGATTTGCAATTAAGCCGCTTAAAGAAACAGTGGGTACCCCAAAAGCATGGTGGTGCAAATGTGCGAAAACATGTTGCCGGAAATCAGGGCCAAGAGAAAAAAGGCAAAAATCACCAGAAAAAAAGAAAATGAAAGAATCCGTGGTGCTGCCTTACACGTATGGCTGTCCCGTAGAATAAAAAAGACAGCCCAACGCCATGACGTTCAGTACGGTTCTCCGTTCCGCAAAAACTAAAGGCATGTGCAAGAGGGTGAACGCAGGATCCAAAGAAAAAACAAGTGCTACATTTTGCCCGAATGAGCACGTAAAAAAGTACGCGGAATGCGCTAATTCGTGGTTTACCAGATCCCACTGGATTAGGGGAAAATGCACATTGGGCAAACCGGACGCTGTCTACGCGACAGGTTACGGGAGCACAAATACACGTGCCCACTCGTGACAGTGCCTAGCAACTTGGCTGCGCACTACAAACAGTGCAAATGCTCTCCGCAACTAGAAATAATCGTGGCCATTGGCACATGAAAAAGAAAAACGGAGCGAGAAATATGGGACGCACTTGCGATGGCAAAAGAAAAAGTGCAAGCACTCTGTCCATCATCGTCATCGAAGCTAAGGTCGAGTTTGCCAGCACGAACGGGTGCAAGTGAACGATGTTTCTCCGGCCTACTGCACCATCACTGTCGCCTTGTCATATATTTTCATATCTCCCTGCGCCCCACTCCCCACATCACCATGTATATATAAGCGTGTTCTCAAGCAGTATCAAACAAGTTTGTAGTCTGCACCACGTACGTCCACGTTTTGTTTTTTATTTGAAGGAAAAAACAGTCAAAAACACAAAGGACAAGAGGAAAGGTTCGCACCACAACTACTGGACTATCAACTGAGCTTTATTAGAAATGGCGTAGTCCCAGCAAGGCTAGCAGAGCATGCGCAACCACATCATCGCTAATCACAGAGCATGAAAAGACAAGATATCGCATCTATCGTCACCGACCTAGAAATGCTCATTCTTTTTCAAGTAAGCGCACCGAGATTGTACTAATGCAGTCGTGGCCTAATAAGCTGATGTAGTACGCTTCTAGGATTTCTCGCTCTTCTTTGCCCTTGCCCCTAGCAAAAATCGTTACATTGCTGAACAAAGGGTAACCGCCACATTCATTGCAATGGCGAGGCAAGTTTGCACCGTTATCTGACCCCAGGGAGGAGCGGTGTACACGCAGGCGGTCATAAATACATCGACCAGTTAGGCTTATGTAAAATCTTTCCCATGTGAGAGGGAACTTATACACAACCCCTGCGACACATGCCGTAAAACGGGTTTCATGCTGCGTTGTGCTAACGTGGTTCCTTACCCTGCCTCGAGAATGCGCGAGCACGAACCCGAAAGCTTGCAAGGGCCAGAAAACACAACACTTACTCCCTGCTTGGCGGCAACCCTTATGTTGTGGCTCACTTTATGCACATATGGCATGACTTCAAGTTTCCTACGTTCAGTTGCCCGAACATCTGCCAGCTTCGTACGTTTCTTCTTTAGCCTCTGAAGCAGCGATTCAGCCACCGCTTTCAAAAGGGGCTGAGGCAGCCCTGTGGCTTCTAAACGTTGGAATTGCGCGTCAAAGCTACTTTTAATAGCGTGGAGACAGCTTCTTTCGAGTGCATTGCGGAAACAATTCATTGCAATCCCTCTTTTTACAATCTTCGAATGTGCAGACCCAAATGGTAAAAGAGCTTTCTTGCCTCTAGGTGAGAACATCCAGCATGAATGCCCGTCATCAAAGAATGTTGGTTGCAGTTCTAGGAACCTGATAAAATGATTGCTAGGAAGTTCATGAGTGAAATTAAGAGTGCGTGAAGCAGCTTTAAAAGCAGTCAATACATCGTCTACTGCTGCGGGCAGAGTGTCATTAGGTAAAAGCTCTAAAAGTACTAAAAAATCGTCCACATACCTAAAAACTTTGCACTCACGCTTGTTTTGAAGGAAGCCTTGAAGTCTGGTAAAGCACTGGAGCAACACTAGAGCCAATACATGTTCCTTTTTTCTGAAGGAACAAGGAGCCTTGTTGCACACTACCGCAACGAGCGGCGTCTCAAAGATGCCCATTCTGCTGCCGGTTTTCCTGTTTTGAATGTTTCCCTTGGAATCCAGCAATCTTCGGCCGGCCGAGCCCGCCCAGGCACTACCTTTCTGCGACACGGACTGCCGGTTTCCCGAACACCGCCCGACGAACAGCAACGGCACTCTGCACGCACCTGTTCTTGGCATCGACAACTTCTTCGCCTGGCAACCGAGCGCTACTATCAGCGCTCGTGATCCGCCTGGTCTACATAAACTGCCGCCGTCCGGGGGCCAGTTGGGGCATGCTACCGCAACGAGCGGGGTCTCAAAGATGCCCATTCTGCTGCAGGTTAGTTACCTCCCGAACGCGAAATGCATTCGATGTAATGATCCTTTCTTATTTGCGGTGTCGTGCCCCCTGGACGCCCTTGACGGTTGGCGGTGGCTGTTGGGCCTGACGCTTTGTTCTTTCTGTATCAATGGCCATCTAGTTTTTCTTTTACATGTTTTGTCTGGCGACATTGAATTGAACCCTGGACCCCCAACCCTTCAGTCTATATCAGATGCCATTGCCCCAATGGAGCTCTCGCAAAACATCATGTTGTCTGAACTTGCTTTGATCCGTTCTGCTCAGACAAATATAGAAAACATTGTCAGTGGTCTCTGCAGCCGTGTTGATGTACTACAAAAAAAAAGTTGAAGTCTTCCAATCTACTGACCAACCCGTCGCTATACTGTCCTTGAAAAGCTGTCCTCAGAAATCAAGGCGCTTGCAGGGAAATGGGACGATTCAGAGAACGTGGGCAAAGTCTGAGTCGCATATCATATCATTCTGTGCGGAGCACCTTGAAGTAACAATCTCGAGCTCTGATATCGAGCGAGCTCACAGGCTTGGTCGTTATTGCCATAATAAACAACGTCCCATTATAGTCAAACTAAGCATCTTTAAAACTAAATCGAATATTTTGTCTGCTGGATCTAAACTGAAGGACACGTCATTTTCAATTCGAGAAGATTATTCTACACGTGTACGCAAAGCTCGAGCTAAGTTACACGCATATGGCCTCAATAGTATTTTCCCTTTTAAGATCCGTTTTAATAAGCTAGTCATTGTAACAAGCAGTACACTTACGATGCTGGATCTGATTCTGTACTCGAATTGAAAATATAGGGTTTACTGCGTATTTCCAAGGCTTTCACAGCTAACATCGTATCGCACATGCAGAACACATCGCACATGCACATCGCATGTGCACATCGCACATGCAGACCAAACAATATCGGCTTTACTTACCGATATCCGTAGCTACTTTCCTAAAAGGGAACGTATCGAAGCCATTCTAGAAGATAACATTACTGACATCGCTGTTTGTGCAGAAACATGGCTAACCCCTGATATCTCATCCGATGAGCTACTAATATGCCATTTTCTGTGCACAGACGTGGCAGGGTCGGACGGAAAGGTGGTGGTGTTCAAGTTTTCGTGAATCCTAACTTACCTTCCTCTGCACTCGATATTGAATGCCATCTGCGTGAACATATCTCTTCCTGGAAGCACTAACACACTCATCGCATGCTATCGCGCGCCTGACTCTGCCATTTCCTTTGTGGAAGAACTTCACACTGTCCTTCTCGGTTTGCACAACCGCTTTCCTAGAGCCAACGTTATTCTCTGCGGTGATTTCAATTACCCTGATATAAACTGGGATACTTTATGCGCTACTTCTGGCCAATCCAAAGAATTCCTCGATCTTGTACTTACGTATAATCTTACACAGACAGTCAATATGCCAACTAGGATCAACAACACCCTTGACCTAGTTTTTGTTTCGCACCCAGAAATGGTCCACTCAATGTCTCGCGCTCATGGTCTCGGCGATCACAATATAATTTTATTTAACCTATCAGTGTCGAAGCCTCCCCGTAACCCTTCCACTAAAGTTATCCGTGATTATAACAAAGCAGATTTCACTACTATGAACGCTGAACTCACGAATCTTTTGCACACCTTTAAACAGCTCACTACTTCCAGGACTGTTAACCAAAATTGGTTAATATTCAAGCGCAAACTCTTGGCACTAATTGAAGCCTGTGTTCCAGTCATTTACATTCGTGGCGACTCTGGCAAACCCTGGTTCAGTAGTGCCCTAACGAAGCTATCTCGGAAGAAAAAAACCTCTTTTTCGCATAGCTAGGTGTTCTAGGTCAGCCCTCAGGTAGGAAAAATACTTCACATGTCTCAAAGAGTATACAAGCCTCTTGAAGACCTCCACAAAGAAATTCTTTCATCAGGATGTACTGAACATAATGAGCAAAAAATCCACAAAAAATTCTGGAATCTTATTTCCCCTTCTAGCTATCAATCGCACAACATATCGCTTTCTAACCCGGATGGTTCACATGTGTCGCCTGACGAACGGCCTGATGTTATGAACTCGTATTTTTCATCGATATTCACTCATGAACCGCATCATAACATCCCGAACTTTTCTGATCCCAAATTTTCTCAGATGCTGCCCACTACAGTTAGGGCGGAAGGCATCGAAAAGCTAATAGACCAGTTTAAGTTATCAAGCAGTGCTGGCCCCGATAACATATCTGCTAAAGTGCTCAAAGCAACCGTAGTCCCATCAAGTGGTTTTCTACAAATAATCTTTACCCAGTCCCTCAATGAAGGCGCGCTTACAGATGACTGGAAGATCAGCATAGTAGTTCCAGTATTCAAAAGTGGTAACCGGTCTGATCCTTCAAATTATCGTCCAATCTCTTTAACGTGCATTGCATGCAAACTAATGGAACACATAATTTATCCTCAAGTCGCCCTACACCTTGATAACAACGGGATCTTTTTCGCCAATCAACACGGCTTCAGGTCTGGTCTTTCCTGCGAAACGCAACTCTGAATTGACCAACGAGCTTCATTTAAACCTAGATTCAATGTTTCAAACTGATGTAATATTCTTAGACTTCTCAAAGGCTTTCGATCGTGTTCCCCATCTACGACTAAACCGCATACTCTCTTCTCTCAGCCTACACCCGCAAATTCTAGCCTGGATTAAATGCTTTCTCACCGACCGCCTTCAGTGCACCGTTATAGGAGGATGTTCGTCAGCCTCAAGCAAGGTATTTTCTGGAGTTCCACAAGGATCAGTCCTTGGTCCCCTTCTCTTTCTCATCTATATTAATGACGTCCCTTGTGGTATTTCATCACCTATACGCCTCTTCGCGGACGGCTGTGTCCTTTATCGTCGAATTTCTACTGAGTCCGACCAGGCCCTTCTTCAGAACGACCTGCATTTAATAGATAACTGGTGTACCAAATCGTTGATGCAACTTAACATTTCTAAATGCAAATTTATTCAAATTTCCCGCAAGCACACTAACATTAACCGCGAGTACTCATTACGCACAGTCAACACCTCGCAAGTACAAACGTATCGCTACCTCGGTATCCTAAGCGATAGTAATCTAAACTGGTCGAACCACATCACGAAACCGATCGCCGACAGCTCTAAAACACTAGGCTTCATCACAAGAACATTATCGTTGTCACCCACTTCCGTCCGTAAACTGGCATACGAAACTTTTGTTCGAACAAAACTTGAATACGCTTCCGCGATTTGGTGTCCTCATCAAACATATCTAATCAGTGCAATAAAATCGGTCCAGGACCGTGCTGCTCGATTCATATCTTCAATATATGACTACAAAACTAGTATCAGTAGTATTAAGTCATCGCTCAATCTACCCACATTAGTCTATCGACGCAAGATAGCGCGCCTATGCTTATTCCACAAGTTGTACCACCATTTTCAACATCTGCGCCTATCACTTTTACCACCAGCGCGTTCTTCACGACGCCTGTTCGATTCACTCAGTTTACAGCGCCTGTATTGATCAACTTCTGCCTTCAATAAATCATTTTTACCCACAGCAATCCAGGAATGGAATGAACTCCCGGATGCAATTGCCATGGAGCATGATCCTGAAAAACTTAAAGAGCGGTTGTAAATTACAATTGAACGATTTCTCTTTTCATTCCAAGTGCTGTTGCATTTGAAGTCGCCTGTACTCCTATTTTGTTTTGCTGCATTACTTAACCTCCGTTATTGCAATTAATTCTTGTTGTAACATCTTTGACTTGTGTATGTCTATGATGACCCCCCCCCTTATGTAATACCCTGTAAAGGGTCCTTAAGGGTCCAATAAATGATGATGATGATTCAACAACAGTGGATGACAGATAAAAGGATAAGAGCTCCAAAAAGGCATCCACCAACACACGACATGCGTTCGGCAAAAGTAACATCATCGTCCAGTTCAAGCCGCGTGCAAAGCCAGACAGCATTCTAAAGAAGGCAAGGAAAGCTCGTCTCACGAATAAAGACGTCGGACTCACCACTGGAAACGCTATCTATGTAAGCCAGCGTCTTTGCCCAGCCTTTAATAAACTTCTAGCTCTTGCCGTCAAGAAGAAATATGAATACAAATGGTCGTTTAACGGGAAAACCTATGCCAAGCAAACTGACGATGCGCCTGCTATGCACATTCTGAATGAATATGACATTGATAAGGTATTTTTGAGGCCGGCAACCGCACAGGCGCCGGTGACAGCGTGAGCTGGGCCTTTCAGCATATCCTTCACAATGGATAACGATTGCGTATACCTAAAGTTTGTGTCACCTTCCGCTATTAAATCTGGTTGGCCGTCTTGCCAATCAGTTTTACATATTAAAACCCGGTCTGCAGTGAATAAAGAGGATGATATCTTACTTTATTTCGACCAATTCTCATTTAAAGTGGATGTTATTAGGTTTTCTGAAACCTGGTATACAACTGGCAGTAGCAAGTTCGAGCTATATGGATACGAGAGTTTCTTTCTGAATCGACCAGAAAAACGGTGAGGAGGTGTTGCTCTTTTTGTGACTAAACAGAAGAAATGGGTTTCGGTAAATGAATACCGCGTGGCAACAGAATACTATGAAATACTAATAACAGTAAATAAAAATGAAGTATTTGCGGTTGTCTATCGCCCACCAGGTGGAAACTGCATGCGTTTCTTAGAATTTTACGAATGCTTCTTGGATTTTATCTGCAAGAATAACTTTCACCTGACATGCAGTGGTGATTTCAATATCAATATTCTGGAAGACAGCAACGCCTCCAGAGAATTTCATACATTAATGTCGGCGTCTGGGATCAAAAACTTCATTACTACACCAACTCGCCTTACATATACCACATTGTCATGCCTTGACCTTCTAGTAGCAAAAGCCGAAACTAATATTTACACCGCTGGTACTATAGTTTCGGACCTGAGCGATCACTGTCCAGTTTATGCACTATATAAAAACGAAAAAGGCATTAGCAACGATGATATAGAAACTTTCACTATTCAGTATATTACGGGGAGCAGGCTGGTCGCATTTAAGGGCGAAATAATGGAGCAAAACTGGTTTTCTGTCTCGGGAAGAAACAGGCGTCGATGAAGCTTAAAATGAATTTCATAAACAATTTTCCAAAATATATAAAAAGCATTTCCCTGTAAAAGAAATAAAACCGCCGAAGAAAGCAAGAAAGCCGTGGGTAACGAAAGAACACTTGAAAATGATCAGACGTAAAAATTCCATGTATCATTCATTTTTACAGTCACGTTCTACATTGCGCTTAAAGTGTTGCAAAATTTTCGAAACGAAATAAATTCGGAACTTGGGCGTGCAAAACGGGCTTATTATGAACAGCTTTTCTTAACTGCCACACGGCAGCGCCCTAATAAGACATGGAATATAATCAATGATGTTCTTGGCCGTCGGGCCAAAACGAGCGCTCCAGACAGTATACTTAATGACGGTGTTGAATTAAGAGGTAAGGCTCTTGAAAATCACTTTATTCAACACTTCATTAACGCTGCCATTGCTCACAACCTCCTTCGCACAGTAACTTCGAGAGCAACAAATGCTAGCACTATTACCGCTAGCGTTTACTTAACAGGGATAGGCGGGCTAGTTGGTGGTCGATATTGGAATGCATCATGTAATCGCGCAAACAACAAAGGACAAAGAAAGAAACATCCGCGCCTGTCCTGTGTGTTTCCTTCTTTGTCCTTTGTTGTTTGCGCGGTTACATGAAGCGTTTACTTCCAGCCTACCGACAAATATGAAGTGTGTAGCACATTTAATTCATTGTTCCTTAAATAATAGTAAGGCCTCAGACATCAGTAAACTACAATTAGGACCCATTAAACACTGCATAACTTTCATTTCCCCTGCTGTTGCTCATATATTCAATTTAACGCTTCAATCGAGCGTCTTTCCCCAAGCAATGAAGTACGCTAAAGTTTCGGCAATTTTGAAAGGCAGCAGTCCTAAGGACCTAAACAACTGTAGGCCAGTTTCGCTGCTGCCTTTGTTTTCCAAGGGCCTTGAGAAAATTATACACTGTCCATTATAAAATATAAAGACACCAAATAAATGGACACACACAAGAGAAGAGAACGGGACAGGCGCCCTGTCCCGTTCTCTTCTCTTGTGTGTGTCCGTTTATTTGGCGTCTTTATATTTTATAATGAACAGCTACCAACTAGCCCAACAAGAAGTGCTTTTATACACTGTCATATGGTAAATTTCTTTCATAAATTTGTTGTTTTAACTAACGCGCGACATGGATTTAGGAAACACAGATCAACAGAAACAGCCCTACTCTCGATAAAGGAAAATATAATAAAAAAGAGACGAAGGAATATCTATACTCTTGCGCTATTTATAGACTTTAGAAAGGCATTTGACTGCCTCAGCCATAACATCTTATTAGATAAACTGGAGTGTTACGGAATGCGTGGTAGCTGTTTATCTTTATTTAAATCTTATCTAAGTGACATATTCCAGAGCGTGTACGCGAACGGTCACATGTCGTCTATCGTAATGAACAGATTTGGCGTACCCCAATGAAGCATACTAGGACCACTTTTGTTTATTGTCTACATCGATGACATTGCAAAATTTGATACTAAAGCTTAATTCATTATATACGCTGATGACAGCACTAATATGTTATCTGAAAACGATATGCACAATTTAACAGTAGAATGTAATGAACTACTAATCACTAATGCGTCCTAAGCTTGAATATGCCTCTTCTGTATGGGACCCTGGCTTGGATTACTTAACAAATGCAATAGAATCTGTACAAAATCGTAGTGCGCGTTTCATTCTCACTAACTATTCTCGGACATCAAGCGCTACATCTATGAAGGCTACTTTAAACCTCCCTCTCCTCTCATCCTGTAGGAAGTTAGCACGCTTATCACTGCTGCCCAAAATTTATTATTGCAATCCGGAATTAAAAATTGAACTTTTGTCCGAACCTACATATATATCATCTCGTACTAACCATCGGCATAAATCGAGCGTTCCACACTGTCGCATGAACCTATATTTTTGTTCATTTATTCCTAAAACTACCAATGAATGGAATCATCTGCCGGCCCCGATTGTTAACATAACCGACATATCTGCTTTTAGAACTACTATTGAAGAATACTTTTGTTAATCCACACTTTCTAATTCTTTTCTTGTTATTATTATACCTTGTTATCTGCACATGCTCTGTATTTCGTTCCACTCATTTCTGTAACGCCTTCGGGCCTTTAAGGTACAATAAATAAGCAAATAAATAAATAAATAAATAAACTCCTAGAAAGATTGTCCATCAGGTCCTAGCTAAATCAAATGAAGATAATGCGACTAAAACTTAGATAATTATTTTTCGCCCCAAGAATAAGCTGTTCCAGTGACATAATACCATCACGTTTGAGCGTGAAAACATCGGAATAGTTGACAGTAATAAAATTCTTAGAGTTTATTTCTCTTCTCACCTATATTGGGACATGCACGTAAGTTATCTTTCACCCGCCGTGGTTGCTTAGTGACTATGGTGTTGGGCTGCTGAGCACGAGGTCGCGGGATCGAATCCCGGCCACGGCGGCCGCATTTTGATGGGGGCGAAATGCGACAACACCCGTGTACTTAGATTTAGGCGCACGTTAAAGAACCCCAAGTGGTCGAAATTTCCGGAGCCCTCCACTACGGCGTGCCTCATAATCAGAAAGTGGTTTTGGCACGTAAAACCCCATAATTAAAAAAAAAATTATCTCTGTAAAAAGCTTTCTTCCGTTACAGGGGTGGTATCACGATGTCGTACTATACTGACACGTGTGCTTGTTTGTCTTTATCGGGCGACACGTTTCACCGCCTAATATATGTTATCGCCTAGCACAGGACGTGCCTGAATGTATCGAAAGTTTCTGGAATATTATCGATGCTTCCATCCGCTGTCTGTGACCGAACCTTGTGTACTCTGATTGAATGTGTGCGCGACGCGGATAAGGATGAACTTTGTGGAAGGCTCGCGGGCGCCAGCGATTACTCCGGAACATCCGACGACTGATGTGTAAAAGCCGACGCGCTTGACCCGCTGATCAGATTTTCGACAACCGCCGACTGTGTTCGCTGCTGTCGCCGTCCTTTGAGTGTTGCCTGTTTTTGAGGGCACAAGTTCGCCCAATAAAACGTTAGTTTCGTCTTTCCCAGTTTGGCTGCTTTCTTCACCGTCCCTACCACGTGACATCTGGCGGAGGTGCTTGTGCGCTAATGTACCGAACGCCCCCGCAAAGCCGCGATCCAAGCCCGATGACAAAACCTACGTCGCGCAAGACCAGCGTGCTAGCCGCTCACTGCAAGGACTGCCCCCAGAGCATGGACGTCTACCTGAGACGACAAAGAAGATCGTGGCCAAGACAACCCCTATGGCTGCCCTAGCGTCCCCCGTTATCCTGCAACAACCTCGGGACTCACCGACCTTCCATGGAGCAGCTACTGAAGACCCGGGACCCGGAATCCTGGCTGGAGACCTACGAACGAATCGCGACTTTCAACAAGTGGGACTCCGACGACAAACTGCGGCATGTATACTTCGCCTTAAAAGACGCCGCCAGAACGTGGTTTGAGAACCGGGAGTCGACCCTGACAACAGTGGACCTGCTCCGTAGCGGCTTCCTGCGCACCTTTACGAGCATCGTGCGCAAGGAAAGGGCCAAAGCTATGCTGGACGCCCGAGTGCAGCTACCTAACAAGAACGTTGCCATCTTAAAGGAAGAAATGAGCCGTCTGTTCTGCCACGCCGACCCGGATATGCCGAGGGGAATAAAGTCCGCCTACTCATGCGTGGTGGGAAGGAAGAGCTTTTCGACGCAATAATACGAAGCCCACCGAAGGCCGTAGAAGAGTTCCTTCGCGAAGTCACCAGCATCGAGAAGACACTCGAAATGCGGAACCGGCAATTCAACCGCCGCACGAACTCTACCAACTACGCAATAATTCAATCACTGGCCACCGAAAATCTGCGCGAGACCATCATGGCCATTGTGCGCGAAGAACTGCGCAAGGTCCTGCCTTCGTCGCAGCCCCAAGTGGCTTCGATCGCCGACATCGTGAAAGAAGAGGTGCACCGATCGCTTGGAGTTCCCGAGCTGCAACCACAATTAGCGCAACTTCAGCCAGAAGCGATGACATACGCCGCCGTCGCACGCCGTCAAGGTCCCCCTCCGGGACCGCGCCAGGGCCCTCCAACGCCGCAATTCCGCCGCCGCCGCCGCCTCCAGCATGCCCACCCGTCGCCCAGCGCACCTACGCGAGGAAAACGGACATTTGGCGAGCCCTCGACCACCGCCCGCTCTGCTATCACTGCGGAGAAGCCGGCCATGTGTACCACCGATGCCCATACCGGGAGATGGGACTGCGAGGTTTCGCCGTTAACGCACCGCGACCACAGATTGGCGAACGACCTCGAGATATCGCCGACTACCTCGTCGCTACTCAGTGGAGCCCTCGACGACCGCCCCGTTTGCCGTCGCCAGGCCGCTACTTGCCGCCGCAGCGCGGATCATACACTGGCCCAGCCTGGGGCCGGTCTGCGAGCCCATATCCGGAAAACTAAAAGCAGCAACCGATGGAGGTGCGGTTGCTGTTCGTCGAACTGACCAAGATCCTCAGTCGCCCACGATGACGCCGAAGCAACTACCTCGACGACATAACGATACGTCGCCGTCCCGACAAAGTATGTAAGCAAAGAATGCGCCGACGAAAGATGACCTGACGACGCCACGTACCAGCCATAGGTCAACGCGACGCAGCCGTGATCCGATGCCAAGACGTCACTGTAGCGCAAGACAAAGAACCACCGACGTGCTTCTCGACGGCCATGCAGTCACCGCCTTAGTAGACGCAGAAGCCGATTACTCCGTCATGAGTGGACCCATCGCCGCCCAGTTGAAGAAAGTTAACGAACATGAACGAACGAAGAAAGTTAAGACTGCATGGGAAGGTCCTCAAATACAGACCGCTGGAGGACACCTCATCACGCCGACTCACGAATTCAATATCTTGGAAATATAGGTTACTATTCAAGCACCATAGAGGCGTTCCCTAGTATGACATTATTCGAATTGATAACCTATACATCCTGAGTAACTGACAATCCTGACATACGCTCAATTTCATACTTCAGAACACTTTATAAACATCAGTCGTTACTATATAACTTACCATTCACTTTGAACAAATAAAAGCATATTGAGAATTTCAGTAGGAAAGAGCTCCGCATTATCCGACGTGATTATTATTTTGCCTTTGTGTATCTTTACGAGTGTACTCTGTACAACGTGTTTAGTTTTCTCAGCAAATGTTAATCTTCTATAATCATCCTTATGCTGCGTTGTCTAGCTGGTGTTAGATTGTTTTGTATATATAGTATTGCTGGTAGTTGTTAGGCCGCCCATCTCTCGAACATGCAGAATGGGCTGTGAAGGGCTGCGAAGGGTTTCATGATTGTGTTTATATACTTGAGCAGTGCTGGGAGTTGCCCATGTGTTGTATGAATAGGGAGGCGTCCACTCGCCAGCGCGTCCGCGCAGCTACTGTTTGTTTTTGAGGGGTCGGATGGCCCGCGTGGTATCGAATGACGAGCCGCGGCACGCGCCGGGGGGGAGGGGGGGGCGGTGCGGATGCGGAGAACGGATTCGGAGAACGCGGTCTTACGCGCACTGGGTTGGCATTCCGCCGATGGTCATAATAGGTCCACGCAGGCAAGCTTCGAGTGGGACGGCTGTACGCGATGTTGTGGCGCCGGCTCCCGAGTGACCTGCTGGTTAGAGACGCCGCCGAGGTTTAGAGAGGCCTAGCAATGTTGACCACGTGTTGCACGTACGGAGTGGGGGTCCACTCCCCTACGCGTGCGGGTGGCAACCACGTGTATCTTGTTTTGAGCGCTGAGAAGAGCCCGCATGGTGTCGAGTGACAGCTTGCAGAGCGCACCGTAGATAGAGGCGAGGTGCACATGAGGAGATCGCGTTAGGAGAACATCTACGAGGATAGCAATAGGGGCTTGTTGCTACGGCATATCTCATTATGTTATTGCGAAAGCTTGACACGGACAACAGAAGGCACATCTGACACACACAGCGCTACTTTCAACAACAGATTTATTTCTCGTTCTCGTCGCTATATATACACCCTCGACCCGTCATACAGCACGTGTAAAATGTTTGGAAAAATACACAAAAAATATAAACTGGGAACCACACGTAGGCAGTTTCTTGACTCACATATTCACAGACATGTACACGTACAGTACAGTGTACTGTACATGTACTGTACATGTACATGTACAGAACACGTCGTCTTGAGAACACCGAGTCCGAATGCCGCCAACGGTCATTATTTTTCCACGCGGAAAACCTTGAGGGGGGACTGCGGTAGGCGGTCTTGTGACACCAGCGCCCGAGCCCCCTGCTGGCCAGAAACTCCGCTGAGGTCCGAGATGGCCTCAATAAATCGTGCGTGCCTGGCGTGTTTGCTGAGGTCGTCACTGACCACGTGGAAATAAGAGAGGGAAACGAAGTTGTGGGAAGAAGGAAAATAGGGTTGTTTTCCAATAAATTTACTTTTGAGAGTAAGGCCATCCCTTTGGGTTGTGGCTTAAGCAAACTTTCAACTCTCATGGGCAAGTGCTTCTGTGGGATGGGCTAACGGTCCTACCACCCTTTTTCTTTGTCTCTTTCACCTATAACAATCGACACGAGGTGCTTGTTCCTGAGTCTAGGCTGTAATCACTAAACCTGATAGATCAACAAGACTCCGTACGATGCAACTCTAGTCTGGGCCGTAACCACTCAGTGGTAGAACAGTGAGACTCGGTTGGTCGTATGTAGTGACAGTTGTCCTGGGCTCTAACTTAAGAAAAAGTAGAAGAGTAAGGCGCTGTCTACTTGTGTGTTTTGCATCAGTGTTCCTTTGCTAACTCTGCATTTGACTGTGTAAATATTTTCGTTGCACTATATATTCAAGTTTTGTTGCCTCCAACCTGCCTCCTGCTTCATCAACACCGATAATCACATTGAAGAGACTTTGATAGACTTCAAGGAGAAAAGAACAAACTTAACTGTATTGTTGTGTGAAATTCATTGTGTTTATTTATTTATTTTTTATTTATTGATACTGAAATCTCACTTTGGGGATTTTGGCAGGAGGGAAAACATCACAAAAAAGTCAACCAACAAATACATAGGTACATAAGAGTAAATAAACTAATATAAACTAATTTAGAAGGCATACAGTAAGTACTAAGTTAGACACGATGTAAACAAGGTAAGTGAAGGCTGTTGAACTTCGGTGTTGGTAAGCTGGTTCCATTCAGTTATTGTCTGCGGAAAGAAAGAGTATTTAAACGAGTTGTTACGTGTGCGAAACGGAGCAATTGTTAATAGGTATCTTTGTTTAGTGGCATACCCGGATGAAAAGGTTATTACGTCTGAAGTGTCTCATTTATAGTGCCCCTTTACAGTTTGATACAGTAATTTTAGCCTAGATGACCAGTTTCTCTGGGTTATTTGTGGCAAGTTGGCTATGGTTAAAAGGGCAGAAACAGAGGCACGTCCAAAGCTGTTATATATGAATCGCACACAATTTTTCTGCATTCTTTCAATCTTGTTTATATTGGTCTGAGTGAAGGGGTCCCAGATTATGGCTGCATAATCTAATGATAGGAGAATAAGCGCTTTATATGCAGTCATGCGGACATCAGGAGTAGTAAATTTTAAAGCTCTTCGTAAAAAGAACAACTTACAGTTTGCATTTCTTACGACATAATCAATGTGTTTAGTCCAGTCTATGTTACTTGTTAACCAGAGGCTCAGGTTTTTGTAATGAGGTACTTGGTGAAGAACACTGCTGTTGATAGAATAGATAAAGGTTAACGGTCTTTGTTTGTGAGTAACTCTGATGAAGACTGTTTTTTCATAGTTAATACACATTTGCCACATACCACACCACTGAACAATTTAGTTGAGTTTATCATTTAAAAAAATTTGGTCAACTGTACTGTTCCCTTCCGTGTAAATCACGCAGTCATCGGCATACAATCGTATTTTGACAGGAATGTTGCAGACAATATTGTTACGTAGGAAGACGCAGACGAAAAACTGTGTACAAGTATATTTACAAGAAAATACGCTGCGCTTGGCCAAGAGGCAACAGCCCGCGCTAGCTTCTCATCGTCGTCGTCGTCTTCGCACTGCTCGCCTTTTCGTGATCGCACATATTGTTCCGTAGCACTATCATTAATAAACAAAAGAAAAAGAAGGGGTCCAAGCACTTACCACTGGGGAATGCCTGAGTCCACGAATACTTTGTTTAGCGTAAAACAACAGACACAAGAAAGAGACCAGGACAAGGCGCTACTCTCAACTGACATAATTTTATTGCGTCACTCCTTTATAGACAGCTGAAACTAGAGGAACATGCGCAGTGAGCAACATGTGGAAGAACCACCACCATCCGATCACAAGAGCGCACTCATGCGACAGAATAAAAAAAAAACATATTCAGCACTGATATTTAGCACTTACGCTTCGTGTTTCTACAGGTTATGCTGATGGTGACTGCTTATCAAGACAGCATCGATACAACGTGTCCCGTTCCTGATTACACCACTTGCAAGGACTGTACGTGCCCGCCCTTCATCTGCACTACCCTGGATTTCAAATCACCACTGCACATGACAGCGCTGCCTGCGGTTGTTTCTCTCGCTTGCTGGCCACCATGATCACCTTCAGATGAAAGACTACTAAAGCAGCCGCCGCAGCCGATCATTCCGGGATCTGGTGCCGCCATGGCTGCCAGGCACTAACGCTTCGTGTTTCTACAGGTTGGTTATTCCTATCGTTGTGTAAATGGCAAACCTTTTAGAAAACTGGCGTCAGATCGCACCCAATGCCTGTACATGCTTACACGTCACGTGTTCTGTTGAAGATTGTGCTGCTCTATTGTCATTTTTTGTCTGTTTTCAAAGTTGCTCTTACTGCTTGCCGGGGATGTCGAGCTGAATCCTGGTCCTCTTACCGAAGAACAAGAACAGGAAATGCTTAAGGCTATTATGCAGTTACTATCAATCTTGGAAAAGCAATCCGACATTCTTGACGAAATTCGTTCGCTTCGAAGTAATCAGCAGGCCATTGAACAAAAAGTAGAGGAGCTCGCAGCCAAGGTTGTGTGCGCTGAAGACCGTGTATCATGTGTCCCACAGTTAAAAGAATCGATAGAAATGATCTCGTCTCGTATCGAATCAGTTGCTTCCTCGTTTGCGACAGTCCACAAAGGCCAAGACGATCTAGATAACAGAGCAAGAAGGAACAACCTGATCTTTCATGGCCACCCAGATTCCGAGAATGAAACATGGGCACTGTGTGAAGAGCGGACTCAGACTTTTTGCGCTGAGAAACTAAGTGTAGAACTTAGCTCGATGGCTATGGAAAGACCGCACAGACTTGGGCGTTACTCACCAGAAAAGAAGAACGGCCGATTCTAGTGAAATTCTTATCTTTCAAAGACAAGCAACGCTTACTTGCAGCTGCCTCAAAACTAAAAGATACCGGTTTTGTTATCAGTGAAGACTACTCGAATACAGTAAGGAATGAGCGGAAAAAGCTCATACAGTTTGCCAAGGAACGTGGCGGTGACTTCAAACTTAATGTCAACAAACTAAAGTTGGCAAAACAAGTTTACATGTACGACAGCGCTACTGGTACCGTGAAAAGCATAAACCAATAGCCATCAAGGCGTCCTGCATCGCAGAAAAGAGCAGATCCTAAATCCGACTTTATAATTATTGCTGTCAACTGCCGCAGCCTCAAGAACAAAAAAGAAGAGTTTGCTGCACTCTTGGAATTGGTCAAACCAC
The DNA here is from genome assembly GCF_023375885.2 of Dermacentor andersoni. NCBI lineage: Eukaryota > Metazoa > Arthropoda > Arachnida > Ixodida > Ixodidae > Dermacentor > Dermacentor andersoni. The sequence continues at coordinate 2,532,869 of NC_092818.1, forward strand.
ATGTGGTCATTGGCACCGAGTCATGGCTGGACGAAACAATAGGCACCTGCGAGATATTTCCGTCTAATGACAACGTATACCAGAAGGACCGTATCAAGCGTGGCGGTGGTGTCTTTGTAATTGTCGATAATGGACTGAACAGCATACCTCTTAACATGGAATGCCCAACTAGAATAGGCAGTAGTAGTGCAAATGTACTTGATTTGATTTTCTGCAACGATCGCACCCTCGTTTCTTCAACCACCACAATACCCGGTTTAAGCGACCATGAAGTGGTAATCGCAAAATTATCCTGTTTTTCCGAGCACCGCAGAAAGCCGCCACCACGTACGGTATTTCATTACGACAGAGGAGACTATGTCTCGTTATCTCATGAACTCGATGCCTTTCTCCCAGAATTTAGACATCACAGTTCCAGACTTGATATACTGGCCTTAATCCAGACGTATGTTCCATCACGCACCATTTCGTCGAAGTGTCGAACAATAAGCTTTGGATGAACGCCGCCATTCTAACCTTGATAAACAAAAAGCGCCGCTTATATAGGTACTGTCAATCACCAGAGCCTTCCTTGCATTGTGAATTCAAAGAGCTGAACAAGGTTATAACTTGTGAGATGCGCAGGGCCGAACGTGCCTATCTGGGTGTTCTTGGTGGCAAAATAAAGAATAATCCAAAGCAAGTATGGAAATATGTAAAAAGTAAGCAGCGCGTAAGAGAGAACATTCCCGATATTAGAGATGACTTTAACTATAGCTCAGATCTGGAAGGCAAGGCTGAACAGTTTAATGGTTACTTTCAGTCAGTTTTTTTCTCTATCGACATGCCCTACCGACGGTTTACATATTGTGAATAAGTTTACGGAGATGAGTGGCATAGATTTCTCAGTACATGGAATAGTGTTACTTTTGGAGAAGCTCAAGGTAAACACGGCACCCGGTCCTGGCCATATTCCGCACTGCATCTTGAAGAAATGTGGAGTTTCTGTTGCTCCCTTCCTAGTAACACTGTTTCAAAAATCAATGAATGTCGGCGCCTTGCCCGATGACTGGAAAAGCGCCAACGTAGTTCCTCTATATAAAAGTGGCGACAAAACAAAAACTGTAAACTATAGGCCTATCTCCCTTACAAGTGTCAAATGAAAATCGCTAGAGCACATCGTTTACACTGATCTATTTAAGCACCTCCAGGATAACTTTTTCTGTCCAATGCAACACGGCTTCAGAAAGGGATTTTCTTGCGATACGCAACTGATAGAGTTTGCTGAATATATCGCTTTTTCAATTAACAATGGTAACCAGGTTGACTGCACATTTTTGGATTTTCAAAAAGCTTTTGATTCTGTACCGCATAATTTATTATTACTGAAACTGTCTACCCTCAAAGTTCCACCCACCCTGTTGAAATGGCTCGAAGCGTACCTCGTCGGTAGAAAGCAACGCGTTATTCTTGAAGGCGCAAGTTTATCTGATATTGTAGTTTTATCGGGTGTTTCCCAGGGATCAGTTTTGGGCCCTCTTCTTTTTTTAATATTTATCAATGATGCAGTTGGCCGGGTTTCCAGTCGGGTCAGATTGTATGCTGATGATTGTTGCATTTACCGTGATGTCACATGTATAAGCGACTCTTATGAATTGCAAAGCGACTTCGACTCTGTCTTGACATGGTGCAGAACATGGAACATGACATTAAATTTTTCAAAATGTAAAGTTCTGCAATTTACAAATAAAAAGCATCCATTACCTATCCAGTGCTCTTTAGGCGACATAAACTTATCATCTGTTAAGAATTACAAGTACTTGGGTGTTATCTTCGCAAACAACCTTTCTTGGAACGACCACGTAAACCATATTGCTGCCAAAGCTAGCCGTGTGTTAAGCTTTCTAAAACGCAGTTTCAAGCAGGCTCATTTGAAGGAGACGCTCTACTTGACAAACGTGCGTCCCACCTTAGAATATGGTTGTGCGACTTGGGACCCTGAAAGAAAAACACTTATCAGCGAACTTGAACGAATTCAAAAACGAGCAGCAAGGTTTGTGTCCGCAAACTATGATTTCGTTCTTCTCGTTCGCATGAAACTGGAGATATGCGCTCTAAAGAAGGCAGAGGATTTCAACTCTTTCTTCTCCTCAGCCTTCACACGCGATCACGGCTTCCTGCCCGATTTTACAGATGAATCTGAAAGGCCTCCTTTTCAAGATGTAAAAATTGACGAACAGGGTGTATTTAACCTCCTACTCCACATGAACACTAAAAAATATACGGGGCCTGACGGAATTCCTAATCAATTTTTACAAAGGTACGCAGAGTGCGTTTCTAAATTTCTGTCAATTTTCAGGCATCTAATAACCAATGTTCCTTTCCCAGCGCATGGAAGCGGGCTAAAGTTATCCCATTTCTTAAAAACGGCGACAAATCAGAGGAGGAGGAGGAATAAACATTTATTATGGAAGCAGTAATCCCGGGTAAGCCCCGGTTCTACTCTCGGTGGGAGGTCTCCTCATTCCAGGAACCCTCTGGACTTCACTGCTTCCTTGGCCCTGGCGACGAGACGTCGTTGTTGTTCCAGGTCCTCGGAGACGAGCTTTGCCTCCCACGTTTCTATGAGGTCTTCGCTTCTTCGCTTTGTCTGGCGTTGCAACAGTCTCTCGGTGAAGGCAATGCGTCTTTGTCTAGATGCCATGGACATTCGAGGATCAGGTGCGCTAAGGTGTCCGGTACACTGCACATTGGGCAGTGGTATCCTTGCAGCGTTGGGTACAGTCGATGCATGATGATTCCGTGGATATAAGTATTACTTTGCAGTCTTCTGAGTTTAGTCTTCTTTGTTGAGCTTTGGGTGAGGTGGTGGATACACCTTGCGTTCCAGCCTGTGATGTTGAAGGATCGCTTAGTACGTGATGGGTACGGTCTCTGCCTCCACTGGCGCACACCGGGCGTCTCGAGAGTAGGAAGGGTTGGCCCGGCAGGTGTGGCCTCGGGCCGCGGCGTGTGCCGCTTCATTCCCCTCCAGCCCGTCGTGCCCAGGAGCCCATGTCACGCAGGTGTAGGGGATCGGAGTACTGCGGTGCTGCAATAGCTTCAGTGCTTCTGTCGACACGCGACACTTAGCGTAGTTCCTGACGGCTGCTTGAGAATGGGAGAAGATGACAGCTGCGTCCATGCATGTGGTAGTTGCTAGGGCGATTGCCGTCTTTTCTGCAGTCTCGGCGTTTCAACGCGACAGCGTTAAGGAGCTCCTGTCGCAGTAAAGCCGGTGTCATCAGTGTCGGCGGCGTTGGCCGTGAGCGATAAATACCGGGAGGCACTTCATAAATAAAACACAACTTGCAAGATGTGCTGGGTGGGAATCGAACCAGGGTATTCGGAGTGTGAAACGGAGGCGCTACCACTCATCCACGAGTTTGATGCTTCAAAGCGGTACAAAAGCGCCTCTAGTGAATTCGGTGTTGCCTTAGAACCGGCCGCAGAAAGTTATACTGCGGTGTATATCGGTAATTATGACCATGTAACTTACAGAAGTCGCAGTTACGCGAGTAGCGAAGTACGTTTCCGCTACATTTCTTTTGCTGCGCTCTGCGCACACGCTGAGCCATCTTGCGGCAAACACAGAAGACCCCTCCTCGCAATGTGCGGCGCTGCCCCGACGCGTGGCGCGCCACTCACCCGCTTCTCCCCTTTGGGCCGTGCGGGGACCGGTACGAGGATGCCCCGCTACTCTTGCGTTATAGTGCCTAGAATATACTGGCTAGTGTGCCGTGCACCCGCTCTTTTCAATGGAGGAGCGTGGCGCCGCCTGCAATGAATGCCCACGGTGGCCGACTGAGGTCGCTGCCACACGGGTGGGTGCAGACTGCGCGTGTCGTCTGCTTCGCATATCAGTTTCGCAGCTGTAGCGTCGGTTTCTATGTTGGCGTTTTCAGTGTTATTACAGCGTTGCGTGTTTGTTCTTGGTGTTGTCAAAGAGTGAGTGCGTCGCTGCTGTGTTCGTGTGCCTGTCATTACGAGAACTATGCGGCGGCGATGAAAAAATGCCGAAGAGACAGTGCAAGGAGAGGACCTGCTTTGTGCCGTTGTGTCGAAGCGGTTACCGCTCGTACAAAGGGCGTGTATCCTTGTTCACTCCACCACTGATACGAAGCGGCAGCAGAATGGGCAAGAATGATCAGGAGAGCGGACAGAAGGCCGGCACCAACTGCTGTGGTTTGTAAAAAACATTTCGAAAACAGCTTAGTAGACCGTGCGTTGCCTATCACCGTGAACGGCGTTGTCCACGAGATTCCCCGCGATAAACCACGCCTGAAACCCTACGCTATACCCACGATATTTCCTGAGTATCCTAGGCATGCACCTTACTTTTCGTGCGTACCAGGGGAAAAAAAACAAGAAAAAAGGAGCAGTAGTCCTTTGATCTACTATACTGTTATGTTGCACGAAAGATCACTGCCCAAAATTCTTGACCACAGTGTGCAGGCTTCTTTGCGTAAGTAAAGCTGAAGCTAGTGCCGACGCTGCTTCGCTATTGCACTACGCATTTTGACAATGGAGGCCTTGACTATCTTAGACAGACCTTGTCAACCGCTGTGAAGGCCGTGGAAGATGCTTTTACTGTGTTCTTTAGCAAAAATAAGTTACATATAGCGAGTCTAGCTGATTTTTCAGGTCAGCTGCAGACACTGGCCTTTCCCCAACTAGGGTGCCCAGAGCATGAAAAACCAGCCTTGACAAGAAGTTCTACGTTTTCTTGAGGTTTCGGTTTTTTCGTAAAAGGCATCAACAAAGAGAGGGAAGCGCAAAGGCAACGGCAGAAGCTCTTTAAACTGCGTCACTGCCACTAGGTCTATCTTCTTCATGTATGTGTGCATTATCTCATCTAGGGCTGTCTTATATGCCCGCGTTTGACTGTTGTTACGCGAGAATAAAATATTTGTTACGCTTAAATGAAAGATCTGTTTCCCATTTTCGTTCACTTATATCAGACATAAAAAGAAATCTGCACGCGTTTACCAGGTATTAAAAAATGTATAGTACACAGAACACCGCATGCAGTCCATTTTACAGGCAAAATTTTTTTACTTATTATCCTATCCTTGTGGCCCAATGGGCATTATGAGGAGATGGGTACATGGTTTACAAACAATAAAAAAACATTCAAACCTATGAGGACAACAATACGATACTAGGCAGAAATAGCAGCAAATAAAAAAGAGAGGACAGCGAAATTCAAGTCATTTCAATGGATGATCGGTTACAGCGGTTTTCAATGGTTATGCATTAATATAACATCAATAGAACAGTAACGTAAGCTTAGAATTCCTTTACTTTATTAGAATGAAAAATGTAACCTAAAACTTACCCTTAAAAAAATTACGCTGCCATCATGGCTAGAATAAAAAACAAGTGTCCTTAGCTATCGCCGAAGAGACACGTACGAAGGCGAACGCCTTGTAAAGCCTACTGTAATTCACCTTAATGCACCCTAATCCTCCTTCATCCACCCTAATCCTCCTTAATTAATACACCTTAATCCCCCTAGTTCAACCTAATACCCCTTAATCTAATCACTATAATCGATAATTAAATTTGCTAATCATTTAGCATCTCTTATACACGGCTGGACATGCTTTGGTTCGTTTCTGGCCTTCCTTGGATCGTGTGATATGTTCTGTACCTCGCAACACGGCCTTGGAACATGGAGATCTAAGGCATTTGCCTTAAATATTACGTTTTCTCTTCGCCAGCATAGAAACACATCAGGTTCCCCGCTCGAAGCCGAGCTGAGATTGCACACGCTTTTCACACAAGCGACAAGCGCTAGAGAAGCCTGTTGTTCTCAAAACAAACCACGAGTTATAAATCAGCTGCCCACATTTGAACTTTGCTGTTGCTACGGCTTAATAAAAACAAAAAGCGCAACAGCCCGCTTGCCGATGCGGTGGAAACACGGCGGCCTACGAAGACCGGATGGTGCACCCACCTAGAGTCACTGGAAAAAATTTCAGAGTACCGCAAAGGTCGGGATTTCACTGGCAACACTGAGCGGCCACCGCCATATACCTTCCAAGCCGACTGCGTCGCGTGGAGGCCGCCGTGTTGGAAGAGCTTGATATTCAGTGACACATCGGGTTGAGTGTTTAATGAAGTACAAATACTTTGTGCCCGGAGATAATGGTTGCTAAGAACGAAAAGAAAACGTTATTTTGTGCGAAGTAATGCAGCCGGCGGTTGTTTTGCACTCCGATCGTGTTTACTGCTGGAACTGTGCTACGATTGTGGGCAGCAGCTTAGCGCTGCTATCGGGAGCTTATGCACGCATTTTTTTTTCCCTTCCGCGGAGCGAGCTACGTAGGAAACATTTCGTCACTTCGAGCCGGAATGAGGCAAGCTTGTGCTTTTGGGCATGAACATCGTGGACCGCCGTCGGCTTCTATTGAATGTTTCCAAGCAGGACGAAACTAACACCTGACAGTGTCATCGGCACGTACGTTCATTGTATAATTTCACAAGCTAAATCGGATACATTTATTTAGCTTGTAATCGGATACCGCGCGTTCTCGACTCTGCCCGGCGACTTCGTCCGCCGTATACGCACGACACACTGCGACTGCCGTGTGCGCACCGGTGTTTGGCCGTGATCATAAGACGATCTGTGCGCAGCAGGCGTAAAAACCAACTTCGATTACCATTTTGCGCACTAAATCTTGTGGAAGGCCAATATGAGCCATTTGCGTTATTACAGCAACGTATATTTACTTCTGTACACTGATAATGCGCGAGAGTTTGCTACATTGCAATTTATGAACGCGGCTGTCTAGTGCGTCCATGAGCGGCTACTCTTAACTTATTTATGACTGTTTTCTTAGACTGCCAAGATATGCTGCCTGTGTAAAAAAAAAGCAGGAACGCCGGCTGTTGACGCAGCACTTTTTTTTTCTAAATTACATAGGCGATGTATAAAATTCTTGTGCTTTCAGAGCGGTTTATGTAACATGCATAGTGACAGAGTGAAACTAAAGCTACTGGGTGTTCTGTTGTTTTGTATATTTTGTTATGCATCAAGCACAACAGTATTTGGGTATGTACCGTAGCATTTCAACATAAAACATAATATGTATGATGACTTCAGTTATTGCATGTGCTCGGCTTACAAGCTCAAAATTTGAAGCATGTGTTGTGAATACCACCTGGCCATTGGTCTCAAGCTCGAAATGCGTATGTATAAATGAGCAAAGGATAAGTGGGAAAAAGGAAGTATCATGGGCCTCGTATTGACCAGGTTTTTATTGACTGCGATCGTCACGATCTGCGAAGAACAAGTGCGATATGGGTCGAGTGACTCGAGGCGAGAGCGCGCGGAGAAATCATGCGAGTACCTGGTGCACGTGAGGACGTGGAATTCTCGCGCGACAAGTGTGCCTTCGCGTGCCACGAGCACGGAATAACCGCGTGTGTTGAGCAACAAACGCGTACACGTGTACTCGCGTCAAGCGTGCAATACGCGAACGATCCCTACAATGAACTCCTATATTCGTAGCATCGCTAACACCACGTGCACTTCGCTTAAGTATCTTCTAAAACAGTGCCGAAAAGCACAAGCGAGGTATACTTATACCTCGCACACGCGGGTGTTTGTTGTAGGCTTGAAATTCTCCCGGCCGGTTCTGTGTCACCACGCAGAACGACGCCCTCGGTCATTTTTCCCGGCCGGAATCTAGAAAAAAAAGTCTTTCCAGACTCAGTTCGGTTGCTGCATACGAAGGCGCAGCAGTCAGGCACGATTTCCTTGCAACCAAATGCGAGCGCGACAATCGGAACACAAAAGAACGTAGGGAACCTGCGCTGCCTGCGCTCTAACTCAGCCGGCCCGCCCGGCGCTTGAAAGGTGTATGGCGCCCCAGAGGTCACGTGGCACGGTTGGGCCAATGAACGCGCCGGCGGCGCGGGGAAAACGAATGCGGTACTCTGAAATTTTTTCCAGTGACTCTACACCCACCTGCACTGCAGCGCTCCTAGCGACAGCCGCCGGCATTCATTGCATCCAGTGCCACCCGGAAGGCCGCGGACGCACACTAGCCAGTATATTCTAGGCACTATAGACCGTTTTTTCGTAGGCGCCGCCATGTTGTGAACGCAGTGGCGCCGCCTATGAGCAGCGCCATACTGGCTTGGGTGAAAGCGGTCTATTGCATGGCAGGTATACGCTCGGCGGTAGGTTCTGGCGTTTGTTTTCGCGGTCGTGCGGTCTCTTTAGTATGACGTGCGTCTTCTACTTGGGAAACGTTCTGTGAGACGTGCTGAAGTGGTTTAAGGCGTCATGGCCGGAATTTCTGCAGGCGTTGAGGTGGACGGAACACGCAGCGCGATGGTGTGCGCGCATATCTGAGCCTACAATCAGCCTCGGAGATCAATTGTGTATTTCTGAATGTTCCAATCACTAATGTAACCTTATTGCAGTATTATCCTCTATTTCTAAGCTGCGGTTTAGGAGCCATGAAACATACGCGACGATCGTAACAGCGTGGGTACCGTTCTGCTACGATAGGAGCTGTGATGTTATAGTTTGACAAGCGTTCAAACTGTTTGCTGCAGGTTACATTGCGTGACTACTTGGTTCGATGGATGAGGTTTCCGCCCCTGAATAAAATAGTTTTGGCAAGTAATAGCAGCATACCTTAAAGTCTGAATTAAGCTTGTGCAGCAAAGAGACTGTTTACGAACTGCGCGAGCGTCCTAAGCAGTGGTAAGTGCTGGATTACAGATATCTTTGTTCTATATACAGCATGGTTCAAGCATACGGCATCAGCGGTTATATCGCGGCATCAGCGGTTGTGCGGCGTGACTATGCGAGGTCGTATTGCGGCGTTAGCCCGTTTTCTCTTGCTTTTTGGTGATAGAGGATGATAACCGAATTTTTTTTCGGCTGTGTTCGTTCCGTTCTCTACGACGCACTCGCACGTATTACGAAAATTTTGTCCTCAAAAATAAGCATCTCATTCTTTTTATGCGATCCTTCTCATATATTATGGCTGTATGCAGGCCAAAAAGGCAATGCCGAAGCGCACAGCTTACATATGTATCGTGCTGGTTCACCAACCGCAGTGATCGCTGTGTTGAGCAGCGCCATCGGCCTCATGCAGGAATGCTAGCGTAGACATATGGTAATTTGAAGGCTACTAGACTTGAAATGCGCAAGAACGATGCCGGTGCATCACAAATATTTGATAGCGCCTGCCGCTTAGATGTTTCGTGGTTGCCTTATGTTGGCCGTGCACGAGAATGTTTTATGTTTTACTCCCTACGCCAAGTGATCAGACTGAGCTGATTTACCATTTAATGCTGGTAATACACAGACACCGGTTTTCTTTGTTGAATTAAAGCCGATATAAGCAAAATGGTTCACAACACACACATCGCGACTGATAATGCGCGTACACCACGGCTGATTATGCGCGTCACATTTTTGCGCCCCCAAGAGATATTTCCGCCTACTGTAGTTACCGATGCACCGAAAGGCTTCCCCGACGACCTTATATGAACGGACATGGCATAAATTTCACAAAGCACCATCTAAAACATCTCGAAATCGTTCCGCAGCACGCGACAGCAATACTTTCAAGCAGCGCCGCGCCGGATCGCCCAAGCCAGAGAGGAGGAAAGGCTCTCCGCGCGCCCTATCCTCCTCGCCCGATGAAAAGGTCTATACTTGCGTTTAATAAGTTTTCTCGCTCTCTCCCCTTCCAACTTCCAGCGTGCATGACTCGAACCCTCGTTCGCTGGATACAGCGCGACTCCACTTCAGACGGGAGCTCGCGCTCCGCCATCCCGACGACCGAATTGCGCAGGGGCGCCCACCGCGCCAACTCCCGCAGACCGGATTCACTAGGCGCGAGCGCGCCTTCCTCCTCGCCCTTCGGACCGGTTCTGTGTGGCCCGCCGAGCGGCGGCATCGACTGCGTGGAGCCCCCTCTCCCTTTTGCGGCGACTGCGGCGCGATCGAGGCACTCCAGCATCTGCTATGTGAATGCCCCACCTTTTCGCTCGCGCGCGCGTCTCTTGCCCGTGTTTACCGTGGACACGGCCTGCCGTGCGACACCGTGACTGAACTCCTGCACCCCTCGGGCTACCCTTCACGACACAGGACACTACTACGTGCGCTCCTCACATTCGCCGAGGCTGTCGGCCTCGCCGACCGCCTTAGATCCGTCGCATTTCCGCGGCGTGCTGCTGTTTCTGGTGCATTTTCTCTCCCTCTACTTTCATTCCCTACCCCCTGTGCAGCGCGGTTGAGGTGTCCTCTGCTGAGAGACAGTTACTGCGCTGCACTTTACCCCAACCCTTCCTTCCCATCAACAAGAATCTCCTTCTCTCGAACCCTCGTGTTTAGGCGACGCGGCTCCTCTTTCCGCTCACAGCGCGACCCCGCAGGGGCGTCTGCGTCAGCAGGCGTTTGGTGTGTTGCGACACCACGTACCCGAGCACACGAGGGTTGGCCCCTCCCGCCTTCTCCTTTCCTCTCTCCTCATCTTTTTCTCGCCACACTCCTTTCCCCGTGCAGTGCTGTTGAGGTGTCCTCCTGTGAGAGACAGTTACGGCACTGCACTTATCTCTTCCATTCTCTTTAAAATCACTTCACACACGCGTCCGATGCGGGACGCCTCTGACGTGATCGCTGCGCCGTAGCGCGTCTGATGAAAAAGCGTGCCCTGCGATGCAACGTTTATCTATAAACGTTGCTGCGATGTGTGCCGAGCTGCTTCGAAGGAGTCATGCGTCTGCGTGGTGCTCCCAAGCGAGATAGAGGACGATCCCATCGAGGCGTCAGGCCCATCGTTTGGCTCGCGTAGATCGTTTCTCCCTCAGAGACACCGAGTTCTTTGGTTCGTTCCGCATGCTCAGGCGCACGTTTCGTTGCCGCGCCGAACGCTGCGTTGCTCGGCGCTCACCGCGTGATTGGTGGGTGCAAAGTCCGATGCGGGGCGCCTCATAAGTGATCGCTGCGCCGTAGCGCATTGTCTTACACCCCTTGGCGGGTCGACGGGAACGCTGTCAAGTTTAAGGGTCCTCCAATTTTTGTGCACGGACTGTGGCAGACGCTAGCTCTCTGCCCTGAGAATCTAGACGCTCTGGGCGTAAGCGTTTCCTTGCGGGTATTTGGCTGCGTCGGTGTATCTGGCGTCCGGATCTTGCCTGTGTCTTCGCCGTAGAGCATCCACTCGGGCTTGTCTTCTTTCCTTGTGGTACGTGGGGTGCATGTTGCGTGGAATTGGGGCTATGCACAGGGATTCGCGGAGGTTTGAAGGAATTCCTTCTTTTCGGTCCGTTTCAGGTTTCAAAGGTTTCAGGTCCGTTTCAAAGGTTTCACCGTAGCTCAGCCGTTGCAGCACGGATCTTCCGGTGGGCGTGAGCTTCAGTCGTACTAATTTACTGGCTTTGTGAGCTTCAGCTAGCTTTTGCCAGGTGTTGTGTACGCCCACCTTGAGAAATCTTGTAGTCGAAGCCGTAGATGGTAGGCCCAGGGCGATTTTGATGGCTTTCCGTATCTGAATGTTCATTTTTTCTACCTCTACATTCTTCAGCGCGAGGTAGGGCGTGCCGTATGTTATTCGACTGGTGAGGAGTGCTTGCATCACGCGTAGCGTGTCTTGTTCTTTAAGTCCGCTTCTATGGCTTGCAACTCTCCTGAAAGATGCGTGAGCTGTGATAGCGTTCGCTGTAGTCGCGGGAGGGGGGCCGCCCCGGACCCGTCTTTGTGTATGTGTAGCCCTAGAACTCGTAGGGTTTCCACTTTTGGAATGGGCGTTCCATTGAGGGTGACGTTAGGATTGGGTTCATCCTAGCCGGGTGGTCTGCCTCTCGTTCTTGACTTGAGGACGAGGTGTTCGGACTTCTCGGGAGCACAGCGGAGGCCGCATTTGGGCAAGTAGCTCTCGATGGTATCTACTGCTTCCTGTAGGCGTGTTTCTTGTGTTCCAGTGTTTGAGGCCCTTGTCCATAACGTGATATCATCTGCATAGAAAGCGTGTCTTACGTCTGGTATCGCGTCAAGGAGGCGGTGTTGGGTAGTTTGATCACTGCGACGTTAAAGAGCAACGGCGATATGACCGAACCCTGCGGGGTGCCTTTGCTCGGTATCGGCCGTGCGGCCCGTGACGAAATTCCTGACGTAGTTGTATGTCCGAGAAACGCAGCCCAGGTCTTCGAGGTTGCAGAGGATAGCTTCGTGACTGACGTTGTCAAAAGCTCCCTTTACGTCGATGGCTAAAATCGATGATTTGCTTCTGGTACTCAGATGGTCGATGAGGTCTTCCTTGAGTAGAAGGAAGACATCTTGCGTTGACAGGTTCTGCCTGAAACCGAACATAGTGTTTGGAAAATATCCATCGTCTTCGAGGTACGAGGTTAGCCGGTTGTGAATCATATGCTCGAAAAGTTTCCCTACGCACGAGGTAAGGGAAATTGGGCGCAAGTTCTCGATGCTGAGATGTTTATTTGGGTTGGGTATCATGGTAATCTCCGAGTGCTTCCATGCAGCCGGTAGCTTTCCTCTCTCCCAGCATGCATTGAAGTACTGGAGCAGGGCTGCGGTAGCCTGCTGCGGAAGGTTCCGAAGATGCTTGTTCATGATGCGATCTTTGCCCGGGCTGGTGTTTCTGGTGAGCGTCGATAGTGCTGCGAGAGTTCAGCATGCGTGAAGGGTTGATCAAGGTCGGCGTTTGGTTTCCCACCGTAAACTTTGTCATGTGCCGTCATATTAACGGGTGGGTCTCCGCACAGCTTCTTCTGAATTTCTCGGAGGAGGTTCTCTTCCGATCCGGCGTGGTTGTGCACGAGCCTACAGAGGTTCCGTCGCTGCTGTGTCTTCGTAGGGCCGTTGTCGAGAAGGGCTCGCAGGAGATGCCACGTCGGCTTTGTGCTCAGGGTTCCCTGGAGTTTGTCGCAAAATGCGTGCGAGTTCTGTCTTCCTAATCTCTCCGCGTATGCCTGTGCTTGCTCGGTGAGGAGGGCAATTCGCTTCTTTAATTTCTTGTTTAGCTTCTGTCTCTTCCACCTCTGGAGGAGAGCTTTTCTCGCTTCCCATAGGTGGAGGAGGTGCGTGTCGACGGCTGGCACTACTTCATTCAGCTGTATTGTTTTCGCGCGGCGTTCTGCCGTGTCGAGGACTTTCTCCAGCCAGTCATCTATGTTCTCGATGGTGGTCTCGACATTTAGCACGTCTCTGAATGACTTCCACTCCGTTACCCGGGCCGTTCCAAGCCTAGCGGGCTTGCGAGTGTGAGCCACGGTTAGTTGGAGGATGTGGTGATCGCTGCCTAAGGTTTCTGGGAGTCGGCTCCATTCTGCCGAGGGCACGTTTAGCGTGAAGGTAAGATCCGGGTTTGTGTCTCCGGAGACACTATTACCTATCCTCGTTGTTTGGAGTGGGTCATTCCACATGGTGAGTCTGTGCTGTTGTGCAGTGTCGTGCACTCGGGCTCCTTCTTTCGTGGTGGTCTGGTATCCCCAGGCCGTGTGTGGGGCGTTGAAGTCCCCTACTATAACGACTTGATGACCATCGTTGCGCTACTTAATTTCTCGGACAAGGTGGTCGAAGTCTGAAAGGGCGTCTCTGGGAGGGCTGTACACACTGACTACCAATACGCTCTTGAGCGATTTCCTCTCCGGTATGATTTAGATTAAGGTGTGCTCGATCGGTGTATTGACGGGTTCCGATTCCTGTACAGTGAGATTCTTCTTGGTGAGAATTGCCGTGCGGTTTGCTTGTACGTGGGCGTTGTACCCTTGTAGCCGGACGTATTGTGTATTTGTTTCTTGCAGCGCTATGAGGTCGGGTGGGTCTTGTTTGACAAATTCTTGTAAGGTAGCATGCCGTGGTCGATTGGAACGACAGTTCCACTGCCATATGCGGAGAGTTGAGAGCGCATTTGTAGTCCTGTGATTAGGGACCGCCATATTCGGTTGTTTCTGTTCCCTGCCGGCGCTCGCGGGTAGGTGAAACTGAACGAGAGGCACTTCGGCCGTTTGCTTGCGGCCGCTTTCTGTCGGGCTGAATGTCATTTAGTGACGTGTTGAGGTGCTGTTTTGTTACGTACGTCTGCTTGATGTGGGCTATGAAGTTGTTTTGTTGCGCTGCGAGTCCATCCACCTTGGCGTCTAGCGTGGTGACCTTATTGGCTATACATGCGGCGAAATTCGTTATTGCTGCCTGGACGATTTTCTCAATTCTGTCGTGGGTACTTTTTTTTCATGAGAATTTCTTGGAGGATTTGGAGTCTTGCGTCAACTACGGATTGAACATCTGCGTCGGGAAGTGAGGGTCGCGGCTGTGCAATGTTCTCTTGGACTTTCGTACATCCCTGTTGCAGTTTATCAATGATATCTTTTTGCTCCTCGCACTTCTGTAGAAGCCTGTTTATGTTATCTGCTGTATCTATTGACATTGGATCATCTTGTCGATGAGGGCCTGTTGGCTTTGTAGTTGACTGTTTCGATTGTGCAACGTGTTTTGTTGACGTTAAAAATTATAGGCCGATCTCCCTCACTAGCACTTGTTCGAAACTACTTGAACATATCATATCTAAGCAACTATTGGTCTACCTTGACAACTACCATATCTAAACAAATGCCAACACGGGTTCCGTCAGGCACCCTCTACAGTGACTCAACTAATAGAGACTGTTCACGATCTCACATATACAATAAATAACCGAGGCCAAACAGACATGATATTCTTAGATCTGGCCAAGGCTTTCGATAAGGTGTCGCACCCAAAGATACTGTTAAAAATTAAAACTATATTCAAGAACCCTCGCTTATCTGAATGGTTTTCATCCTACCTAAGCCATAGAGACCAATTTGTCACATGTGAGGGATACCGGTCTTCCTTTTCGCCTGTAGAGTCTGGAGTACGCCAGGGAAGTGTATTGGGCCCCCTGATATTTTTATTATTTATCAATGACATGCCGCACGACATTCCCATCAGACTCTTCGCAGATGATTGCGTACTGTATAACCGTGTGGAATTAAATTCGAAATTGCAAAAGGTAAAAAATTGGTAGAAAATCACTAGAAAACGAAGTATTGTGGATTACGCTTATCCCATTGAAGGTGTCGCGTTAAAAAGAGTGTCAACATATAAATACTTGGGTTTAAAGGTTGCCTCGGATTTGCGTTGGAATGAACACGTTGATTACGTATCTACCAAGGCCCAGAAAGCCTTGTGGTCGCTTAGATGAAATCTGTATAATGCTACCCCTGAAGTAAAATGCCTGGCATATAAAACTTTGATTCGACCGGTTATGGAGTATGCAAAAATTGTGGGGGATTCATACACTTCATCTAATCAGTCTAAGCTGGATAAAATTCAGCGGCTTGCTGCACTGCTTATTTTTAACAAATATCATCGTTCCCACTCTCCTACCCAGTTATGTGAACTTGCTGAACTTCCTTCCCTAGAGTCTAGAACTGAGTATGACCGTATGAAGTTTCTTTTTCTTATTATTCATGTCTATGTTAAATTTGATAAAGATGACTATTTTCACTTCTCTCCTAATAACTATTTTCGTCATCGCCACAGAATGTATATCGCTCCTGCTACTACTCGCAATAATTGTTATAAATACAGCTTCTTTCCGAGAGCAATAAAACAATGGAATATATTATCAAACTCAATAGTAAGAACGTCATCCTTACGCCACTTTCTTGAAAATGTCAAAATCACATGTGTACGTATACCATAACTCGGCCAAATGGTTATACTGTACACGTGGGTATTGTATTACATGCTGTATTTGCCATGGTGCTAATATCGGTGCATTACCCAAAATGTACTTTATTTTCTTTATCGTGTAAATTTATTTTTGCTTGTATTGTGACCTACCACTCCTGTAATAGCCCAAAGTTGGGCTTACATTATCAATAAATGAAAAATGAAATGAATAATTTCTAGGCATGTTGCCCTTGCTGCTGCCGCAGTGCCCACTCCATTAAAACCATTTCAAATGCTAGTAACTCGCCATGATGGAACTTGTTTCAGTATTTCCATCCATGAAGAATTGCAGCTATCGCTGTAATTATATGTGAATCATTGCAAACGTCAACACACTGTTTGCTGCACTACTGCCTTGTCTGGTCTTTTGGGTCACGTCAAGCTACGTATGTAGCTTTTAACCCAAAATGGCCGTCCAGTATTTAAACTGGAAAATAAAATTGATCTTATTTGATACCCTCCTCAGCAGTTGCAATGGTGGTTTTCCACTTTCGCTGGACATTCAATTTCGCAGGCCCGGGATAGGGAGTCAATTTTTTACAGCGACGCTGTTAAGCGTTAGTTTCCTCAGTATCGTGTGCGCGGGTAGAAAGAAAAAACTCTAATCATCAGCAATGGCTCCCGCGTCGCCGCCTTCTTCCAAAGCAGTGGCTCGTGGGCGCACCCCGGTCCTACAGTGCGAACGCGCTCGTACCACAGCTCCTGCGTTCGTGGTCGTCATTGATTAATTCAACACAAAGACGTAACTAATAATTTAGAAAGACTAATGAATCGTCCGGATTTACGCAGTGATAACAGTGGGGCCACCCGTTTCAGCTTCGCTGGTTAACCAACTGTTACGGAGTGCTTTGGTTGATAGTTTTTTTTAATTCTTTTTGTCATGTTCTTTTCATCATCATCTTCCTTTCTGGTCTTATCGGCGTCAGTTATTGTTAACTTTCCATATGCTTTTTCAATTAATGGTATTCGTTACTTTTTTGTTTTTATAGTTAATCTGTTGCTTTTGTTAGTGCATTTCTTAGTTTTATTTCCCCTTATGCCGTTTAACTGTTTTTAAGGTGGCCTTGAGGATGAGTGTTTCCCTGTCGTATCAAATTTTTTGCTCCAGTGAAAGACAATGTGCCCGCTGTCTTTGTGCTCGCAATGTGATTGCTGTAGCAAATCCGTGTGGCGCAGGTTGCCCATGCAAAGGCTTCCTGTCATTTCATCAGGTAACGTTTGTAGTCCTGTCCAGTTTTTTTTTCTTGTTCATTTTGTGCATAACGTTAATTATTGTATCGAAGAAAATAAAGGATCTGCTATTCTTTACACTACCAATGAAGGTTCTGTTGAATTACCGTTAAACAATCAGAGTTTGTGTATTGAAAAAGAAAAAGAAGTGCGGGGCTCTTTAGCGTGCGCCTAAATCTATGTACAAGGGTGTTTGCTCATTTCGCCCCATCGAAATGCGGCCGCCGTGGTCGGGATTTGGTCCCGCGACCTCGTGCTCAGCAGCCCAACACCATAGCCACTAAGTAACCACGGCGCGTTGTTTGTGTATTGACTTGGCTGACATTTTAAATTATTTATTAGGCCTAGTTACTAGTCCCACCGTTCAAATGCTGCAAATTTCATTTGCAGAAATGATAACAGCATGAAGCATCCATTTCAACTTTGAACTGTTTTTAGCTATTTCAAGATGGTTCTGCTCAGAAAACTGACAAGTCACAAACTTCTCACTCGAACCATTTACCATAAAAGAGAAGGGGAAGGACTGCGTTACCGAGCTCCCTCTTTCGTTGCACGCGAAATAAATGAGATTCCTCGAGGCATACACCACACAGTCAAACCTTTCTTTTTTTCTGTTTCGAATACGCATGCGCATCGTGCATATCAATTTCACGACGACTTTGTGGAATAAACATTTGACAGTAGCGCTTCTCCCGTGTACGCCCTCTTTTCTTTCATGCCGTGTTTGGCTTTTGCGCTCTTTGTTCACGTCTAGAAAAATATTTTAAATTCAGGATGATTCCTTTTGACTTGCTTGATTATAATTTAAAAAAAAACGCACCGCTAATCACTCAAGCACTTAAGAAAAGAAACTTCCCCACGTTTCCACATGTTACAATGAAAAACCTCCGAAAAGATATTATAATTCATGGGCGGCGTGACGTAACGCTAGCAGAACAAGACAGACGGATAAAATGAACAGGTCATGCACGTGTCCTCTCTCTCTCTCTCTCTCTCTCTCTCTCTTATTTTTCTCAATTCGTCTCTCTCTTTTTTGTATGTGTCACTAGTCGCGCCGCTTATCTGCGAGTCCAACATCAACCTTTAGTAGCAAGAGCTTGATTTCGGCGAGTTATTTCATCTTGAGTAGAACTTAAAACAGCTCTCGTCCTGCTGTTTGTGTTTTCGCTTCTCTTTGTCTTCTTCACGCTGATTCAAGTTTTAATCAACCTGTAGTTCCTTCCACAGCCTGCTAGATTTGTTGTTGCCGAACGCCTTGCGGAGAAATAAAGCCCAGGTAAGAAAGCTACGAAAATGGCCAGCGATAACCTTTCTTCGAGATACGTACAAATACCAGTATGAGAAATTGCGTGAGCTTGTATTTGGTGGTCGCCGAATTTCTCAAAGCGCACACCGTTCTATGAACGATAAAAAAAAAGAATATGGACACGAGGCTTTGCCTGTTCGTGTTTCTTTTGCGCATTGTTCACATCGAGTCTTTTTCGGACTTTCCCAAATTGCATCCGTTCTACATTCTATGAACAACCTAGTAGAGGTAACATAAGAACACGACTTGCTTGAATTAAGCGAAACCGAAGTTCCTGAGAGCCAGTAAGACGGTAATGTGACAAAATTACAGCGAAATATGATCAGACGACATCACGAAGGAACCCCAAGTAACCGCCTCATTCATCCTCACCATCTGTACAAGCACATTGCCTTAGTACATTGAAACAGCCACGATATGCAAAACCACGCCTTATAGCTTATATTCCGACGCTCTTTTGAGTATCAACGGTTCATCTCTCAGAGCTGCCGAGGCCACCTCACCTATGAAAAATGCTGTGCACGCGACCACCCTGCAGACAACTTGGGCACCCGGCATACTCTCGGTCCTGTCCTGCATGGAAGAAGCAAACGGAAAATACAATATTTATGGTCCAAGAGAATATTTCCTTGAAAGATACGAGCAAACGTCTATCGTTTGTGTGGTGAAATTCCTAAGCCGATCTGGCACAGCAGTGGGTAATCCACAACGGTTTTCGGCGGCTGCTCGAACCATGGGCGGAAGCGGAAGCAGCCAGCACGGTTCCGTGACCCAGTCAGCAGCAGACCTCTGTGCCTTCGAGATATAGGGAATATGGTGCTCGGGCCAGGAAGTTCAAAACACCCGCGAGCGTACTGTGCGAGTGCCCTGTTCCAGCTGACGGACACAGCGCAAGGTGTATCTGGGTCCCAGGCGTCGAAATAACGCCGCAGTTATCTGGAGCATCCTAAAATAGACAAACTTTTCCATTTAATAGCGCCACAGGCAATGCAACATATTCCTAGATCTCCTACGACATAGAAAATATTAACTTTACACAATGGCTACGAGGATGTTTCAGTGGAATGGGAAAGAAACCTGAAACAACATCGACGACGTAAAACAAGTTTTCTTAAAACTGAAAGAGGTCTTCTGTGCGCAGACGACCCCTGATTTCCACTCATACCAGCTCACTAGCCAGTAGGTTATGTCTCCTTGCGGCGGAAAAGACGTCACAGGGCAAAAGGGCAAGCAAGAAAGCGACCAGATAGAAAAGACCATTCGTCATAACTTCGTTCCGAGGACATACGCGTTATAAGGTGCCAGGCTTGCACTCCGATAGCAGAGAAGATAGACAAAGAACTTGAAATTGTGAAATTAAACAATTATCCTAAAAGAACACGCAAATATTTCATGCACAGGGTTACCGACGTATTGCTAATACAAACATTCTTTCTTTTTGCGTGTTATATGATAACCCTCCAGTAACTCCCATGACGAAGCATTTTCGCTTTTGCCATTTTGCAAATATAAGAGACACTTATATGACATGTGGCGAAACCACAGTGCATAGGCAAACGCATAAGCATCTTGTTGAATACAAGCTCGTGCTCCCTTGCTGTGCCACTAAGACAACAGAGTGTTCTGCCGATATAGACCCAAATGCAATTGAACAGAATTACATAGATCACGCCAACTGCGCCGCCAGCGTACAGCCTAGCGTCCCTCACGCACTTACAACTTCTGCGCTATTGAAATGTGAGGACCAGCCAGCTGCCGCGGTGCGGAGGGAGGCAAATCTTATTGACGCAGGCAATTACGGATGCAGCCTCCCTCCGCCTAGCAGACGGCCGAGATCCCCTGGTCTCCGCGGCTGCCTCGGCTAGCTGGACGGCCCAGACCTGGTCTCGCTGCTCTGAGCTGAGCGGCAGCCTTCCACTGCTGCCGGTTTTGAATTTTCCGGCCCTCGAAAGGAGCCGCCTTCGAGCATGCCCGTAGAATATGTGGCAGATACCGCGCTGCCCTGCCCTTACATAATTTACATTGATCATTGTATTTTCCTGCATATAATGTGCTGCAGGCCACCGGGTTAGGATACATGTTCGCAGGACGCGCCATCCTACCGCCTGCTTCTTCGTTAGCTTTGGATGAGCTGGTGGGTACCGGGCCGTTCCCAGCGGAAAGTAATCGATGATTTTTTTTTTTTTTTGTAGCTGACTCACTTGGTCGGGGAGTAAGTCCTTGAGCTACGTTGTGAGCCATAGAGTTTCTCTTTACATTACCTAGAGGAGAATCTGGCGCTGCTGCGCTGTGGTATGCATGGGAATGCCGGTATATTGTGGATTCGGATTGGCATCGTTCTCGTAGAGACAGGACACCTTGAAGACGCGCTTGGGAAGTACCGTTCCGTCTGTCACAATGATTCATTTTCTACTAGAACAGCAAGTGAAAAGCTGTTTTAGCTTTATTATTACGCGAAAACATGTTTTCTTTATCTATGAGAACTTGTTATTGTGTGTACGACTACATGTTACGTAAAAAGTATCAGCCGGCCGCTAAAGTTGGAGGACAGACGACAAAGTTCGCGCTCGCTTTGAAACAGTTGGTCGTCTGTTCTTGCTTTTCCTCGCTTGGTCATGCATCGTGGGTGAGTAAAGATGTAATATGCGTGAATGGAAACGTTTTATGAAGATTTTACTTTCAGAACGCGCTATTTGCGTAGCCATATCCACGTTTTAGACGAAGCCTCTTACAACACCAGCCAACACGAGCCTCGCAGACACATATACCGTCATTCCCATGCCGGCACGGTGCCCCCTTAAGAAACTCCCATAGACGGTGGCGCCAGATTACCCTCTAGGCGTTATAGTGAGAAACTCTATGTTGTGAGCCGCCTCTTTGCCGGGGAGAGAGGAGTGCGCGAGCGCCCATATAATTTGGATAGTGCCGCGATGATGGTCGACACCTTGGTCTAAATCATCATTACATATACGCTGTAGTGGCGAGCTAATTAGATTGGCAACAGAAATAATTGGTTCGGCCTTAATTTCATCTGTTCCTGCCGCAGTGGATTTACCTAGGTTTCGAAGGAACGGGAACACTTGATGTTTCACTGCACGGCTTTAAAGATACAGAGCTCAAAACTGGAAGGTAATGCGCCGATTATTCCATTCTTTCTATTTGGTTTCTGAGACAGAGGATAGGAAATGCGCATTAAACTTGTCTGTCAAAGTAGCGCCACTGTAGCTGACTTTATTGAGTAGTTATGTGGTAGGAACATGACATGCAATCCTTCCTTTAACGTCACTAAGAAAATTCGTTATTTTCGTTGGACAGTTTAAACCGCGGCTAATTTACTCTTGTAGCATTCTTTCCGCGCCTTTATAATATCAGAACATAAATTATTTCTTAGTTTTTATATTACTTGATTGTGTCTAGATCTCCTAATCGGATGAATTTCTCAACAAGTTTGTCAGGTGCTAGAATTCGCCTATACAATTACGTCCTTGTTACATGACTTTCGAGACCTTTTGTACGTTTTTTTTTTTGCTAACCAAGGAAATGCGCTATCATATTTACTTTTTACTAACTCAAGGAAGCACTTGTACGCTATACTAGGATTTAACTCATGGTAAGAATCGCTCCATTCAATGACTTCTATCATACGTATAAACATAGCCAGATTATCTCGATTGAAACGTCGGTACACGATTTCTTAGGGCGACAGTTTTTTTCTGTTTTCCTAATAAAAGGGAGAAAAAGCAATATATGGGTAGGTTGTCGCTTAAATCAAATGTCAGCCCACCAGATAGAACACTACACGACTCATTATTTGTGCCACAGAGATCTATTAACGTGTCACTCTCTAAGGATATCCTTATTGATGACTGGATAACATTGGTGCACTGAAGTGCATCGATGACCTTATAAATCTGGGGCAAAAAGACGTCGTGGGGAGCACTTAGTCAAAACAAAGATAGAAAAGATATAAGCAAATATAGCATCCGACACGATTCTTTCCATTAGTGTCTTAAGATATTTCGATGCTTTATGCGATGAGCTAAACAAGAACACGGTGAAAGCTCGAGCCAACGTTTTGACAAGTGGACCTGTCTTTCTCAAGGCGACATATGCTTGCCTCGGTACAGTATATCTAAGTGCGGTTCTCCCAAAGGGGAGAGGAGGTAATACGTCTGGGCGAGGTAACAAAAGAGGCTGTGTTAGCGGTGAGGGTAATAGAGAATAAATGTAGCGGCAGAAATTGGTGCTCGTGGAAAAAAAATAACCAGAGTCTTGTCTGTGGTATTTGTTTCCTTGTGTCCTCGTCTTTTTCGCGCTGTTTCACCTCAGTTCTAAGTATGAACCAACTAGCCCTCACCAAGATCTTACTAGTACAAATAAAGAACGCAAAAAAGGAAGAGAAAAAAAAAGCTAAGCGACCAGAATAGAAATAAAAATAATAGCTACATGCCGTTGTTTATAATTTGAAATTTAGCATAGTGAATAGATTCTAAAGCTCATAATGCAAACAAGAGGTAAGGCTTGCAGACACGGACACAAGAGAAGAGAAGTGGACAACACGATCTCTTGCATCCGTGTCTGCACGCCTTACCCCTTCTTTGCATTATGAATCCTTACCAACTAGTTCAGCTTTCTGTTGTTCTAGTCTTCTAAAGCTCGCTTTGAAACGTTTATGCCTGTTGGTTGCAATGTCTTTAACTTACGAATGAGGTGCGATTCTATGTATTTTCTGTCGCGCTTTTCATAGCAGTGCAAACAAACATTCTGGTGGCTGTAACCCAATGTGTAAGCTCCTCACGAAAGCAAGACGGGGACGTTCATGCTGAGGTCGAGCTTATCTGCTTCTTTTTCTTCCTCAAGAATTGTCTGTCTACGCGTACCTTGTGCCGCTATTTGTGCAACTGCTGCATGGCATGCCACCTGGTGTAATATTATGCAACTGCAATACAAATTGTATATGTACCGATGCTAAGGGGCGCGCATGTCACATGCGGCGTGTCTTGTGGCGCTCGTGTATCCTGGGTCATTCTTCCGCTACATGCTAGCAACGCTGCCATGGCTCCCTGATTCCGGCCAGCTGTCCCGGAGAGAACCGGGTATTTTTGCTCATTCCTGCTGATAGCTGTGACCGACACCGGCGGTGGCGGACAGCATCGCCAACCGAAACGGCTATTAAAGGAGCCCATGACAGCTTACGCTGTAGAAGACTTTAATTGCCCAGATAATATAACCAATGCATTCTTACGCCGCTACACGCAGCCACTGTCACACATCAGGGCAGCTATTTTTCGTGCGTCGTTCAGTACAACGTGCTTGATAGATAGTTCGTGTATTGTTCGTTTAAGTGTAAGTTTTAAAAAGGAGATTTACTGTTAGCGAATAACATCCGCATCTGATAAAATCCCGGGGCATATTCTTGCGCATTTAAGTATTGTATTATATTATAGTGAAACTGTTACCTTCTCGGTCATCGGCATTTTTCGCGTCCGTTCATGAACAAAAATTATTATCACCAACAATGGTTCACACCTAACTAAGCAAACAAAAATGCAATGGCTCATACCCCTCGTAATGCAGCGGCTACAATCACTCAGCAATGTGAAAGCAACAGTGCATACGCTCATTGAATTCACCTCAAAGCAGCATACTTTTCAGTAAAAAACCAGTTCAACACAAACATCCGAACCAACGAAGGTTGAGTCACTTTAGCATGCGCTAAGCAGAATGAAAGCGACAGCCTGCACGCTCACGTGACTATAATTAATTTACTTGACATTCGAATGCGTCATTACTTCCTATTACTTGTTTTCTCCCACAAAAGGCCCTTAGTTTGAGTGCCTAAATTACCTCTACGTTAATTTATTGTGCATTAAAGACTTCCCCTAAAGTAACAATAAAGGTCGTGGGTCCGAGTGCTTATATTCCCTTAATGTTAATTATCTGTGGCTTAATAATGTAGCTTTTATTAACACAACAATACGTGGGTTCGACTACCACCAAAGGTTGAACATTCGACTCCCACCAAAGATCGTGGGTGTGAATGCTTGAAATAACTCTATCTTAATTAACCTTGCCTTAATAAACACCAAATGTCGTGGGTCCGACCACCATTTTTTTGCCATTGAATTTTACTTATGGTCAAATTGAATGTACCATCTAAGGCTTTCTCCTTAATTGAGCATTGCTTACATCCCCTTAGCAGTTGTGGTTTTGCAAAAGCTTCACTGCACATCCGTTTTCGGAGGGCCTGGATGGCGAGATAATTTTTTCTATTTATTTATTTATTTATGGCATACTGCAGTATGACGACCAAGCAAGTGGGCGTAGAACAAAATACAAAAGAACATAATGCAAAACACAATGAGACACGCGAGAGAAAACAATAAAGAAAAATATATCAAAGTCAGTGATGACCACAGAAAACAAGGTAATGATGGCACGAAGTTCGGTACTGCATAAATATAAAGAAAATAAGTTCACTTTCAAGCGCTTTCACATCATCACCCATCAGAACATTTTCTAGTAAGGCGTGTCATTGTGGGATAGTGCATCTAAAAATTAATCTCATGTCTAAGAAGAGCAGTGCGAGCAAAATAACGTACCATATGAAAAACATAGTTGCCACGGCCTACATGCCATTCCGTGTTGGCCGTGACAAACGGCGGATGAAGTATGGCAAGATGAATATTAAATTGATAAAAGTACAATAACAATAATTACTCTAGCAACGGCTCCTTTTTCATCTAAAGACAAATTTTTATCAGTCGTGAGTCGGTGAATCCTTGTGACGAAAGCAGCTAAAGATCAAATTAGCTGGCTTCATCGGATCTTTATGCATATTGAAATGCCGTTTTAATGTAACCACGACCATATACAGTAGGCAGACAATGGTGCCAAGGAATTCGTAAGAGAAATTAGCTGTGGTTTAAACTGAAATGTGGAAAATAATGTAGAAAGAAGGAAATGAAAGTGGGCGATGAGATAACTTGCTACGGGTGGGATCCGAGCCTACAACCTCGGCATAACACGTGCGTTGCACTACCATTTGTGTTACAGCAACAGCTATCAGTCTGGTCGATATCTTGGGTGTTTATTTGCACTAGATGTACCTCTGGACGTAGAGTTTCCTAAAATAGACTAGAGTGAACTATGGCGCTGCAGTCGTTGACCCACCATAGGAATGATGGGATGTAAATGGATTTCTGTGATCTTTGTGCTTGTGGATTCAGACGTTCTTGCGGCTTCGTATATTACGCTTTCATCATCATCATCAGCCTCGTTACGCCCACTGCAGGGCAAAGGCCTCTCCCATACTTCTCCAACAACCCCGGTCATGTACTAATTGTGGCCATGTCGTCCCTGCAAACTTCTTAATCTCATCCGCCGACCTAACTTTCTGCTGCCCCCTGCTACGCTTCCCTTAATTATGCTAGCTGTTAAGCTTTATATGCCTTCATTTTCGCAAATTTTACAACGAACTTCATCCTTCGAAGTGCAGGAGACGCTGGGAACACGCACGATCGCTACAGATTGCAACGAGTGAGCTTGGCGAGGTGGCCAAACTGATATACGCCAAACGTCTCAAGGAACTGGTATGCCCGCGATAAATTCATACGGGCGTTTCGCATTGCCTATCGATGCATGCATCCGTGGCCGAATGGTTTCAATATAAGGCTTCTGCGCTAGAGGTCTTGTGTTCGAATCCTGCTGCCGGATAATATTAATAATGTTCGCATCATGATTTATTACGTAGTACATTGCTCAAAAAGGCGAGTTTACGAAGTCACGAAGCCGATTGTTTAAAGTCAGAATGACGAAGTTTAGGCAAAGCCATGCACTTCCTATAATTCCCATGTTGGCTCAACCGTTCTCATTGCAGGTGCCGTGGAAACAAGCGCTCGCTCCAGTAGCTATTGTATGAAACCCCCATGTTCCTAAGAGGAGTGTTAGCCAGAGCCACTCAGGACCATGGCAGGTGTAAACATCATTTTTTTTTCGATATGGTGTCACGTAACACGTGATCTTAGGAGTATGCACATGGTTACTAAACAATCATATGCTACCTAAGTGCAGGAAGCCCGCAAAACTCGAGACCCTCAGTACGAATCAAAAACAGGTTTTCCCGCTCAAATTAATCCAAGCGCCAGATATTTTAGTCCAAGTGCCAGTCCAATTAATAGAGGTGTCAGGCATTTAGTCCCAGTGCCAAGTAATTTAATCTACGCGCCACGTATTTTAATCCTCTCGCAAATGAATTTACACCAAACATGCATTGCGGAGGTATTCTAGGAAGTTCAACATGGCGTGAAATGTTATAATTTTGCGCATACCAAACAACTGAAGAGATTTCTCGAAGGGCGTTGTCATGTGACAATAAAAGATGCATTTCCCACGTGATACATAATCGAAATAATGCACTGTTAAGGTCATTATATTGTTACGTGTAGAAAGATACAGGCGGAAGAGGCTATTTACAGGCTATTTACACCGGACTTGAGCCAGAGCGCCAGGCCGACGTTTTTCTCGCGCCAAGGGCACAGACCCACTTCGTCGTCGTTCTCGCGGCGGCTCGTCTCTCGGGTATCTACCGATAATATCGTAATACCACCCCCCAGCGGCAAAAACGCCGTCACGGTGCTTTTAAATATCCAAGGCACGTGGAGAATTGTAGGGCTTGAGTCGGGTGACGTGGACAATGTCACTGGTTGCCACACCGGAGGACGTAGTGGGCGTGGCTAGAACAATTTCATAGGTGACATCGGTCACATGGCGGAGCACGCGATGTGGGCCGGTATAACAGGAAGGCAGTTTCTCACAAAGGCCAACTTTACGCGATGGTGACCAAAGCAACACGAGGGTGCCGGGCGCAAAATGGACATCACGGTGACGGAGGTCGTAGCGTCGCTTCTGTTTGTCTTGACAGACTTGTAGACGAACGCGCGCAAGTTGACGAGCATGGTCAGCACGGCCGATTGCATCACGGGCATAAGCGCTAGTTGAAGCTGTGGTGGACGGTAGCACGGTGTCTAGTAGTAGCGTCGGTTCGCGGCCATACAAGAGGTAAAACGGGGAAAAGCCGGCAGTTTCGAGACGGGAAGAGTTGTATGCAAAGGTAATGTAAGGTAGAGCCTGGTCCCAGTCACGGTGGTCGTCTGAAACGTATTTGGATAGCATGTCTGTAAGGGTGCGGTTCAAACGCTCAGTGAGGCCGTTCGTTTGAGGGTGGTAGGAGGTAGTAAATTTATCCTAAATGGAGCAGGCCCGCATGATGTCGTCAATGACTTTCGCCAAAAACGTACGGCCACGGTCTGTTAGCAATTGACGCGGAGCACCATGCATCAAAATGATATCATGTAGAAGGAAGTCCGCAACATCAGCTGCGCAACTGGTCGGAAGAGCGCTGGTTACGGCGTAGCGGGTCGCGTAGTCAGCCGCGACTGCAACCCACTTGTTTCCTGATGTAGATTCCGGAAATGGGCCGAGAAGGTCTAAGCCAACACGATGGAAGGGCGCGGCAGGGATGTCGAGCGGCTGCAGGCAACCAGCGGGGAGCTGGGAAGGCTTCTTGCGTCGTTGGCAAAGTTCACAAGCGGCGACGTAACGTCGTACGGAACGGGCAAGGCCCGGCCAGAAAAAACGGCGAAGTACACGGTCATAGGTTCGAGATACGCCGAATTGTCCTGCCGTTGGTGCGTCGTGGAGCTCTTCTAGAACGGTTGAGCGGAGGTGTTTAGGTACTACAAGTAGGAACTCAGAGCCGTCCGGATGAAGGTTACGACGGTACAGAGTACCGTCGCGGAGGACGAAGAGGCGTAGAGTGGCATCGGCCGGAGAGTGTTCAAAACGGTCGATGAGTCCTCTGATGTTGGCGTCACGCGTTGCTCGTCGTCGATATGAAGTAGCTGCGACACAGAGAATACACAAGCAGCACTGGTAATATTGGAGGAGTCAGGGTCGTCAACAGGGTAACGCGACAGGCTGTCAGCGTCTTGGTGCAGGCGGCCAGACTTGTAGACCACAGAATACGAAAATTCTTGTAGTCTCAAAGTCCATCGACCAAGCCGGCCTGTAGGATCTTTTATGGATGAGAGCCAGCAAAGAGCATGATGGTCAGTGACTACGGAAAAAGGGTGACCGTAGAGGTAAGGACGGAACTTCGCAACTGCCCAGACTACAGCAAGGCATTCTCGTTCCGTAATAGAATAGTTGCGCTCCGATGGCGTGAGGAGGCGGCTTGCATAAGCAATAACGCGATCCTGGCCACGCTGACGCTGGGCTAAGACGGCACCTACGCCATGACCGCTGGCATCTGTTCGCAATTCTGTAGGGGCATCAGGGTCGAAGTGGGCGAGAATGGGTGGTGAGGAGAGAAGAGTGACGAGACGAGAGAAGGCGGCGGCTTCTGCAGTACCCCACGAGAACTGTACGCCTTTGTTCAAAAGATTGGTGAGGGGTCTAGCAATTGCCGCAAAATCTTGAACAAAACGACGAAAGTACGAGCATAGCCCGACAAAACTTCGAACGTCTGCGGCTGTCTTCGGAACCGGAAAGTCTCGGACAGCGCGAGTTTTGTCGGGATCAGGCTGTACTCCGGAAGCATCAACGAGGTGGCCCAGAAAAGTAATTTGGCGGTGGCCGAAACGACATTTCGACGAGTTAAGTTGCAGCTTCGCCTTTCGAAATACATCAAGTATAGTAGTTAGACGCTCAAGGTGAGTGTCGAACGTGGGCGAGAAGACGATGACGTCGTCGAGGTAGCAGAGACATGTGGACCATTTGAAACCACGGAGCAAGGAGTCCATCATACGCTCGAAGGTGGCAGGGGCGTTGCATAATCCAAACGGCATTACTTTAAATTGGTATAGGCCATCAGGTGTGATGAACGCGGTTTTTTCTCTGTCCATATCGTCAACAGCAATGTGCCAGTATCCAGAACGAAGATCGATAGAAGAGAAATAGCTGGAACCGTGGAGGCAGTCAAGGGCGTCGTCTATACGTGGGAGCGGGTAGACGTCCTTCTTAGTAATGTTGTTCAGATGGCGGTAGTCTACACAGAAGCGCCACGTGCCATCCTTCTTCTTAACCAACACTACAGGTGACGCCCAGGGACTCGAAGAAGGCTCAATGATGTTTTTGTCTAGCATTTTGTTAAACTTCGCTTTGAATTACTCGGCGTTCCGACGCAGAAACTCGATACGGTCATCGGTGCATAGGAGTAGCATCGCCAGTAAGAATCCGATGCTTGACCGCGAGTGTCTGGCCTAAAGGGCGATCGTCGAATTCAAAAATATCTCTGTAGGACGATAATACTTGGTAAAGGTCTTCAGCCTGCGCAGAAGACAGGTCGGTCGCAACCATTTTCTGTATCTTGGAATCGGCGGCCGAGGCTGGCACGATGGGCCTGCTAAGCTCGCAAGAAGTATCGGTTGATAACGCTGCCACGTGATGGTCGCCGAGACAATCAACGCTGGCAAGGCAAATACCTTGCGGTAAAATTTGCTTTGCCAATCCAAAGTTAAAGATAGGTATGCGAGTGCGGTTCGCAGTAATAGTAAGTATACTGTGAGGCACGGTAACGTCATACTGTAATGGAATGTGGGGCAAAGCAGTGACAGGGTACTCGCCATCAGGGACTGGTGGGGAAGACAAGAGTTCAATATAGGCTATTCATTTTGGCGGCAGGCTTATAAAGCCGGTGGGGCGTAGGCGGCACTGGGGTGCGTCAAAAGTTCTGCAATAATCGGCAACTCAAGGCGAAGGGTACTGACAGAGCAGTCAATAAGGGCAGAATGCGCGGAGAGAAAGTCGAGGCCGAGAATTAGGTCGTGGGGGCAATGAGCAATCACGGTGAAGAGGACAGGGGTGTGGCGGCCGGCAATGCTGACTCGTGCCGTACACATGCCGATAATAGGCACAGTACCGCCATCCGCGACGCGGACGACGCGTGCCGACGCTGGGGTGAGGAGCTTTTTCAGTCGTCGTCGGAAGGCAGCACTCATAATAGAAAGATGTGCGCCTGTATCGATGAGTGCAGTGACAGGATAGACGTCAACGTCAATGTCAAGAAGGTTTTGGTTCGTTGGTAACGTGAGCAGAGGAATTGAGGGCAGGGTCGACAATACAGCTTCACCTCCAGAAGCTGCAGTGCCTAGTTTTCCGGCTGGGACCGGGAGGCGATAGGCGGCGAAGGGAAGCGGCGGGGTTGGGGCGAACGAGACTGACGGCGTCGAGGCGAGGGCGAGCGGCTGTAGCGAAGGTTCGGAGCAGGGGCATCAGCAACAGTGGGTTCATGGCGGGTGGCATAGGGAGCAGAAAGTCCAAAAGTGCGGGAATAAGTGGCAGCGTATGTCCGAGGAGGTGGTGGCCATCGGTTGCGGCAGTGACCAGCGACGTGGCTGATGCGACAGCAGTGGAAGCAGATCGTCCTGTCATCAGGGGTAACGCATTCGGACGGGTTGCGGCGAGATATGGCAGAAAAGGACTGTCGGGGGCGATGAGGGCCGGTAGAGAACTGGGGAACGTTGGATTGAGACGTTGTACACACGGAGTTCAGACCCATGTTCTCAAATTCCTGTCTGACTACGACCTGAATCATCGCAATCGTGGTTGCTGGCGGATCGGGAGGCGTCGCGGCGAAAGCTGGCGGACAGGCGGCCTCGAGCTCGCGGCGAACCATACGGGTGACGTCGTGACAGGTGGTATCCTGACGTGGTCGACCCTCGCATGTCGACGTAGCAGCAGTGTTGGGTAGCCGCATGATGTGGTGTGTGATACGACGGCTCTTAGCCTGTTCAAGGCGACGGCATTCTTTAATGATTGCGTCGATTGTCGAGACGTTGCCGAAAACAAGCAAATTGAAAGCGTCTTCGGCGATGCCTTTTAGGACATGTGACACTTTATCAGCTTCAGACATAGCGTCGTCAGCTTTTCGGCATAGAGCCAAGACGTCGAGGATGTATGAAATGTACGGCTGTGTATATGTCTGAACACGAGACGCAAGAGCCTTTCTCGCGGCAACCTTGCAGCCAATGGGGTCGCCGAACAGTTCCCTGAGCTTTTCTTTGAAATTGTCCGAACTGGTTATCTCGTCGTCATGCGTCTGGTGCCACACGCGTGGGGGGGTGCCGCCGAGATAAAAGATGACATTGGCGAGCATGATCGTTGGGTCCCACCTGTTATTAGCGCTGGCATGTTCATATAGCTTGATTCATTCGTCAATGTCCTGTCCCTCCAGGCCAGAGAACACAGCAGGGTCGCGATGTTGGGCAACCGTGACGACGGGAGCAGTCGGACAAGCCGAAGCCGTTGCAGAGGTGATCTCGTCACCGGGAGGCATGGTGACAAGATCGATGTACCGACCACTCCGGAGTTCCGTGGCGAGAACGGGGTTCGCTCACCTCCACCAGAATGTTACGTGTAGAAATATACAGACGGAAGAGGCTATTTACAAGCTGTTTACACGGGATTTGCGCCAGAGCGCCAGGCCGACATTTTTCTCGCGCCAAGGGCACAGACCCACTTCGTCGTCGTTCTCGCGGCGGCTCGTCTCTCGCGTATCTACCGATAATATTGTAATAATATTATTGCCATGAGCAGGTATACGAAACGCAACTATTTGATGGATTTGCTTGCGCGCATTGGAACAAAGGGGCATCCGTAACAAACCGTTCATTTATAAAGCTCCACGCTAAAAACAAAGAGAGTTCCGGGTACTCTCTTTGAGGAAGTATCTGCTTGTCCTATATTTCACTCTCTTTTCTAGAGTAGATCGACCCTCTTTGAGAGAGAGTAGGGCAACTCCTGGCAGAGTTTTGTTACTCCACCGCAAGGGTGAGCTAGTACTCTTCCACAGAATGTTAATACTCTCCCCACAGAGAGTGCTAGTACTCTTCCACGGAGTGCTGATACTCTCCCCACAGGGGTAATAGTACTCCCCCAGACCAAGTGCTTCTACTCCTTCAAACCAAGTACTTCTACTCCAAGCCGAGTGTTTATACTCCCCCAGAGGGCTTGTACTCCTTCAGAACAGAGTGCTAGTACTCTTTTCAATAGTGTGAAAGCACGATGTAGATCCATGGTCACGTTTGAAGGGATTCGCAATAATTACATGTGGGGAATATTTGATTCCTTCATAAGCAGCTTCTGCACTTATGCTTGGTGAATGGGATGTAATCCGTAGTCGCGGAGTTACTCACATGAAACATTTTCTCTCTTAAAAGGTCAAAATCTTTATTGAACAGTCGCAAGACAAACTGAATAATAATTTGAGAAACATACTGACAAACACATGCTCCTATATGTTTGTCTCCAGAGAGCATACTTGATTTTGACTTTCCCATCAGAGACATTACATAAATATACCACGTGAAGATGACTGCATGGAGTACGTGAGAGTTTTCATCTTGGTGTGACATACTGTATTTTGATTTTGTTGACATTTAGTCAAATGGTACACCCAATATACCCACACTTTAGTTTTTTTGTCCAAATTGCAGGAAATGTATTTTGGTTCTTTGGCGTGCGCTCCTCTGCACTACGTGAAGTCGCACTGGGCTGGCTCTTTGACATTCTTGTGTCCTTGCAGCTGCCTTCTTGCGTTATATAAAGCGGGTGCCTGAAAAATATCGTGTGCATAACTGAACACGAGCACATGGTGTAAACAACATCAAGACAGACAAGGTCATGGCACTAAAAGAAAGTCTTAGATTTTAGTCTTCCTACTGAAATGCATGCGAAACATCTAAATGACTGCAACAGTCAACTGTCAAACTAACTTCAATATTTAGATTTAAACAAAAAAGAAATAACGGACAGTTCATTCTCGTTCGGCACCAATGTTAAAATACTCCTAATAAATAGAATATTGGTCATTGTGAGATGTCATAGGTCTGTCATTAGTCTGGTGTGCTGCAGACACCACTTGTGACACATCCTAATCACGTGCCTAGTGTGCCTCCCGCACCATCTCTGGTTGTGCCGGTGCTCAAGCCATAATTTGAGGATCATATCTACAAACATGATGCTCAGCAGGGATGAAAATATGGTCCTCCAGTTCAATGGATATGATTGGACGTGCCTATAATAAAGGGTAACAAGGCTTGTTATAGCAAGCTTACCCAAATTTCAATAATGACAAGTAAGTTCACTGCGGCCTGCATCTAAGCTTACTAAAAGGCATGAACTTATTTTGATTTATGTGGTGCGCAATGGAGTTAATTTTGACAGACTCGACTACTGCTGCAGTTTGAAATCTAGCATTTTACATACTTCAAGGCATGTAAACGTTGCAGTTATACCGCAATTAGTTCATTAGACCAACTCTTTGTTTTTGTAAGACAGACGACTCCTAACACGGAATTAAAGCAACGTTTTATTTTGATACTTTATTTCTCTACTAAAATATTAAGGCGATAAACACATTTTGATCTGCCATGCAGAATCAAGATGCACACATTACGCTTGTAACCCCCGAGGAAGGGTGATTTAGCTGTTCATGTGACACAACTCTGAAACGCCAACTCATATTAGCAAATACACAGGCCTGTCCAAAACAATAAGCCTATGCAAAGCGCCCCTGCAATTGTAAATACACACAGCAGCCGTCATATTCGATGCCGATGCGAAACTCCCTGCTGGACAATTCACCGAGTTCGTAGACATAAGCACCCTTTCAGATTCGCACCGTGCTCGAAAACCGCAACAGGAGACATAAAACCAGACATATAATCACACCATTTCAATACATGAGCAAAAACAGTTCAGTCTTAGGGGTAACAGCATGAGAGCGATTTGGTGCGCGACGGCGACCAGCGATGGCTTCCAGCGACAAAAGGGGCCGTCGCTCGGTTCTGGAAATCGTTGCTCGTTTCCCGGAAGTGCTATCAGCGACTAGCCAATAGCGTGAAGCCGGAACTGGATGCACTCTGGCGTGCAGTTCTAATATTTCCCTACATTGCCAAGATTGTAAGGTGATCCACCGTTTAACGACCTTTTATTTTCCATTAGCCTCTGATTGATACACCGTCCCGTTTGCCCTACGTAGAACTTGCCACAGCTAAGGGCAATTGTATAAACCACACTCATACGACAGTCAGTAAAACTGTTGTTCTTATTGTGCTTCACTGGACAAATATCTGTTCTTTTTATACCTTTTACCTGCTACGTTTTCCTCTGTACGGCAGCACATATCTTACTTAGCTTATTGGGAGCAGTGAAAGCAACATTAATATCATATCTACTTGCAATTTTTTTAAGCCTGTGCGACACTGAATGAATGTACGGAATAGCCACTACTCTTTTTTTTTTGTTGCTATTACTGCTTTCTGTAATGACGTCCGTCCCCCTCGAAATCGACTTCTTTAGGCGCTCAGCCACAGTGGCCACTGCTACACTAGGATAACCTGCTCCTAATAGGCGCCGGACCTGGCGCCTATTAAAACTGGCGCTCATTTTGTGCATGCAGGATCTGGTGAGAGAAGATTTAAGGCACTACTTGGCAATTCCTTTTTTACTACTTTGGAATGCTTGGATTGAAAGTTTAGCAACGGCTTCGAAGATCTTGGAGAGTACTGCCAACAAGCGTGATTTTATTCGAAGACCAAGGAAATGTCAAGAAACTGAACTACGCGTCGCTGAGGAAATTCCTCAGCGACGCGACTATGGTTCTGGCAGCGTTTGCGATTTTCAAAGCTCTTGCGGATAGCGGCAAGTGATAAAATCACATGCAGTTATCGCGACAACTGGCTTTTTCGATTGACATCGAGAGACACAGCGCGCTTGCTTAGTCCGTTGTCAATCGCGTTGACTAAGCGCCGCCACGACTTCATGGCGATAGCATGTCATATACGCAGAATGTGCACCCAAGTTAGAATTCACTTACCGTGGAGGATTTGTTGCTATATCCAACGAATGACGAACGACTGTCGTGTTTTCGCGGGGACGCGAGATGGCTGACACACGATCTCCTTTGGATGGCCTTCGCTGCTGCTCGCTGGACGGATCACCTTTCTCCGGTGCTGTGTTGTTCCGCGATGTTGAGCGCGCGCGCGGTGGAGCAATTCCGAGTGAAAAAGTAGAGCGCTCGCTACGCGTTCCTTTGAACTGTGGCTGCCCGTTCTTTTAGAAGCAAAACGATGTGTTCTTTGCTCAGCGTGGGTGAGTAATACATTGCCCTGTTCGGGGCCAGCCTCCTAGAGTTGAAGCAGAAGATTACGCTACGCTTTACTCTCTATTGCCGCAAGAGTAGAACGGGCATTCTACTCTCTCTGAAGGGGAGAGTGAAAAGCACATTTCAAGCTCTCCCTGCATACGGAGTGAACAATGCATTTCACTCCACTCGACATTTTGAGAGGGTAAAACAGCGCTTTTAAGAGTAAATCGGCCGCTTCACTCCTGCGATACCATCTCTAGTTTTTAGAGTGTGATCAATACAGGCTAAAATGAGCGTCACCTGACATCTAATTATTTCATGATTATATTGCGCTTAGTGTTACACTGACGATTTTAAGTGAAAAACAGGACGTGGACGTACGTAGCGCCGGTTGCGCTACGTAAGTCCACGTCTTGTCCTTCACTTAAAATCATCAGTGTAACCCTAAGCGCAGTATAATCATGAACGTTCACGAACTACCCTCCTCCATTGCTTTAGTAAATCTCACTATTTTGTTTTTTACAAGCTCCATCGACATGAATATCAAATGAATGAGCTTCAAACAATCTCTGCTGTTATATCCACGTAGCGCATCTCAGGTCACATGGTGTCACGGGATCTCACGTAACATTCGCCAGCCTAATCATTATTTCCATCCACATTAAAACGGATGTCAAACGATCGGGCTTCGAAGGAGCTCTGCGATAGTACCCACGAAGGGCACGCCAGACCACGGGGTAAATGATATCACGTGACCTTGCATAATCTTCGCCAAGCTCATTGGTCATGCCCAACCACGCAGACATAGATATCAAACTAATGGGTATCGCATAATCCATCCGATGGTACCCACGGTGTCAAAAATGGTGTTACGTTATTCTCATGGGTCATTTCCAACCATACTGATATGGATATCAAACCAACGCGCTTCGGAGAAGCTATGCTATGAAGTTATGAAGTAAGTATAAAGTATGCTATAACGATATGAAGTATGCTATAACGATATGAAGTACGCATGTCGCCTATTTCATACCACGTGAACAAGAGTCACGTAACATCACGTAACCTTCACAAGCACATCGATAGTTCCCAACCATGCCGACACGGATATGACACGAGCGGGAATCGAAAAAGCTACGCGGTGTTACCTACGTAGCTATCCCAACGCCAGGCGGCGAAGGCTATCGCGGGACCTCAGGTTGATGCAGGTTGGCGACCGAAAAAATGGCTTCCATAGTGATGTTCTTGGCCTTATAGTGCTGCCGTGTCCACAGGTTGTCGTTGACTGTATCTACGGCTGTTTTTCTATTGCGGTCCTCTTGTTGAGTCTCTCTGGGGATGTGGAGAAAAATCCAGGACCAATAACGGAAGAAATGTGCAAGGAATTCCTCCATAACGAGAAGGAAATTTTGTCTAAACTCGCTGCGTTTCGAGACAAGCAAAGCTCGTTCAAAACAAGAATCCTAGACATGCAGAACCGGCTTCTTGTTATCGAGACTAAGATACAAAGCTTAGACAAGACTCGGAACAGGCTTGCAACTCTTGAGGGAATTACAGCTGACCGCAGGGTTGAGACATCTTGTCTGGACAAACATCTGGATGATCTGGATAACCGTTCACGTTGAAGTAATCTTATCATGAGAGCAATAAAAAAAAAAGACGAACATGAAAGCGAAGAGACCCTATTAAGCAAAGGAAGAGACGGAATCTTCAGCGCTACTCTCAAAGTTAATGTATCTTCTATTGATAGAATTCATAGGTTAGGCAAGAAAACTTCTGGTAGAACTCGACCAGTCATCCTGTATCAAGTATTAATTCCTGCATTGTTAAATTACTAATAGGAGGTCCCCCTGACAGTTCTTGTAACTCCGGGACCTTCTTCTGTACTAATGATGAATGATGAAAATAAAATAAATAATAAATAAATGAGGGTGGCAGACTATAGGGACAAAATGAAAGTTTTCCGAAACTGCACAAAACTGGAAGACACGCATTACAGCGTAGGCGAAGATTTCTCTAAAAGAGTACAGCGAATAAGAAAGAAGTTATGGGACTCGGCAAGTGAGGAAGTGAAGGCAGGAAAGAAGGCAAAGACTTGTTTTTTGATAAATTAAAGGTAAGCAACACGCTGTACAGCTGGAATGAAGAACGTGAGGAAAGGTGCAAACTGCGAACTGATTCCGGAGCAAGTGATAATTGACGCATGCAGGGCCAGCATGCTGGCTTCAAAATAATCAATGTAAATTCAAGAAGCCTAGTAAACAAAGCGCACGCGCTTGAAGCTCTAGTTCACGAACCTGACATTGCTGTGATTACTGGTTACATAACAATAAACTCGATGGCGATATTCGCTGGCTAGGAGGGATCGAGATCGAAGAGGCGTGGTCCTTCTAGTGAAACGTCATATTTTTCACTTTAGAAGTACCAGGAGATATTGAGGCTGTATGGATTACAACAAAATTGAATAATCGCAGTGTATTCATCGGGGGGATATACAGACCTCCGAACTCGATCTCCTGTAGTACATATCTTGCTGCTAAGAAAATTCGTCGAAACGTATGTAAAAGAGCAAGACAGCATACTGTTACTACTGTTACTGTTTGTTGTAAACAAGAAAGAAGGTGACCTTGCGGTACATATACAGCATCGGTCCACACGAACTAAAAAGAGCAACACAATATAAATATCGATTAACATTTACTCAAGACTTCAGGTGGAATACGCATATCAACCACGTCTGTAGCCGGGCAAATTAGGTCTTATGGGTCTTATGGGACTTCAGGGGAAGGCTGTACAGCGCAACTCCTGAAGTGAAAAGCCTGGAATGTAAGATATTAGTAAGGCCAATTATTGAATACGCTAAGATTATATGGGACCCACACACCGCAACCAACCGTCATAAAGTGGACAGAGTTCAACGATTCGCCTTCAGATTCATATTTAATAAATATCAGCGCGTGCACTCTTCTACTCAACTATTCACGCATGTAAACCGCTCCGCTTTAGAACTAAGGACTGGGTTTCACCGACTGAAATTTTTATACCTAATTATTCATAACCAGGTTAAAATTACTGATTTCTCTGCAATTTCACCAGATCAACGCTCCAGACACAAGCACAGTTTATACACACAGCCACCAATTACAGGGAACGATATATTCAGGTATAGTTTTTTTCCGAGGGCAATCCCCCCTCCCCGCTCCCTCAAAAGATATGGAATGAATTACCCAACCCACTTGTCATATGTTCCTCTGTCAGTGCTTTTACTGCTGATTTGGAAAATCTTATCATCCCGAATATGAATGCGTCATAGCAACTTTTTCTGTATCTGATGGGCATAATGCAAGAGGGTTGTTTCTTTGATCACAGCACGTAAATTTTTACAGATACTGCTATTGTTTTCTTTTCGTTTCTCGTTCCACATCTACCGATATTTTGTATTTTTTCTTTGTTGTATTGCTATCCACTCCTGCAATGGCCTTTTCTTGGACTGACAGCATAAACAAACAAACAAACAATCAATCAAACGTAACAGACTGTTGAACCAATTGGCGTGGATAGCGTGCCGAGAGGAAGCGACTTTGAAAGCGATGTGGTACTGATAGAAGGACTGAATTGGCAAAGCATGCCATGATCTTTTTCTTTCCTCGCACACACACAGGATGACTGAAGTGCTTGTAAATTCTGGCTTGGGTAGTTGCCCTTTACACACTGACTACGCTGTTGAATTGTTGCAATGGTCTCGTTACTGCTGATTTGCTATGTGCCCAATGCAATTACTGCACACTGAATAAACAGGAAAAAATTAGTTTCACTCGATTTTTTCTTTTGTGAACGAGTCAAAATCTTGGGGGGATATGTTTGCAACGATCGCGGAAGCGTAGTGCGCTAATTAAATTTAGGAAGAATTATTTTTTCCCACTTCCATTAAAAACATCATCCGCATCCCAGAAACAGGTTTCATTGGTAGGAAATTAAGCTGTTAGGAAGCTGAGACGGTCGTGGTAAGCGATGATAGTTTAGTGTAGCAAGTTAGGTAAACATGTTTTCTAAAGTATGCTAACGCACCCGCCGTGGTTGCTCAGTGGATATGGTGTTGGGCTGCTGAGCACGAGGTCGTGGGATCCAATCCCGGCCACGGCGGACGCATTTCGATGGGGGCGAAATGCGAAAACCCCCGTGTACTTAGATTTAGGGGCACGTTAAAGAACCCCAGGTGGTCAAAATTTCCGGAGGCCTCCACTACGGCGTGCCTCATAATCAGAAAGTGATTTTGGCACGTAAAACCCCATAATTTTTTTTTTAGTATGGTAACGCCTGCCAGATTGATCATTGCATAAACGGCACTCTGCTTATTTTTATTGTGCGCACGCTGCTTAACTGAGCAAGCTGCTGCAAATGAGCCGCATGTGTTAAGAGAAATCTTTAAAGAAGTTTATCACAAGAAAGTGCAGCGATGCAGATGAGAAGGTTTTGTGACGTGTATCCTCGCAATATTGTCACCTGGTAGTGACGGTAAAGGACACAGTAGCGATACTGTGAAAGACGAAAGTAACTTTTATTGGGCGAACCTATGCCCACTAAAACAGGCTACACTTAAAGAACAGCGACAGTGGCGAACACAGCCGGTGATCGTCGAAATCTGATCCGCGGGTCAAGCGGGTGAGCTTTTATACATGGGCCATGGAACATTCCAGAGTACTCGCTAGTGTCCGCGTGTCTTCCGAAAAGTTCTACACCTTTAGCGTCGCGCATACATGCAATCAGATTACACAAGGTTCAGCGACAACCAACAGCGGATTGAACCATCGATAACCTTCCAGAAACTTCCGAGACATGCAGGCGCGTTATGCGCTGAGCGATAACATTTGTTAGACGGTGAAAAGCGCTCATACGTAAAAGATAAACAAGTTCACGTGCCCATTTTATATTATATCAATGTTATAGTGCGCTATAATATGACAATCTTGCTGTTTGCGCACCTGAGCCTATCGCTAAGCGTGCATATAAATGAAAATGGCGAGCGGAAATATTAGAACAAATTAGGAAATATATAGTACAAGGCTGTGCGAGCTCAAGCATTGCTGTGTTGGAACTAGAAAAATTATAAGAGGATTATTCTCACAAATTTTATTCTGTTCTCATCTTCCGTTCCATCGAGTGGCCAATTCTGGTGAAAGCGGGCTCTCGACTTGTTCGAGCCAAAGTCACACGGCGATTACAAAAAATAGAAATGACTATTATTATCTATAACGCCTAGTCATGTTACCGCTCACCCAGGGTTCGGAAAGGCACGTACATCGTTTCACATAGACATCAAATTTTTGCAGTGACAACGCACAAAGCAGCACAGCAACCCCACCAACAAGACCATAACAATTTAATAACACTGTCAATGCGTGAAGCGCCACTACCAAAGCTGCAATATTCAAGTAGTTTCGTCTGCATATGCGCGTGCGAGTAAAGAAAGATATTATGCCAAGCTTTACCTATTCAGTTCTTGACCTATTCTTGATCTACTCAGTTCAGAATTGACCGAATACCTAAACAAGGAACTCTGGAGCAAGGGCCACGTTCCGAACGTTGTGGAAACACGCGGAAATCGTGACAATTCCCAAACCCGGCGAGAAGCCCGCGATCGACGCCCTGCGTCCTATTTCTCTGACTTCGTGCCTCGGCAAGCTGTACGAGAGGGTCATCGAAACCCGCCTCCAACATTACATAGAGGTGACCTCTTCCCGCACACCATGCTTGGATTCAGGCTGGGACTTTCTGCGCAAGATGCGTTCCTAATTCTAAGGGAAGAAGTTCTCAAGGGCATCCCGAAGGGAGGAGAACACCTCCTGCTCACACTCGACCTAAAAGGGGCCTTCGATAACATCTCTCACGAGGCCATTCTCAAGGGACTGAACGACATCAGCTGCGGGGAGCGCATCTTCAATAACGTTAAATCGTTCCTGACGGGCCGGACGGCCACCATCGGAACAGGCCAGACTCGGTCGGATACGATCGACATGCCGAAGAAAGGAACACCGCAAGGGGCGATAATCTCCCCGATTCTCTTCAACGTCGCAATGCTAGCGCTGACCAAAGAGCTGCGGAAGATCCCCAGCCTAGGTAACGCCCTGTACGCAGACGACATCACGCTCTGGGCCACCAAGGGCTCCCTAGCACGAAAAGACGCGACCCTTCAAGAGGCCGCGACGGCCGTGGAAAGATTTGCGGCAGCGACCAGGATGCGTTGTGCGCTCGAAAAGTCCGAGGTGATTCGGGTGCACGGAGGAAGAATCTACTAGTCCCCCGGCCTTATCGACCTCTATCTTGAGGGCCAGAAGATCACGGAAGGCAATAAGACTAGGATTCTGGGTTCTTGGATCCAGAGCAACCTGAAAGCCTCCCACACCATCCAAACCCTAAGGTCTGTCACCAACCAGATCTCGAGGATTATAAAGAAGAAATATAAAGAATTACAAGAAGCCGCAAGGGCATGCGAGAAGAGGACACGCTTCGCCTCGTCCAGGCTCTGGTGATCAGCAGAATAACGTATAGCATGCCGTATCACTATCACTCGCGACCAAGAACAAGTCGATGCCATCATTAGAGGCGCGTACAAAACGGCCCTGAGTTTCCCTGCCACAACACCTTCACTGAGCTGTCGGACGCGGTTATGGCTTCGCAAGAGGCCAGACTACAGAACACGCGGCGGGCAGAGCCATCCTCCATCGGACCGGAACGGCAACGGAGCTCCGTGCCCTCGGTGGGCAGCGATCACTCCCGCCTGAGGTCAGAGGCAAGATCAAGGCGAACCCGATACCGAAGCACATGAGTCATGAGCTCCATGAAGGAAGACGCAAGGCTCGCGTCGACAGACAGCGCCGACAATTCAAGGGCGACCCGTACGTAACGTACGTGGACGTGGTGGCGTACCCTGTAGGGGGCCTCTTCGCGGTAGCCGCCTTGACGGGAGAGAGAACTCCTTGACCCTCGCGGCCCCCGTAAGGGCAGAGACCCCAGCTGCGGCTGAGATCATAGCCGCGGCGCTGGTAATAAAGCAAGAAGACAGAAGTCCATGTCGTTACCGACTCGCAACAGGCCTGCCGTAACTTTACCAACGAACGAACACCGCTGCTGGCGGCTCAGATTCTAGGCCCGAGGCTGCAAGAATACCAACAAATCACATGGACGCCGGGCCACGCGGGTCTGGAGGGGAACGAAAGGGCGAACGCCCTAGCTCGAGCGCTAATCAACCGAGCGGGGCAAGACCAATCGACTCATGAATCCCCACCCTTTACCTTCATGCCCCTGCCGTCCAATTAGTGCGACCGACTCGAGATCCATCGACTCAACCGCAGGATTTATCCTCCGCCTCACAGAAAGCGCAGCACTGAAGATGCCGTAGCTCTCCGACTTATTCAGACCAACACATTTCCAAACCTACACATATAAGTAAAATGTTCCCACATACATATCGCGGCATCTGCCCCTGGTGTGGCGACACACGCCCTACACTCTTTCACATATCGTGGGGGTGCGGGGGCAAGCCTCCACACTTAAAGACGCCTAGCACGTCATTTGAGCGGTGGGAGGTACAGCTGACCGGCGATACCCTGGCGGGACAAGAAGATCTCGTCCAGCAAGTACGCCGAGCAGCCAAGGCCAGTGGAGTCCTGGAATGAGGACACCACCCACTCGACCTCAAGAGCAACCACCTCGATGGTCCGAATAAATGTTTTTTTTCTCTCTCTCTCTCTCTATCAATATCACATCGCTTTCAAGGTGAATTCCTCTCGCCGTGATATCCCCGTCTATTGGTTTAGCAGTCAGTCACGTTCAACGTAGAGTTACGTGAAGTCACGTGACGGGCTTTTCAGCTCCGTTTCCGTGGTGTTGCTTCGCGACAG
The DNA here is from genome assembly GCF_023375885.2 of Dermacentor andersoni. Taxonomy (NCBI): domain Eukaryota; kingdom Metazoa; phylum Arthropoda; class Arachnida; order Ixodida; family Ixodidae; genus Dermacentor; species Dermacentor andersoni. The sequence continues at coordinate 2,576,221 of NC_092818.1, forward strand.
AAGCACTGGCTGTTTGATTCCCATGCGTTCAGTATGCATGTCTTTATGTTTGTGCATCACCCAGTGACTAGCGAAAGCCACGTGGCACTTCTCACGTTGTCTGACTTGCTCTTAATGAATACTATCGCAGAGCGTCTTCGAAGCCAGTTCGTATGATATCCATGTCAATAGGTTGGGAAGCACCTATGGGCCCGCGAAAGTTATGTGAGCTTACGTGATACCCTTCGCTACCTGGTCTGAGGTTGACTACGTGAGTACCCCCGCATAGCGTTTTCGATTCCCGTTCGTTTGATATCCATGTCGGTATGGTTGGGAATTACCCCTGGCTTCCGAAAGTCAAGTGATGTTACGTGACTCTTTTTCACGTGGTCTGAAGTACGCGACGTGCATGCCCTCGCATAGCTTCTTCGATGCCTGTTAGTTTGAGATCAACATCGGCATGGTTGTGAATGGACCATGAGCCTGGCAAAAGTTGCGTAATGTCCCGTCACACCCATTTCCTCGGGTTTTGACGTGCGCGACTTGCGTACCAGCACAGAGCTTGTTCGAAGCCTGTTGGTTTGATATCTATTTCAGTATGGTTGGGAATGACCCATGAGCCTGGCGAAACTTACGTAGTGTCACGTGACTCCCTCTTCCTAGTGGTTTAACGTTCGTTACGTAGGTACCATTGCATAACTTTTGCGATTCCTATGCGTTTAATATCCATGTCTGCACGGTTGGTCCTGGCGAAAGTTACGTGAAGTCACGGGACACCTCGTGATTTGACGTTCGCTACGTGGGTACCATCCCCTACCTTTTGCGATTCCCATGCGTTTAATACCCATATCTGCACGGTTGGTCCTGGCGAAAGTTACGCGAAGTCACGTGACCACTCGTGATTTGACGTTCGCTACGTGGGTTCCCTTGGAACCCACGTAGCAGTTCCAAGGGTAGGGAAGCGTAGCAGAGAGCGGCAGAAAGTTAGGTGGGCGGATGAGATTAAGAAGTTTGCAGGCACAAAGTGGCCACAATTAGTACTTGACCGGGGTTGTTGGGGAAGTATGGGAGAGGCCTTTGCCCTGCAGTGGGCGTGACCAGGCTGATGATGATGATGATGATGACGACGTGTGTACCATCCCCTAGCTTTCGCGATTCCCATTTCTTTGATATCCATGTCTGCGTGGTTGGGAAGGACTCATGGGCCTAGCGAAAGTTACGTGAAGTCATTTGACACCCTTTTCCTAGTGGTTTACCGTTCGCTACGTGGGCACATCGCATACCTTTTGTAATTATCACTCGTTTGATATCCATGTATGTATGGTTGGGAATCACGCATTGGCGAGTGAAAAATACGAGAGATCACGTGACACCCTTTCCCATGTGATTTGACGTTCGTACGTGGGTACAATTGCATAGCTTTTGCGATTCCTATTCGTTCGATATTGACACGTGGACTTGTTTATCTTTTTCGGTTTAGCGCTTTTCCCTGTCTAATGAATGCCTATGTCCCACTGATCTGTATTCGCGGAGATGCTGATAAGCACTGGTTTTCTAACGGCCTTCGACGGTTGTTAAGGAAAAAAAACGACTTTTCCGAGCTGCCAAAAATTCTGCCTCTGCTTCAAAATGGGACAAGTACTTTGAATGCCTCCGGGGTTATACAAATCTTTTGAGGCATTCCAAAAAGAAATTTTTCCATAAAGACTTGCATAACATCATTCGGAATAACCCTAAAAAGTTCTGGAATATCCTGCTGCCAAACCGAAACTCGCCTCAACATATAATCTTGCACGACCAAGATGGATCGCACGTCGCCTCAGATCATTGCGCAGATGTCATGAACACTTACTTTTCTTCAGTATTTACTCGGGAACAAGTGCTAAACGTACCCAGCTATCCCAGTCATAACTTCAGCCAGATGCCTCCAATTTCCATTTCAGTCGAAGGCATAGCTAAACTCATTGATAACTTGAAGCCATCAAGCGCTCCCGGGCCGGATGACATAACTACCAAGATACTAAAAGGTACAAGAGATATTTCATGCCAGATATAACAAATAATGTTTAGTCAATCACTTTCAAGTTCAGCATTCCAAATGACTGGACATTACGTAAGGTTGTCCCGCTTTTCAAGTCTGGTGACCGCTCCGATCCATCAAACTATCGACCAATTTCATTAACATGTATTGCTTGTAAAATGCTGGAACACATCATATACTCACAAGTCTGCTCTCACCTGGACAGGAACTCCTTCCTTTTTACCAAACAACATGGATTCCGCTCTGGATTTTCGTGCGATACCCAGCTTTTCGAGTTTACTACCGACCTTCACCTGAACTTAAATTCATCTTTTCAAACTGATATCATCTACCTGGATTTCTCTAAAGCCTTTGACCGGGTTCCACATCAACGTCTTATGGCTAAACTCTCCTCTCTCTCTCTCTAGATCCCTTAATATTGTCATGGATTTCTTGTTTCCTCTCAGACCGCACCCAGTTTACTGTTATCGGCAACCACCGCTCCAAAACCTCCAAAGTCATTTCAGGCGTACCCCAAGGCTCTGTCCTTGGACCACTCTTATTTTTAGTCTTTATCAACGACCTTCCTGCAAATATTTCCTCCACAATTCGCCTTTTCGCCGACAATTGCGTTCTTTATCGTCGCACAACTGCCACCTCTGACCAGAGACTCCTCCAGAAAGACCTTGATATAATAGAAACTTGGTGCACCACCTGGCTGATGAATCTAAACATATCCAAATGCAAGAGCATGCAAGTATCTCGAAAGCTTTCCACCTTTAACTTTTCATACTCGTTAAACTCCACTGCCATATCACGTGTTGAATCGTACCGATACTTAGGTGTTGTTATCACCGACAAACTCAACTGGTCTGAACACATCACGAAATTAGTGGCAGAGACATCCAAAACACTTGGTTTCATTAAGCGTGCCCTTTCTTTATCCCCCAGTTATATCAGAAAACTCGCCTACGAGGCGTACGTTAGGCCGAAACTTGAATATGCCAGCGCAATATGGAGTCCTCACCAGCAATATCTAATTGAATCACTTGAAAGCATTCAGAATCGGGCGGCTCGCTTCATCGTTTCCGAATATAATAGGCGGGTTAGCATTAGTGCCATTAAATCATCCATTAATCTTGAATCGTTAGCTAATCGAAGGAAGATTTCACTGCTATGCCTGTTTCAAAATCTATACTATAATCGCCCTGACCTGAGAACCTCCCTTTTAGTGCCACCTGTACGGACATCACGTCGTCTTTTCAATTCTATGAATGTACAACGCATAACGGGTTCGACAAACACATTTAATAAGTCTTTCTTACCATTGGCGATTGAAGAATGGAACTCGATTCCAGAACCATTAGTCAATGAACGTGACAACTCGAAATTCAGGCAGCTAATATCGGCTCACTTTGCCAAATAATCTCGTAATCGGTAAACATTTCCTGCTTTTCTCATATATCCAACGCGTATTTCACTTTGTGGCTCTTCCCTAAGATGGGACATAACATATATGTCACATTTTCTGCTTTGACTTGTGTGTATATATATGTGTATTGAATTGTATTTTGTATTGAATTGATGTTGTATTGAATTGAATTTTATATTGAATTCTATTGTAACCTTTTTATTCAATTGCAAACATATGCGGAGATCAACTGCATGGGTGTTATTTTCGTCTTTTTTTTTCCGTCTTTGCCTTCAACCACGGTTCCATAACAATGTATAACGTTACTTTGCCTGTCTGCCTTTTTATTTCGCTTTATAATTATATGACCATGTGAATACTTCTCTTGTTAACCCCCCCCCCCTTATGTAATGCCCAATCCAGGGCCCTTAAGGGATAATAAATGATGATGATGATGATGATCGCTCAGCGCGGGACGCGCCTGCATGTATCGGAAGTTTCTGGAATGTTATCGAAGGTTCTATCCGCTGTCTGTTTTCACTGAACTTTGTGTAATGGTATGAACAACGCGAATGGTGTAGAAATTTCTGGAGGACACGCGGGCAGCAGTGATTAATCTGGAACATTCGATGATTCGTGTATAAAAGCCGACGCGCTTGACGGGCAGATCAGATTTTCTACGATCGCCTGCATTGTTGGCCGCTATTGTTGTTCTTTGAGTGTAGCCTGCTTTTGAGGGCGCACGTTCGCCCAATAAAACGCTTGTTTCGTCAATCGGAGTTTTGCTGCCTTCTTCACCGTCACTAGCACGTGACATCTGGCGGAGGTGCTTTACGTTCATGTGCCGAACGCCTCCACAAAGCCGTGATCCAAGCCCGAAACCTGAAGACAACCACACGTGCCCAAGACCAGAGAGCTAGCCACAGACTGCAACGACTGCGGCAAGCTCAACGACCTCAATGGCAGCCCCAGCATCATCCATCGTGTTAACCAACCCGGAGAGCCTCCTATCTTCCGTGGAGCTTCGTCGGAGGATCCGGAAACCTGGCTCGAAACCTTCGAAAGGCTCTCAGCCTTGAACAACTGGACCTCTCAGAATAAGCTACGCCATGTGTACTTCTTGCAAGATGCCGCGAGGACATTGTTCGAGAACCGGGAGTCCACCCTTACAGCGTGGGACCTGTCCCGCAGTATCATCCTGAGAACCTTCACTAGCGCTGCCTGAAAGTAAATGACCGAAGTTCGGCTGGAAAGCCGAGGGCAACTACCCAACGAGACCATCGCCATCTCCACGAAAGAGATGACCCGTCTTTTCCGGCACGCCGACCCGGAAATGTCCGCGAAAAAGAAAGTGCGCTTCTCGATACGAGGTGTAAAGCAAGAGCTTTTCGTAGACAGATCCGCAACTCACTGAAGACCGTAGCTTTGTTCTTGACAGAGGCAACGACGATTGAGTAAACTCTGGAGAGGCGTACTAGGCAATATAACCGCCAAGCGCTCATGCCGCAGTGCTCAACTCAGGCACTGGGTTCCAGCGAACTCCAAGAAACCATCAGGGCTATTGTGCACGAACAACTAACTGCTCAAGATGTTTCCTTCATCGCAACCTCAGGTGTCCTCAGTCACTGACATTTTCAAGGGCAAACTTCGACGGTCACTGGACGCTTCCGCAGTGCAGCCCGAATCGCCGCTTCCCGTGCCGGAAGCGATGACCTACGCCGCCTTCGCCCGCCGTCTGCGCCTGCGCCATGACCCTGTATCGCCGCAATCCCGTCGTTCGCCGCCGCCGCCGCCAGCACGCCCACCCGTCGCCCAGTGCAGCTACGCGAGGAAGACAGACATTTGGCAAGCCCTCGACCGCAGCCCGCTTGGCTGTCACTGCGGAGAATTCGGCCATGCCCGATGATGGCCCGATGCCCATACCGCCACTTGGGACTGAGAAAGTTCGCCGTAAACGCTCCACGTCCACAGCCTGGGGAGCGGCCATGTGACACCGCCACTCAGTGGAGTCCTCGACGACCATCCACCCGCCATGGTCGCTTAGTTGCTATGGTGTTGGGCTGCTAAGCACGACGTCGAGAGATCGAATCACGGCCATGGCGGTCGCATTTCGGTGGGGCGAAATGCGAAAACACCCGTGTACTTAGGTCTAAATGCACATTAAAGAACCTCAGGTGGTCTAAATTTCCGGAGCCCCCCATTACGGCGTGCCTTATAATCAGATCGTGGTTTTGGCACGTAACACCCCATAATTTAATATCTTTTTCTTCGACGGCCGTTACCTGTCGCCGCAACGCCGACTATCATCATCATCATCAGCATCAGCCTGTTTTATGTGCACTGCAGGACACAGGCCTCTCCCTGCGGTCTCCCATTACCCCTGTCCTGTGCCTACCAATTCCAACGAGCGCCCGCGAAGGTCCTAAATTTCATCGCTCCACCTAGTTTTCTGGCACCCTCCACTGCGTTTCCCTTCTCTTGGTACCCATTCTGTGACACTAATGGTCCAACCGTTATTTAACCGGCGCATTACATCACCTGCCCAGCCCCATTTTTTTCTCTTGAAGTCAATTAGAATATCGTCTATAACCGTTTGCTCTCTGATCCAAGACGGTTTCTTTGTCTCTTAACGTTACGCCTAGCAAACTTCGTTCCATCGCTCTTTGCGCGGTCCTTCACTTGTTCTCATGCTTCTTTGTCAGTCACCAAGCTTCTACCCCATTTGTCAACACTGGCAAACGCTGACTATACACTGGCCCAGCTCGGGGCCGCTATGCGAGCCCATATCCGGAAAACTGAAAGCAGCAACCGATGGAGGTGTGGTTGCTGTTCGTCGAAGTAACGAAGTTCCTCCGCCGCTGACAAAGACGCCGAGGATCCTGTCTTGACGACATATCAACGAGACGCCACCATCCCGACGAAGTCTGGAAGCAAAGAATAAGCCGACGAAAGATGGCCTGACTACGCCACGTACCAACCATAGGTCAACGCGAAGCAGCCGTGAACCAACACCAACATCTAACTGTAGCGCCAGACAAAGAACCACCGACCGCAACGTGCTTCTCGACAGCCACGCAGTCACCGATTTAGTGGACACAGGAGGCAAACTCCGTCATGACTGGACCCATCGCCGGATAGTTGAAGAAAGTTAAGACTGCATAGGAAGGCCCTCAAATTCGGACCTCTGGAGGACACCTCATAACCCCGACTGGAATCTGCACGGCAAAAATTACCGTTCCTGGCTGGTCTTAACCTGCCACCTTCGTTATCCTCCAGCAGTGTTCACGAGACGTCATTCTCGGCATGGACTTCCTGAACCAACACGGCGCAATCATCGACCTGAAGTCAAAGTAGATAACGCTGTCGGAAG